>NW_026294747.1:36077679-36730146 GCF_026119805.1 Tympanuchus pallidicinctus | reverse complement strand
ATGCAACCTTTCTTCTTGCTGTGCTGGGTCTTAACCTGTCACAGATGACCTGTGTGTTATGTCCATTCACTTAAATCTTGTAGGTGGACACCTTTTGATAGAGGACACTGGTCAGGGATGTGCCCTTTAACATTAATGGATCTGCACACAGTTAATTACTAGTTTTCCTCTCTTCAGCATCTATGTCACTCCCAATAGTACTGTCAATGAATATCTTGGCCATTTACTCTTTACAGCTGTGGTAATAGACCCATTAGAGCAAACCAGAATTTAAAAGAATAGCCATCCAACGTGTCACACTTTCAGTATGACAGCTACCTAACCTACTAATAGTGTAAGAGCTAGAAAATGTTTTTACCATGGACACTAGGAGGCCTGAGTATTTGAAGAAATTGCCCATTTCAGTTTTTTAAATTGAGACTCTTTCTGACACTAAAAGAGGAGACATTCAATGAGCTTCTGAATTGCCACAGACCACAAGGTACAAGATAGTTTATCACAGATGCCCAAGTTGGATGAAGTGATAGGGAAGATTTTTTTCTGCTAACAGGGAGAAGAGGAATAATTCCCAGTAGCAGTGAGACTACTGGAGGCCCTAGGGAACATGAAGGTAAATGCTAAAGATGAACAGGCAGATGATATTCCTAGAAAATGTATTCTGGGGAGCAAAAGTGAGCTTTTATTTAGATATAGCTGCAAGAAAGCATCCCATTCTGAACCACAGTGCTCCTTAAGCAGAACCTTGGATTTTTTGTACAGTCTGTATTTTCTTAAGACTATATCATCTCATAGCCTTATCTGTAGCTTACCTGTGCGAAGTTGCATGAGGCACTTTATTACCACAGCTGTTAGTTTGCAGATGATTATACCTCTGACTCAGTTTCCTTTCTGGTAAAAACCCTTAGCTACAAACTTCAGTGAAAACACTGTGGCACCCAAAGCAGTGGATGAATGACAAAGGTCACGTGGAAAGTCTGGGATTTGGCACAGTAAACACTAGGACTCCCAAGTCTTATTTTCCTGTTGTACTGGCTGCTCTCTGAGTCTCTTTGCGGTGCCCTAAGGAGAGTTGTAGGATTAAGTCATGTATGTGATCAGGGTGCTGGAAGAGTACTTGAATGGCACAAGTTTTGTCTCACACTTCAACTGGACCCTGCAACTGGACCCTGCAACATAATTTTTTTTTTTTTATTTTTCATTACTTTGATGTTCTGATGTATCTGAAATTCCCTACCTGTTTGGAGGCATGAGCTTGGGAGATGTAACAAGTCATGAGCAGCTGGACGACTGTACTGCAGATGTCTGGATAAATACAAGCTTAATATACCCTTATCTCCATATGTGAAAAGCAGAATGAAGTCTGCTGGACTCAATGAACCATGCCTGACACTCATGACCTCATCATCTTTGGATTGAGTTAGATTGGAGGCCTTATGTTTGTACTACACTGAAGAAAACACTGCGTAACATTTTCCATCTGAGCTATTACTAATGCATTTTTTTTTTTTTTTTTTTTTTAATGTGGGAAAACTGTTGCTTTTTTGATAATGAGATCATTTAATAAATGGGTTAATAGTTAATGAGTTCTGACTTGCATTAGACAAGAGATAAGGATTGCAAACAAAATATAAACCCCACCAGTTTCATAGCTGTTAATAAAACCCTACAATCAATCACTACGTTTTCTTACAAGTCATAGACAATATTTTTTCTAGTTATTTATGATTTTTCTATTGACAGCAATTTATTTTATTTTTATCAACTTAGACAAACATCAGATGGCAATAAAGCATTAATTCAGTGTCTAATTTAAACATGGCAGAATATATATAAACCCTTAGTGATCAAAGAAGCCCATGGGAGTAACAGATCAATTAAGCTTGCTAGTACTTGCTGTTATGATAGCAATTGCATTTTCAAGACTGACATATACCATAGATAGGGGTCCCAGGGGCTGTGCAAACACTACTGAATGGCACAACCAGAAGCTGAGCAGGGGACTGGACCTGAAATTTGTTGAAAACTGTTCCTTAACCATGTGAGGTAGGATTTATTATTTTTTTGAAAATACAGACTAGGCTAAAATTAAGTAATCTATCAGTGATATGTCTAAAGACAAGACTGTTATTATTCTGTGCACCCCTTCTTTCTTACTGTTTTTGTTTTAAATAACATTTAAAATACCTGTCAAGAAAAAAAGGTTATTTTTTCTACATTTTTATCCTTTCTGGGCTTGTGTATAATCAATGAATATATAGATGTTATAATTAAAAAATATACAAGACAGGCTAAACAGATTATCACACTAAAGAAAAATGGATGGAAAGCTTACCCCTGTCCTGGGCTCACTGAGAAGACTCTAAGAGGAGCAGTCTCCAAAAGAGATCCTTCCCTAGTGGCAGTCAGCTCTTAAATGGGGTCTAGGAGAGGTGGAGCAAGGCTCTACCCCTTCTGGTAGGGCAGGTGAGTTGCCTTCATCTGTGCTCCCATGGCTGACTCATTGCTTGCCTCAGGTGGTCAATCAGAGGTTCAGTCCATGATTCAGCAGTTCCCACACAGCTGGATATTCTAATCCTGCTGTACCACAGCCCTGGTGCTCAATGAAAAGGGATAAGAAACCAAGCATAGTCTTTCTAGTTTTCCCTTGTGCTGTCTAAGGGCAACTGACTTAGTAGGTCCTAATAAAAATGATTGACTTTTACTGTATTGTAAAGCACTTTTGATCTCTCTGTTTTACTTTTGTGTCCAGCTACTCTAAGGTTGTTTTTCAGGGTGCACAGGCTGTACAGGCAGTCAATGATGAGGTATAATGATACTGACTGATTTTGTCACGTTAAATAGAAGGAGTATGTAATGCAGTATACTGAAATGCAATAACTGGCATATCCATGCACTTATATTATGAGACATATATCTTTAAAAAAAAAAAAAAAATAGGGAACCCAGCTAGTGTGAGGTCTTGGGCTGTTTTTGTGTGTGTGTGTGTGTGTTGTTGAATGTTGTGTTTATTATTCTGTTGGAATACACTTTTCACTGAATAAAACTTGCCTGTGCAAGAACACTTGAATCTGGTTCACTCAACACAATTCAAAGAAAATGGATTTTTGGATTTGTTGTCCATTATAAGAGATTACTTACTTTCCTTATTGCAAGGAATAAGGAAATTGACCTTCAGAGAGGAGGATGGCAGTGCTGTAGAGGTGATAGGCAAGCTAAGCCATATATGCTGAAATTTGTATGGTGGGACACTTTGCTTGTGATATCAGTTACATCATCTTTTATGAGATGAGACGCTCTGCTGCTGCTCTTTTTATAGCATCCTTCACTCACGTGCATATCTCCATCTGCTAAATTATGGTTCTCTTCCAAAGAGGGCTTCTGTGAATTTTCCTAGCTCTTTTTCAGTAATAGTATGAAAGAGCAGGAGCAGATTACAGGCTGCTTTCTGAGTGTCCGTCCATCTTCACAAAATGTAGTCATACAGTCTTTGAGAGGAAAATAAGCACAGGTTATAATCTATTCCCGACTATTTCTTATAACTTCAGCTAGACTTGAAAATTTATTAAAAAAAAAAAAAAAAAGCAAAACCCCAAAACTCACCCTTGTGGTTTATCATTGCAGCTCTAGCTAGCAGTTTTGCAGAACGATCTAGAAATTCAAAACTAGAAATGTAGAAGTAAATAGTTCATGCCCATCCCTTTTGCAATTCTTAGCTAAATAAAAGGAAAATGAACTTTGAAGCTATCATTTGAAGTATTCTTATGAATGATGTCAGATGCAAGCCACTACACCAGATGCTTCTAAAGATGTATTTATTGGCAGACACTCAAGTGAATTGTAAAACTAGGTTAGTAAAGAACAATAACCAAATAAAACTGGAAATAGCAAATCCAAGGGTAAGGTACACCTAAACAATATTAATTAGGATGGGTAAGATCCAAGAGAAACCATGCTATGGCTATCTGCCATGGAAACATTTATTGTTCACTAGAAACGTAGATTTCTGGTGTTGTACAAGGGTTAACGCTCTGCATTTCTTGTTCTCATTTCTTACCTACTTTGGCAGCTACATCCCTGTCTGATGGGGATATTTCCCCAGTTTGTTCAATTTTTAGAAACTGTATGCCTATGTATGTAGAAGTATAGTCAGACTACCAAAGCTGAGTAGGATCTTTCTGGTTCTTTCTCACTTTTTCCACACTAAACAAGAAGCTAGCACAAAAAGAAGGTAATTATGTTACAGAGTGGAGAGAAGTACATGTGAGCTAAAGGGAGTTCATAAGGAGAAGGTGAAATGCAGCAAAGGGTACCAGTGCCACATCTATTCTGGGCCAGGTTGCATGGGTGGGAAGATGGACAAGACTTCTTACTCAGTATGGAGCACACCACTCCCTGCCTTGTCTCCAAGAAGTCTGAGTTTTGTGGAAAATACTGAAGGTGTTTTAAACAGATCTTTGCTTTGAGTCTCATGCTGCTGTCTGCAGCTTCCAAGTGTTTTTAGCAAGCTGTTCTTTACCACTTTTCAACAGAAGCACAATACCTGATTATAACAGTGTGTGCAGATTCAGCACATACTAATGTATCAAATGTTGAAGCAAAATTGCTGGTTTGGGAGGTATGCCATGAAGGAGCTTCATTATACAGACAGCAAAATTATATAGCTGTTACAGATATGACTGTAAAGCACTGTTTAAAACAGAGGTTTCACATGTCTTCTGAATTGAAGGCAACATGGACTAATCTTGTAGTTTTAAATGTTGGAAACTATTTGTCTCTTTTATTTGTCTGTTTCTGTGGCTTGTGTGCTTACTCATTTAACCATTTCAGTGGGCAGGAGATATCCAGAGTGGCAGATGAAATATTTATTAGAGTGTATTACCACAGCATGGTGGACAGGGGCCTTAAGGAAAAGCTTTAAATGTTAAGTACTAGTTTGTAATATGTCTTATGGCCTCTAATTCCTTTCTGATGCAGACAACCTGCAGTTAGAGAAGTCTCAGTAGTGTTAGGCACTGATAATTTGACTTTTTAGAAACAAAAGTTTCTGGGTTATTTTGATTTAAACTCTTTTTAACTCTAAATTTTGATTTAAACTCTTGTAAGCTAAGGAAAATTTTCCACTGGCTAAAAGAGTGGTGGGGCTTCTTTCATTTCTAAGTTTGGCTCTGAAAAGCCCTTCATCTGTGAGTCTGCTACTCCTTCCAATCAGGGTAATAGAAAAACACTCTCTTTCAATGTATCTTCAACTTCTAGAAAGGTGTGTGATAGGCATGTGTATCACAGTAGGTGGACCAAGTGTCATACTAAGTATGTAACAAGGAATGTGCTTGAGGAGCAGTAAGATGACAGAGTATGTTCCTAATATATCCTAATATATTTCTCTTGCTAATACAGGAATATTTCTATAATTCAAGCTACTCTATTAAAAAATGAGTGATCTGATCCCACTAATTTAACTGTAATGATTCGCAGTAGGGTTTGAAAGGGCATTATTAAATACAATTGCATTTGCCAAATGTACATGCACGTAAGTGAAAACATTACATTTCTCAAGTTTTATTCCCTCCTTCCTAGCTAAAGCATCTGAGGGCAATCAACACTGGATCAGACTGCCTAAGAGAACACAGTGCTTAATTATTCTGCTGAAGGGAAAAAATGCAGTAAGAACGCACAATTAGATAAAAAGGGGCTGAAATTCTGGCAGAGAAACTCATATATTCTTTGCTTCATATAAAGATTCAAGCTGCCATTAATTTAGTTACACTGTCTTTTCACTGCAGATGTTTAGGAATTGGTTTTCTAAATTATAGAGAACAAATGCATTCCTACTAGAGAAAAACAAATTTTATTGTAAGACACATAATTGATACTGTAATAAAAGCTTTTGATACTATGTTGACTCTGAAGTTATAATGCTTAAGAATAGGCGATCAAGTTGAACAAGTTCTGTCTGGTGATGTACTGATACTCAATCACAAGCTGCCTGTTAATTGTGTTGCTACCACTTGTGATTGTGGAAAGCTACGATAGGACAGTTTGGTTAATGCATGCAGCTCCTGACTCTTTTATTAATTGTTCTTGCAAAAAGATCAAAACAAATAGAAGAGCAGTGTGATCATGCATAACTTTATGATGACTTTTTCTGTTTCTTAGTTATTGCAAGGTGACCTTCAGTGGTGGTAAAATGCCTGATGAATTTAAAAACTTTTTTGGTTTGCTCTGTTGCCTAAATTCATGACCTTAATAAAGAAAATAAAAGCCTACACATAAAATGTATTAATATTAAAACAAAAACAAAACAACCCAGGTACAAATGGTAAACACCAGTGTTAAACATAAGTCTGCACAGAGCTTCTGTGGGCTAGGGCTTGTTTGTTCTGCTTCAAGGTGCTTAGGCTGTACTGACTGAACTAGCCTATTTGGAACTGGCTTGGGGATCTTCAACTATACGCTGGTATGTAATATGAGCTATTAGTTTAAAGTCAATGCTCATTATTCTATTGCTTTTAAAAAAAAATTGTAGATCTGCAAAGTATAGATTATGGTTAGAATTGCCACGTTTCAGATCTCAGATAAAATTTGTTTGCCAGCGTGTGTTCATTGCCCACCTTTCTAGAATAAGTGGAAATTTACTATGTCTGCTATACTTCTCCCATGCCAGAAAATATGTGCAGAAGAAGGTGCTTCAGAGTAAAGCCTTAAGGAAAGGAATTTCTGCATGTAGGGATGCATTCTGCTACCAATTTGAGCAAGGCAGGCTTGTAATCAGACACAGAAGTTTGATCTTGATAATTTACCCTTGCCAAAAGGAAGTGCTAAGCAATGGGACTCATGTGTCCATCTCCACATGGTGTGTACTGTGCCTTGGAAGTGTGTGGTACCAGCATTTTCCATGTGTTACCATATTGACATAGCTCAGCAAAGAAATAACCAGTGATTTCTGAGTAACAAAAGCTGAGAGAGCTAATCTATCTCTTTGAACCTTACTAGCTGGAAAAAGCAACAGCACCAAGGAAGGCTGTACCTGTTTGGATTGTATGTGGTAAAGAAAAATATTTGCTCAGTATATTACAGAGAGGAGATTGGTGATTATGTGATCTAAACCTGTTCAGAGCTGATCACACTCCATGTGCTTTTGTTTTCCTGAAATTCCTTGTATGGGGAAACCAGAATCACTTCTACAGATAATTTTGAATAACTTTTGATTATCTCTTCCTCACTGAATTGAATAGACAAAGTCTACAGTCTACATTTTCCCTTTTCCTATGTCTTTTTTTTTTAAAAGGCATACATTTTTTCTACAAGTTTTAAAAGCCCTCTGGCAATAACATCAACTGCTGAAAAAGCTGTGAATTTACATAACATTTCCTGCCTTTTTTTCCCCTCCTTAAGACAAGAGTCTTGAAAAAAATTTGGTGACAACAACAAAATGCACTTACTCCATTTTGTTTGATGGGGAATAACCAGTCTGATTTAGAAATGGAGAATTTTCTTTTTTTAAAAAACTGAATCATGATGAAAGGTTGAATTTTAAATAAATAGAATGCTGTAGAGTAATTGCAGTTTTCCTGTAATTAATCAAAATAGTAAAATAAACATTTTCCTGGGGAAACGAATGAGAGAGAAATAAAATTTATGTATTCCATCAGTTCAAAGTGTTAAAGAGCCTGCCTTTGAGATCATGGCCCTGCTTTTCTCCTTCGTTGTCATGTTGAGTTTCTACAGGCTTACTGATACACTGATGTAGCATTTGTCTCTGGGTGTACTTAATGGAAATAATGAAGAAATAAAACCCATTATGGTACCTGGTGGTGTATTTGTTTAGTGCAAAGCTTTGAGTAAAATATACAGTGAGAACACTGATGTCAGCAATCTCCCATGCCGACACAGCCAAGTTTTTATTTATGAAAAGTGAAATGTTTTTATGCATTTTAATCTATTTAAGTTTCCCTCTTATATTTGTCTTTGAGATGCTGGCTGCTGTTGTGCTTCTTTCTGCTTCATGCTAGATTTTACCAAGCTGGAATTAAACTAAATCCACAATAGGCGATGTGGGAATAATGAGCTAATGCTCAGGCAAATATGGGCTTGGACTTATACCTAACACATGCACTAAGGAGCCTGTAACCCGTGGAAATTGATTGAAATACTTTCTTAGAGCACTGGAAGGACACTCAAAGCTAGGTAGAGTGCCTCTTTTCACCCATCAACAAGATAACTTTTTTATATATCTAAACCAAAGGGCTTTTAAAATTATTAATTCTCGTGCTATACTTCAGGCTGATTACACTTTTGTCTTCCACTGAGATAAATATCTTTCTGGTTCACATGAGTTACCTGCAAACTTAAGGAGACACAGTGACATTTTGTTTCTCTTCAAAGGCAATCACTAAAACTTAAATGACTGAAAAAGGTCACATTTTGTTCTCAGCAGAACAGATACCTTTGTTTCGTGATAGAAGGAAAACAACAACTTACAGCTCCCTACAAAAATACATATGCATGTTAAATTTACTTTCCAGGCAAAATGTAAATTTCAAGTACATTGAAGTTCAAAAGTTCAAAGTGTATGTTTTCTAATGATTAATTTGTAACACTTTAAAACTATTTTATTTCAAACTTTTATTTCTGCATGACTATATTTTGCTGCTGAATCTTTCCTATCACATTTGTGACAAGATTAAAGCAATTGGTTATTGATGTCATTAAAGAAAACCCTTGGCAAACACATAATATCTAGTTATTTGGAGTTACATAAAATGACAACTATAATATGATATATTCCTTGAGGCAGACAATAAATTTTATGTTACATAGGACTTATATAGTTTTACTATTCTGTCAGCAGAAGGACTGTGTGAGATACCAGAGGAATATTTTAGTAAATGATTTTGCATTATCTTGTTATAAGCATCCTGGCCTATTCATTTGGAGAATATTCCCCTGCTAATTTAGAATCTATAATTCTAAAGTTATTTGCTGATTTTTCCTTATGTAGTTGCTCCTGTTTTACAATACAATTTTGTGAACACTTGAACGTGACATTGGCTTTTGAGATGCAGCTCTTTTACCTTGGATTAAGTTATCTATGTATAGAGATTAGCATTGTTAGTTGAGTAGTATCTTCAGTAACTTCAAGATAGCTAATCACGACAAAACTGGAAGGGAACCTACTAGTGACTTCATGTACCATAGTTTAGAAAATCAATGTCTTAGCAGAAAATTCGTGCTGATTGTTACATAGAAGTGACATGGTTTGTCTTGAGACAGGTGTGTATATTTTACTTTTTTTGTGGTTGAGTCTGACCAGGTCACCCGCAGACCTGGGAATTTGTAGGAATGAAATGGTTTCTTTGGTTATTTTCACATAACTTCATCTATAATGGTTCATGCAGATTAGATATTCAAGCTGTCTCTTCTTACCTCTTGCGGAATAGTCTAGGGCTAGACTGAGATTTTATGTGGAAACTCCAAGCCTCAGGCTTGGGGGTACAAATACATCCCAAATGGATGAGGAATTCAGGGAAAAACTGTAGTTATGAACCAATGCTAGGCATTCTTGGGAAAACGAAGTTTTTATTGGATACTGCGTACCCTGCCTGCAAAAATCTCTCTTGGTTGCAGAGTGTACTGCAGGTTCAAACCTTTTAAAGATTCTGGTGGGAAAGGAGAGAAGGGAAAGGCGAGGAACAAAGAATATTTGCTGTTGAGACTGGGAGAAAAATGATGTAACAATGTACAAATGTGCTGCTAAAAAACTGGGGGAAAAAATAAAGACAGAATAAATGAGCTTTGCCAGAACTAGGAGGTAGAAAAGACTGCGTATTTCCTCACAAGATTCTCCTGCAGAGGGACTGGCTTTCCTCTTACTGACTTAGTGTTCTTTATGCTGGTGTGTTACAAGAGCAGTTGGTTATCTCAAGTGCAGAGCCTTGGCACATCTGGTCCTGTGCATGGGAAGATTTGAGCACCCATTGAGAAGAGGAGCTTAACTGCTTTATGGTGGGATAATGAACCAAAAAACTTTTTACTTCTGGAACTCCACTTATCGGTGGGAGAGAAAGAAAATGGGGAAAAAATGTACTGTTTCTCCCAGCGTATTCCTGTGCATCTCTCTTTTCCTAGGTGGCTGACTGATATATGTAGTCCTCAGCACAGGCTGAAAGTTGTTCACAGATTACTATAACTACACTTCCTGGTAATTCCTCTTGAAATTTCAACGTTTTCATAAGTATTATTTCTGTAGAGATAAGTGTATATTGTTTGAACTGCTTGACTTAGTTAAAAGCAGACTCTTCTGTAGTTTTAAAATTTCAGCAAGAGAGGTTTGTTACTGAGATGTATGTAGCTGGAAAGTGTGCGATATTCTTTGTAGCCTGACAGTTTGGTAAGTAAAATATCCACACAAGCTAGCTGCTTGGCTCCATGAACTGCCTTTACAGATGTCTAATTTACTTGCCTCTTCTTCTAATTACATTTTTTTCTCCCAGAGGTTGTATTTTCATCAGTTATTCTATTTCAGGCCCCTGATATATCATATATCAATCATCTTCAATTTTATGACGAAATTCTATATATAACAGGTAGGATAAAAACCAGTATGTAAATTACTGCAGATTTAAGATTTTGGTCCTAAATCTATTTTACCAATTACAGAAGAAGACCTCATGAGTATGTGAAGCTCTGCAGTCTGCCTTGTGGCCTTATTTCCAAGGGAAAGATGGTAATAACATATTCACTCTCTTTGCATTTCTGTAGTGTAATTCTCCATATACTGTAGACTTAGCCATTCATTTGCACTCCATAGTCCATAGTCTGGAGCCTATTCTGCGCTCTCACAATGAGATTCAAGCTGGGGAATGAGAAGGGAGAGGATGTTAAAAGCTTTTTATTTCTTCTTCTTAAAGAACAACTGGGAGTTTTGTATAACTACGAAAGTTGAAGAACTTGCCCAGAATAGAAGTGCTGCATGCTTATCTTCTTTGTAAGAAGGAATTCAAATCAAACCCTTTTGGAAAGGCAGGCTCCCTTCATATCAGTCTAATTTCAGTCTCATTTAAGTCTTTTAAAATGATGAAATTAGAATTAACCTCCTTCCTTTTCTGAACATGCCTTAGCTTCTTGTTCTGTGGATTTTGTTAGATTATGCAGATGGAATTAGTGATTTCAGAACCTAATTTTAGGGCACAGACAGCCAGGTTTCTAAGTAAAATCTCTAAATTGAATAGGATGAAGCTAGGCCTAGAGGTTAAATGAGGAATGTGAGGACAGTTTTGTTTCCAGTACACAGATTCATCCTTTAAATTCTTTCACAGTTGGTTATGAGTTTATGGACTCATTCATCACTGGTTTTAAGAGCATGCTTCTTGTGTTCTGCTATGCTGTGCAGATTGCAACATTGAGCACTGATGTTGCATAGCCTCATAAGCCAAGCCAGCCATTTTCAAGCTTTGTTCTGGGATGATTGTTGGGGAGTTAAGCAATGTAGTACGACGATGCAGATTTGCAGAGATTAAAGGTATTCTACAGGGAAACAAGTTTCAAATGGCAAGAACTCAAACCATTGAGGAAGAATCCCATTATCCTGTAGGCTACTGTGCCTTCAGCAGTGCTGTACCGGCTTGTGGTGAGCCTCCTCACTGTATCTATTTACTTGCTTTCTCTTAATAGCATTGCTCCTCTGTTAAAAGCCATGCTTAGATTGTTACTTCTGAATTGCAGTCTGACTCTTCAGCAGGCATTCTGAAGATATGCTGACCATCTGCAGTTTCCTTAATTCAACTGGAGGATCAGAATGTCAGCATTGCAATAGATTTTCTGTGTAAAGCAGAAAGGAGAGTTTAGTAATTTCAGATGGCAGATACCTTAAACTTTTCCTCTTTTTGAACTTCACCCAGTAGTAAAGTGTTCTGTTTTGCCACTTTATGCTGAAAATCTTATAAACTCACTTTGGCTGTAAGATTTCTGTTTGAACCCTGCTACAGGTCCTGACAAAATACAATTGCTTATGCTTGTTTAACTTCTTTAATTTTCAATCTAACACTTCTCAGACATGCTTAGAGCCAAGAGTTGTTCACTGTCTTGAAACACATTTTTATATATTTTTGAGTGATGAGATTTAATGGAATGCCTTCAGGTTTTACAAGCCTTTTTAAAAATTAAAACCAAGAAATCATTTAGAATGTGGATTTAATATTAAAAATTTTCATGTGAGGGGAAAATTATCAGAATTTACGTATCTGCTATATTTTCTCAAACCTTTGGATTGCCTATTTTTATTTATTGCCTAGCCTGGTCTAGCATTAGATAAGGAGGTTGGTGTTCCTGCATGTGGCAGCGGGGTTGGAGCTTGACAGTTCTTGAGGTCCTTTCCCACCCAAGCCATTCTATGATTTTATCCTGAATTTTTTTTTTTTATTTTTTCCTCTATAAATGGTGGAAAATCTCCTAGTACTTTATTTGGCACAAGCAAAACCCCTCTATGCAATCCCTCAAACCCATTCTTAAAACTCAGACTTAAATGGGTCTATGCCATCTGTTCCTCTTCACTTTGGCAGCTCTGACTTGACATCTGGTAGTTACAGAACTAAGTGTGAGCTTGTAATTGGAACTCGGGGATCATGACAGAGACTCCATGCTCCTTATTTTAGTAAAACTTCCCTATGCTATATGAGGTTGCAGAGATGCTGTCTGAATACTAGTGTATCCAACACACTTGTATTTTTGATGACTCTTCTACAGTATATGGAAAGAAGAAATGGCGTGATGATTTTTATTTATTTCTTTGGGCAGTAAAGAGAATCTACTTTAATGCTGACACCAGTATTATTTTATTTATAGTCTTCTCTATTTTCTTTTTTTTCCCTCTAGTTTTTCTCTGGATAAAAGTAGGCCATATGTTGTCTTTCACTGAGAGAGATCCCAGTCAAAGGATGGCAGTATTAATCCCTGATGAGGTACTGTGTTCACTGGTAGTACATAAAATTTCTTGTTAAGAAGAGACTGTAGAGAAAAATAAGAAGGAAGGATAGAAATTAATTCAAAGATGAAGTTGGCCGGTAGAAGGAGGAGAAAGGAGAGGGCATGTAAGAGACTAGAGAATCAATTAAAGAGTTGTGCTTAATTTTTTTTTTTTTATTTTTTATTTTTTTTCCTGGAGGTATACTGTTCCTCTTTCATTTGCCCTTACTTTTCTTTGCTTCATCAGTGGAAATTATCCAGGGAGTAATATCCTTGCTTTCACAAAGAGACAGTGATTTGGCTTTTTGCTTCAGTCAGCAGCTTGAGCTCATTTCTGCAAGGGATCCTGAGAGTGAACTTGAGCCATTGAATTTTGCTGAAAATCCAGGTTAATGTGCTTCTGCTGCCACTTAAACCCATGCTGTTTAAGATGGTTAAGAATTTCTCAGGAATCCTCCCTGCCTATCAAACCCTCAATCTTCATGCCCCCAGGATCTTCCACAGTCACTGAAGCTGAATTGAGTTGCCCTCTCATGGGCAAGGTATAATATGCTTTTTGGAGAATGATAATTTTCCTCTAATGTGTCATTATGCTGCTTTTGTGGAAATGCTGCACTTTCTTTTTATAACAGCTTTTCGTTTAATTCAGATTTAGATCTGTTTGTATCTATTACAGTCTGTTTCCCTGTATGTTTCTTATGTGGCTCAAAATTTGAAAAAGAGCCATTATCTTGACATTTTATTTGGGCTGGATTTTGAATAAATGCAATTAGGCTTTGTCACACTTCTGTTAGACAGTCAACACAAAGTTATTTCTTTTCTCTTTGATATAAAAAGCTCTTTTAAAATGCTTCCCTTTTAATTACTCCAGAATATTTGAATGCCTGTAAATGTCAAGTCTTGATGAGTCAGACTTAAATCATTAGAAAGCAAACTATCACCTAATGTTCTCACTCTAGCATCTAATACTTGTGAAGTGCCAAGAAGTTCCTTTTAGGTACTGGGCCCTTTTTTCCACCATCAAAGATAGGAAGATGTTAAATGTCTTCCCTCTTCACAACACAATTTCACATCAAGCAGCTTGAATTTACTCCTAATTTGTCTGATCTCCAAACAAAAAAGCTGTGATACTTTTCCAGTAATTAAATATCATCTTAGAATTGATGGCAGAGCCAAAGCCATGTTGCTTTTCACTTGTCAGTCCCATGTTATTACCTATTTGGAAATAAAAATTAACTTAGCAAGACATATGCATTAGGCGGATCTGTCTGCATACAGGAGTTGGTGCGATGCACATGTCAAGACAGCTATAGAGCCATGAAGATGCCCCTAACACATGTAGCTACCCTAGCATTCTTCAATATTTTCTGCTGCCTTTCTTCCATAAGCATCTGGTGATGGAGTGCTGACACTCTGCTAGCTTGAACAATTCTACAGATTGTTTTTCCATGGAGAAAAGACAGGAGCCTTACAAACTGCTGATGTAGTCTTCTCTTTGCTCTTCTTTGAGGTTTTCCTCTTGAATTGGCAAGAAGGGCTGGGAAGGTGGGGTTAAGATGGGGTTTCTGATGAAGGAAATTAGTTTTTTTTTTTTTCCACCTGCATCTGTCCTTGTTCCTGATCCTATTCATAGCTGCCTGGCAAATTCAGAAAGTTAAGCTGATGAAAGATCACTGCCAGCATCCTTAGTTTGATGGTGTGCCAGAGGTTTATATGGCCAGTGCTTTTAGTGTTGCAGTGGGTGCTAAGTCCAGTGGGTTTAACAGGTTGGCAGTGTTCAGAACATTCCTATGCCTGTATTGAAAGAATAAAATATTTGTCTTCTGTGTTTCCTATGTAGTTGTGCTTGTCTTTTGTATTAGCATGTTACAATGCCAACACAGGCTCAGTTTACAGCTCACAGTAACACTTGCCAGGCAGTAATTTTCCAGGTGACATCCATTTGACAGCTTTGTGTCATGCTGTAGCTCTCACAGTTGTTCTTCATCCTGTCCGTGGTGACTTTCATCATATTCCAAATTCTTTTTTACTTTATTCCCCAGAACATTTGCAGCGCAAGCCATTCAATGATTCTTTGATCTTTTCTAGCAGACCTGTGAATGCAACTGACAGACTTTCTGTTCCATATGTTTCATGTAGTTAATCAACATTAGTAAATTAACAGTTTTCCCGGAGCCATAGCTACCCTCCCACCAATTTAATATAAATGCTCAGTATCCATTAACTTCTTCATTCATTTTTTGAGTGCTTTTGACTGCCTGTTATTAAATTCATTTGAACTGTTTTTGTGACTAAATTTTTATGATGTACAATGTAATTCACTTAAACTGAAATGTATGTCAAGCCTTGCCTTCCACTTGTTGCTATTGCAGTTTAAAAAAAATATAATAAAATATCTGGAATGAAATACATATCTCTCAAGCATTTATATAGCAGGAAAAATAAAATACTCTCATATTAAAATAATCATTTGCCAGAGAGATCAGAGATCTGATGATTTATTTAGAAAGGCTCAAACTATAAAGTAAATAAGCTGTTTAGGGATTTTTTTTTTAGAAAAGAAATCTGATGTCAGCTCTGTGAAGGGAGAGATAGGATGTAGTACGTAGTACGCATATTGTACTATGATGTGATGTTTGCTGCTTTGTATTGCTGTGCTAGTTTTTAAAAGAAGGAAAAAAACGATAACCTATCTTTAAAGGGTAATGAGCCTGATCTGTGTTGGGAATTGTAAAGATAAACTTCTAAAAGAATTGAGTTAGCTTTCTTTTATACAGCCATGGATAAATACAATAAAGTAATTGTGAAAATAAGATTAGAGTTCAGACTGTCAAACTACTGGGGTACTCTGACACAGTAGATGTAGACAAGCTCTAAGAAGTTCTGAGATAATGCATGGGATAGCACTAACATTCAACAGAGCTGAGAGAAAGAAAGAAAACTCAGCTAATGTCATCTAGCACTTTCTGTTATAAACTTTGTCATCCACTATTTAAAATTTAGTCGAGTATAAGCCTTCTATCTGTTTCACATTTTTTTTTAATCTTGGCTTCAATTTTTGATTTTTATATATATTTTTATATATACACAGAAAATAATTCTTTGTCTACATAAAAGGAATTCAAAATGAATACTTGTGCTGATGCTGAAAGTTGTTGTGCTCTTCTGGGTTTCATGTCATTTGGTTTAACTTGTTCAGTATCTTGCTTCTTGTTTACCTATGTTACATTCCATCAGGCAGTACAGTAGGATCTTCCCTTGGCAGTCAGTCCTCACCCGTTATCTCTTTCAGCAAACTGGCTCATGTAAGCCTTCACTTTCCCTTTATTCCCTTTATGAATAAACAGATAAGAATGGACTCAGTACACATCCTAGTGAGAACTCATTAATGATATCTTTCATTAGG
Organism: Tympanuchus pallidicinctus; assembly: GCF_026119805.1. Classification (NCBI taxonomy): domain Eukaryota; kingdom Metazoa; phylum Chordata; class Aves; order Galliformes; family Phasianidae; genus Tympanuchus; species Tympanuchus pallidicinctus. The sequence continues at coordinate 36,713,780 of NW_026294747.1, read as the reverse complement.
AAAACTGAGCATTTACTTCTATCTTGTTTCTGAAGGAGTTGTTTCTCCTTTTCATTTTTTCATTTTTAACCCAAGGGAGAAAACCCATCTCGTTACTGAGCTGCTTTGGGGTTGTACAAAGAGGGTGGCCTTCCATAGATTTTTCAATTCCAAACATTTGCATGGGCCTTTCAGATGCTGATTTGAGCTGTTTTGTTCACCTGTAGGACAGTTCTCCATTACATTGTGCTCTCTGAACCATCATTTTGAAAAAAAAAAAAACAGAAACCAAATGTGAACCTCTGGACAGATAAGTGTCTTGTAAAATCTCCCTGTGGTACTCTGAACCAGCTCTCTGTCCTTGTTATCTAACTCAGAGGTTAGGGCTTAACATTACTTTATTTTTGCAGTCATCTCAGATGGAACATCCATCAGGAGCTCGGAATGCAGTGCTAAACCTTTGGTGTGTGTATGGCTGGACTCAAAGACAAAAATATTTCTGCTGTTGAATATTGCTGTTGGTGTGAATTGACTTGTGCGTGCACACATGTACGTACATATCACATAAGAGAGGGATAGGGATGATTGTGTTTAAGGGCCAATTTATTCTCTGGCTAGAATGAGATACAAAGAACACTGAAGTAGTGCTGGGTTAGAATAGCTCTATGTAGCAGGATTAGCAGTATCAGTTTGGGATGGTTCTGGCTCTGAAATTAGCTTAGCCCTTCCAAGGTTGCAGTTGTCTACACAGTATTCTACTTTGTTGTGTATATATAAGCAAGGAGTCCTGAAACAGCTGCCAAATGTACAGTGTTATGTTCTACTTCAGGATGTCATGCATCAATAACATAACTTGCTTTCACAGAACAACTTGCTCTTTTTAATGTCTTTGTGAGGTAGAAACTGTGCCTACACAAACATTCATACAGCTCTGTGATGCTAAAATTCACCCATGACATACAGCACGTTTGGCATGAATCTGACTGCCACAACACTGATTTTATTGTTCTAATAACCATCTATTGCAGTACTGCATACTTATTCATCTCTGCTTGATCATGTCAGTTTTTCTTGTGACATACTCTCTCTCTACCAATAGTTACAAGCAAATTATTCTGAAGATTTTTAATATTCTTAGATAAAGTGAATGGAAATATATAAACAATTCAGCCACTTGAGGATCTACTTGCAGTAACTCCCCATTTTTTTCTGCTCATTCTACATTAATTTTCAAGCCAGGATAATGAGGAGAAAAGAGAAGGTGACTTTTTTTTGCTGACAGAGATTTTATAAATCTATTCATAGAGTAAGGTCTTCAGAGCAAGTTAATGCATGCATTTTGGAGTCAACTTTAGATAGGTCTGTAAAAATAAGATGATAGGGAGATGTAAACGCAGAATGACAGAACTCTGAAAATGTGTCTGAAAGCAAAAGTGGGAGTCGAGATTATCTGTATGATAGAAAAAATAATCTGATGGAATAACTGATTTGCTAGTGCTGGATTTCCAGAGCTGACCTTCATAGGAACAAAACATGATCTCCAGTTTCTCTTCAGAACTTGGGTCCTAATTAACTTTTTCATATTTAAAAGGGAGAGCCAGAGCTCTGGTCAATATTGTAATCCAGGTACTCCTGAAGGGCAAGAAATCTTGTTCTGGAATTCAAATTTTATACATGAAAGGCCAAGGTGTGTGTGCAGACACATGCCATGGGAAAGAATCTGTAATTTTCCTATTCAAACCGTGGTAGAATACATGGGGAAAAAAAGCTTTGAGCAGTACTGAAGAAGCATGAATTCTGCACAGTTATGTAGAGGCTGAGCAGACAAATTATTTTTTAACAAAATGATGTGCTGGGAGGCATTGATTCTTACCAAGGTTCTTACTTTGTACAGAGTTGTGCAGTTGCTTGTCCAGAAGTGAATGCACTACTTAAAAAGCATGTCAACAAAGATTTTATTTTAAATTCAAAGTTGCCTTGATTTATTATTATACCATAAATTTTTTACCGGAAAAGATTTTTTCAGCATTTCACCATTCGTAGTTTTTTTCAGCATCCTGTTCTGAAATACGGACATAAGAAATGCCATTCTGTATAGTTCACCAGTGCTGGATCCCAACAAAGAACCTTTTTATTGCTTTTTATTCTGCTAGTTGTGAAAGTGTGATGGTAGCATTAGAAATTCCTGCTGAAGTGCTCCTGAACCATCATTTGCAAAAAACAAAACAAAACAACAACAACAAAAAAAAAACCCAACAAAAAAACCAAAACAACAAAACCAGTCTTCAAAAAGCACCAATAACAGTCAGTATCATTTTTATTGTATAATTGCCATTTCTATGAAATTATATGACTTAAACATGTTTCTTAAACATGTCTGTTTTTGTTTTGTAAGTGTTTAAACAGTATGCAAGTATGATGATAGTTTATATCATTGTTATTCAATGATTTATCAAACATAGGAGCATCTACACCAGTTAAAAGTAACAGTCTGTCTACTTTGGAATCTTAATTATTGTGTTGCATATCATTCAAGTGCTGACAAATGCTACTAACTGCATAAGTAGCTATTTCATGATTTCAAACTACTGAGTAATTTTCAGTTTATTTAACATATGAAAGATAGACCTTCAGTGGTCATTTTAAAATTATGCTATTGCCTATTAGTGGAGGTTCAAATACTTTTTCCCAGTTGTTTTGTCTATCTAACTCTCTTTACAACAATTATAATCTCATACAAAAATTATTGGCTTGTTTGATGAAACCTATATTCTGTAAATTGTGTTGGCTGGCATAAATTCATATTCTGTGTTTATTGTCATATTAGTGTGAAAACAGAGGTGTAGACTGACAAAATGGTGTCTAACATGGAAGTGCAGATGAAGCAGAGGTCTGCCATTGAATTTCTCCATGTGGAAAACGTGGCAGCCATTGGCATTCACTGATGTTTGCTGAACTTTTTGTGGAGACCAAACAGTGGATTTGAGCACAGTGAGCAGGTGCCTGGTGGTTTCATCAGTAGCAACAGTTAAGTGAAAGGAAAACCTTGTTCTAGATGGTCATATGCGATTGTTTCCACAGAAATAAATAGGAGGCATTGGTTTCAGATTAAACAATATGTGCGTGTACGTATATTAAAATTTCAAATATTTAGGCAATTCCTACCTTCAGTAAATTCCACTCTTAAGCAAATATCCATCTTTTGAATCTCATCTTTTCTGATTTTTTTTCCCCCTTTAGATTTAGAAAGCCATTTCCATCAGGGAACTCAATCTGTTTCCCGTTATGAAATTTAAATCGAGTTGTGATCACTGATTCTTAGATAACTGCAAGATTTCAGTTCAACAATTAGTTCATCTGCATGTATTATATATTTCTGACAAAGATTGCATCATGTCTGGTACAGGGCCATTCCTATCAGAAAATCACCACTTGCATTATTTTGCTTGAGAAAATTTTATATTTTGTTCTTAATTACTGGAAGTGGTTAAATTAGTCATACAGAATTGTTTTTGATAGAAAGCAAGACAGTCTGGAAGTCTGAGTCAGGTTTAGATGCAAATTTGAATTCTATGACAAACTCTTTTTAAGTCTGTAACAAGCAATGTAGTTTTTCTTATGTCAAGAAGTATTTGAACTCCATACATTTGATGATTTATTGTGTTTTCAATATTATTTATTTTATTTATTTGTGCACGCTCAACTGTCTTCAATTAAAAATATATGAAAGCAGCTGTATGTATCTGCTTTTGACAGCTAAAGACTGCTCTTGACAGCTGAAATAGTGAGAATGAAATATAAATGCCATAAAATGGGCAATGTAAAAATACATTAAAAGTATTTCTTAAGTTTTCTATGTTACGTTAGAGTAATTGATTTGGTTACTTTTTGTTGTCATATCATCCAGATACCTATCCAAGATTTTTGAATTAACTTAGAATGAATGAAGGTTATCCCAGGTCTCAATCACTAATTACTCATCTGCTATTCTCAGTCTGTGAAACCAAATAAGGTGAGCACAAAGTAAGGAAGCTGCCAAGTCACTGAAAGCTTCTTCTGACATGGGTAAAGATGACAGCTTTTAAGGTTTTGTCTGCATTGGTGGATTTATTGATGCATGTGACATGTCTGAAGAATGTGGACTTTTGACAGCACATCAATGCCTTTGTGCTCCTAAACATTGCAGTGTACGTAACATCTCAATTACATACAAAGTGAACAGCAAAATAAGCCATTATCTTCTCTTGACTTTTCATGTAGTTGAAGCAAAAACTATATTTTGTTATGGTGTAGACAAAACTGAGTTGCTCTTTCACAATAAACAAGATAGGTTTTTATGTTGTTTCTTTTTCCAAAAGAAAATTGTAACGCTGTATCTATGGAATTTACTAAATTTAATAGATCTTTCAAACCATTGTATGTTCCAGCTTCACTAGCAACATCATTTACATCATTTACCTGTCTCTTCAGTGCATTTTTAAAAAATGAAATAATTCTGTATTTGTCACTGGAATTCTCTGTTCAATACAAAGTGGGTATTAGATTGAATTAAAAAATTTGTGTAGCTCACATGACTATTCATAGTTAATTAAACAACAATCTTGGGTAATGTCCATATTCTCGAGTGTCGTACAAGCAGTCATCAATGTCAAAATAATGAGAGTTGATGTCTTTCTAAGTTCACGGGTCAGGCTTAACTAGAAGGATCAAAGCCTAACGGAGATTAAAACTGGGACAGGATTTGAGAAAGGTCAATTTTTCATTGACATAGAGGCAATATACCTGAAAGCTGACCAATATAAGAATGTCTTTCTATAGAGTTAAATTGGTAGACTTCATTTTTATAACAATTTTAAGTGGTTTAAAAAATCTTTTTATTTCTCTTATACTTGTTTTTAAAATGATTAAAAAAAAAAAAAAAAAAAAGGTTTAAGAAAGTTTTTCTTGCCTATTGTATTTTATGTTCTGAATATAACTACCGGAGTACGTACAGTTTGTGTAGAAGCCCTGGAACTGTTGCAGTATGCATAGAAGCCAGGGAAAAGTTTTAAGAGGGGGAGAACTCAAGGATGATAAAAGCACAAGATCTAACTCCTGAGTGAATGGAAGACCAGACAAAATTTCAGTAGGTTTGAAAGGCATGCATTATGCACTTTTCAGCACCCCAAAGGTTGATGAGATTTGGATTACTTTTCAGGAGTTTGCTCTCTGTAAATTTGACTCCCTTCCCAGATGGAAAAGAGAAAATGTTATGTCTTATGCCTGGAAAAAAAAAAAAAAGAGTATGAACAGAACAAACCTTAAAATTGATGTAGTATTTTCCCCTTTTCTAAGTACCTTTACTCCCTTAAAATCTTCTAAAATGAACTGGTATTTTCTTTTGCCAAAATATCACCCATCTGCTAGGTTTGGCAGATCAACCCAAATTCAAAATTTCTAGACTGCAAAAGAAAGTAATGAAATAAAATTATTTCTGAAACATACTGTGAAGTTGCTGTAGCTTGCCTAGATTTCCATATGAGTCATAGCATCTCCAATAAAAATGAGTCATGAAATATTTTACTAACACGAATGGGACGGTTGCAAAGGTAGAAAATTGCAGTAGCTGTGTGTTCATGGAGATAACAAATATAGCAGCTTTTCTTTTAGCAACTTTGTCAGAAATCCACCCACTTCTTCCTCATCACACAGCAAAGACAGCCCAGAGAACGGAGTCCCCAGTTTTGCATCTTTGCCTGCAGAATAAATCCTCCTTCCCCCTTGGATGGCTGGCTAGATTTAGATCAGTTCCATCATTATCTCCCCATCCTCATGTCTGTAGGAAGATTTTTCTCTGATGAAAAGGAGGGGTAGATATTTGTCATTACAGCCACGGTAATAGTATGGTTATTAGTGAATTTCTGCTTGTCTGTAAAGATGCCATTGCAGGGCATAACCCATTTCTGTCCATGTAGCACAATAGTAAAAGTCACTGGTTTGTGCAGGCCTCTAAGTTCTTGTGGTCCTTTGCAAAAGGGGAACATGCTGGGTTCTTTAGGTTTGTCCTACCCTCCTGCATGGGTCTGCAGACATTTGTTCAACCAACGACAAAGGCTGAAGGAGGGCTGTTGAGGAGAAGACCAAGAAGGGTAGCATCTACTATAAGCACCTGTAGTAGACTATAAGTCTACTGCAGCTAGAGGAAGACAGTAGTGGCGAAGACTCACTATGATACTTAGATTTGAGTATTTTATGACAAGCCTTTTATGGGATCATAAAACGTCAGGACAGCAACCCACATTCTGTTGCACTGTAAGGTTTGTTTTTGACACAAATCTTGGTCTGTAATTCTTTAGCAAAGTCAAAAATGCTTAAGATGGCAGCTGCTTTGATCTGCCAACAATTTATATTCAAGTGTGCCTAAAAGGTGGGTATATGAGTAACAGCATCCCTATTACTTCAGGGGGGAGCTTGGGATTATTTGTGCTGCCTAACTCTATCTCAAAAATGATTGATTGTTGTTCTTGTGAAGGGGGATGTCTCAGTTTCTCCAGAGAGATTTTCAAAGCATTTTAATCGGTCTTCCATTCTGGATTGTCCTACAGACTCACGACTTCTGTATAGAGATCTGAAGGACATAAATAGAAGGCAGTATTGAAACTTACTGCACCCTGTTAATTGTCAAATGTTTTTTACTTGTAGCACTAACTTCAAATAATCTTTTTCATTATGCAGCTCGTGTCGCAGAAACGAGCCTACGTAGTCTTGCAAGCTGTTTTCTCTGAGGGAAACTAGTACTTTATATTATTGAGTTGGGATTACGAATTCCTCTGGCATCTATTTTAACAAAGGTTTTTAATCCAAATTAGCTGAAAAAGAATGCTTTCATTTAAACATTTTCTTGTAATTTTTTGAAGCTGTATTCTTAGAGGCATTACCTTAACAGGAGTTGTAAGCATTTACAGTACGTAGCTCAGAATTAGCATAGATGAAGTGTGAGTCATTTTTCATTTTTATCACTTTCTGGCATGCCTCACCTACTAAGGTCAGTCTGTTCAGTGCTGCCTTGATGGATGAAGCAACATACTTGTAAATAATTGATATATTTATATTGCTTGCTGATTGGGAAAGAAACATAGCATTACCACAGCCTTGTCTCTGTAGCAGCTTCTGGACTCTGCTGCAGCTTTCAGATCAGTTTTTCATTTTCAGATCAGGTTCATCAGGTTTTTCATTTTCATGTATATACAACACAATGGAAAAATAGCAGGGCTATAAAATGACATTAAAATTAATTTTAATACCTATTTTTCTACTTTTTTTTACTTGTCTCTATTAAAACAATTTTAGTGTTGTACACTAAAATGTGGAAAAGCTTGGTTAGGACTAGAATTTAAATCCAGCCCCTAAATTTATATTTCAAATAATCACTATGTATTTATAGATCAGTAACTTCTACCGGTTGTCTGACCAAATCAGAAAAGCTAAATGCATTTGAAAAAGACAAATGTCTGCGGGAGTAATTGCAGGCAACTAAAACGAAGATTTAGAAGTTTAAAATACATTCTTGTGTTTTTATTGATTGCTAAATGATGCCTGTGCAGTCATTATGGGTTTGATCTGGAGTACTGACAGATGAACTGTGTAAGAACCAAGGTCAAATTTGTGATTATTTTTGATCCATTGAGATATTTGACCTGACATTTCCACAGCTAATTTGCTTTGTGCCTGTTTGTACCTCTTGTTAGCTCATGGTTTTATTTCAGTGCATCTTCTTGCTTCCTTCTTCTAGGCAATTTGGATTAAGAAATTTTGTTGAAATGAATCTGCTCCTTCCCTTCTTATGCTTCGATTCACACTTAGAAGCATTCTCAGTTAATCTTTTCAGTAGCATTTTTGGTTTTCTTTTCAGAGGAAACTGTGAAGAGAGATGTGGCGTAGGAGAGACTTCAGATACGAATCATTATCCAGTCCAATCAGGACGACATTTAAAAATAAAACCACTCCTTATACCATCTGGAATGATGTAGTGTGAACATGAAATCCTTATCGCAAACTCTTTGACTTTACAGATCCATTCTGAATTGTCTGCATTATTTTCTAGTTGGATGCAGGCCTTGTGAAACTCTGCTGAATAAAAAATATTTGCATCACTGAAAGCAGAATACTGACAGTCTTGTCTTATTACGAGCAGACTCCAAAGGCCACATGTACCTGCAAAAATCCAGCTACACACTAGTCTCAAAGCCTAGTTGAACTAAAATGTAAAAGTAGTGAAAGTGCATTTAATTAATATATTATAGGAGTAAATGTTTAATAGAAATATATTGTTCTGAACATCGAGATCTTTTTCTGCATTACTCACTGTAGTAATTTAAATTAGCGGTTCATTGTGATGAGGTTTAAGTTGATGTGTCTTGTTAAGGATAGAGCATCTGAAAGTTTTAGGCTCATAAAAGGTTTATGATTAAGCCATGAAAATTAATTTGGCCATTTATAATGGATTGTTAATTAGTTTGGTAATAGGCCTGTCACTTCCAAACTCTCTGCAGAAGGTGGATATTAGGTTAGCCATGTCCCGTGAGATTTCAGGAAGATTTATGACATCCCTTCTGAGAGATATTACTGTCCAAATTTTTCTTGTGGAGACAACTTCTTAGTTCTCAAACATTGAAAGATTATTGCAGAGATAGTTGATGTATCATACTTTGATATCAGCACTAAATTCTCAAAATTGCAGTGACTATTAATTCAAGTGTATTCTAGACAAAGATCAGACAGTATACATTGTAACAGTATTCTACTTGTTCCATCCATACCTGAGACTTCAAAAATGATGAAATAAGATGCAGCTTTTAAAAAAGGTAACATAAGGGATAAATTTGAAGTCCAAGTAGTTCCAGGTATGCTGAGGTACAATTATAAGGTGTTTTTGTGTTTTTAGTACATCCGTGAATGGCTTTGTCTTGTGGTTTTGTTAAAAGCAACAACCCACCAATAATATATAGCATGTGACTTCTGAGAGTTGCTCCAACCAGATCTCATATCTGGTGTTCTCCTTCATGAGATTGTTTATTTGAACTTATATTCAAATAATCTGACATCAGAGAATGAGATATAAACATATACAGTGTATAAAGGACGTCTCTGGATGAAATGGGAGATTCTCCAAAGCAGAGAAAGTAATTCTAAATCGACAGAGGGTCAAAATGGATGTTGTAGACTATCATTAGTGTCCATTGGTGGATTTCCTTTAACAACAGAATTTCAAATAATGGCACAGCTGAGTCCAAGTCTAACCAAGCATATACATTCCCCTTGTTCACTCCTCATAGATTCTTTACTGACACACCAGTATGCCATTCTTTGTGTCATTTGTAGGTCTGGTGGCAGAATGGAGAGTGTCGTCTCTTATTTCTGTATTTAGTGCCGGTGCTGGACTATTTATGGTATTTGTGCTTTATTATTGTCATGGCTGTGGGAAACTGGGGGACAGGAAGTTTCTCAACAATAAAATCGAGCAAATTTGAATTTTTTTTTTTTTTAATTGAATGCATTTATTCAGATTCTATAGAAGTCTCAGTGTAAACCTAATTACTTCACTGGGAAATATTGTCAGCCTGCTAGGACTGCACTTGATTTCTAGTTTTGGATTCTTTCCGTAAGAGAAAGATTATCATTTGAGAAATTTATATTCCAATGCAAACCACGTGGTTCCTGTATTGGGGTCAGTAGCTCCTACTATCTCAAATGCTTTTATTCCACAAAGGAGTTTATCTGCTTCTTACATCTGAGATAACAAAAAAGCATCTGTCTTACCGACAAGTTCAATGAAGTTTCACTTAATCCCTAAATAAGAACATTTTCTTCTAGTGGAAGAATTTTCCTCTACTCAGCACTCGTGAGGCCGCACCCCGAGTATTGTGTTCAGTTTTGGGCTCCTCACTACAGGAAAGATGTTGAGGTTCTGGAGAGTGTGCTGAGAAGGGCAACGAAACTGGTGAGGGGTCTGGAGCACAAGTCTTATGAGGAGCGGCTGAGGGAGCTGGATTGTTCAGTCTGGAGAAGAGGAGGCTCAGGGGAGACCTCACTGCACTGTACAACTTCCTGAAGAGAGGTTGTGATGAAGAGGGATTTGGCCTTTTCTCCCAGGCAACGAGCAGGACACGGGGCAATGGCCGCAAGTTGTATCAGAGGAGGTTCAGGTTGGACATAAGGAAGAACTTTTTCTCTCAGAGAGTGGTCAGGCACTGGGATGGCTGCCCAGGGAGGTGGTGGAGTCACCGTCCCTGGCAGTGTTCAAGACACGTCTGGATGACGTGCTGCGTGATATGGTTTAGTCCTAGTGGTGGCAATGGTGATGAGGAGACGGTTGGACTGGATGATCTTATAGGTCGTTTCCAACCTTGTGATTCTATGATTCTATGATTTGGAAGAAAATATATTCTGAAAAACACTTAAGTGCAGCATAATAATATTTAAATCCTTATATCTCAAAGCAAGTCAAAATGCCTTGTATTTTAAGACTGTGCAACAAGGGCTTTGCTGAGCACTGAGTGGCTGAAAGTAGCTCCATGACAATTCTTTCTAGACATTGACAGCAGAGGGAAAAAAAAACACAAATTCTGCCTTGCTTAGGCAAAAAATTTTTTCTCTTCTTTTTTCTTTTTTTGGGATTGCATTAAGGACAGATCAAATTTAAATATTAAATTAACTTCTCCCATCTTGACAGTTGTGCAATTCCTGCAGTAAGAAGACAAGACACTGCATTGTTGAAAAACATGTTAATATGTAGGTTATTATAAAAAATAGAAAATAGCTGTTTTCATTGTAACCTAAGTGCATAATTACATAATATTTTAGGCTGTTAAAATGGAAATGCATCCATCATTGAAAAGTTGGTGAAAAGGTGGCACTTACAATGCTGGGGAGCATCAGGTAATTTAGGAGCAAGACTCTTAGAAAACTACTTTCTTAGTAAGTGCAAACTCTGGACCACGTGCAAACTCTTGAATGTTACGGGGAGCTGGAAAGCAGTACAGCTCCTATTTGCACTATGAAAATGTTGGTGTCAGAATATGCAGCTGACTGCATTTTCAGGGTGAACTGAAGAGGACAGTGGTGAATTGTGGATATGGGTCTTGGGTGTAGGGGATAAGAACACGAGGAAAAATATCAGATTAACATCTTGAGCTCAGATTGAGAATGTCTGAGTGGGAGACTGGGTGGGATTTGTTAGAGGATCGGGACTCCAGATGAAGAATAATAATGGATTTTATGAGCTCAGTCACTGTGTTATTATACAGAACATTAAAGGAAGTAAATGTTTTATATGATCTTATATTCATTTGTTACTCTCTGTCCCACAACTTCAATGCCAGGCAACCAATTGCTTACAGATGTTTTCAGAACTTCATTACAAGGTCAAAACACATCTATTTCCTAATTTTTCCTAGATCATCTTCTATGAGCTGGAATCATAAACAAGGTATTTCTGTCTACCCAGGTCCAATCTCTTTTAAAATCCTACCTAATAAGACTTCTTTGTTTTCCTTATTTATATGGAATTTAACAGAAAAATGGTTTTGGCTCTTGACACACCATGTTTTTCCTGTGGTAGATTCTCTGACTTTGTCCTTTGTATGTTTTCAGACATTTTCTTCTTTTTCGGACAATATTAGATGGTGACTTTGAACTCTACAGAGCATCTCTGCACTCGTTACTAAGTCCATTGAATTCCAATTCTTTCTTGAAGCACTTCCTTTTGGGAGGCATTTTAGATATGTCTTAACCATCCTAGACTGTAAAAATCTTATTTCTGACTGTAAAGGTTAGCTTTTACTCTGCTGTTACCATGCAGTGGGCAACATTACTCACTAAACCGATCAACCCTGTCTGCAATTCTCTCACTACTCCACCTCATTTCATTATATTTTTTGTGCCTGGGGTTGATCTTAGGTTCTGCTTCATCCATTCACTACTCAGTAAAATGGCGGTGTGATAGAAGGGAAAAAACCTATTCTTAGCATGGTCTTTGCTGGATTGGGTGTAAGAGGAAAGAGGAAAGAAGAAGTGTTTATGAAGGATCTATTTTTCTCTTCTCTAAATTCCTAATTTTAAAAGTCATTGAATTAATGTTTCTATCTCCTAGCAAAGAAAACAATGGCTAGAGGCATGTAACGAGGATATTTACAGTAATCCATCTTTAAATACAACATGTATATGGTATAAAACATCTGGATTTAGAACAAAGACCAGATTATTTTCATGCTCCATTATACATGGTTTTATACATAGCTTACATGGTTTTATACATAGCTATATTCATTTTATGTATTGCTGATGATATAGACATGAGGTCGTTTTGTATAAACACTTACTAAGCCTTTTATCCTAGATGAGATATTCATGTAAACAAAAGTAGATTGTGGACTCTAATGCAAAGAATGGCTTCAGCCAGATTACTTTACTTTGAGAAAAGGCATGCTGGATGGAGAACTTGTAAACTGAATTAAAGCTTGGTGAGACAATGAGGCCAGTGGCATTAGCTTAAAGTATGCTTAAATGACAGCTCTATTACATGTTCAAATTTAGAATCAAAGAAGGAAAAACAATAAACAGCCATGAGCTTATGACTTAAAATGTACATTGGAACTCCTGTAGCTGAATTTTTCATTTGTTGAAAATGGAATCAATGAAATTCCATCCTTCAAAACTTTAACAGCATGCAAAAGAAGACTTTTCTGTTCATGTTTTTCTTCCGCTTGGCTCATATAGCTATTGCCCTTTAGAATCTTTTAAGTTATCTTTGTACCTTCTCTAATGATCCTTGTAATATTACCAGAGGCAAAAAGTATGGTACAGGAACAATGATTTAAGATTATAATATGGCATTTCCATAGAGATTTAATTTTGGGTCCAGATGGCAAATGCTGCTTAATCTCTTTCATGAATTAAACAGGAGAGGACAATTCCAGTTGTTACAAACAAGATGTCTCTCAGCTAAAAAAGGAAATCAGATGAGATTGCATCTTTCTTAATATCTGCTCTGAAATACTAATTAGCAAATACTTGAAATCTCTAAGATGGAAGGCTCTCTTTCCTACCCTCTGAGAGGCAATACAAGCAAAGAGCTGGCATACTTCCAACTGTTATTTACACTGGAATAAAGCCACCACAAAGATGAAGACTACCAGTGGAGATCATATTTACTAAATATTTCCAGGGCTAAAAAAAAAGTCTTAAATTTGCCTTCAGCCAGACTGGCATTTTGTCTCTGATGAAAATCACAGAAGTCCTATTTTTTTTTTATAAAGCCTTCACTCAAAGTTCACTTGCCTGTCCAGGCTTACCAGAGGGATGTCTAGCTGTTTCCTTGTACTTCACCTTTCTATTGTTAATACTTTTCTTAGTCTATATGAATTTTTATTACCAAATAGGGCCGTTACCAGCGTAAGAAAATTCATTAAAATTTATGCATGTAGCAAACTCCCCAGCTTCTTTTAGATCTGCTTACTTTTACAAAGCAGTCTCAATAATAATGGCTTTGGTGAGCTCATGAAACTTTTTATTGTTATTTTTTTAAGTAGGTGGAAGCCAGAACTCCTTGAGCAACTGAAACAATACTAGTAATAGTTTTAAACACATTTCCATCCTCAGCAAAAAACAATCTTTGGAGAAGAGCACTGAAATATTGATAAGTAACACCAACCACACAAACCAGGGATGACCACATTATCTAAAAAGTCTTCAAAAATCAGAAGTACATAGCGAAAGGTCATCAGAATTATGTGTACTAACTTAACTTTTAAACTATTTTTTTTTTTAATAAGAAAGTATTATCTAATAAGAATTGTTCTTTTTCATGTTGGATTATACTTGTTTTATCATTGCTTTTCTCAGTTCTTGATCTGAATACAATTAACATAAAAAAGAGAATAAAAATATTTTAATCAGCATAAAATTCCTGCTGAACTCATATATAAATATATAATAAAAATGCTTTTATTAGTGCCATAATTATATTTCTGTTAAGAAAAAGAAAAATGAGCAGCAATACTGGCTTGACTCGCACATTAAAATGTAATTTATTTCATTTAAAAAAATCTAACTTTCTAAAACGCTTTTTTTTTTTTTTTGCTGGGAAAATCATTGACTTTTGTGGATGTTTGATTCCCCTTTTTTTCAGTCAGAATTTAAACATTTTGATGTTTTCAATTAAAACCAGACCTGTAGCTCATAATTTCCTCTAGGAAATTATCTCACTGAATGACATGCCAAAGAAATAAAGGTGGTTTTTGCCTTTAGCAATCAACAAATGCAGGAGTCACTGCTACAACACACATTTTCAGCAGCTGGTTTCTGTATATTCTTAGTAACTGGTAGAAGAGCTAGAGGAAAAAAACATAAACATAACTGCAATTTCTGTTTTAGTTCATATTTTAAAATGTCTGCTCCGCTCAGCTGTGCCTTCTAGGATGGAAGCTGTTGTATTTTGAGATTTGAACAAAGATAATTCCATGGGAAAATATTATTACAGATGAATAGCATTTCTTCTTATAGAATTGAATATCTGCTTAAGCTTTCTGTTTCCTTAAACATGTTTACCATGTTTATCATGAGATAAGCATACAGTTACTTCTCCCTTGCTACCTTCTCCATTCTGGAAGTTATTTATGTGTGTTCCTGCAAGTTGTATCTTCAGAAAAAATTAATCAAATTCCCGACAGCGACACAGGGTTTTTGTTTGTTTGTTTTTTCATTTTCCTCTCCTGCTATGGTCCAAGATAGAAAAAAATCAAACATTTTTAAAGCAACTTTCAAGCACACAGTATATTTTATATTGGCATTCCTGTTTTAAAGGAACATATATCAAATTCTGTGAGAGAAAAACATTTTCAAAGGACCATTCAGTGCTATTGCTACTCACGGAAAACTTCCAAATTTTAAGTATGTTTGAAAATCCAGGTCAAAAGTTTGTAAACCTGCATAAGTCTTTGGCCATCTCTAAATTGTGTCATTTATAGGACTCTTCTTTCTCATTAGCATCTCTTAATTTATGATTTTGGCACTAACTGTTCTTGTCCCCTGAACTGGTCTTGGATTGATTTGCTGTATAGTATTCAGAGCATACATTATCACCTTAAAAAAATAAAAATAAAAAATTAATTCTTCCCCTCCTTCTCAGAATGCTCAGAATTTCATTCATTTCATTTTCAGAAGATAATGAAAAAGTCGATTTTCATGTCTACAGATTTTTTCCTTTTAGAACTTTAAAATACTTGTTTGTAGGTGGTCTTTTTGAGGTAGGTGTGAAACAGTCTAAGTGTGAGCTATAGTTTCTGTTTCTGTTTCTCCCTTGAGAATCTTGTTCTGTCAACTCAGGACAAAAAATAGAAATTCAAAATCCACAAACAAGCTCTTCTCAAACTGAAAATATGCCATAACATCTTCTAGTAAGGAGGTAATTCTGGTATTATTGGGCAAATTGGGATAGACTTTTTTTTCATGAAACTCAGTGATTCTGGTTTTATACTACAAAGGCAAAGATGCAGAGAATCGCATAAATTATTCACATATTTAGAGAGGTGGAGCTGAATTATACTTTGTTTTATGGTTTACATTTTATATTACCTCCCATTGCACTGCTTTCCAAACTAGAGACAACTTTTAATGTCACACAGTATGATAATACAATGCTTAGTAGAAGAACAAATTGAACAGGAGGTTTGTGTATTGTATTTACCTGGCATTTAAACTCTGACCCGTGCAGTGAAAAGTCAATAACTCAGAAAATCATTATCATATTTTACAAAGTCAATAGCAGAAAATGCAATGCTGATGTACAACTAATAATAAAGCCAAAAACTAGCTCTGGCTTGTTCTGTCTTTGCTTGTGGGATATAGCAGCTGGGACTGTGAGCGTAACAGCTGCACAAAACCGAGAGGGACTTTTATAATTAATTGAATTGACTGTTTCTGTAAAGAAAATTACAATGATTTTGCTAGTAATTCCAGCATTGAACCCAGTGTCTTCTCATTCATCTACAGCATCTCTTTCCAAAGTATGGTTTATCTTGGCTTATATGGTTAAATGCAATGCATCAAATTAGAACCCAAGTATATTATCATGCAAGTAGACTCCCATAACTCAAGTGACTTAATGTGTTGTGCACTTGGAGGAGCAGATAAGGAAATAGAGAAAAGAATTAGTGGGGAAGATCCCAACCTTAGTACATATTTTCTAGGAGAAAGGATGATCTAGCTAGAAGACAGAGATTAGCTCAGATTTTTGGGATCTAACTAGCAGATTGATTGACTACAAATTTGCCTGTCATTTTATCTTTGACATACAGAAAAACTTACGCTGGACACACTTTTTCAAAGCTTGTTTCCCTAAAAGTATCTTTACTAAGAAAAATCAATGGTTTTAAACCTTTTATACTTAAGTACTGAGCACTGGAGAAAAAAAGTAAGTCTTCAGCAGTAAATCTCTCTCTTATAAGACAGTCTTTGGAATGTTTTGTTCATCTTTGATCATAACAGTAACTTTCATTGTCTAAAAAAGATGTGAAAAGAACAAGATTGTACAGTGTTACCTGAACCAAACTAAATAAATATTTGTTTAGGGACAATCATAAGTCATAAGTCTAAATCCTAATTCTAAATCATCAAAATATGAAATCGAAATATGAAATGGACATCTTCATCTGTGCCACCTCATGAAAAGAAGAACACAAAACTTTATCTCACTGATGTACGTTACTGAATTTCAAATACATGAAGATATAAAATCACTTAAACAGAACTGTTGGGAAATGCCTGTCATTTAGCTCAGAGGCCCTTTTAAGTTAGGTGCTTTGTTTTACACTTCTTGACTACACCTGTATTATTATTTACTGAAATAACGGCTGTAGCTTTACCTACCAATAAGGCTTCTTCTTATCAGACTCTGTACAAACATGTAACAAAAGCAACCCATATTCCCAATAGTTCAAAACCCTAGAATAGTACAGGAATAGGTTTTTGTTCTTCAGAAAATTTTCACTTTTTCAATTTTTAGAGTTTCCTTAAGGAGTCTATCACAGCACTCCAGGACGATTGCCGTAATAGTCAAATCTGCAAAAACTTTTGCTCTTTACTTCTCTAGAGCAAATTATTTAATTCTCGGTATTTGAAAAGTTTTCTGCATGTATCTTCTCTAACAGTCTAACTTTTCTTCACTTTTGACAATTATTTCCTTGAAATATTGTGGGTTCTCTCCAGCTGTTTATGTCTTCCTTGGAAGCAAAGTAATCAACAAAGAGAATTCTCTTGCTGGACCCCCAAGACTGGAAAGATTATATTTTTAATAAAACACTTGTACATAATACTTGTTTATGCATCCAAGCATGAAGTCATAACCCAGATCCAGTCCTGCAAAATTTCTAATTTTTGACTTTTCTTTACTGAATTATACACTACCTTCCCTTATTTCTTCATTTTTTTTGTAATTATCCTTAACTGTAGACCTGAACCCTTATGTGCATGTAGAACTTCCTTTTTGATGTCATTTTACAAATGATCACATATCTTGATTAATCCAACTGATTCCTAACAAAACCATTTGAATTTTCCAAACCTGGTTTGAGAGTATTCCATTGATAATATTACCTTGTAAGTGTCTCATATTAGTTCCATTTATACCCTTCTTCCCCTTATTGTACAAAAGTTATAGTATATGGGAGTTTATATGATATGTTCACAGAACTGTTGTCCTTTTATGGGAAGAAGCATTTATTGCATTGAAAACTAAAAAATGGGAAATTGGCTAAGCAGCTCCCCATTGTCTCTTTCCTTTCAGCCACTTAAAGTAAATATTCAATGCTGGCAATTCTCTTTTTAATTATTCTGTATATTTACAATAATTTTCTTGATTTAACTGATACTTAGGCAGTTATTCCACTATCATGTATTATTTTGTATAAGAAAAATACCAAGTAAATAACTGGAAAGGACTAACTGAGGAAAGGCTGTTTTTCTCTTTATTTTTATTTTTAAAGATAAAAGCATTCCCTTTTAAGAAACGAGTATCAGACAATATATATGAATGCACTAAGCATGTCTACTTTGCTTTCAGTTTTTGAGGTTGTTTAGCCTGAAAAGGCACTATCATTGATTAAGATATTTTCCTGTAAAACAGCAGGCATTTCAGCAGAAAAGAAGTTAAGACATACTCTATTTTAAAGTGTCCTCTCATGCTTTGTAGTAGTTTGCAAAGGAAGAGAACATTTTTGGTACTGTAAGTATTGCATATACAATGTAGCTTTCATTGGACAAGCTTATTATTTCAAATACTCACAGGTACTGTCATGACTTTCCTTGAGCATGCACATGATTTCTGCAGTGCTGAATGACTGTGTCATTTATTGAGGTTTTGAAATCCACTGAGAAGCAAGAACATGCTTCTCTTCAGTAGTTCTCTAATTTTATCCTGAATATCTTCTTCAATTGTGGCAATTATTGATTTTCTCAGTTTTCTGCCTTTGGTTCTAAAGTCTGCGTCTCCCTGTAGATAAGCTGTAGGCAGTCTTTTAACTGAAGAACATTGCACTGCTCTTCCAAATAGTCCAGCTGGTGGTTACCTATGTATTCAGATAATTACACTGGTTACAAAACAAGCCTTCTGTGTAATCTATGATTATACCAAGCCAGTGACTGACAGTGCCAGAGGAAATCTTCAGTTGATTTCAAGTTTACTTCAAACAAACTCCATCTAGTAAGTTCTATCAAATTCGTAAGTACATGCTATTTATCCAGGTGAAGGTTGGCTGTGGAACTATTTTTTAATAGACAGATTCAAGAACAAATAAATGTTGAATCTGTGGAAGAATTGAGAATGAGCAAAATGATATTTGGTAATACTTGTTCTGTTCTTAGGCAATATGTTTCAGTTTAGAAAAGTTCTCCAGATTTCTTCCTTTCCTTTCTTCATGCCAGTAATTAATCTAAAAATGCTGTTTGTCTAGCTTTTTCACTGTCATGGAGCCAAAATAGAAATGAGAATAAGAATAAAATAAATTATTTTGTTCTGAGAACGTGAGAGAGATCTTACACTCATTTATTAGTGGACATTGATGTTCATGGCAATTTGACTTCTGGGCAAACTGAAATTGCTTGCCTTCCCACTCTCTCTGCTGTGAAGTTACGTGTGAATTCCGTCAGAGACATAGTAACTATAAATGTTGGGTTTTTTGGCAGTTGTAGGAAAAATAAACTTTGTGCCCTTTCAAGCCGATGGTTTGGATATCTTCCTTGTGCCTGTGATTTTGTTCACAGCACTGAAAACCAGCCTTAAGTTTTATTTCTGTTGTCTGTCAGTTCATTTACAGGTTGTGTACTGCACATTTATTTGAAAAATTCAATTACATCTAGTTATGTAAAGACCACTAAATCCAGCTAGTGGCTAACTGAATTCAGAACCTTGTCATCTGACACAGCATTTATCAAGAAATAATCAAGTCTTAGAGTAGCTTCTATTAACCTAACTAATAAATTTCATATATGAAAGTGGAAAGCAAGAAAACAAATACATATGTGGTTCTGCTGAGTTTTCCCTCTCCTTTTACACATGGTCATTGAGAACAGTTATTTTGGAAAGGGATGCAACATGTATCTTAATATGAACAGACTGTAACCTTACAATTGGACTGCATTACTTGAAATAGGAATGCATTCAGCCTGGACAGGGACAATTAGAGCAGGAAAGATATGAAAGAGCCTTTGGCAGGGGATAGTGAAACTGTCTGTAATCTCTCTATCAAAGTCTGAATCTAAAGAATTTAACTTTGGAGTGGGGAAGGAATGTGTTATTAGGCAGAGGGGACAGTTCAGAATTATATTTTCAGAAGCTACTATTTGGAAAATACTATTTGACTAATGTTTATCTCTGTGGAGAAAACAAAACAAAACAAAACACCACAAAAGTCTTCCTAAAGACTTATTCTACCATAAACTAAATTGTTTTGGCATGAATCATGACCACTGGAGCTCAAATTAAACCCCTTTCTTAAAATTAAATGCTTTTTAATCGTACATTAACATACACCAGAAGATCAGAGTCACCTGGGATGCTCATCAAAGATTCAGCATGAATACACAGATGCAGTATCTTACAATATATAAATTACACTGTTGTTAAATTCTGTAATCAATAGGAAAAAATAAAGATAGTGAAGTTTTTTATAGTCTATTACTTTCTTCCTTTAATTTAAGCGAAAAACATGACAGGATTAGCCTTAATCAAAAAGTCCTATTCATCTACTAGAGGTGACCTTTGGCTACAAAGCTGGTCTAGCTTGTATCCTTTTAATATGGCAGATAGAACCCAACTACTATTCTTTATTATTTCAGTTCCTAATTGACAGATGAGAGGGCATTTTTTTATGGACTTCATTCTTTAGCCATGCTTTTGTGAGTTGGTTTTTCAGAGACTGTGGCTGAAACCACTGAAATGATGAAAAGTTCTGATACACGTTTTGTACTGGAAGCAACTGCTTTACTGTGGCTACTGAAAGTAACGATAGTAAATCCTTATGTTTAAACTGTCTCAGTGTCTTATGATCATATAATCAATATCAAAAAAGAATACCAAAGGAATGAAGTGGAAACCATGCTTGCAACAATTTAACATGCTTTGGAGGTAGTCCTCAAAAATGCAGAGATTATCACTTTTACTAGAAACAATATGATAATGTTAGAAGTCTGAACAAAACTGCATCCCAGAAGTTAGAGTTAAAAGGTAAATGAATGGATCATTGATGTGAGAAAGAATTCCAGTCCATTTCCCAAGATTTTGAGTATTGAAAACTCCTCTGTCTATTTTGTCCTTAGTTATTCAGGAAGAGATTACACTGCTGAAAATGTCTTGCAAGCATTCCTGCTGTGTTTGTATTAATATTTCAGCATAGTAAATTGGAATAGAAATACTCCTCTCCCACCCTAGTATGCATGTAGCATGTGTTTGTTAATCTTTCCTTAAGATGTGTAAAAAATTTGAAAAGAAAGTAATAGAATAATGAATCAATGAAAAAAATAATTTATTTGAAATATACATTCTGAGGGAAAAAAGGAAAACCTCTTATTAGGCTAATAAGAATTAAATCTTCTTTGAAAATAGGAAATAATAACTGATATATTTTTTAGTGAAAAGAATTAAAATACTAAGTAACAGGAAAATGAAATGGTAAAATATGTTCTAGACTTATTCCAGAAACTCAACTGCAGAAATAAATAAATATAGAAAGCCAGTAATGATTTAGAAGACTACTATCATTTCACTGGTAAGAGTCCTTTGATGTAGGATTCATATGGAATTTACAGGTAGTATATACAGGTACCTGATGCAGCAGAACATGCATGCCTGACTTGTCCTCTCTTGAAGCTTTTAGAAAGTATAGCACTGTAGTGTGGGTGGAAAGGCAATATGTCAGTAAGCTGAGACAGGCCTCTAGCATCATCTCAGAGCCCTGGGGCTGCTCTTTAAATACTCTTGGTGCTTCTAGATTTGAGCCATTATGGGTCAAGCATTTGGTTTAAATATACATTACTGTAATATTTGGGACATTTTTTATTTTACCTTCTATTGTTTGAAATCTTTAAAATACTTATTTTCATACTTTACTCTTTAACCACAGAAAATAAGTCTTTTTCTCACTCTCAAGACTCCCACGTTATCTCAGAACTCAGAATTTTAAGATTCCTGGGACAAGGACCAAATCTTTTAAACTCATGACAAACCAGTGAGAATTAGCCTCTGAAGAAATGCTCTGTGTGGAAGCTCAGGTGCATGGTTTGGATTGGATGGCAGATGGCTAGCAATATGTATTGCTTTGCAAACTTCATATTCATTTGTGTTTTAGTCATGGTATTGTGGTTGACTCTCCCATTTATGTAATTTCTGTGTCCATTACTTGACTTTGTAGGATACCCCTTTTTTAAATTTATTTTATTTTATTTTATATTTTTTAAATAAGATTTGGGATTTTGTAATGATACAATAATTTCAAAATTTTCATCTGCACTGTATCTTTATGTGGATATTGTCAATTGGATGACATTGCTCAGCTGTGCTTGAGTCTGTGCTAGTTACTTATCTGTGAAAGGAGCAAAGGCAAATCTGAGAATATGTAATTGTCTGTTCGGTCATTTTCTAAACAATATAGTTTAGTGAGTGAATCATGCATATTTGTTTTCCTATTTTATCATAGTGCTTAAAAGAAGACAGACATTGCTTTCCTGCTATATCCTGTACATTTTGTGTTTATACTTTTCTCACTTACTCTCAATACTCTGAGAGCTTATAATTATAGGAGATCTTGAGATGTCAGCCTGTTTTTCAGGACTGTGTTGTGGGACACTGAGGTAAATGATATAATGATGCATTACATTGCTAGGCTGAGTTCAAAAAGTAATTAGAATGCAAGCAAGAATGAATGTGTAATGGTTTCATTCTAGATCTGGCTAGACATTTTACTGCAGCAGCATCAAGCAAATGAATTTCCAAGGAATAATTGATTTCAATGTCACCCTTACTGTTTATAAATTATCCACAAGCCTCATACAAATATCACTGGTTTGTTCTTTTTATCCAGTTTGTGCTTTTTTTGATGATTGGCCATTTATTGAACGATGTATGTGAACAAAGGTAGATAATCTGTGTGTATTTCTTTTATCTGATGACTCATGTAACTGAACAGTCCTGTGAAAAGTAGAAATTCTGTAAATGAGTGCAAAATATATTTTTGGCTGATGTTTCTGGATTTTAGCTTCAGAGCCAAGAGAAAATGAATGGTAAAAATATAGACATTATTGAAGTACTTGAGTGCTCTTGAGAAACTGCACGAAGGTCACAAACAGGGAAGACAAGGAATTTTGCATCTGGGTAGATTTGGCAGAAAGTGTCTGCTTTCTGCTCAGTGCTAATTCACCTTTATCCAGTAGTATACTCCTCGGTGGTTTTCCGTTAAAGACAAGAGTGGAGATGTGTCACGTGAGAAGATTATAATAATCTTCTCTTAATATTTATAAATTTCCATCAGCTGACCCCTTACATTCTTGAAAATAGGATTGCAGCTAGCTTGGGAGTGGATTCATAGCATAAATTTGGTTAGGTAAACGCTTTGCTACTTTGTGTACATCCAGCACCAAGGGCTGTTTTTTTCCCTCTGGCCCTCATGCCTATAAGGTCTCTCTGTGCTTACAGTCTACTAAAGGGCAGTTTCTCTCATCAAGAAGGATTAGGCCCACGCTGGCCCCAGGAGCATAGACCTCTCTGCTGTATGCATTGCTAAAATTGAACAGCTTTTCAGCAATCATCAAGACCAGTCACAGAGTATCATGACCCTTAATTAACATAGCAGCTACTGAAGAGCTCTATAGCTGTCATGTTTGCCTTCACAGAGATGTTAAACCAAATGCGTAAGGCAGTGCAGACTTCTTTATTTCACTCTTCCTTTGATTTCCTATTTTTTATATGGATTAGGCTATTGATACTGCCACCCCGCCCCATAAAATATCTGTAAATACAGAATCTGAGCAAATACCTCTCCTTCAGTTGCTCAATACAAATCTACAGGATCTTATATTTAAATCAGTATAATTTCACTGATTTCAGAGAGTAACTCAGTTTCACAAGTGGAAAAGAAGAGTTCTTTAACTATTTTACTATATTCGAAACAAATGCTCTGGTTGGATTAATGTTCACTGATGTCCTACTTTTTCAGCTCATTTATGTCACTACTCCTTTTTATCTTTGTACTGAGGTTAATTAATCAGATTAATTGTTTATTTATTTATTGGTGTATGTGTGAGATTACATTTTGAGCCATAGAGCATAGAGTCAGGTGCCAAATTTCTGGATGCACATGCTGAATAGAAATAATTTATGGGGCTTCTAAAACCAGTTTGTTAGGTGCTACGGTTGTTAGCCTTTTCTCTGTACTGCTTTACAGGCAGTGTTTTGTTATACTTTGCTAGTTGATAAGAAATGTTGTCTGGCAGACAGTGTCTCTATCTCTTTTCTCACTGCTAATGGTTTTAACAAAATGAAAAATGACCTTGCTTTGGCTAATAACCTATCCTCTCTAATTCTGAAGCAAGACGGGACAAGATGCATTAGCATGCTAATGGAACTTTGCACCCTAAGGTTCTGATTTATCAGATATTAAGAATGCATTAGTGATTCACGAACACTAGTGGACAGGATTCATTAGCATGCTAATGCTACCTGAGAATATACAGCTATTGTTGTATCAGTGAAATGATATTTTAAACACGAGTTTCTTAATTTAGTAAGCTGTATCTGTAGCCATGTTTGGTAAAACACATTACAACGTTTTCAAAGATAATTGATGGTTCTAAACTTCTTAAAATTGAAGTATTACCTGAAGATCTTCGCTAAAATCACTAGATTTTCAGATATGTTCATCTTTAGATTATGTCTGTGTATTTAATCTATAGGTTAGATTTTGATATATAATCTAGCTACCAAGCAGTTGATATAATGCATCCATAATGAGCACACCTGAAATCCCAGTCCATTTCTGAATGTCTGTCAGGCTACAGAAAGTGAGTGAATGTAACTGAATATTTGTCAAATTCTATTTTGGTCTCAAGGCTTATCCAAAATATGGTCTTTTTTATAGCTTTGACCTTATTTGAACTGAGTTTCCTTTAGTGTTTTGGTTTGTTCCAACTAATCGTGTGAGGGAGTTTGTACACGCATCTGTAAAACCAGACAACACATTTCCATGAAATTTCCATTTGAAGCTTCTGAATTTCCCGACACTAATGGATGATGGTTCTGTTTGATCCACCTAAGCGCTTGAAGTGCAATTAATAGATATCTTGGGTAGAAACAAGCAGAATTATAATCGTGGCTTTGGTATTTGCTTTTTATCTTCTTCTTCCTTCTCTCTACACTTTTGATTCATAGCGCACCTAAAGCTAGAAACCAAAAGACTTTAACTTGCACAGACTCATGTTATTCTAAAATACTTCTGATACATTTATATAATGGTGACAGGGAAAAATGACCTTATCAAGTATGAGTCCTAGAATAATTGTTAAAAATACAACAGTGGGTGTGAAAAGATATACAGTCTTAGCAAGAGAGCTGCAAGGAGTCCTTCTGGAGCTACAGCTGATTGAACACATCTTGATATTATGATTTTCTCTAAGAATAATAATGTAGTCTTGACACTGTTTATGTAGATTAATAATTTCTCTTGGCACCTGTCCTATAAATTAAAGTCAGCTAAACTCTCAGTCTTCAAGAAGGGTAATGCAATTAAATGTGACATTGTCAATGAACCAGACATCTTAGGTCACATTTTAGTAAATTCCAGGTACTTTATAACGTCTCGATTTTTTAGCCTCCATCTTAGTGTTAGTATGGGCTTAAGAAAGGGCTTATCTTCATGTTCATACTCAACTTCCCACTACTCCCCTCACCCTACATCTCCAAGGGCTCCTGAAATTTTCTGAAACTATAAGTTACCATGCAGTGTTTCAGGTCTATAGATGTAGGAACCAGACTTCTCAATCTTTTTTAATCTTGATAGTTCTTTTATGTTGGCTTACATCTATGGTATTCCTCCCCTTGGGTTGTGCTGACCTGATATAATTGGGTCAATGTGGTTTGTATAATGATGACTAGCAAAGTCCCAGGGACATTCTGCCTTTATGTAGATTCATCTGATCTTCACTTACTTAGTTAAATAATCACCAGAGACAGCTGATCTAGATCCAGCAGCAGTATAGCTGCATTGGGAAGGGAAAATGACAACACTATTTCTAGGACTTGTGAATTTTTAGGAATTTATCAAAGTTAGAGTCTTATCAGCTCTAACTGTTCTAGCTGATTTATCCCCAAGGTATTAAGGATTTGAGTTGCATAGCACACATTGTAGGTTTTTTTTTCTTTTTTTTCCTGATATCCTACTTAACTTTTCTGAGAATAATCTAGGGAATATATTACTGATTTTTTCCCCTTTGGTACAAAGAAGTTTAAATGTAATTTTACAAAATGAATATGAATTTTTTTGCTCTTTTATGAATTCTTTCATTTGAAACTTTTATTACTTTTCCCACTTCAACAAAAGCTAACTGAAGATACACAACCCTGAATACTGAGTGACTCAGCAGTTGGGACACCTAGAGTCTACTCAGAGGAATAGACTGAGTTTGTTATCCGAGCATAACCAATGTTACTCAGATTATTTTTCAATTCAATTTGAAACAATATTGCAGTTCATTGGAATATTTCAGGATTTCAGTCTTCTAGCCACAAATTCTGTTTACAAATAGGAAAACTAATGCATAGTATCTTTGCAGAGTAAGGAAGTGAACTGAAATTTGGGTGCGCTGCAAGCCATGTGTTTTTTTCCCCCCTCTTATATGGCATTAAATCTTTCCTTATGAACAAATAGCAGTTGTATGTATGTTAACTAATATTTTCAGTAAGGTAGCTGCTTTTTGCACATTTGTAGTGACTTCTTTATAAATAATTCAGTTTTAAATGTAGTGAAAACTCCTAGATGAAAATAATTAAAATAATTAATATTATCATTTGGAGCTTTTTTTTTTTTTTTTTTTTTTTGGCTTTGTTTGTGCTCTACAAACAGACCTCTCATCTTGTTAATTTAATTTGTTTGCTTTTCGTTACTGATTGGATTTATCACAAGAACAAATTTCAGTCTGTATGAATGGTGTTTATTGGCTGCATCTACTTTTCAATATTACTGCTCTCACTAATGTGTGAGATTGGTCACTCTAGCTCTACTGCTTTGTTTTTCTTCCTTGATTGGTTCTGTGATCAAAGCATGAGGCCAACTGTTGCCCTGGGAAAGAGTAGGCAGTGTTTGTGGTGCCATGGTGTTAGAATCAAGGACCTCTAATGAAATAACAAGAGTTGCTAGATAACCTGTAATGGCAAAGCTGGATTTCGACTCTCCAGACCTCAGTGTTCAAATCCACTGGCAGCAAATATCTATGGCCATGGAACATGGAGCTAATGTTCATGCTTCCATTTACTCCCTTTCACATATACGAGACCACATGGTTGGCTGAAAAAAATACAGTAAGCTTGCAAGCGGAGCATGAAATCTCTACTGAGAGAATAGAAGAGATAGAAGAGTAAAGAAAGCAGGAAGAAGCAACAGAGGAAAACCATAAAAATGATGAAGGAAGTGTTGTTTTCTTTCCCTGCTCAAAGCTCTCCTATATGGTCTCTTTCTTTATCCTCTTCCTATGTTGTTTTGTAGACTTGTGCCAATGCTTTTAAGTTTCATGAGTAGATAGGACTTGAATGTTGAGGAATTTCAAACTGAGTCCTAGAATGTAAGCTACAGGAATCTATATTCCCATTGCGTATATGACACAACTCATGATATCCTGTCTCTAGTGCTGCTTATAAATAAGATAGGAAATAAAATGTAAGAGAAATAGACTGAGTTCGTTATCATAAGCACAACCAATGTTATTCAGGTTATTTTTCATATTAACTTGAAACCATTTTTACTGTAAAATTATGTAAACACTATGACTGTACTGGGCCTCTTTATCTTTAAAAACAAGCAAACTAATCTAGATAATATCCAATATCTTTTTTATGGCATCACAAAACTACATTAAATATTTCATTTTCATTTTCAAAATTATGCGGGGAGGCTTCTGTAGACTGTTGGTTGATTAGGTCTTTTCTGGTATACTTACAACTCTTGCACTCTTACGCAAATATACAGGCTAGTTTAAGTGTTGTTGAACTTGCTTGTGCTAACTATTTACCACTCACTAATTAAAATAATGAGTTTACAGAAATTATGCTGGCAGAGTACCTGGTAAATAAGGTTGTTAAGCACTGCAAACATCTATATTCCCAGATTTATAGTTTTTGCAGTATTGAACTTTCAGTGCTTCCTGCTTGCCTGAAAGTGACCAACAATGTTAGGCTCTTGGTAGTCAAAGGAGAAAAGGTTATTTGCCCCTGCAGTCATAATTCTATATCCAGTACCTAGTGACCTCCAGTAAGTGCTGATAAAGGTCTGGTAACTTTGTCCCAACTGCAGTTGTACAGTCACTTTACTGTCTTTGGTCCCTTGCCTTTTATTGCAGTATTCATGTACCAGCCACAGTGCATGAGCTTGACTAGGAAACAATGATCATATTTGCTTTACTTTCCTATGAAATCTTTCTTGCTCCTATCCTGTTTTTTTGACACTACACAATTTCCTTTTCTTTTTTTTTTTTTTTTTTTTTTTGTACTACAAAATTTTTGTTCTTTGAGAGGAAATAATTGTTAGATTAAAGGTGATATGCAGCTTGGTACACTGTTGTGCCAAGCAAATATTGACAAATATAAAGATGAGGGTTGTTGGTGAAAGCCGAAATGTGTTACTTGTTGCTTTGATGTTAGTCTGTCTTCCAGTACTACTTCTACGTGACATTTCTGGCTCAATTTTCTGTGCTACTCTGAGTCACCAGTGACAATCCTCTCCTTTCAATTGAAAAAAGCATCCTGACTAAAGAAAATAGGTGAATGTCAGTGAAAAAAATCATGAGTTAACATGAGAAACTCTTGGAAAATGCTAGCTGTTTGGAAGTATAAACACTTTGAAGACTAAGTTCTCAGCTGCCATAGAGAATAATAAGTTCTAAGCTTAAGGAGAAATACATTTTTTACTCTAGCCATGGAAGTGGCCCTATGTTCTACAAGGAAAGGGTGCTCTCAAATTTCAAAATGTACTTTGACAAGCACTGCAATTCCACTAAGTACACCATTTGCACTTTATAGATTGTTTAAAGTCATGCTAAAGTGCTATTGGACAGGGTACTTCCTGGGAAATGGCACTATTTAAGTTGAGAACAGAAAGAAAATTCAAAATATATATATTTTCAATAATCACCACAAGAAAATAAATCTAAATCTTTCTGTTGGGAAAAAGGACAGAAGACTAGAAGCTCATCATAAAGATGCATGACATAATTATTGTATGTCTTTAAATATACTTCAGAACTTTGGTTTAAAAAAAAAAAGCAGAACTTTGGTAACTGGCAATATTGAGAAAAAGCTTGAACGAATGTGGTCTGCCTACAGCTGCTTTTCCACACTAACCAGAAATGGAAAAGTTTTTGAAAGCTGAATTGTTATGACGTACTGCTCTGTTTCATTCACATACAATGTGAATGCCATCTGTCACACAGAAACAACATGTAATAGAATATTGGTGGGAAGTTTCAACATTTACTGCCACGCCACCAGCCACTGACGTCAATAACCAACATAATAAATAAGATACATTACTTTCCTAGCAGCCCTCACACATTCTTAATCTAGATATATTGGATATATTAAACTTCTGAAACATTTTGATGCATCTGTAATCTGCAGTGTTACTTAACACATTTGCATTAGGGAGAATTTTGATAAAGTGATTTGTACTGTCCTGCCATGCATTTTAAAAATCTGCAAAACCTGTTTAAATAACCTGGTAGCTGTGCAATTAATAATAGCTGTTACATTATGCGTGATTCTTCGCTGCTCCTAGTAAGAATCAGCTGCAGTCTTCCATTAGTGATTTTGAATTTGCTGCTAAATCTTCTGTAATTGATTGATGCAACACGAGCTAATTTACAAATCTGCAAAGACAAAAATAGTGTGCCTCTCACCTCAAAGGAAACCCTTCCCTAAGGAAATGAACCTTTCTTTCACAACCAGACTGAGTGTGGGTTAGAGAAATTGAGCTGAAATAATCTTACAGTCTTTACTGCATGTTGTTAACAAGTTGTTTGCTGCCTGCCCAGTGAGTAGTAACTTTCAGATCATAGAATCACTGAGGTTGGAAAAGTCCTTTAATATCTTCTTGTTCAACCACCAACTCATTCCTACCATACATGCTTAACCACATCCCTCAGTGCTGCACGTACACATGAAAATCTCCAGGGACGATGACTTCTGACAATTCAGTCTGTGGGACAGGAGTTTGCTTTTTATGACAAAATGTGGTCAAAATGAAGTTGATCGTACTTATTACTTACCCTGATGGGACCAGGTTTAATCTGGAGAACAGAGTTCTACCATTCAATTTGAGACAGCATTTCATACAGCACACACAGCATGGCACAGCAGAGTGTGAAAACCATAAGGAAAAAGCAGGCAGAATTGGAAGCTTACCTTCAGCTCAAGGGCACTTTTATTGTTTGTTTGAATATGGTTTACGGATAGTAGGTGGGAGTATGGCCCATAGCCAGTTTTATAGGTGGAATCTTAGAGAATTTGTGGCATTATGCCTTATCTAGCTGTCAGGCTGTGTTCCATCTGTCTCTCCAAAACTGTTAAATCTGACAGTACTTTTTCAGGGTAGAAGATTCCACATGAACGAAGGAATGCAAAGTCATGATGCAGCTTCAGGAAGCCTGAAGTAAAAACTTTTCCATGTTAAACCTCTTTCAAATACACATCCAAACAAATACAAATACAAACTCTGAGGATGCATCTAAATGCTATTCTGACCTAGGCTATGATACCTGCCTGAGGTGTTACTGCATGCATAAACAGCAGAGACATGTGGGAGCCTTTACAGTTTGTATAATAGCATTTCTGTTGCCATGTTTATACCTGATGTCTGCAGAAAATGCAGATTCTTTCCAGGCCCGTTATGAGGGCATCTGGGGATTACTGTGTGTGTCTGCTTTCAGAGATGACATGCTCCCCAGTTGCAAGTTCATAGCCCAAGCACACTGCCAGATACATAATAGGGGGGAGAGTGAAAGAGAATGCAGCAAGGGAGGAGGAACACAGGAGGAACAGATGTGCATTGTTATCTGGAACAGGGCCTTTCCAAAATGGACATTGCAAAAGATTCTTCCCCCTTGGGAAACTGGTTTGTTACTGATGCTTTCTGAAGGAGTGTCTCTTTACTGGGTCTAATATTGGGAAAAAGATTTTTTGTCTGCCTCCAAGAAGCTTGATAGTATTCAGCACATATGATAATGCAATATTTAGCATGCTGGTGGTATGTGATCTTTCACTAACAGTGATAGCTGACAAAATTTCTACCAACTTACTGTTATTTCAACATTTTAATTCTGTGGCAAACCCTTTTGCTCAGCCAAGTGTTTCTTTAATGTCAGCTCTGTGTTGCCATAGCATTTGGGAACATGGAACTAATGCATCCGTTAACGTTGCTTGTCCAGTGTAGCAAAACAATTTCTGCTCAGGCTCTGAGTGCTGGTATGCAGAGTATAGAATTTCTCAAGCCTGAACTCCTCACTGCATGAATCAAAGGTTGCAGTTACATGTAATCTAACAACAATGGCAGTCTGACTCCTCAGGAATGACTCATACAAAGACTAGTAAATGGCAAGCTGCTAAAAGAGTAGTCTGTCTGGGATCATTCTTCAGATATTACAGAAATGTTCACAGTCAAAAATATTAAATGTGGCTCAATTATTTTACATGTTTGACAGTACGATGAATAATGGCCATTCAGTACAATTTGCAATGTGCTCTGTAGATACATAGAAGTAATATATTTTCCTGTATGTTTTTTTAATTGGCTAAATTTATGTTCTCTATTTATTCTTCTGTATTATTTTTCATATCAGAACTTAAACCTCATATGACATGGTTGCATGGATTGAACAGTAGTTACTCTACCCTGATTTATCATTTTCCACTTCTGCTATGAATGCTTCAGTTATGATTTCTTGTAACATCGCATCTTATTCAAGTTGTAAGTACTCTTAAGCACACGTACAATGTGTAATTGATATCAAGGACCAGATCTTTGATCGCTTCATTTGCCATACTTCTAAATTTAAATGACTGTTAACTCCTTTAAAGCAGCACTGCATTGTCCTGTTAGTTACTTGATTTGTGTCCACTATGGCAAAACTTACAGTGCCTGGCTATGTCAGTGCCCACATTCTTTTACACCAGAACTTTAGCCTTGCGTTCCTCTTCAGTAAAGGCAAAGAGAATGTGCAGAAAACCCTTTTTGCTCTAAAGTACATAAGCAAAAAGAATATTCCTAAAAAATCTTTGGTGTTCATTGCAAGTACAGACTTTTGAAACATTCTCATCCAAATTAAGGATTAAAAGATGGACAGGTTTGCATGGGTTTTTCAGTCTGGTGTAAGGAGTGAGTTCAGGTTAGCAGAGACTTTCATGTCACTACCTTACTGTGCAGTTCAGTGGCAGCACAATTGAATTAAATTTGTAGCGTATGTCTGGCCTCTTCAGCTGTCAAAACTGTCATTTAAGACACAAATGAAGTTTGCAAATAACAATACTATCAAGCATGTAATACATGAGTGACACCATCTCTTTCACAAGGCTGGAATGTGAAGCTGTTAAGCCCAGTACACCACAGAGGTCAAAGAATGAGGAAAACTGGTGAGTGCTAGGGAAGAGACTTGGTTTAGGGAGTCCCTGTGAGACACAGAACAGCAGCCTTTGTGTTCAAAGAGAGAAGTGGTCTGATGTTATTATCTAGGAACACTGATACTAGGGAGAAAAGGGGCATTTTTATATCTCAGAGCTGCAGAACAGTGGAAGTATTCTTGGTAGCACTAATTTCATCTGGGAGCAACAAATAATCTGAGGTCTCAGAGTTACTGCACTGGCAGATCCTGAATCTCAGACAAAGGTGGGGGCAAACCCTGCTCCATTTCTTTCTGAAGCCTGATGGTTCCGGCAGGCTGAGGCAAAGATGAGCACAAAGCATTGAGATTCTTGACCAGCCTGAATTTGCTCTTGCCAAGACAGGTGAGAGAAAGACAAACAAAGAGATAAGATGTGGCTTGCAGTGTGGTTATGTGTGAGGAGAACACGCAGCCACATGTTTTGATTTGAGGTCATGAAAAGTAATACAAGCATACCCATAGAGCATCTGCCTTTGAAGTCATCAAAGATCTGCAAGTATAAGCCTTCTAGGCTGTGTCACTCACAATACAAATTTATATTGCAAGAGCCTTCTTTCTCATTTAAAAAAAGTAGTACAGTTACATTTTTGTTATACAGTATCACATTTATGGATAGTTGGCTGTGGGTATCTAAAATTAAGTACAAAATGTGATCTACAGGAAAGGGCTGAGAGATTGCTAATGATGTTTCTGTGCATATGTATATATTCACACATTTATATTTTCTCTCTGATCAATCTTTATAGATTGCAGCAATTCTTTACGACCGAAATGGTCTCCAGGCAAAAACACAGGCAAGAGGCTTCTTGCTGTCAAAGCAGGAAGCTATTGAACTCATAAGAGAAACACAGACACTGGATATGGACATGAGCCACATCCTCTGTTCTGGCCAGTGTTCCTGATACGGGAATATATCTGACAGCTGCTGCTGACCTGCAGATCAAATATATGTATGGTACAGGAGATTACAGCTTGCACTTACTGATGATGTCTTGCCCTCACTGTAGGTTCCTTGTGTTCAGAAAGCACCAGAGTTCTACTCTGAGAACACTGTTTGTTAGTGTGCCATTTAAAATAAGCCTGCACTGTACAGAATTGTCCACATCCACACTGTATGTTACACAAGGTGTGGGCACCTATTTGCACACAGGAGTTCCTGGGACTGAGACTGAACTTTAGCCTCTTCTGTTCTCTTTCTACACAAATCTAGCAAAAAGGCCCCAAGCTGTAACACTGTCTTTCCTTACACAAATTAATTTAGCAGTTAGAATTTACTTGGAAGCTATGTATTTAGGCAAAACAAGCTTATTTGCACACTCATGAAAAAAACTAGCATACAATAGATCATGGAGCTTGACAATTATTTTCTTATTACTTGAAACTGAAAGGTTCTTCACATGCTGATGTGATTTATAGTTCTCACAATTTAAGGATCAGTTTAAGGATACATAAGGTTGCATTAGTGAAAAGGATTCGTTTCATCTGAAATTATTTACTTACTATTCAGCATTCCTTGTATTCTCTCCTGAAACAGACAATGGGGAAGTGTTCAGTGGAACAGAGAATTTGTTGTAAAATACATAATTTCAAGGACAGGTACTAAAAGTCATTATGAAGAAAAGACCAACAGAAGACAATTTTAAAAGCAAACTGTAGATGTGAGAGGCTGTCTGGCAGATAAAGCATCCAAAAAATATCTGATAATTTCTTCCAAAGGAAAATGACAACAGACCAAGCAAAACCTCAGGTAATAAATAAAAAAATAAATAATCATATTGAAATATTCTGTTTTATTTTTCAGAAAATCTTTTATAGATAGATGATAAAAAATGATGAAGGCAGTGCTTCCTACTGCATCCCTGCTGCTGGGTAGTGATGTTGCTTAGCAACACTCAAAACATCCTCCTGAAGAGGCTCTTGTAAAGCGTCATTGCAGGTTATAATATGTGGCCAGAGAAGGCACATACTGGGCTCATGAGCTGTCTCTTAGCTCTTTCCTTGAAAATTCATTTTGTGTTTAAATAGGTAGTTTGATTTCTTGCTTTATTTAGCAACTCATTTAGCTAAGTATTTCTATTTTTCATGTACAGGAGAAATTGTAACTGATCAGAACACAGTAAGTGGAGTTTTGAAGCTGCAGAAGTAAAAGTCTATATTTTCTGAAGGCTTTACTAACTTTTTGTATGATATTAAAAATATTGTATGATTTCAAATGCATCCACTCAGTACTGCAAAATCTCACATTTCTGTTCTCTTCTTGCACCATCTTTTAAGGGACTTAATGTTAGATAGGCTATTTATCTCCTTTCTTTTTTATGTAGTTGTATTTGGCCATTCATGTTCACATGTGGAACTAGTTCAAGGTGCTTATCTCAGAGCAAAAATGGTTCTGAGAAGCTGCCATAAATGTGAACAGAACAATGCTTATTCTAAGGCTCTACACACTAGTGCTTGGTTCAATTCAGTAGCAGTTTGTGTTTGTAATTTATACCTCTACAAAACTAATGTAGAAAGATGTTATTCTGATTTTATGGTTCCTTGTTATTGCAATTTATATTTTGCTAAGTGTTA
This sequence comes from Tympanuchus pallidicinctus, assembly GCF_026119805.1. NCBI lineage: Eukaryota > Metazoa > Chordata > Aves > Galliformes > Phasianidae > Tympanuchus > Tympanuchus pallidicinctus. The sequence goes on along the minus strand of NW_026294747.1, from coordinate 36,678,788 downwards.
TCTGAGTGCTATCAAGCCAAGAGTCATATTTTACATCCATTTTTGTGAATGTATAAATTTAAACAGAAATTGCAAAGAAATTCTGAATTGGACATGGCATATCTTTATGCAGAGTGATATGAAACATCAAGTCAACATCAACTCCAAGTCCTTAAATAGATAAAACTCTTAGAAAAATTATGGTTATGTAAAGACTGCAGAGTAAAAATTCCACTGTCTGTGAAATACTTTAAAATTTTAGTTACAGGCTTTACACTGAAGACTTACACAAATTTACTACTCCAGACCTGTTAATCCAGACCCATTAATCCAAATTAAACTGAAAACAAGTACTGACTATTAGTCAGAAGCCTATTGTAGATATGTAGCCATAAACACAAGATCTAAACCAGAACATTCAAAGGTCTTCCTTAAATTCTATCTCCCTCTTGTTTTCTCACTCATAATAGCAGATAAGAAAGATGACTACTTATCATGTAAATACGTTATTTGAGGTTTTAATGACTTTTTTTGGTCCCTGTTTTTCTTACATCTTAGGCTTTTCTCTCTAAAGTAGAGAGGCATAACAACTTTCAAATCCTCCATCCTAAAATCTTTATTAAAAATATTTGTGTTCTAAATGTTGTGATGTTCTGTGGTTTAACAGATGTGGTCAAGTCCCCCCTACTCCAGCTAGAGAGTTAGTACATCGACCCTTCCTTCAATTGCCATCACTGACATCAAACATGAAGATTCTCTCTGCACTGACTCTTACTCTGTGTTCATTTTTGTATTGCTGATTTCCAACTCTTTATTACTGGCACTACATTATTATTAGTTTGGGGTACGAGCTCTGCTAGCACTGAAGTTTTTTAACTTGTCAGGTTGACTCATTCATTTAAGAGCTAATTAAAAATCAACTAATCTTTTGGTTGTTCTCTGTGTTTGCTGATGTCAAACCTGACACTAAGTAAAGTATTTCCTCTTTGAATTTTAAAGACCCTAGAAGCAAAACAAAGCTGTTTGTTTTTTACACTGTGCTGTAGGTGGTAGGAATCCTTGCTTCCGTTTTTCTGTTTACTCTCAGTTCAGAAATTGGTCAGCTTCTTCCATGTTGCTGATTTCCAACCTAATGAATAAAGGATTTGAGCATCTGACATTTGAGGGGAGGCTGAAGTGTTAAGAGAGAACTGGGGTTATTTAGTCCAGAGAAGGGAAGGCTCTGAGGAAATCATGTCAATCTATGTAATTATCTGATGGGAGAAAACAATGAAAACAGAGCCAGAATCTCCTCCGTGCTATGCAGGAAAACAACAACAACAACAAAAGCAAACAAAAGCAACAAAATAAAAACAAAACAAAAACCCAAAATGAGGTGAAGGGAGAAAAAATGAAGGAGATTTCATTTTAGCAGAAGAAACAACTTTTTTTACTCTCAAATAGTCAAAAATATTGCCAAGTGAGGCTCTGGAATCACCATTCCTGGAGAGCAGCTTTCTTTGAGCAGGTGGGTCAGATTAGAGAACCTCTAGAGGTTCCTTCTGACCTCAGTGATGCTGTGACCTTCTGGTAAGCCATGTCCTGAGGCTTTTCTGAACCAGACAGACAGCTTTGTGCTCCTGCTCACAAATGCAGCCTCTGAAGATTAGAAGTCCAACCACATAGGTGGTTCTGGGACATAGTCCACCACTTGGAGGGTGGTTCTGGGATAGAATCCTATCCTGAGAGGTCTTTGCCTGTACTCCCATGGTTCATCGTTGGGATTGATTAAGTATCTTCCAGAAAGGATGTGAAGCCATAGGGTGGAGGAGCAGGGCAGTGACTGTATTAACAACAGGAAGCTAGTAAATTTAAACCCTCAGATGAATGTAGAACTACACTCCGACCTTCACTAGGACACAGGAGCTGTATGGATGCTGCATCCTCATGTGAGGCAGGGAGGAAAGGATAATCAGTCTCAAAGCAGTGTGCTTGTTACAGGGTGAATGAATTACAAGTTGGCTTTACAGGTCATGGGCCTTTGATCCAGAATGCTTATTGTAGATTCCAATACACTGGCATTTCTGTAGCTACTTATTTAGTTAGCCAAAATTATCCTACTGAAAGAAGAAACAGTAGAGTTTCAGTTTCGTAATGATCATTTTTATCAGAGATATTGTTTAAATCAGGGCTTCTGTAGGTTGTTGTTTGTAGAACATAACTGCAATCACAAATTCTCCTGCAGTGTTTTCTTCAGAGATACTGTTTTTAACTGTTAATTTCCTAAACTGTATGTATTGAATGAAGCTAATAGGCTTTTGTTCTTCTACAGTAGCAAACTTCATGTAGATTTCTTCCTAGTAATTTGTAGTTGATTTTCTTCATTTTCCCATCTGAAGTACTTCATATGAAATTATGCAGAAAATTGTTTTTCTGAATGCTCTCAGTGTCATTTCTTGAGAGACAAAGCTGTAGCTTTGTTTCAGTTATAATTTGGCCTTCAATGTCTTAAAAAATCAGTATTTTCATCTAAGTTTTAACAACAGGAATACCAGATTTGTATTCTCTCACATTTTTAACCCTTTAAAGTTATAACACCATTGAGAAGAGAATAGAAACAACATCTCCAAGACCCCAGCCCTGGCTGCAGAAGCTTCTGCTACCTATGTGGATTTGTTTATAATGTTGCTCATTACCTCCAATTTTAAAAATTCCTTGGTCCAGACTTGAATGGGCATAGAAGAGCATACTTTGTTACATAGAATGGAGGTGAGTCTTCTGAAAATACTAGTCCAGAGGTATACGCAGCACTTATTTTATCTGATTGCTCTCTTCCGATGGTAACTGGTAGCCATCTCAAATGTATAATTTCTCAGGAAGTTGAAATTATCATGAATGCAGTGGAAATGGATGACAAAGTGTGTAAAAAAAATCAAGCTGGGGAAATTAGAGATTCTTAATTATTTCGGATTACTTGAAGAATGTTAAAGAATTCACAACCAAGAAATTTCTAACTATGCTCATCATCATTATTGTCACATTATTTACATGTAGCTGTAAGTCAGGTTTTGCATAGACTGAGAATGCTAAAATTATTCTATTCCATATTGCAATGATTTCTTTTAACAGCTTTTGGTGTTTTTTTTTTTTTGGGGCGGGGGGGAGGAGGGGAGCAAACTTTTCCAAATAAATGCTGTGGCGCAGCACTTAAATCACTGAAGCATACAAAACAAAGGGAAGCTATAATCACATAGCATTGCTATGAGTCTGGTAACAGCACCTCTGGCTCTGGATTTTATTTTAATACACTGTGAAGTAATTCAGTTGTAGCAAAAATATAAGTTTTTTTTCAATGTTGTATATCTTGTGTTTATTTGTATGCCAAACTACATGAGATGCCACTTCCAAGCTTAGGAAATTTGTTTTCCACTGCCTAGGGGAAAGCTTTTCCTATCTGTTTTCCAAAAAATCCTCATGGAAAGTGTGATTATATTATGGAAGTTTAGTTAATAGAACAAAGGAGACCAATTTTTAGGAGTTTTAGGTATGTATGGATTTTACTAATGAATTATTGGATAAGAAATCTATAATTGCATTGAAAAAATTTTGAAACTGATACTATCATTTTTCTTACGTGATGTCTTGAAACCAGTTTTACCTCAACATTACTGTTAGTTGAAAGCCTGGCCATAATCAGAAGGCTTTTAATTCATTTGAGGCAGCCCTTCCATCTACTGAAACACTTCAGCTTTATTTTATAAATTGTTTATGATATTTTTTTTGCATATTTTACACTTTTAAATTAACTATATGTTACATTACAATCATTAAAACTTCTGTTCCCCAAAGGAGATGTGAGTTAAACAGAAAACTGAGTTGAATACAGTATTTTGTATTATTGTATTATTGATTTTCAACATTATTCAGCAAATGATATTACAAAGGTATTTTGACATGATTGCTGACAACACCAAGCTGAGTGGTGCGGTTGATACAGTGGAAGGAAGGGATGCCATTCAGAGGGACCTCGACAGGCTGGAAAGCTGGGCTCGGGTGAACCTAATGAGGTTCAACACGGCAAAGTGCAAGGTTTTGCATTTGGGCCGGAAGAACCCCAGGCGCCCGTACAGGCTGGGAGGAGTGGTCCTTGAGAGCAGCTCGGCAGAGAAGGACCTGGGGGTCCTGATGGACGAGAGACTGAACATGAGCCAGCAGTGCGCTCTGGCAGCTCGAAAGGCAAATGGGATCCTGGGCTCCATCAGGAGAGGGGTGGTCAGCAGGGAGAGGGAAGTGATTGTCCCTCTCTACTCGGCTCTTGTGAGGCCCCATCTGGAGTACTGTGTCCAGGTGTGGAGCCCTCAGTACAAGAAAGACATTGAGATTTTGGAAAGGGTCCAGAGGAGGGCGACTAAGATGATCAGGGGGCTGGAGCACCTCCCCTATGAGGACAGGCTGAGGGAGTTGGGCTTGTTCAGCCTGGAGAAGAGAAGGCTGCGGGGTGACCTCATTGCAGCCTATCAATACCTGAAGGGAACCTACACCCAGGAGGGGAGTAAACTCTTCAGAAGGGCTGACAACAGCAGGACTAGGGGAAATGGATCCAAGTTGAAGGAGGGAAGATTTAGGTTGGATGTTAGGGGGAAGTTCTTCACAAGGAGAGTAGTTAGGCCCTGGAACAGGCTGCCCAGGGAGGTTGTGGATGCCCCGTCCTTGGACGTGTTCAAGGCCAGGTTGGACGGGGTCCTGGGCAACCTGACCTAAATGTGTACGTTTGGTGGCCCTGCTAGGCAGGGGGTTTGGAACTACATGATCCTTGAGGTCCCTTCCAACCCGGGTGATTCTGTGATTCTGTGATTCTGTGATCTGTACAAATCTGCTGAGTATGACAGTAAAAGTGGGCTGTGGGTTAAACCCTGGGAGAGAAAGGGGGCAGGCCAATGAACCTTCCATATGCATTTGGGAGGAGTAGTTAGTATGCTCGTCTACTGATTTTGAATAGTGAAATAAATTAGAATTTCTGCCCATTGCTTCTTGGTTGGAAAGTTTCTAGGAAGAAATCTATTTTCTGAAGATGTTTCCAAAATAAGACCAATGGACCATTTCATCCATGATGGAATCTTCATAAATCAAAATATTTCTGTCTGCTGGCTAGTTAAATAAGGTAACAGCAACAAACACAAGGAAATCCCCCAAACCTGAAGTTATAAATGATCCTACAGATACCCTGTCATAGACTTTGCCTGTATGAGTAATGCCTGTGGGCTTTAGCAAAATCAGTCAGTGGTTATAAATCTAATTTGACTTTCAGAGAACTCATGACTTCAAATTCACATAACATTACTATTTCAGATCACTTTTGAATGCACAATAAGCTAATAAAAGGCACAGACAATTATTCAACAGATGTACACCATGTATTATGCTTGAAGGAAGGATTTATGAAAAAGCTGAGTGGTGGCCTGTTTTTACTCCAGCTGAAGCCAGCATGCACTTTGTCATTCATTTCAATAAAACATCCAGACAAATAGTATGTACTTCTAAAACTCCAATATTCATGTACAAAAAGAATCAGAATTTTGACCTTCTCTTGTCATATGCCACCTTATTCAGAAGTGAAGCCATTTTAACCATGGGCAGAAGATGTTCAAATTGTCAATTAGCATCTTTCTAGATCTTTTGTTTCAAATCCTGCTAGAGAAATACTAGCCCCAATTCTTTTATGGAAAATATGCTATAAAATGAAAAGTAAAGTAATAATAATAAAAATTAGAAAAAAAAGCAGGTTACTAAAGCTTATGTTGTAGTGGAATAGAGTTGTAGTGATCAGCAGGAAGAACAGACAAAATGATGACTGCAATTAAAAATTCATCATAATTATTACTGTATCTTCAAACGCACGTTAAGAATGTTTCATATAATCTGATCTTCAAGAATATTTAAATGCTCATAGAATAAAATTTTTCACTTCTTCACCTCATTATGGTTAGTTCTCTTCCTGTGCCTTGAGAAGCTCACACAGTGTTCTGGGACCTTTGCCATATCTATGCTGAACAGGGTGTGCAAATCATGGACTGTGACTCTGTTGTGTATTTCTTCTACTTTCAGCAGCTCTTACCGTATACTTTGACTCATTTCTAAATATCAAACACAGACTAGAGTTACAAAAACCCACATGATTGTACCTTTAGCAAGCCTGATGATTTAATTCTGATAATAGAGATTTATCAGCATTTGTTTATCAAATAGATTATCTGTTAGATATCCTGTAAGAAGAAGCAATAATGACCTCGGTCTGAAATTAGATATTTGTGTCCGCTTTCATTTATGCATTATGCCTGGCAGGGAGAATTTAACTAGTATCTGATAGTACATAATCTAAAGATAAAAATGCAATTTTCAAGTTATTAAAATGTAAAAAGGTCAGATTTGTATAGCCAAATAACTATTAAAAGATTGAGAGGGCACCATATATCAGCACTGTTAACAAAAAAAGAGAGAACTATTCGGAAGAATGATTTTTGCCCTCCAAAAACCAAAAGCTGCTGCCTTGAATCTTGCTCTATTCCAGTTTGGTAGTGTACTTCTGTATTTCCAACTTGGGGATAGCACTACTGATGTACTGTATTATTTGTTTTTATATCCACAATCAGTTTAACAAGTTCAGAAGAGAATCAGAATGGATGTTGGGACAGCGAAGTGGTGGGTGGTATGTTTCAGCAGTGGCAACAATGATTTCAAAGACAACCCATATTCCAGATATCCATGCACACGGTAACACCAGGCCACATACTAGTTTGAAGACTATGAAGCACATTGGCAATCTTGGTAGGGCTGTCCTATTACACCCACCATATAATTTGGATTTGGCACCTTTTGAATCCCATCTGCTCAGGCCAGTGAGAGATTGACTCACTGATTGAGGGCAACATTTTGTTAGAAACACTGTCACACCAGCTGTGAAACAACGGGTCACTTCTTCTGGTGCTGATTTTTGCAAGTGCAGCATGCAGGCTCTTGTTCATTGCTGGTGAAAATGCATAGCTAATGGCAGTGTCTATGTTGAAAAATAGTATGTTTGGGCTGAGAATTTACTCTATCAAACAGCGTTACTGTACTTTTTGTATCTGTTGTAGTTTCCATGAAAATAAATAGGAGGCATTACTTTCAGTGCACCTTCTGTGTTTTAACATCGTCTGGCCCTTGTGCAGATGCAGAAGGGAAGAAAATGCTCAATTTTTCAATTTATTCCCCAAGCATGTTTTGTTTTATTTCAGTGGATAAAATTGTCATCTCCTCCTTCCTGAGGGCTGTTATGTAACAGCAACAGAGTAAATGGAGTCTGGAAAGAAGAAGTTTTACTGCTATAGATGCTGTCTCCCATGTGTTTAGGAATTCAGTCTGATTACAGTTTTTCATTATTTTCATCAGATCAAGACAACAAATGGTATCCAGATTACATCATTATCTCAGCCAGATCTGGATAAAAAGAGTTGCATGTCGTGTTTTCTTTAAATAAGTTTTCATATTCAACTTCTCCTTCATCTGTTGTTCCTCTTATTCCACCTTCAGAAGAATTTGCATTGCTTGGCAAGACAGCGCTACCACAGAGTCACAGAAGTTGCTGAAACAACTGCCTCAAACAACAGCTATTAGCTAGTATCTGTCCAACATATCTGGAAGGGAAATGAATAGGCTTAAGACTCTTCAGCATGTTACATCTTCTCATATTTTGCTTTTTTCTTTCTCCTTTTCTGTGCTCATGCGTTACTTCAAAGGAAAAGAGCAGTAAAAAAAGCTTGAGATATGACAGTTTTTCTTAGACCCCAAAGGCATAGATACTGACATTTCCCAACTAAAGGCAGTTAAAATGGAAATATTCTCTATGCAAACTACCATGCAATCAAAGCAAAAGGGAAATAATGTTAAAATAAAATAATGTTATTTTACAGTTCACATTTTTATATATTAAAAGGTTAAGATAGTTGAAATGATGTTATTTTTGAAGCTAAGTTATCTTTTGTGTTAAAGCATTTTAGTATCTATCACGTTGCAAACCTTTTTTACCTGAAAGCCAAATCACAAATGACAAGGGATTTTACATGAAAGAATTAGACTGTTATAAAAGAGACAATTGATAAATGGTTCTCTGCGTGGACGCAATTGAAGCTTCTAAATATTATGCTGTCATTAAGGCATCAGCAGCTTTGATCCTTTCGGAGTGAATTTGCTTTTCCTGTATGTGAGCCAGTGACTGTAACAATAAACTTATTAAATAAAATGGTTTCTGCAGACTATCAAGTAATGTCTCCTTAGTGGTATTTTAAAAGAACTTCCAGTCCTTTGTGTTAGTAAGATCTAATTGTAATGTTGTTCTGTGCTTAATGTATATTTAATCATCCCTTACTTTGTTTTATTAACATGTGAAATGCTTTATTCTGCCTTTTGGTAGGATCTCAACCAGTAACTGTACTAAGAAATGCTGCAGTGGTCCTTAGAAGGACAACACACTTTAGCTTAAATACAGCTTTTCTTTTAATGTAGTCTTATAGCTTCCATTCACCTGGTCTTTGCATTCCAACCTATATTTAATCACTCAAAGTAGTAAGAATGGCAGCAACATTGCCTAAATCCACAAGAGCAACCCTGATATAGGTGAGAGATCCTTAGAAGAAAGATGCTAATTCCCGTTTAGAGTGCTCTTCATGTGCTTTCCTGTCCTAATACAAAATTCCCTATTAGGAAAGTCTGATAAAATTGTCACTAAATGAGGAAACTTCTGAGTTCTACTGAAGCTATACTGGATTTACTTTAATGGAGATTTTGCTCTCATTTATGTACAGGTTATTGTTATTGCCTCTTACTAAGGTTTGTCTCAATGACTTTTATTGCCAGCAGATTCCATCTGTGTGATTTCACCCCATTATTTTTAGTAGTGCTGCAATACGTTTTAAATTCAGAAATTTTCTTGTACATTAGAAGAAAGTGTTAAAACCTTCTTGAACAATACAGGGCTTTATAAGCTGCCTCCAGGGGCCCACCATACTGAAGAATTTCATTATACTTTTATGATTCGTCACAAGACAGTAGCTACAAAGCTTCCTGACAATGACTACAAATTAGCAAAGCAAAAAATGCCCGAACCATTTTGTCTGTGAGGACTGCAGTATTCACATGGGGTTTGTACTTAATGCCAAAGAACAAGACTGGAATATCAATTGCATCTTAGGATGTGTTTAAAAAGTTTCTGTAAGTGGGGCCACATCTCTAATGAGTAGTAACTTTAACAGATGACGTAGTAATCTTTTGGTTCTGTGGAGTAGGGGCTTTCAAAACAACTTCAAAGAAAAGAATAGTTGTAATGATAATGTAAATGCAATGAATAGCCAGAGAAATACTGTCTTGTTTTATGTAATCCAGACAAAGTTGATGTTTTATTGAAAAGATAAAAGTCCTTTTCTCACTAACCTCAAATAGCGGTATAAGTCCCAACTCTTTGACTTTCCAACCGGCACTTGATTTGTTGTCTCTTAGGAAGTACACTTATCAGGGAGATTAGGCCCAGAGATAAAAGGCTTGTAAAGGACTGTCTTATGGGAGAATTACTGCCTGGAGGGAAGTTATCATTAAAGTTCTTTGAGATCAGTTAACGAATAGATTATGTTTTTCTGCTTGAAATATCGAAGAATTATAATCACGTTCTTCATACAGCCGACATGGTCCTTACTTAGTGAAGGAGGTATTGCAGATTTAATTCATTTGTTGCAGAGTAAGGGAGCATAGCATTTCAAAATGGTATTTTTAAAATTTGTATAGGATTATTCCTGTGTTCATTCAGGCTCTGCAAATGACTAAAAGCAAAGAAGCTGGAGACAATTACTGTTCCATGCAGTAACGCAGTTATTGTGATGTTTGAATCCTGCATTGCTGCTTTAGGACCTCATTAGTTATTGCAAGACTTGCAGACATATGCTTGCAGTGATCCCACAGTTCTTTCAATAAGATTGTTTCTTGATATTTTTTTTTCATTTATAATGCTTAAGCTATGGAAAAAGAAACTAGCTAGAGATGTTATTGTAAAAAAGAAAGACATGAAAGTACCTTTTATGTACATTTTTGTTCTGTATTCACCCAAATTGTTCAGAATGCGAAACAAGCTTCACAGGGCAGGTTGAAGATGAATGGGCAATGATTGATAAGCAGCCAATCTGACTGCAGAGGCCACTGTAACATCCTGTGCTAAAAGGAGTTCCCATGGGTGCAGGTGCATAGTGAGAAGACAGCCTTGTGGCCATCGAGTTTGAGGGTAACGTCAGTATGGTTAACCAGTGCAGGTCATCATATGGTAAGAAGGGATAGATTCTTCAAGGCAGCCAAGACATAATGGATACTGAGGCGAGTGTTAGGGCTGAATTTAGTTTAGTTTAGTTTAGTTTAGTGGGCATGGCAGTGATGGTTGGAATAAATGATCTTAGTGGTCATTCCCAATCTGAATAATTCTATGATTACCAAGAATTAAGCTTCATCTAGATACTCTGGATTTCTGAAATTTCAATAAGCTATGTGCAAAGACTGTCCTTCATTAACCTCTAAAAACAATCACATTATCTGAACATCAAAACTGGTTGAAAAATATATACTTTCAGGTTTTTAGAGTACTGATTTGAACTATTTGAAAGAAATCTGTTAAAATCCTAAACTTTAAAGCAGCTGTAGCTCTGTCAGACCCATGAAGACTACAGTGTGCATGCCTTGATATGGCTTCTGGCTTTAAAATAACTCACAATACATTTCAGTGTTCAAAAGCTGCAAAGTGTAATGCTAACAAACTAAACAATAAAAATAAGAGAGGAAAGTTTGTGCTCCCTTAAACAAAAGATGTAAACAGAAGGATTCCAAAATGACTGGTGCTCAGAGTCTGTACTTCAGAAAATAGAGCACTTCTCAAAGAGAAAGACTCAAGCTTTGCTAAATGGATAGCTTATCATATGAGTAAATATACATGTGGGTAAATACACAGGTTCTGTCAACCTGAAATAAATTGTTTCTTCAGCTTGCTTTTGTTTGCAGTAATTTTTCATTAACAGACAACTGTTGACACTACAGGAGTAGATAGTAGAGCCTTACATAAAAATATGCATTGAAATGTTCTTCTGTATCTGGCACAAATATACAGGATTTCTGTCATTATTCTGATCAGACCCTCTTGGAATTATAACAGTAGGTACTTACCTACTGTACATCAAAGACCTCATTTATCAGGAAACAAAAGAGAAAATTTAATTTTTATGTAAATGCTAAAAAGTGTTAAAAAGTCCTTAGTGAAACTGTCTGTTTTGCTACAGGGTTATTATGTGCTTGACTTTTTTTTCTTATTGCTTATAATGTATTAGCTGGGAGATTCTGTCAAGTATTTGGTGTTAAAATCTGATTAACTGTGAGCTGGACAAACAGACTTTATTTTGATATGGAGTGAAAATGAAAGCACGGGGATGCAGCAAAGCAGAGAATATGGGGGGATTTTAAGTGTACAAAGCAGAATTACTGAAGAACAATTATGTATTTCAATTTGTGAGTCAGGAAGGGGCAAGGACAAGAGATGTTTGGAATGGTAGTTTTTTGCTCTGTATCAGGTAAAGCAGGAATCTGAACTTGAATCTCAGAGCAGTCTGTTGTTGGCTATTATGGCATAATATTTCCTTCCTGAAATTTTGAATAGTTTCTTTTGTATTTCAGAAAAGAAAAAAAAAATATTTTCTAACTTGCTGTTATATTGTTTGTTTTTCTTTTTCTTTCTCCAATAATGTATTCAACAGTACAAGAAGGATCACTGTGTGAGGTAGTACATAATTGTTTCTGTAGCCATGCAGCATGCTTGTGTCCTGTGGTTCAAACAACTCATCAGGGAGCAGTGACATTCTTTACATATTGGAAGATGGAATCTAAATGCTATTTGCTCAGGGAGATTGTGGATGCCCCATCCCTGGAGGCATTCAAGTCCAGGCTGGATGTGGCTGTGGGCAGTCTGGTCTAGTGGTTGGTGATCCTGCACATAGAAGGGGGATTGAAACTAGATGATCACTGTGGTCCTTTTCCAGGCCATTCTATGATTCTATGATTTTATGATTCTATTCAGGTAGATGAAAAGCAGACTATCATTCTATAGTCTGTATTTCAACATAGGCTGTAGAAGTGCTTGATTTCTTAGCTGCTGCTCAAGAAAACAGATGAAGAGATGAGTTTGTGAAATTGACAGTATTTATAATAATGTACGTATATTAAAAAAAATAGTGTTCTGCAAATTAATCAGCCAGTGAAACCTCCCCTTCCTGGACATGGCTTTGAAAGGAAACTATACACAGCTTCTGTGTCTTGTTCCTGATTATTCTAATCTTTTTAATTATTTTAAGCACCATATGCTTATAGGTTCTTTGGCCTCCTTTGAAACAGAAACTGATATTGAAAGTAATTATGGTCTAATACTCCAGCTGAAGCACCAAGTATCTTGTGTGTGATGGCATCTATTGCTCTTTGGCTGTGGGTCAAACTCCTAGTTCTCCGCTACATTTGGGTAGTCAGACTGTGTAGTCAAATTCTATTTGATTTGACTACAAACTGTTAAAGTCAACAAAAGTTTCATAATCAGTTGTTGACAAAGACTTCTGCACTTGGTTGCACTGTCGCAGCTGACATCAGGACAGTTTATGATTTCTTTGTTGTAACTTCACATGGTACAAAATCAGTCCTAAAATATATCTAGGCTATTACCATGTCCTGTAAACAGTATAGTTTAAATGAGACAATAATTTGTGTGCTTCAGTTTCAGGCTGAATTAGAAACTTTTAGCTAGATCTGTCTGACTGTGCAGTCAGGAAGAAACTACTTGGAGACTTGGATGTACATTAAGCTGTGCTATCTTTCTTCATTCTATTTAAACAGTGCTGTTTTGCCAGTCTGTACTGTCTTTTTCAAATGACATTTTTAATGGAACAAGTTGTATTCCTTTAAATATCCAATTTTTTGAAGATTTATGTGCACACTGTACATATTGCTATTTTTTTTTCTTAAGGAAAACTATCTTTTCTTCTGTTAATTTTATGCCACATGCTGCAAGGATGTTCAGACCTATTTGGTAAATCAATATTAAGAATATGCATGTCTTTATAGGATAAGATTTCAAATTAGAATTAAATCTAACTCTGCAATTCCTGTTGACAATGAGTAGCTCCTAAAGAAGCAGAATCAGAAAAAATAGGGGGATTTATTGTATAGGATGTAGAAGTCCTCTCTAATAATAATATTTGATTATACTAAGGAATTAAACTGTAATGTGAATACTTCTTACAAAACATTAATTGGAAGACTGCAGTAATACATTGTAATGAATGAGATATTATGATTTACTGAGTGTTTTAAAATATAAAATTTGTATTGAAAAAAGTGTTTAATGTATTATGATCAAACTATGAGACCCTTACCCAAAAACCTAATGAAAATTAGACCAGTGCAGCACACTGTAAGTGTAAATGCTTGTTACTGGGTATAAGAAAATAAAATAAGATACACTTTACTGACATTACAGAATATTAGTTTATTTCCCTGTACAAATTTGTGGAAGGAAGGTTACTATGGTGACAGAATGATTGTGTCTATGTTGCTGAGGATTCTCACACCTGGCTTCTCTAGTTTACTTTCCAAATTCAAACTGAAACCTAGAAGATACAAGAAATGTATTAAATTGTGTTGCAAGGAAATCATGGCCATGATATAAGAAATGCCTGTAACCAAAAAGAAATGAAAATAAAAAATGGAGAAGAGGAAAATGTTTAAGCTTTTTTCCACATCTAATTCTCTCTGTAAGATCTGTTTAATTAAAGTAAAACTAAAAGCAAGTCTGAATTACTATTAATTTTGGACACTCAGTATGATTTTCCCCCAGACTAAGTGATTTTTCTAACTCTGCTCTTTCACATGGAGGTATATTTAACTGATTTTCTTTAGAAGGATATGAATGTTGGTTCATTTTGAATAATGTAAATCAGCACTTATGTGAGCAAATCTGATGTGGGAAAGTAACCATATGGAGGTATGAAAGTAGCCTCTTCAATCTCACAGCAACTTGGGAGTGCTCAACTGCCTACACCTTCAGAATTGTCCTTATGACTTGCAGTTTGTCTAGGCTAGGATAATCACTTTATGCTTTTGTAAAGTAGCTTTATTTAGTCAGGGTGCATGACTGAATACAATGTTTTTATCTATTATATCTTCAACAGTCTCAAACACCACGCTTTCCAAAATCCCATGCAACTCTAATTGACATTTCATTAGTATGTATAGAGCAACAGATAAGTGAATCTCCATTCAGCAATTTGGATAAGTCTTAATTTTAGAGGTTCCTTTCCAAGAATAAAACATCTTGGTTGGTATATCATTCCACATGCATGATTCACAAAGCTAAATATACTTCTTGTAATCACAGTGCTGAAATTGTTGTGAAATGCTGAGTACTCAAAACTGTATGCTGAGCCACGGACTAAGAATGTCAAAGCAGATGCTGTAGCAGAATATTGGTGACTAAAGAAAAAAAGGAGATGGAAGAAATAGTGTGTTTGAGTTGTTTCATTTTTGTATGACCTAACATTCTTTATTTCCATCTGAAGAAAAGCAAAAATAGAAATATGGCTTTTGCAAAGAGAAGTTGTAAATTATTCTATCAAAAATTAATCTCACAGAGATGTCTGGAACTAAATGATGCTCATGACACACCATCATAATGTCACTAAGAGGTTAAGGAAGGTAAGAGAGTGGATTTAGACTAGATATTAGGGAGAAATTCTTTACTGTGAGGGTGGTGAGACACTGGAATAGATTGCTCAGAGAGGTTGTGGATACCCCCACTCCGGAGGCATTCAAGACCAGACTGGATGGGGTTTTGATCAGCCTGGTCTAGTGGCCTGTAGCAAGGGGGTTGGAACTAGATGATCTTAGAAGTCCCTTCCAACCCTAACTGTTCTATGGTTATGTGATATGATTATATGATTGTCTATGTGAATAGCGTGGCTGAGTCCTAAAATGCTTTTGCTCCAGGCTGATATCTTAAGAATTAAAAATAAAAAACATAGTGCACATCTAGTACAAATTTGGGCCAAATAATTAATTGGCATTAACATTTATGGCTCTTTTTAGACTGATCACTGTTTTTGTGAATAAACTTGAGGCAGTCCAAAAACCTGCCAAAACTGTGTATGTGACCTTGGGAGTTAACAGTACTCAACTTAATTGCAAAAGTGTTCATGAATCTGCCTTTGATTGTTCAGCTCTGGCATAATTACTGCAGTGGTTTGAGTCTTCTGCTCTTGTAGAAATGTCTGTTTCATTTCACGCCTGCAAGATTAATTTTATGTGATGGAATGCTATACCACTGATGCCCATGGGATTTTATCTGGCCTCTAATTGGCAGCTGATGAGTATTCTGAGTCCTAAAGAATTTTGATGCCAATTTTCTAGTGTGGATTTATACTGCTTCCTGCAATTTGGCCACAGTTTGATTCAATTATTGTTTTTAATTTAGATTTACTTTTATCTTGTAGGGTTCATTTTTCTTTCAGAAGGTGCCAGCCAGACATTAATATGGAATAAAACTAACGAAGAACTATGCATAAATATTTTATAGTGCATCTAGAATGTGTACTATTTCTTTTACTGATGAAACAGTACCTCAGAGAATTTTTTGAGATATCCCAGATTAGCAGGCACAACTTTAATCTTCAAGTGTATTAACAGAATTTTTTAGGGGGAAATGGTGGAATTAGAAAAAATTTGTATTTGGCTGGTGCTACCTTGCATTGCAGAAACAATGCCAAGGTTGTGTACCAGGAAATGTATTCAATGTTCAATAAAACAAAGAGGACAGTGGTGGATAAAAGAGATAGATATGCATAGTTGATCTTATTCCTGTTTTGTAATTGTACCCTGGAAGCTACCATGCTATGACAAAAATTTTAGTCTTCAGAGTACTCGTTCCTACAAGGAGAGAACAGACTTTTTGTGTACATGCTGTAGGCCAGGCTCTAGTGATTGTGCTTTGGGAAACTGCTGGCTTTTGTGGGTGGAGGAGGGAAATTCAGAGCACTGTGATTTTTCTTCTATTTCTTGTTTTAGTTTTGATTACGGAGGCAGTTGTTTGAGATCTCTTGCAAACTGGCAAAAACAAATTGCCTAAATCTGTTTTTTGTTTCTAAATTTGAAGTGCCTCTCCCTGATACATTCTTTCTGAGTTCTATGTTGTAAAAAGACTTTAGAACAAATTTTGATTTCTTGATTTCCCAGGATTTAAACAAACTGGAAGGCTTATGGGGCTTGGGGGTGGAAGGGAGAAGAAATTGCACAGAGTGGAGAAATGTAAGAAAATAAACAACCTTATGTGTTTCAAGGGCGTGATGTCAGCTACTGTAGCCTTAGATTGCTGACCAATTTATTTTTTCATTCAATATTGTGTTCCAACATAAACATAAAATAATGCTTCACCTTCAGCTTAGAGATCAATTTGTGATACAGGCTCCATATCTATAAGCAGGATAGACAGCAGTGCAGAGAAATGGGATGTTTAATGCAATACTGAACCTTACCCCTGGACTTCAGTTGGGATGCTTCTGCATCAGTGTAAACACGCTGGGGAAAATTTGTGGCCCACTTTTATTTATGATTCTATTAGGAATTAATATGTATCTGGCTCCTACTCCTTAAAGTTCTCTTAAGACTCAAGCAGTCTTATAGTTGCACTGTGAAATTGTTTTCCCTCTTTTTGTGCTTGCTGAGAAATTCACTTCACCACAGACCTTCATAGTTCTGTTACCTCTACCTTTGATAATATTTTTAAACTGTTAAAATGGTAGTGCATGTGCTTTTACCAAACTGCTTCAAAGCTTCTGCAAGATACAGCAATGGCTGAGTGCCAAATGATGTACTACCAAAATCATTCTTGAAAAGCACATTGATGTCTCCAAAATAATGGTGTAACCTGTTCTGTACACATGCAATCTACTTTCTAGTAATACAGAAAGTGTAATGCATTTCATATTAAAGAGTATTTCTGATAACACATTGGACTACAGTATCAGATAGGGTCTGTTGAATTAGTCTACACTTGTATTTTTTAACCTAAACATTGCACTGAGGATTTGCACTGGATTATTATTCTATTTCACCATTTCTTGGTGATAATACTTAAAATGCATTTTAAAAAATGTACAGAAAGATCAGAAGCAGGTTTGTACTTCCATTTTTTAAAATTTATATTAAAATGTATTCCATCGGAGCCAGCAAATTCCAAAAGATCAAAGCAACGAATAGCAGAGGAGCAGAGATGTAAGGAAATGCATTTTAAATGAAAATTCTTCCTTGAACTGCAGCTTACTGTCTAGAAATGTTTAAACCAATGTAACAAAAATAATCAAATCCCTCCTCTGATTGCAACCTGCAAAGATGGTCATTTTGCAGATTATGTGTAGCATTTGCATATATTATTACAGATGTTAGCAGGATAATTTATTCACCCTATCCTGTCTGAATTAAACTAAATTCTGTGCAATTTTTGCAACCTATATATCACCAACATTTCAGTAAAATGCACAATTGGAACGTATTTCTGATTTTTTCCTTAATTACATGTCCTTTTGACTATGAATATATCTATTAGCTTTAGAGTTGAATTTCATTTTTGCACACATGAACTGTTCTAATAATTAAAGTTTTTAATTCTTCTGTGCTGCAAAATACAATGCCATTAACAGCTGAATTTTATAATAGCTAAATATTATTAGTACTATTACTAGAAAGAAAGAAAAGAAGGAAGAAAGGAAGGAAGAGAAATACTTTCAGATCTCACCAGAAAGTGGTCTTCAGGTCCTGCAAAAATGAGAAATCTAAAACTCTTTCTTATTTCACATCAGCATTAACTAGCTATCTTCTCATGAGTTTTGTCAGCAAAAAGAGTATTTCTCTTCAGTGTGTTTCTATATTTACTATATCTGAAATTTAAGACAATTTTCCAGTCTGTGATTTTGATTCAAAATACAAATACAAAACAGCCAAGATATGCATTTAGCTGAGATTGAAAAGTATGGAGGGATGTGCTTTGAGTCTTTTCTCCTTTCAAGCTGTATAGGAGAAAAAGAGGAGAGATTGCAGTCATGTTGCCAGGTGGACGAAACATTTTGCCAAGGAAGCTCCACCCTTTTTCCCTTCCAAAATACCAAGGAAAACAAATCCAATGAAAGCCAGTAGAAATCTTTCCATTACCTTCAGCCAAATTTGTATCAAGCCAGAAAGCAGAGATATAATTTAGCTGAAACTAGAGGGCTACTTACTGCAGCCTGCAAATATGCAAGTTGAATTTTAAGAAAAGCAAAATTTGGCATTGCTGATCTTACTTGAAAGGGGTTTTCTAATTAGTCCAAGTAGTAAAGGAACTCAGCAGCATCATTTGTGCTAATAAAGTGTGGGCCACAAACGTTTATTTGGTAAGCTAGACATACCTTCTCTAGTGCTTTTTGTAACAATTTTAACTGCAAGTTTACCATTCAACCTATTCAATTGCTTTGGCACATGTATTCACTTCAGGAAAGCTAACTAAGGAGTCACCTCAGTGTGATGCACAGTTACCATGAGTGGCTGGAGAAAATTTTTAAAGGAGTCTCTGGTAGCTGAACAGCCCAAAGCCACAGCAAAACAAAAACAGCTGAGAAAGGAAGTCTTTTGTTGCTATGCAGGAACAAGAATACCACTTTCTACAGGCTGCTTCTGCATAGGTTGATCCTATACAGATTTCTTATGGAACCAGCTGTACTACTTAATGTGTAATGTAAATGGCACATTAACTTAGTGTCTCAGATTTTAACAGGTATTTGTCATGCTCAACAGTCTATTTGAGCTGGATGGATCCTCAGACAATTCAGCATTTCTATGATTCTGTAACATTGCTTTGCTTATAAGAGCAACCAGCCACTTTCAGTACAATTTCTGTTGTATAGAAATATGTTAAAAATTATCTTTATGCAGAAGCGGATCATATAGGACAATAGGAAAACATTTTATGGACAATTAAGTGGAAAAAAAATGCTCTTGTTGAGGAAGTACAGCTTAGAAACACGGAGAATGCTTGTCTATTATTAGAACAGACAACAATAGCAGTATGTTGGAGATGTCAAACACTGATAAACATGTTTTGATGTATTTGATTTTTTTTCTTTCTGTTTGATGCAGGAAAAAGTGCAAAACTTGCTGCTAGTTTTCTTATGGAAGAAAATGTCATTTCTCCACATCTCACAAGCCGTAACTTTTCAAAGTTTGTTTTAGCACCCTCACAAATTGAATGTCAAAATCATGAGGGCATTTTTCTATACATATGCCAGTTTTGGGGAATCCAAATAAATTTTTCCTTTCAAATTATAGATGCAACACTAAGCCTGTCAGCAAAGCAGTAGTACACTGACATTTCTGGCTTCTGCTGCAGTGAGGAAGAATTTAGATAAGATTTCCAGATTTTGGTAAGATGGACACTGTGTTTTAACAGGGTTTTCTAATGAGATATGGTAGCAGAAATTAGTAGCCATTAGAGGCACCTAGTTTATGAAATAGTAGTCAGAAAATCTCTGTGATTTTCTGTGAGAAAAGTGAGAAAATGCTTTTATCACTATTTCTGTCTGGGTATAGTCTCTTAGTTGTGTAGGAAGTTCCTATTATATCAGCAGCAGATGGTGGGGGTAAAATTCCCTATGGAATTAAATGTTGTTTAAAAGGGTGACACAGAGCACAACATTTCAGTGACAAGTAATTTATAAAAGATCACATTTGCAGAGACTTAACCACTAGAATGTAGGAATTCCACAGCAACAATCGGTTACATCAGCCCTGCCTAAATCATGAAGGGCTGTGTTAGTTTTTTTGTGCCTGTCTAAAGAGTGTAGGTATCTGTGATAACACGGAGTAATCTGTGCAGGGAGCCAGTTGCATCTAAACATGGCAACTGTATTCCAGGAAGGAAAAAAAAATAAAAGATGGAAAAGAAAAAGAAGAATCTGGTGTGGTTTCAAGACTACTTTTGAATTAATGAGTGACACTTCGTCTTATATGCAATTTTAAAAAGTAGGTATAAATGCTGGGCATTCATCTACAGCCTGCCTTAACAAGTTAAAAGCTATCAGAAATGCATGAATTTCCCTGCCTAAATTTTTCAGTTTTAAAAAACAGCAAGTAAAGTTCTCCTGAATACAATCAAAAGAAAGCATACAAGGGGAGCAATTCTGACACGTGAACTCATTCTTTAGGTACATGTCATTAAAGAGTTACAATACAAAACTTGATCTCTGATCTTCATTTTGGAAATCCATACCATGCTGGAATCTCATGAGAGATGCTGTGAACCTTCAGCTCAGGGGTAAAAGAGAGTGTTTAAAACCTGCAAAAGAAAAACATCAAAGTGTATGTTACAATCTAGTGTAGTTCTTTTTTTCTGACTACAGTAAAGCAGTGACTGAATTGCGGCATCCTGTCATTGGAGATGACTCTTTGGAGACTACCATTTGTTTTTCACAGGGTGCTGGAGCAGCCTGTAATTTTGCTGCAAGCAGTGCAAACCTGTTTCTGTGTCACTGGGTGGAAATTTCTCTGACAATGGTCGAGGTGTATATCTAGGCAGATAGATACTACAAAAAGGCTAGAATTGCTCAATGGCTAGAATTGAATCACTTTAGTGTGGCTTATTGTGTAATTTATTTTTGCCTATAAGCTAGAGGTGGTCCTGCAAGCCAGTACATTTGCTGGTCAGTGGTCAATGGCTTGGCTGACCTGTACATACTCCTGCAAGTGCTTGGGTATTGAGTGCCTGCACCTCAGTCACTAGAGTCCAGGATCAGTGCTAGGCTAAGCCTTTGACTTGCTTTGTAGTTGACTCTCTTGTGTTTTATTAGCTGGATTTAGTCATTTAGTTTAGGAATATCACTGAAACAACTAGTTTTTGAGTGTTAGTCACCAGTGGCAAATTCAGTATTCACTGCAAGGAGGTGTCAGACCATTTCAAGCTCTTCTGCTTGGCACCAGTTCAGTCCAGTCTTTCTTTCTTGTTCTCTGTTGGCGCTGAGGGAATCTAGCACTCTGATATCCCGGTATGTCTTCTTCTTTGCTGTTGTATAGGTTCTGCTTCATAATGCACAGGTGGAAAATAATGAATCACTACAGCAGTCTCACCTCATCTGTATGTCTGGGGAAAAAATGAAAATTGAAATCATCGTACTTCAGCTGCCAACACCATTACTCCAAACATTTGACAACAGACCCCCATGTTACTATCACAAACTCAAGGTCAACGTCATAAAAAGAAAACACTACTATGTGTTTATCACTTGTAAATTTTTGCTTAATAACAATCATTGTGAGAACAATACATTATGCCGTATTTGGCTTAGCATATAAATGCCACTGTGGCTTATTGACCTCCTTTCCTAAGAGATGTTTGGCTAGTAAAAGGAGATATTAGAGATATCTCTTTTTTCTTCTAAGTAACTCATAGGAAAAAATATTTGCCTATAAGTAATTATAAGTAAGACATTTTAATGAGGCTGGGAATATGTATACCTTCCTCAAACATACACAAATACAAAAAAATTAAGTTCAACTTGTCATACAATGCTTAAGGTGGACGGATGCATGAGCAAATTTTCAGTATGTGCTTTGGGATTGTGAACAATTTTTCTATTGATTTATAAAAGCACAGAAGGCACATTGCAGTACATATTGAGAGCAGTACTTGAATCTAAACTGATTAGCAAATGCATGCTAGGAAGAGAGCAACACAATCTTACCCTGCACGTGGCCAAAATGTTTGGCATTTAGGATGGGAACTGAAAGAAAAATCTTTAAAATCTTTAAAATCTTTAGTTTTTTGTTATATTAGTATTCTGTTCGTACAGTTTTGATTTGAGGGAATAAACAATTTATCTGTAGGAGATAGAATAATCTCTATTTGATGTCCATCACTGACTTTTTCAATCTCACTGAATTTCATGTTATTTTTATGCATAAGCTAGAAATATTATAGTGATTACTATGAGCATAGTTTCGCTCTCACAGCAAAAGCATACTCCATACTCTAGTGTGTCTATTAATCTCTTTTCATGATAATAAATCAACAATTTTGTAGCAACTGTATTTTTATGTGAGATTCATTTCAACTGTGCAAAATTGGAACTCACTCCTTGTTGGCTTATAAAATTACATATTAATGATTTCTCACATTATTGCCTGCTCTATCCTTGTCACTCTTCAGAATGGAGAAATTATTTCTCAGAAGGCTGAATACAAGTTAAAGGATTTTCATTTGAAATTACGCATTATTCTGTCCATTACATTTATCTACATAAATATAAATCTCTTAGTGAATTTAGAAAGGTGGGGTTTTTTTTACTCTGTAACAATAAAATACTGTCTAAAACAACAGAAATTTTAAGTGTTCCTTCTTCCTTTCATTGCCTTCTGGAAATTCATCAGTTTTCTTAAAGTAAGTCAAATCTTATTTTAAAAGAAATATTTGGGTGAATGGCAAGCAAATATTGTCTGTTGAATGTCAGAAGTTTTAGCATATGATTCCTGATTTATAACATGCTTCTACCTGCTCTAACAATCTGACTGTCTAGTTTTCCCCAGTGTGTTCACTATATAGACAAAGGAACAGGTATCTTAATGACATAGCTTTGACCTCAAATGCTTTGATCAAGAAAGAAAATATAAATTTTCTAGACTTTTGAAAATGAACACAACATTTGCTCTTTTTATATGCATTCTTGTTAGATGTACACATACAAATTTACATAAACAGCAAGAAAAGCATTTTTGTGAAAGCCATACATGAAGAACTTACTCCGCAGAGTTTCTTGTAGCTTAAGAACTCTTGCCATTTCCTGGGAGAATATTTGAGTAACTGCAATTCTAAAGATTAGAGCTCTTACGGAATTTCTAATTCTGTATATATGGCATTAAAAAGCCTTTCAAATAATTACGCAACAGTTGAAATTTAAAAAACTCTTTCAAAATACTAAGAGAAATTCTTTGCATATGTGATAGAGATCCTCAGTGAATTTATATTCACCTTCAAGTAGAAACAATCTTGTGTTGGGAGCAGGGTTTCTCTCACAGAAAAAAATCCAAAAGCATTTCCTGGAAGGAGTGCTTGCCTGTGACCCAGCATTTGCAGAGTAATGTTTTAAGTAGTCACATAGCAGCAAGGTAATTCATTTTATAATGATGTCTTTCTCTATACTGGTATGACACAGTACTTCCCACTGATGGATGTCTGCACATATTAATGTGTTCACTGAAGGTTTTTAAAAAAAATCACTTAAGTCTTAGTTCAGGAGAGGAATTCTGACAGAAATGAAATTAAAACCAAATATTCTACTGACTTCTAATGCCAAGATTGTTTCAAATCTTTTTGGTAATGTTACTTGCTATTCGTTTCAAAAGGAAAAAGGGAATGGACTCGCTTGTTTTTGTAGTTATTCAGTCTTGTAACTCACCTTCATTCATGCAAAACAGTACTGAAAAGAAAACTATTTCAATACTTGAAACTAGCATTTCCTTAATTGTTTGAATTGCTCCAAGAACATGACAGGAATTTGCGTAGCGGATGCATCCAGTATGACATCAAGTGTCTAAAGTTCCTAGAAATGTATCAGATGGCATTTGAAAAATGCTTATCAGGAGCAATGTCCATACATGTAATTTGGCATGCTAAGTAGTTCACAGAAGATGTTTGCTTGTATTAAATCTTGAAGGTGGAAGCTTGAGTCTTCCTGATTGTGTTTATGATAGAAGTTCTGATAAAAATGCAGAATATTGTGTTGGCTTTATTAATGATTTTTGCACTGCCTTCAGTGCTAAAAATATCATTCATTTTCTGTGGAAAATTTAATAATTTAATGCTTGATCATCTCTTTAATTAGCAAATCAGTTATTTTTCATGAATTTCCAATGTTGCAATTTCAGCATAAATTCCTGACTATGGAGAAAAAATTCTCTACTCTTTGCTTCATGTGACTATGAGATAGTAATAGTCCTGAACAACTATGTGCTTTAATTCTCTTGCACCTAATAACTTTTGCAACTTAAAATTCATTAAGAATGTGTTCATAATTAAACACACACTAAAATGTAATTTTTTGTTAATCATACTAAAGTTTTGCTGAAAAAGTCAGTGCTTACTGCAGGGTAAGAATGTATGATCATACTCAAAAATAAAGTAGGTACCTTTAGTATAGCATAATAGAACTGTTTAGTTATTATTATTACTTTTTTAATACTGAATGCTCAGATTTGAACCTTATACAGAGATTTAGCAAGATTGTGACATATCACATCTCCAAAAGAGAGAAAAATAAAATAATTTCCTGTAGTCCTGGAATTCCTATAGTCTGAAACTGTCATTAACAAGAAGACTCAAGTGACCTCATGAAATTATTTCAAAATCTTTCCAGCTGACATACCATTAGGTTGTGATATTTTGGACAAAATCTTACTGCATTTCCTGTATGTCCTTCTATGTCCTATCTTTTGTGCAGACGATTATATAATTCTTTTATACTTTGATGTTTTGTGTCACCGCTATTTTATTGTCAGAATTTCGTGTTGAGTTTGGTGAAAGCTGCTCTTGCCAATGGGAGGTAATATGGTTTTCTTAAATTTTTACTTCACAGACAAATCATACTTGGTTTTCCTGAATTAATTTTTAGTGTTTTGTTTATCTAAAAGATGAGGCAAGGAAAATCAAATGAAAACCCAAAACCCAACACCAAATTACAACTTGTATAGATTTCAGAAGGAAAGGTCTAAATGATCAATATCATACACCAGGATTGACATCTAACATGTTGGTTATTAATTTTTCTGCTATGGACTTGGATAGATACAGAGTTCCTATGTAACCTCAGAATCCAGTTCAGAAATGTTCACAGAAAGAGAAAATAAATTAATTTCATTTACAAAAAATCAATATCATACTTTGTCCCATATCTTTTCAGAAAAGCTTCATTCCATAAGTATCTACTTCTGTATCAGAAATCCAAAATAGTCATAACTCCAGGATTAGAAATAATTGTATTTAAAACAGAGTCTTTATTTTTGAGCATAAAATTTTAAATGTTTTTTTTTTTTTTTTTAATTCTTAGTCTGAGTAATGAATGAGTCATGTTACTCTCCTTAAGCATTTAGCAATATCAATTTTTAGGGTATAGCAGTAGAGATAGAGTAAACACTGTTGATTTAACTTGATGAACCTGTCATGATGCTTTCCTGGCAGATTGTAAGAGCAGCAAATTCCACAATCCTTGAAAAGCAGTTAAAAAGCAGAGAATTCTGTGGAAACGATCACTTTGCAACTAGATGGTTACAGTCAAAGTCAACAAATTTTTGACCTTTATCGACTGATGATTGCAGTCTTGCCTATTAGACCTTAAACACTGCAGAAAACAGCAACTGCAGAAAAATCCCTGCTTTGGGGGCAAAGTAATTGTGTTTTATGTACTTGGAACTAAGGTTTGAAGTGGATTATAGAATCATAGAATAGCTTAGGTTGGAAGGGACCTTAAAGATCATCCAAAGAACTCCAAACTTCTTACCATGAGCAATGGTTGCCACCCAGCAGATCAACCCTAGGCTGCCCAGGATTCCATCTATTCTGACCTTGAACACCTCCAGGTGTTCAGAAAGCTTCTCTGAGCTGTCTGTTCAGCTGTCTGTTCAGCTGCCTCACTACCCTCCGAGCAAATAATCTCTTCCTAACATCTAACCTAATTTTCCCTTCTTTTACTTATTATTACTCATACCCAACTGGAAAGTAAATCTGAATATCAAATCACCTAGAAGAAAGAATCAAAACAGATGTATTTGGTCCAGTGAGTGCTCCTTTTACCTCTCATCCATTATCCATGATTTTAGAAGTTCTATCTTGTCACTAATAACAGTGTTATTCAGTTATTATTCTTATTTTTTCCTATTCAGTGACAGGAATTATTCTGTTCTTTAGCTTGGCAGGAGATAAGAAGACATGATGATTAGCAGGTGTGCTTTGGAAAGGAGTTAAGACTGGGAAAGGAACAAAATGCTTACTTTTTCTTCTCCTCAAAAAAACCCAACCAACCAAAGAAAAAAAGCCTGGCAGATGGGAAAGTGTTTATTGTCATTTACTGTAGTGGCCAGAAGGTTATTAAATGTGTAATTAAAACGGTCATCCCACTGCAATATGTCGTGAAGTGTTTGCACCTCACAGTGAGGATGACAGTGCACTGTGTGGCATGCTAAGAACTTTGTGCATATGAAAACTGTAACAGTTACTAGGAAGAAAGGTCTAATAATTTTAAGTATTTTACAGATCTGATTTGAGGGCTTTTTACTTTTCATAGAGAATTTTTTCTAGGGATTGTGGCTCTTCTCTATAGTGTCTCTTGAAAGTGGGGAGATGGGGATTTTTTTAACCTTTTGAATATTAGAAACAAGAAGTTGAACATTTTAAAATGTTTCATATTCTTTGATTAATAATAGCAAGACTTTTCAAAGCTTGATGATCATTATTTCTGTATTCTGACCCACAAAAAATATGCTTTTATCTCTTCATACACAGTTCTTTTTCAAGGACAGGTAGTGACAAAAATTGTATCCACAATAAATTGCAGAGGTTATTTCTGTGCCTATTATATTGATTGATGTAGATGAGGCACAGTTCCATGAACTCTAAGGAAATAAAAGCATGAGTTCTTACAATTTGGGATTAAGAAAAATGAACAGTAGCAAGCTAGAGATTCCATGAATGTTGCACAAAAAGACCTGTTGCACATGCTCACAGGAAAATGGATGTGTTAGAAGCTCTGGTAGAACTCATTTGGAGTGATGTACAAAGCTTAAAGCAGTTAAAATAAGTAATAGAAAATGAAGCTATTTTACTGACTCTCTGGCTTTGAGAGATGGCTGTTTCAAAAATAGACTGTGAAAATATTCTGTATGGAGAGCATGAGGAGTAGCAGAAAATCTGGAATAGTCATGGACAATTGAAAAAGACTCGGACTATACTCAGTATCTTCAAGTATTGGTGCCAATAAAAAAGACCATGGAAAGGATTATTATCAATAGTTAATTCAAAAGCAGCTGAGAGTGCTTGAAAGATGGTTCTGTGAGTCTGCTGCAAAATATGGATATGCCAATATGCTTCTCTTGACTTCAAATACCAATGGTTATTAGGAAATGTTAATTGCATGTGTGTTGAAAGAACTGTAGTTGCTACTATCTATATCTAACACTTTCAAATTATAAAGGCAGCTATAACATTTGTCTCCTGAAGAGATTTTCCCCAGTAAACCAAAATAAATTCCTGCATGGGAGTTACTGTCATTACTGAGTTTGCCCAGATACTTAAGTTCTATTTAGGTATGTACACAGATAGGTAAGGTGATTTCATCTAAAACAGATAATAATAATAAAAAAAGAGCAAGCAGCAAACAAATATGGGATATTTTCCTGCATGTCCCACGTTCCATATCCTCACATGTTTCACATGTCTTGCACTGTATATTTTCAAGTTAAGGAAATGGTTGTATTTTAGTTATCTGGGAATATTTTCAAGGCTACTTTTGATTCAGCCATAGTGAGTGACATTTTCAATGTTAATAATGAAAACTCATCTTGTGTTATGAACTTCTCTACTGTTCAGATCTCATAAACTGCGGGCCTGCGGGCTACCTAATTTTCCCTTTTTGTATGATGGGCAAACTTTATGGAGGAAGAAAAAAAAAAAACAGTTTTGCATATAACTTGACTTTCAATGGAATTTGATAGTCTTGCATTCCCATAAGCAAATTATAGAAACATTATGGAACTAGTGTAGAGTGGGAAAGCAAGCAGTGAAGAAGTCATGCTGAGAGAATCTATCTCTTGTTCACAGACTGAAATATGAGTTGAGTGAAATTTCTCAAGGTCAGTTTTATTTGTTGCTTTTATTAAGGATTTGGACAGTGGAATAGAGAATGCCCTTATTAAATTTTCAGGCAAAAACAAGCAAGGGCAAGAAAACTACAAGCACTTGGGAAGATTACAATGTGAAATGTTGATTGATTGGAGCAATAGTGTGTGGTGGACAGGATATAAATCAATCAGAGAAGGGGAAAAGACTTACACATGAGAATAATCAGCTGTATGGTATAAGATGGGGAATGCTAGAAAAGCAGTTCTGCAGATGCCAAGCTGTAACTTGTAAAGCCAGAAACAACAGTGAACTGGTCTTGTGCTGAAAACTAGAAGTTTTGAAACAGAGGACATCTTTGTGACATTGTAGAAAAGAGGTCTACAAGTGTTAAGGACTGTTCAGCTCCAAAACTGGACAGTTCTCACTGGAGATTTTTTTGATATTCAATGACAATTAAAGTACAAGGCTCAATGATTGTACTTATTTTCTGTGGTTCCCCATAAAGCTGCTGTTATTCTCTAAATGCTGCTCATATCATTACATATACTTTCTCCTGGACTCTTGGGTAAACATTATAAAAAATGAAGTTGCAGTACATGCAGTAATGTGTGTGAAACTAATAGGTTTTACTTATTTTAAAGATAACAGACAACACATTTGGGATGCCTTGATATTTCAGATATGTCTGAAATTTCTAGGTATAAAGATGAAAAGCTGAGATAGCAACGTCTGGGTCATAATATCTTTAGGAACTTGGCTCCCTTGCTGTTGCACCTGCAGGTAGATATTATTATAGAATGTATCTGTATGGAACCTACAACACAGGTGAATGAGCTGAAAGGATTATTCCATTTAGACATGCAATTTTTTTTTTGTTTGTTTGTTTTGCTAAATAAAATTGCTATGAACATACTATATTAACTGAATGTTGCCTTCAGGCACAGACAGATGATGCTTAATTGTTAACAACCTAGACTCTGTTAAAAAGAATTTCTGGGTACCTGAGTTATGACTGCTGGGAACAATTTTCAGAAATTGTGGGGATATTTAAAGGCTTCCCCTTCAAAAATCAGCTTTATATAATGGTTTTCATGATCTGCTGATGTTTTCTTTGGCCTTAATCCTGAAAAAGTTTAAGACTAAATTTACTTAGAATCATGGAATCATAGAATCACCAAGGTTGGAAAAGACCTAAAAGATCATCCAGTCCAACCGTTCACCTATTACCAATAACTCCCACTAAACCATGTCCCTCAACACAACTTGTTCATATACTGAGCCCAGTGAATAGAGTTGAAGTAATTTGCCCATTGTTTTCAATAAGGATACAGTTGGACTTTGGAAATGGTCCCACTGTCATTATGTGTAACGTGTATGAAAGGTGCACACAGGTCACAGGCAAAATCATATCCTGTGTTCAGTATTGTGAAAGGAAAATGCAGAATTCTTGTAGTTATTTTATTGTTATAGTTATTTTAACATTATATTTCCAATGTTTAGAGAGGTGTGAAAAAAAATATAGCGAATCAACAGGCACAGGTATACACAAGTATAACATTCACACTTGTTGAAATTGTCAGGACTTTTTTGGTTCAAAAGAAACCTCATTTTTTAGCCACTCTACTCCTTTCTACTTTGTTATGTGTGTTTCAGATGTCAAGTGGACCTAATTATTGCTGTAGGTTAAAAGAAAGGCATTGAGAATAATTTCATGTAATGACTTTATGCACTAATGTCCTTCACAGTATGAGGCAAACATATAAGAGGCTTTTTACAATAAAATACAGATGTAGAGATAAGGCCCACCTTTGACCAAGGCAAGAAGAGGTTGATTAACTGCTCTGGCAATAGGAGAGAAGAGCAGTCTTTTCCTGTAAAAAGTGTCCAGTGTTCATGTTCTGAAGGGGAGGCATTAGAGCACTGGCTAATTAGGAACAGGAAATAAGAGAAGAAAGCTGGCTAAATCTGTGTTTGCACAGGAATGGGCTGCAAAATCTGTAACAAATAGAAGAAATAGATGTAGCTCTCTAGCGGTAAAGTTTAAGTTTGTCAAGAGATGTAAATTGGTCATGAAAAACAATGGGAAAAAAAAAAGGACTTATAATCAGATTCTAGAGAAGAAAATATCTGTGATTTCCTTTACCTCTGGTGTAAAGATCTGAGGCTAGTCAAGGAATTTTTTTGGCAGTTGTGTTATATCTTTCTCTTCAAAACACATTTGTATGCACAAAACATGAAAACTTTTCTTTTCTGTAACTCAGAAGTTCCTTCTGCTTAAGTACACAATGTTTTACTAGTATTACTAGCATGTGTATTAGTGCAGAAATATTTCAGGGATGTATGTGCTTTGTGGGCAGTGGAAGACAAGAATTTTTGATGACTACCTACTGCTGTACATGGAATTTTCTGTGCTGCCTTCTTTTATTCTCTTTTTGAATAAGACTTTAATATAGGTAAGTCACTCTGAAAGTTATGCCTTCTAATTATTTCCATGGAAATATCAATGGATACAAAGAGCACAATAACACTGTTTGATAGAGCAAATTCTCAGCTGCAAAGCATTGTAATTTAACAGTCACCACCATTACCTGTGCATCCTTACTACTGATAACAGGAGTCTACATGCTGCACTCATAAAAATCTGTACCAGTGGAAGAGACCCACAGTTTCACAGCCAATACAGCAGCATAATTACTAGGGAGATGTTGTCCATGCAGTACGTATATGAAGCTATGGATGATTCAGAAGGCACAGTCATCTTAGACTGTAATAGTACAAGATGGTCTATGTTATATTGGAATAGATGTTTGAGCCCTGTGGTGTGATTAGTGGCGTTTTGGGAACAAGTTCTTTTTGCTGAGTTGCTTGGGTAGTTTTGACACTGATATCTACATTGCCTACCCAGTGAGTCTTGCTAATCTACCCAGAAATTTCCCATTCCATTAGTTTGATGGAGTGCTTGCTGTTGCAAAACACTCAGCTAGCTGCAGCTTAGTTCTTTAGATGGTACTGGAGATGAGAGATACAAAAGCCAATCCCTTATCAAATGACTTGTGGCTCCTTTCAGTGGACTGTAGTTAGAACATTACTCTCCTGCAGAGCTGATTTATTGTAATGATCAGTCCTGATAGGCTGCTAAAGACTGCAGTCTGTTTGTCAGTGACACACAGCAGTCTTTCAACTTCCACAAGCTGTATTCTGCACGCTGTGCCTATCTATTGAAAATAATCTACTTTGGCCAGCAATAGACAATATGAAAGTAGAGCAATTGAGTGAGTCAGTAACAGATGTTTTAGAAGGGATCTGGCAGTATCTAAAATGGTAACAACGAAGCCTTCTTCATCTTTCCTAACATCTGAGGATGAATGCTGCCTGCACAAGTCAACATACCAATAGGTTTCTTTATTTTCTGTGAATTCCTTGCTAATTAGTTTGTTTTTATTTAAAACTGGCAAAACATCCTAAGTGTGTGTGATGGGGAAAAAAATTAAGGCTCATGTATGTTTTACAAGAAGTCAAAATCTGCTCTGATGATAGGAAAAGCAATTCTGTTTATTAACAGTCCTACCTCCATTCTGTTTATTGGCCTGTTTTCTCAGCTTGTCATAGCTGAGGTGAGGTCCTGGACAAAAGTTTCTCTTCTGGACTTGTTTAGAAGATTTCTGTGTCTTAAAATTATATTTAGCACAAGTTAAATAAAAAGGAAAACAAAAGGGAAAACTGAGAGTGAGAGACAGTTGAAAACAAAAAACACCTGGCTGACATAAAGTGCAGAGAATCCAGTTGCTGAATGAATTATTCAATTACTTGGGCAGTGTAGCATTAGTAGCTGCCTTCAGTGAAAATACTATGTAGCAAGCACAGTGCAGAACTAGCAGATGGGAAGATTAGGGAAGGATTGCCTAGAAGTTATGTCATTTTCATTAAAAATGATAAGTGGACCTCTGCTGAGGTTTCATTCTGAGCGAAACACCTTTTTGTGTTAAGAGTAATGCATCTCCATTAATGACTTCTGAATTACTTCAAATATGAAGACACTTCCAAATGCAGGTTTATTTCTCTCAGGCTTGTGACCACTGAACATAAACAATTTTATATTTGTCTGAATTGCAAACACTTATGACTGTTGTGACCATTGTTTATGAAATGCTGCTTTCTGTTATCAATAAGAAATAAATTGCAAAAAACCAGAGATCTACTGTTACTCAAAATCTGAATTCTGAGGTGAATCCTAATGTTTGTACCTTTAGGTTATAATCCTTCTATATGCAAAGACCTTCTTTTTTCAAGGTCTTAAAAATTGTGTGAATATTCTCCAATAATAAACTAAAATTCAATATTTATCACTGTGAAATAGTCATTAGTGTATTTATGTAAAAATGACAGAGTAAGTACAGAGTGAGCTCATTTGATATTTGCTTGCTTAGTTCTAATTCATAATTCCACATTTCAAAACCATGATTTATAGCTCATAAGTTCTCAGGTGTGATTTAATCTGCTTATTTACTCTTTTTTTGCTTGTTTGTTTGTCAGCCAGTACCAAGATGACCCGACTTCGATTATAACCAAGCAGCACTTCCAATCTGTAGAATGTTCATTGACCTGGAAGGAATAATCAATACTATATTTTTACATATTTGTTATAGTAAACATTGTTCTTAGTTAACATATTCAGGATTGAGGCTGGCACAGAAAAATGAGATACAGGATTGAAGTCTGTCATGCATTTTCAGTGTCAATTTTTGCATCTGTTTTGGCATTTCAAGGGGAAAATCTCCAAGGCTCTGTTTGGCATTGCAAATTAGTATAGAATCTAATTTTACAGTTTTCATTTGCTATTTTAACATCTTTTTCCATCACAAAATAGTTTTTAACGTTATTAAAATATCGTATTGAAATTTGAATTATTGGAGTAAAATTTGACATTTAGAAATTGTATTTCTCTATCAGCAAAAGCTGCTGAATTTGATATTTTTTTCTTAATCTTTATTTTCTTTTTAACTTTCTGAGGAACATATTCTACTTTTGCAAACTGTGAAAGCATTTCTGTGCTAGTTGTATTGTACTTAAAAACTGTTCTGCCAGTGTGTCTCTGATTGCATCCTTTGGACAATCTTTACAAAGAGAAAGGATTTTGAATGGTATTCATAGCACTGACAGCAAGACATTGAATCTTTCTTGAATTTACAGCTTGAATGAAAGCACAATTTCGGACTTGTAAAAGACATTATTTATGAAATGTATTTCTGCGAGTTAAGTATTATCTTTCAGTGTGGCATATATACAGTATGTCCACAGCCATTCATGTTAAGATTAAAAAGTTTTATCATGCCTTTTGAATTTTTAAATATATTTATTGAAATTTTAAATATAAAAATTCAAATGGCATAAGATACAGTACATCTAATTTATTCTGAAATACAGTAACATTCCAAAGCATTCTTACCACTGAAGGAAAAAAAAATAACTCTGAGCCTAAATTAAAAGTTCTTTGTTTTGTATTTTACACAGTATTGTATACTGGAGTCACCTATACATTCCAACATTAAAATAGTGATTGAAAGGGTAGTTAAATTCTTCCAAGAAATTTTAGGGCAGAAAGGAAGATATGTGATAGGCAACCTGGCATGAGGACATTGTACAGGGAGAGATGTAGACCTTTTTTATTGATTGTATCTGAATTAAGAAAGGAAGAAGGGCCATGAAGTGTCAGTCTGGTCAATCCATCTAACCCAGTGTCCTCTCTTCAGTGGCCAAAAGAGAGGAATGTAAGAGAAAAGAAAATATGCTCCTCAGAAACGTTCTCCTAGCATCCAGTCATTTGCCACTCCAGGACTTCATGAGACATCTGCAGTTTCTGTTTATTTTTTAGTTACTCTGGAGATGGCTCTTCTGTGAACTTTGCTAATGCCTCCTGGAAAGCCTGTCAGCATATCCACTGTGCAGCATCTTGTGGCAAGCAGAACTATGCCTAAACACTAATTGTATGAATAACAGCCTCCTTTATTTGGGAGGGTCTTTCTCTTAGCTGAAGCCAGTCTCCAGTTTTCATGTCACCAGTTCTTTTCTTGGGAGAGCACCAATCAGTCCTTATACACCTTCGCCACAGCGCTTCTGATTTTGTAGAATTCTCTCACTTGCCCTTCAGATGTTTCTTTTTCAGTCTGTAGAGTCCTAGCCTACTTTCTGGTGAGAATGCTGTTCCATATTCTTGATTGTCCTTGGCTCTTTTCTGAAACTTTTCTAGGTCTGCTATAACCTCTAACCCAGAATTACATGTATTATTCAAGATGAAGGAGAAATATGTATGTATAGATCAGCATGTTCACATTCTTTATTTTATATTTTTTTTCCTTTCCTGTGGATCCTGATCTTTTCGTTGCCTTGTAGGCCTCTCCTGAGCTCTGAGCTGTATTTCCACTTTTGTTCCTTAGTGGGAACAATGAGCTTAGAGCCCATCATTGTGTATAACATTTAAGGCTGCTTTTATTTCCCTGCCTTTTGCATCATTTCACAAATTGGCTATTTTTGGCCATTTTATTGGCTATTGACTTTGAGATATAAATCCTACAAAAAACTTTGGGTTTTACCTTCAGTAATATTTTGTATTTTGCCTTCAGCTTTACTCTGTTTGGAAGAGAATTCCAAGGATTTTGTAAAGCAAACCTTACTTTCACAAAAGCAGATTTTACTTTTCCCTAGTGTATTATAGTTATTCATGTGTTCACTAGTTCTGACCTCCATTGAAGCTTCTATTAGATATTCTGATAAATATATCCAGATGATAGCAAAAAGAATGAATATAAAAATGTCTCATTTCCATCAGGACCTAAGGGCAAAGGGAAAGAAAAATGATTAGTTCTCAGCTGTCATTGGTATAGTTACCCAAAAAGACAAAGTTGAGGATAAACATGGTCCAATATTAAAACAAAGACTGGGAATCATACAACACCCCTCCCTCACACGTTCCTTCACTGCTAGAAATAAGCATCTTTTGTACCAAATGCTGACTAAAAAGTTACAAAAAAGCATGATGAAACATTTGATATAATAACCCTAAAATACATTCCGTATAGCCTAAGAGGTTAAAGGTCAGCAAAAAATTCTGAGTTACAGTAGTGCTCACAGAACATGAGGTATCATTCAGATGCAGAAAAAGACATGATTTATACTCGACAGCCTCCATTCTATGAAAAATAATCCGTGAAAATAATGAAGTAAGTCCTTATCCAGAAAATTCACTTTGAGGTCTTTTAAACAAAGTTTTAATTAAGCACTTGTAAACTGAAATGTTTTTGGAACTTTATTAGACAAACGGCTCCATTCTTCAATTTTGATGCCTTTTTGGCATCAAGCTTAACTTAAGGTTAAGTAGAGTATTGTGTAGAGAGCTAAGTCCCACAAATCTCATATTGCTAAATGAAGCAAGTAAAATTAAATACAACATAAAATGCAAAGTCTCATAGTAAACCTTATGATACAGAACTTTCAGTGCAGTGACCTGATGACAAAAACTCAATTCCTTTCCATTGTGCTGCTTTATTCCATATTGTAAAGTAAATACATTTCCCTTAGTTACTGTATTACTGTTACATAGCATTCCTACTATGCTTAATAAGTTACCATTGTTAGTGTAGTGATAAAATAACTCAGCCTATTCCCTGCCGTTTTCAGCTGAATCTTGGTCTTTCTATCAGGTGAATGGCTCCTCTAGCACTTTGTACTTTCCTATGATAAAGGCATTACTACCTCTTCTACCCCTGGCAACTTTTTCTAAAGGAAGAGGAATAACTTTTTCTATTGATGTCCTGCAGCAGGGTGCAAATACAATGCTCTCATGATGAAATTCATTGATCCAGTCAAAACTCTGCCAGCTGAATTTTGCTGTTAAGTTGATATTGGCAGGTTTTATGCTGGATCATGCATAGTCCACTCTTATGCTGCCAGCATAAAATCAATGAAATCTTAATTTTCTCCATTTGATCACAGAAAGAGAGAGGATTTTGGACATGCAACTATCTCAGTATGTATCAACTGACAAAAAAGGATTTATTCTGAATACTCTTCTCTAAACCCAGTACTTCAGGCTGGAGACTCCCTTTTACATGTCATATTAGAAACATAAGGATATATTTTGGATTCTCCATTTACTTGGAGCTCCAGGTACCTAAAAGTTAGTATTGTGACATTTTGGATCCTCTCACTAGCTAGTCTTACTAACTTCAAAACATTAGTCTAGCAATATGAATTCTTTCAACCAAATATATACAATAATCGGAGATTTGGATTGGATAAAAGGAGTATTTTACATCAAGGGTAGTGAAGGGTATGGAACAGATTGCCCAGAGATGTGATGGATGACCAGGACACAAGCAGTGTCAAGCTGGATGGGGCTGTGAGCAATCTGATCTAGCTGTAGGTGTCTCTGTTCACTGCAGGGAGTTGGAATAGATGAGCTTTAAGGGTCCCTTCCAGCTCAAATGATTCTATGATTTTGTGAAATACTTTTCAAAAGGAGCACTGGCTCATTCTTAGTGAAAACAATGAACTAAATGTAGAGCCATGAATAATATTTAGAACTTCTCTCTCTCTGGAGAAATATAAATACATAAAAACAAATAAATAAATAAATAAGGTAGAATAACCTGTTATGATAGTAAATGCTATTTGCTCTGTTTTAACTGACTGCTTGCCCTCCATAATCTTGGAGAAAGTAATCAAGCAAAATCTTAGAGGTAGTCTAATTGGAGTAACATATTTCAAGTTGCATTTCTGAGAAGAGGTCATATGTATATAAATTCAAGTCTATCATAGTATGATACATGTTGCACATGCTGTTACAAAGGGACACAGTCACGAGGAAAAAAAAAAAAACAAAAACACAAAATACAACCATATTCAATGAACAATATTTGTACTGGAATTAAATGACAAGTTTTTGACATATTAGAATCATGTCCACCATCACAAGGGATCAAAGAAAGCAAGCCCAAAGAAGCATTGACACCAAAAGCATCAAAACATGACAAAAGGGAAGTGGAAAGAACATTTCTCAGTTGAGTCTGGGTAAGAGAACGATGAGAGATGACCTTGGTTTCAACTCTCTCATTATCAGAACCCCTCACTGCAGCAGCCTCTGACACTACTAGGTAACTGTGTGAATGATAAATCTGGTTGACATTATAAGCAGTTGTTTTAGTGTACAGCTTTAACAGAATTGCAGCAACAAGAATAACAATTTGTTACATGATGCCTATCCTTCTGTCTGTCTATCTATCTATCTATCTATCTATCTACCTACCTATCTATCTACCTGTCTATCTATCTATTTATTTATTTATTGCAACACAGGGCTTCAATTGCTGACAACAAATTCATTGTCTGCATTTGATTTATGAACTGTGGAGGATAGGAAGGAAACATTCAGCTTTGTTTTCATATGGACACATAGTGAACAACTTTAACAAATGTATCTTTGTCAGGAGTGGTTATTTTCTGTTCTCCGAAATCTGTGTGTCTTGAAGGCAGAGACCCTAAATGCAGTTCGAGGTGCTGCTGTATTCCACTGAAAATTGTTGCTGCTCCTTGGAACAATGCCATGTGTTTATCTGCATAGAGTTGATACATTAACCTCATATGAAAATTTCCATGTACCTCAATATCTTCTTTCTTCTAATTAACAACAACAACAAAAAGTATTTTTAGTTCATTTTTTACCTTCTGTTTTTTAGTTACGCTTATTCCTCATTAAACATTACCTGGACATCTATCTTTTCTTGAAATGAAGTTGGGATACCCACCTCATTAAACCTAGCTGCCTAAAATCTAGAGTGTTAGCAATCTTGCCAGGTAGGCAAGCATTTTAGCTGATAGAAGAAAATGAACAGCTATGTAAGGTGAGAGGTGTCAGCCTTCTCTCTATAGCCTAAAGAGTTGTTAGACCACTAAACTTATATATGAAGCTTGCAAAAACTGATAAGTCAGAAAAGCATGTTAAAGGTGGTTTGAAATGTGAAACTATTTTAAAGTGACTAAAAATAAAATAAAAACATTAACCAAATTCTGCTTTTTTTTTTTTTTCATATTTACCAGTGAAACCACAACTTATATGGGACTGTTTCCTCTAAAAGGTACAGCTGCATAGTCCATTACCAGACAACGTGAGTTTATGGGAAAAAAGGCATGGAGGCTGAAATTTTAGAATTTTATTATAATTAAATTGAAAATTAATTTTGTCTTTCTAAAGAATTTTGTCAACTTCTTTGTAGTTTGGTCTTTTCTGAATACTGCTGCTTAATCTCATCCTGCTTTAGTAATCTCTGTTAGTGTTGTGATGGCTCTATTTTATCTTGATGCTGTGAAATGATAAAGGAGATCATAATGGATTGACTGATACATCCAATAAGCAGTCTGGGAAAAATGTGTGACAGGTCCTAGAAAGTACAAATATAAAACATCCCTAAGTACTATGAGTTGTTTTGTGTAGGAAGTCACAGAAGGAGGTTGCAGTGGTCCCAGCTGTAACTTGCTCTTTTTATGGACAAATGTCAAAACAAACCTAGGGAACGTAGGATAATATTGTTCTGACATAATACTGTGCAAAAGGCCGACCCTTTTCAATCTGTGGATCTGTTGTTAAATTCATAACTGCATTCAATAGTAAGATTAGCTTGACCACACAGTGGTGACCTAAGTGATTTCTTGCCCATAATGAAAGTTCAAACTATCTAGCCAGGGATTCTTTGAGCACAAACAAGTTATGAAATAATCTTCTTCTGTTATGGAAATACTAAGCACAGTAAACTTGTTCAAGTGAATCTAGACCTCAAGTTTTAACTTAATGGCTCTTAATCTGTTTGAATTGCCGTCAAGATAAACATAATGCTCAAGAAATTAAAGTCTCTTAATAACATAATTATTCTGGCAAATTATCACAGTGTAGTTTTGGTATTTATATGTATACATTTCTGTTTTAAACAGTTGGTTCTCACTAGAAGTCTTACATGAATTTTAAAACTAGAGCAAAGTCTTACAGCCAAGTTATAAGTCAGTGAAGAAACAAGACAATATTACCATGGCTGCAGTATTTACTGCAATATGAATGGTATTACAACCACTGTGAATCTCAACATTTATTAAGACTGAAAATCTAGATCCGTTTTAAATGTGATTTTAAGTTTCCTTAGCAAAGAAGCAGGAAAAAAAAGCAGCTCTGAAATAATTTTGAACATTTTCCCTTGCATTACACATATACACTAGATTTGTCCTGTTATTTAATTAAAAATGGGACAAAATATGTCCAATCTGATATTGATTCTTGTTCAGGAAGTCTCTGAAAGCCACAGGAAGATAGGCAGCTCCCTTGGACTCAGTAGCACTATATTTGCACTACTTGTTGCATACACCCATGTCTTCCTGTACAGGAGTTGTATATATCTGTATCTAGTGGGGAAACATGAAAGCCATCTAGATGCAAAGTAAAGTCTTCATGGGCCAGAGTGATAGACTGAATTCAGCAACATTTCATAGGGTATTAACAGAAACCCCAATCTGTAGGCCAGAGGGCCTGATCTCTCAGGCATAAAGAGAAGATGCTGGAAGCACACAGAAAATTTTTATCTCAGCCATGAGGCAGAGCAAGCGCTATCATTTTATCCAGAAGCATGGGTGGAGAATATGTGGCTATCAGCATTCTCTGGGAAGTGGCAGGCACAGATCCTAGTCTCCTACAAGTAAGTGAACTGAAACACATCTGCTTGAGAATCACCTTGCCCAGCATAGGCTGAGTAGAAGAGACCACTCTTCTTTCTACCTCTCCTTATGTGGGGCGTTTATGAACAACAAATTTTGGTGCTGTATTTCTAGGCACTGGCAAGATAAAGAACCTAAAATCTACCATCCTGTTAGGGATAGGCACCTGTTTTATTCCTGACTCCCTTATGCTCGGGGGACAAAAATTTACTTTTTCATTGGTGAAATGAGTTTGATTTTGTTTATCCATAATCATCCATAATTAGATGTTTTAAACATGAGACAGTGAGGCAAAATCTTAAACACTGTGAGTGAAATTTCAAACCCCTTCAAAAATTCCAGTCACACAGTTCTCAAAAATAGAGGACAGTGCACAATGGATAGGCATTAGATAGAAACAATACAGGTGATTTCATAGCTAGGCCAGTTATCATAAGAACTGTAAAATGCAGTTGAAAATATTTCTAACTTGAGATCTTTACTCTCAGTCTGCAGATTGACTCTTGGTTGTGATGGGTTTTTGAACAGTGGGTGGTTTCCTTTTGAGAAGTGGAATGCTGCCAGCTTCTTTCTCTTAAGCATTTAGCAAATGATGGCTTTAAGTAGCTATCAGCCATAGGCTTGAAGCAAACAAGTGCTGCAGAAGGAACTAGAATCTTCTGACAGATTTAACAGTACCCCTTTGCATTTTAAATCTCAGACGTCACCACTGATCTATAAGAATCCTGAATTCATTGGTAGTATTATAAATGCAATTGCTGCTTTTTCTTCATATGTTAGTGGCCACCATTTCTCACAGCTTTCTGCTTCAGAGGAAAACTTAACATTTCAGTCACCTGACAGTGTGTTGTAAGACACAATTTGCCTGTCTTGCATATGTTTCATTCTGCCTCTTTGTAGCATAATTTACAGTGTGAAATGCTATGCTTTATATGTAAAGGATAAATGATATTTCACCTTGAGTAGATTTGTTGAAGTGGGTTTTTTCTGTGATTCAGCTATGCCATCTGTTCAAGTATTTTTAGGAGGGACTCAAGGATGTTAACCTCTGATTCTAGAACTAAATGTCTGTTAACATTAAATGTTCAAAATTCTAATGGGAAACTGGCTTTGCAGTGTCTTTGAGGATTTGTGTAGTGTAATGATAGAAGCAGAAAGTTAGATATACTGCTTTTGGATTTCCTTAGATAACAGCAGTGTCCTTCTGTCACTGTGTACACATTACCCACTGCATTTACTGTGAGATTCTTTTCTAGCATACTAGTAGCTTAGTACTTAGGGTCCTTGAAAACATTGTGTAGTGGATAAATTATCTGAGTGACTTTCATAAATA
This sequence comes from Tympanuchus pallidicinctus, assembly GCF_026119805.1. Lineage (NCBI taxonomy): Eukaryota > Metazoa > Chordata > Aves > Galliformes > Phasianidae > Tympanuchus > Tympanuchus pallidicinctus. The sequence goes on along the minus strand of NW_026294747.1, from coordinate 36,637,746 downwards.
AGCTGCATTCAGTCTAGGATAAATGTGAATAAGTTTGCAGAATGCTTGCATTTGAAGGCTTAGTTTTGCCAATCCTCCCTACTGTCCAGGTCTCAAATCTTCCTGTATGCTTCAGTTTTTTTATGAGATCTACATGGACTGAGCCATATGCTTGTGAATAACAGAAGGATCAGTTTTGGTTGTTGTGAATTTCATGCAGATGTTTCTTTAGGAGAGTAGTGTATCATTTGAAATACTGGACTGTTCTAAAGTTGTTACTCATGATATATACCAAAATGATACTCTCTTCTTCCAAATTCAGTAAACATAACATTCTGTTGTTCTAATAAAAATAATGATATATGCTATGTTGAATTTCATGAGCATAATTCAAGCACTCAGCTGCATAATGTGGCTATTTTATTAATATATTATTTTCTGCATGCTGCTGTATGATTAACTGTCCCTGCTGAGATGTGTACCATAGGTACAATTGAAATGGATGAGCCTAATGAACAAGGATATTTGCATTTCGTTACTATGTTGTATAATTTAACTCATAAAATTTTATGGAATTAATTTGGTATTATTTTCTGCAGATGATCATAACAATAACATTTTGTTGATTCAAAACACAAGCAGAATCATTCATGTTCTTTTCTAACAAAAAAACTTCAAATTTCCTGCGAAATTCAGCTTTTTATGCCTAAATTCTTTCAGGGTACTTTTGCTGATCAAATCTGGCCCTAGCTTACCGTAGCTGAAGTGGAAGGCAAGATTCTTGTCAATGTTATTCTTTCATCTCTCTAATTTCTAATGACTTGCTAGAAGGAGGTAAGGGGAATTAAACTCTCAAAGCAACTATTAGATTGATGGAAAAGCTCCCTCGAAGATTAATTATTTCTTGCATAGAAAATGATCTAGACATGTGTTAGATATAAATGCAGAGTTAGCGGAATTTTCAGTTCTGTTGCTTGCAATTATGCATGGGATGTGCTGAGCTATAGGACATAAATTCTGAATTTAGAAACAGTCCTTTCTGAAATGAAGTCAGAAATGAAGAAGAGGTTCTGGAGCAAATCAGCTTAGTGTCCACACCAGTTTACACATGGTTAGGGTCTGCAGACAAGTGCACACTTTGTAGCAGATCAAGAAAAATCATTAAGTTACCAAAACAATTCATCAAATTTTCTCCAGTACGAGTGTATGAAGTTCACTTTTATCTTTTGCTAAAATGATTACACTTGCTTTGACATGAGTTTCCCATTCAGTAAACCTTTCCCCAGGGCCAGCTTTATGCCAGGAAGTCTATGTGGGAACAAAGAAAGCAGCATAAATAGAGCATCGCTGCTAGTGGATAGAAGAGAACTGACTGCTTATTTCTCCTTTCAGCATATTTTTTAGTGAAAGAAGGGAAAAAAATAGGGGTTACACCAGCAGTTCCCACTATCTGTGAAGTCATCTCTCCAGATTCCTTCACGGTGCATTTCTGAGGCACTGTGATACCCTTAGCATTTGTCTGCACTGCAGAGCTAAAATGAATAAAATATTGTTTAGCAGGTATGTTCATGTTGTACCTAAGTCATCCTCTCCCCAAGCCAAAATGCCTAATTGAAGCAAAGCAAGCCTATGTGCTGGGGAATGGCCTATAGATAACTCCCCAGCTACCATTACTAGCACTTGTATCTTAATACCATTTTCTTTTCTAACTCAGTTTAGACTAACTTATGTGGAGTGGATGTGAACATACATAATTCAAACCAATCCAGTAGTGACAATTCATTACAAGAGGGTGGTAGAAGAGCTCCCATATAATGTAAAATCTCTTTATATGAACATATGAATGCTGAGTTTAAGGGTAAAAGAAACATTATCATAATTTTTTTTTTTTTGAGTCCCATGCACTAATTCTCAGATCAAACTCCACATCCTTTGAGAGAAGTAGAGCATATGTATATTTCAGTAAGCTTCTAAGGGGAACAGAAACTTTTGTTCCCCATTACGCTTTCCAGTTATTGTTCTTAACACAGAATGACATTCACACTTCAAGAAGATATCAGAGCAAAATAATTTCTCAAAATAACTGAAATTTTTTTAGGGTTTTTCATATTGAGGCACAAGTAAGATTTTTTTCACTTTATCTTTCTATAACTGGGAGGTAGATATACACGTACAGGAAAATGTAATCTTTTCCTTTTTCCTGGTGAGTCTTACATCTAAACTCCAAAGGTGATTAAGAGGAAACATTCTGAAGTTAAAGTGGTTTCACATTTTCCATTTTTTGTTCCAAATATTTGAACTTTGAATTTACTCTGTTCTGAACATAAAGCCTTAGCTGCTGTAGATGATTGAAATCAGTAGAAGAGCTGTCCTTTTTGTAGATGTACTGAGGCTTGTAAAATTTTCAAACTGCATTCAGCTGTCAGGAAGAAGTAACAACACTGACATGAGATCTCATTTTAACATGAATTTTGATTGACAGAGACGTTTGTTGTGCTTAACTCGTGTCATATCTGTGTACAACAAGCCTTTTGACTGACTTTATTATGTTAGTTGGATTGTGCTGTATCTCAGAGGAATGCATAAAAGACAGAAAAGATTGAAGGATCATTTGGAGGATACAGAATCTTGCATTTCAAAGGAGTCACCACTTAAAAAAAACTGGAAAGCAGAGCCAGTGCCCGAAAGCGCTGAATCTAAAGTAACTTCTCACTCATTTGTAGATCTACATACTGTGACTGTGTCATGGTTTTTAAGTGTTTTCTGTACTAGCAATCTTAGATGCTTCACTATTTTTAAAACCTAAAGTCACCCTTCCTAAATCGAAAACTGAGAAGCAAGTACATAGCAAGTATTATCCCTCCTGAGCTATATAACATGGTCAGCACCATGAAACTTCACTTACATGCTAGTGAAAAGGATCTGCACGAGCATTAGCAGATTTGTGTCCTGGTGGAATTCCTTTCCTCAAATACTAGAAAAGAGATTACTCATTTCTTCTACAGTGTTCTGGCCTTTATGCCTAACACTTGCTCTGGCTTCCCCTCCCACGAGAAGCCAGTCATAATTGTCTTCTGCATTGCCGGCCTTTACATTCCCCCCATTGTCTTTTTAGAATATGCTCATTTCCTTTGTGCTGAAGGCCCCCAGTAACAAGATGTAACTTGTTCACAGGAAAAGAGGGTGCTTGGTTCTAGCCACTGCTCCGGAAGTACAGCTCACATAATAAAGCAGCTCTCATCTTAAAGTATTTCTATAGTCAGTAGTATACAGTTTTGTGGGATTTACATCTCAGAAGAAAGATTTCTTCTAGCTGTACTAGTCAGTGTGATAAGGAGATAGAAATCAACATTGGTGTAACTCCTTAGAGAAGTTGTATTCAGAACATTCTAATGTCCCCCTAAACCTCTTTGAACTAAGACTGAAATCACCACACTGCCCTTGTTTCAGTGTTCTTGTCATTTTGCAGTTCAGTTGTGTACATGTTTTACTTATCTGGAAAATGTCATCAATATGTTAACTTCAAAAGAGCACTGCATATTTCTGCTTTCTAGTTAATGATGGCATTTGAATGATGTATTATAAGATAATGATTTAGTTTGTGATCTAAATTATTTCTGTAGACTAGATAAGTAGCAAAAAAACTTGCTTGTTTCGTGAGGAACTCCTGGCCTGTTTTAATTGCTTCCCCTCATTTTTAATTACATTTCTTTTCTGGATCTTTATGACAGTTATATATTCATACTGTTTTCCTATACCTAATTCTCTCTTAGCACAATAAAATATTTATCTTTGAAGAAATCACTTACTGATACTGAAGCTTGTCACATGCCCAGCAGTCACAGTTTGAATGCATGTCTGCGTTTTGCAGATGTTGCTGAAGATGAACAGTCCATATGTTGGAGATCTTACTTTGAGAGAGTGTGATATCATATCCATTGACTGTCAATACCGATGGGACCATTTAGTTCAAAGTTCAAGGTGTGGTGAAGAGTTTTACAGAAAGTTGTATTTTTTTTTAGTGGGATACATTCAATTTTTCTCATATGCTTGAGACTGGCAGAGAAGTAGGGCATTCTTTGTTTTTTTTCATAATGCTTCAAGAGCAGCTTGATTTTCTAACTTTAGTCTAATTGTCTCAAGTGTTGCTATTTTCTATTCTCTCCCTACTGCCTTTTATGCTGGGTTAGTGAGTGTACTGCTAAGTGCTATGAAGATAAACTGTGAAGAATTTTCCCTGCTTTTGCCTGAAATTCTGCAAAAGTAGGAACAATACAACCTAGCCACATATTTGGAGAGCAAAGGAGCAAAGAGCTTCTCAAAAAGCAAGGGAGGTAATCCAACTTTGTTGTAAACTCATTTAGTTTTCAAAATCTTTTGCTTTTGTATAAAATATATTCCTTACTGCATATTGCAGAGTGCCTTTCATGTTTGATATGACATGCTAAATGTAATTATATACTTATTCCTATTTGGCTATGATTTTTTTTATGTCCTACTTAACCTTTAGAAAAACTAGCATAGAGGGAATTGTATAAGAAATCAAGGATCAACTGTCACCACTAAATAAAAAATACTTTCTGAAAACATGCAAGAGGTTTGTTGTTTATGTTTAGGTTTCACAAGGTTGTGATTCCTCCTTGCTAGTATAGAAATGGTGTTTAAAAGCAGGTTCAGAGATGCTCTCTTTTCTCACATCAAAATTTGTTAAGAGTGAAGTATGCCAGGACAATTTAACATAGTAATATGGATAGGTAGAGATATTTTACAAAATTTTGGCATTTTGTATACACCATCAAAGTGGATTTGGGAGATTAGTAGAAGAAAAAAGAAATGAGGTAGTGATTTTTTGTATTGCGTCACTGTCATGGAAATCCATGCAGCAACTATCTTCACCCGCAACTGGAACTAAATGAAGCAAGGAAGAAACATAAGTTTGCATACTGTTATATTTGCAAAGCAAATGGATGAAAACATGCAATACTCTTTACTGTATTTTATAAGCATTCTAAAAAAAAAGCAAATACAATGTATCCAGGGTAATCCTGGTGAGAAGGCCAACTGGTAAGAAAAACCCATGGAGACAGAATTGCTGACAGGCAGGATTTAGCAGCAAGAACTCCAAGAGGACAAAACCACAAATGCTTATATGTATTGTGTCTTAGTCATCAATCTTCATGCTTTTTTACTTTAATTCTGGCTTTTATAGTGTTCATGCATTATTGGTTTTTATTCTAATGCTGTTTTGTTCAATTACAATATCAATGTGCATCAACAAAGATTGCTATTAATTGAAAAAAAAAAAGATTTTCCTCTTTCATGACACACAAAGGAGAAAAGTGATCCATAGATCCATAGATCCAGGACATTCAGTGTGAAACTAAACTCTGTGATCATCAGAACAACAGCTGGCAATCAGGGAAGAGAAAGGCAGGAAAGAATCGACATACACACAAAAGAACTCACTTAAAAGAAAGGGAGCGTATTTTTAATGATTGAACTTCCAATATCAATTTTTATCTCCAGATCTGTCTTAGTTTCAACTGTTTTCTTCAGAGTGTGTGGTACGATGCTATGTTTTGCTTCTTGGAAAAAAGTACTGTTGGTAACACATTGATGTTTGCAGTTGCTGCTAAGCAGTGTTGTATAGAGCCAAAGCAAATTACAGCAAAGGACCCAAGGAGCTGGGAGTGAATAGAATTAGGACAGCTGTTCTAAACTTGCCAAAGGGATATTCCATACTGTATAACATGAAAAGCATGAGAGAGACTCAAGAGCTAAGTTCTTCAAAGACATTTTTAGGTGTCTGGGCAAGATATAGATGCTAAACAGATGGAGTGTTTACTCACAGCCCCAGTTTTGAAGTGTAATCTCTAGCAAGGTTTGAATTGCTGATATTTTTTCCCTTGCTCTAAGCTTTCCCTGTTTGCTAGCAGTATGTCTTCCCAATGCTCAGGGTGTTGTGTCTTTGGCTTGTCTTGATGAGGCATCAGCTCACCTGCTTGAACACTGAGTTATGCGATTTTGCTTCTCACTGACAGTCTGGGCACTGGAAGCCTGAGTGTGCAGCCCTGGTGGAATTCCCTGGGTGGGTTGTGAATCTGGCAGGAGAGCTCAAAGATCTCCAATGTCAGTAAGAAGTGATCCTTCACTAAGACATCCTTGCTAAGGCAGAGGTGGAGTCATATGTGGAAGAGTGAACATCTGTCCTTATAGCAAGAGGCCTGAATCTTTTATGAGGACTGACTTGAGCTGTATTATGCAAGAAGTTATAGTGGACACAAGCCCTATGAACTCTTAAAGTAACACACAGGTGAACTATTTTTCTACCATTTTCAGTACCATGATGGTATTCCATCAATAACAGCCAAGAAATATGTTCAACGTGCTTGTCTTTATACTGCAGTATTCACTATAACTTTTCATAAGAAAATGGTCATTTGCCGAACTGAACTGTAGTATTTTTCTTGTTAAGTGTGATTTTAATATTGTAATGTCCTCAGATCCATAACTGGAATACAAATATATTGACAGCTTAAATGAATTTACTTAAAAGATAAGCTTTTAATTAGGCATTAGGAAAAAAGTTACAGATGAGAATTTTGATTCTTGGATAAAAGACTATTGTCTCCTTAGCAATCTCCTTTGAGATTTTGCTTCTAATAGCTAGGCCTGAGAAGCAAAATCACATTAAGCAAGGGCTAGAACAGCTGGGTGTTAAATACTGCTATGTAGATGGATCTGAATTTTCTTCTACAAAAGTTTGACTTCCAAGGGAAATTAAGTTAATGGGACGGCATCATCTCTGTCCCAGTATCTGTCAATTTGTCATTCTCTATCAACATTCAATAATGTTTGAATCTGACAGCCACTTTCTCCAAACTTAACAGAGATATAGAGGTCTCAGCAATTCCTCCTAGCTTCAGGAAAACAGATAACTGAGAAGAGTCAAATTGGCATCCCACCGGCAGAAACCTCACAGAGTGAGCTCAATTATGTTATTAGACACTAGAGAATCCTATTTATCTTACGATAAATAATTAAAAATATTCCTATCATTAGCCTTGAGATGTTTAATTCTATCATGATATAACATGCAGAAAGTTCTAGGCTGAAAACTTTGTCTGAAAAGGAGGAATGATGAACTTGCATTGAGCTTCTGAACAAACTACCTTAAAGTTGGCTGCCATATATATACTTTGTGCTGCAGTGTTCACATTGTCTTCAAACTCTCAATAAGAAGTGCATGAAATATATACTAGGAACCTAATTTTCTAAGATGCACAAAATAAAATCTATTGCAGTATACACATATTTAGAACCACGCTTAAATTGTCTGCCTGTTTTACTTCTATAATACCACATCTCTGTCAACATAAGCATTAACAAAAAATTAAGAGAAGACTGAATTTTGTGGACGGTTTAAGCAAAGGTGATTAATTGCTCACTTGTTTGTGTGGTGGCTGGTTGTCTATGCAGTTATGACAATCCTGTGGGAAAATATTAGTGAGAAATGTTCCTGTTGTTGTTTGAGAGCTGATCAAAGCTCTCCATGTTCCTGACTTGCTTAATGAGCAACGGACTGATGGAAGTATGTAAATAAGGACTCTAAATAATGTGTCGTGGTAAAAATATAGAGGAAGCAGAGCAAGACAAAAATAGCCTGTAATCCTAGAGGGATATTGGATGCAATTATGTGGAGTGCATTAAATTGCTGTCTTATAACTTTGTTCTTCAAGGAAACGAACTGTTAAAGGAAAGTGCATAGTGAAGGCTCCTCAAGCTTGAAAAGATATTGCAAGGTTTCTTGAGTCTTTCAGGTATTTTCAGTGGTGATCCCATTTCATTTTACTTACTATTGAAGATTACAACAGAGTATCACTCTACTGCCTGAAAGGAGTTACAGTTCACATGGTGTTTTGGCCTGGAGTTCATATTGCAGTTCTCCTGCGCTGATTATAAAAAACCCACAAGTGAAGTTTCCACTAACTTTTTAAGAAATTGAAGTACCATCTATCCAGTGAAGCCTTTAAGGGAATGTGCTTTGCACAGAAGTTGTGAGAGTGTCTGTATCTTCTAGCAGCTCCAAGAGATTCTGTTGAACTCAGCAAGAATGGAAAGACTTTTTGTGTACCTGTTGTTGCGGTCTCCTCAGAGGTATATTGTGGAATCCAGCCCCAGATGTACCATTTTAAGAGGATTACTTCCATCTCAGCTGTCTCTCATATGAAAAGGGATGCCTTGCTCAGCAAGATAAGGGAAGGGCATTGTGCTTTGACACCGCATCAAACAATCTGCCTTAAAAATGATTTAATAGGAAACTCAGTGGTCTAGTCCAAAATATCTAATCTGCTCTGTGCTTGGGATCATTAATCAGCATCTAAAGTTCACTGTTTTCACATCTCTCATGTTTTTGGCATGAGTTTTTATCTCCAGGAAATAACAGTAGAAACTATTCTCCTATTTCCTCCAGCCTCAAGCTTATAAAATTTGGACTCAGAAAAGCAGAAGAGAGGATAACTTACAAGTCCCAAGGTACAAAATGAAATAGGAAAACAATTATTTCATTTTTCTGTTCCAAACTTGGTCTCATCTGGGTTTGCTGAGAAAGCTGAGGTTAGTAAACCAAGAGCTGAGTAGCCAAGAAGGACAAATGAATGCAGTAAGTTTGGTCCATCTTTACCTGTTATTCCTCTTCTGATTGTATTTTCCAGACTTTTTGTACATCAGCTTCCTGGGCTGCTCTCCTGAGTGCGAGAGGTCCTTGTAAAGCACAGACATTATCCATAAACTTTCTATTACAGCCTTTGTACAACAGTTTACACAGATGAGCTGCCTGTGTGCTGAACTTCAGAACATTTTTATCAAAATTGTTTTGTTTTTTTTTTTTTCCTTGTCCTTCGGTCTACTTGAATATATATCTGCTTTCTTTCATTTTAGACTGAAAGATTTTGGGGTCAGAAGCCACTTTTTCATTCCATGTTTGTTCTTGAACATTTATGAGACTATGGGACTACATACAAATGAATGAGGAGTGATTCAGGTGTGTTACTTTAGGTTGTAAATCTTTTCGAATTTGAACAGCACAATTAATTATAGTGTCATTGTATTGTAAAAAGCATTTCTAGATGAGAATAAATCATGTGCCATGTTTCCATGTCAAGCTCTACCTATGTTTAAAAGGGGAAGAAATGATACTGAAGAAGACAGAGAGATACATTCTGTACTAAAAACTGCACTATTCCTATTAACTCTATCATAATATAATTTGCAAGCCCATGCTGTCATCCAGGCTCCTTTCTGCAAGGTATTCAGTCTCATAAGAGAAGCAGGAGGTCAATGGGACAGTGTCTGAAACCAGTGTTCTTTTGTTTAGTGTTCAGACCAAAAGTTTCCCATGCTATCAACATTTTGGGGGAGCAAGAAAAAGGAAAATCTACATTGTAGTGTTGCTGCTGTATGTAAGGGCTTTATAACTTGCATAATTTTAGAGAAAAGAGCAAACATGAACGTACTGTCTGGATAGGTAAAAACCACTTACACTTGTTTGTTTTCTGAATTGGATAGAAAATCGACCTCATGAAACTCTATGAAACTGAAGTCCCCCATTTTTGGCATCAGAAAACTTGATTTTCTGACAAGCAAGAATACAGGCAGCCTGCAGTATGCCTCATCCAGAACCATTAAAAATGGTGATCCATGACAGAGCACTGAACAATTGGGCAGACTTTTCTGTACCCAACTCCTTGCCAACTTCTATGGTTGTCTTTTTATGTGAGTAATTCTGAGAGTACATTTCTGGAAATTAGTCTTATGAAAATTACGCCTTTAATTTACTGTGATCTTAAGAGTGTTTTTCAGCTTTCTGTTATTGTTACACCATTGTTTCTAGCTGCAGCCACCTGAAATTTATTGCATTTTCCTCATTTCTGTGAAGATAATGCAGCCTAAGCCTGGAGAAGGAGTTTCTTCTCCACCCCTTTCCATCTACTTATTTCCTCATATACTGGAACTACTCAGTTAAGGTGACATTTGTCATACACAAGAGGAACTTGTTATGCTGCAAATATGAAGCATTGATCCAGTCCCCTTTCTACTGCAGGTCATTGCTATTCCTCTGCTAGCTCTCCCTCAATGGCAACACAAATGTTTCTTCCAAAGCAATTATTTTCTGTGATTTGTTCACTGTCACTGCTGCAAATTGCTGGGTTGTTCAAGAGAGTCCAGGCTGCTCTATTGGTCAGGATAGCTGTGGCTACAAGAAAATAGCAAGCGCTAATAAACCTACCTATAGGTCTTTCTTCACTCCAGAATTGCAGCCAGCCAGCTCGTTTCACTAGTTCAGAAATAAAATTGCGAGGCAGATATTCATTATCACAGATTCACAGAATCACTGAATTGCTGAGATTAGAACGGTCCTCCGGAATTGATTCAGACCAACTCCATTGCTCGAAGTAGTATCAGCTAGAGCAGATGGCTCATGGAAGTGCCCAGTCAGGCTTTCAGTGTCTCTCAATAAAGGAGACTCCATAATGCTTTTGAGTAACCTGTTCCAGATGGAATACTCAAGAGCAAAATATTCTTTTTCTTATGTTTCAGTAGAATTTCCCATATTTCTGTTTGTACCCATTGCCTCTTGTTGGTTCACTGAAAACCATTGAGAAGAGTCTGGGTCTATCTTCTTTACTCCTCCTTCAAGTTATTTATGCACATTGATAAAATCCTGTCTGTGCTTTCTCTTCTTCAGGCTGAGCAGTTTCAGCTCTGTCAGCATTTTCTCACACAATGCATGATACAGTCCCTTAATCACCCTAGCATCCCTTTGCTGGACTTCAGTTTTTCCTTGTTTCTCATGTACTGGGAGTCTAGAACTCCAAGTACGATCTCATTGGTTCAGATTAGAGGAAAATGATCATCTCCCTTTACATGTCTGCTGGAAGTTTCTTTAAATATAAACGATTAAAATAAGAGTAAGAAGAATAAATGATACCTAATTTCCTTATTTTCTGTAAATACAATATTTTTTGTCCCTTTTGGAAAGCCTTTGAAACTCAGAAATCCAGTGTAGAACAATCTGGGTTATTATGGTAGGGCTTATAATTGTAATCTCTGAAACTACAGACCTTTTATAATGAAATCAATACACAGTGACATGAATTGTTAATACTTTGTTCTGTGTGCTGCATGAGAAGAGGGAAGGTTTATTTTGTCACAACTAATCATGAAGGGATGCTATGACCAAAATCATTTTTTTTGTGCTGGAGCCAAATTATTTCTATGATAAATTCTGCCATGAATGTTCAAAAAAATCAGTGAATATTTTTTTCCATAATTGGAAAACACCTGTTAGATGGCTCACTTTAGTGGTTTCAGAATGTATCAAACCTATTTAGTAAAGTGCTCGTTATCGTAATAGCTGAGCACTAGAATGTCACTAATGGGAGATTTCTGTTGATTGTTCTCCTGTCTTTTTCTTGTAAGTCACTGTTCTACAGATGCAATTAACTCAGCTGTACTGACCTTATTAAATAGTATCCAGCCTCTTCTTTTGAAACTCAACTTTAGAGTTAATATACGTTTGTCAGGCAGTTGTCTTTCATATCAGAAGTGCTGGAACTATTGTACGTCTGAAGTCATCTTAGCAACAAAATAACCCAAACTATAAAACAAACAGCTGAAAATTATGCATATGAATGGTGTTAGGTTTGTTGTATATGCTCAGATCCAATAACTTTTTTTTTTTAAAGGACCAACATAGCTTCCTATACATATCACAAAAAAAAGTTACATAAGTATATTTTCTGATTCTAATGATATAGCAAATGTCCAAAACCATTTGGGTTGCATGCAGTGTGTTAAAGTGAACTCTGTCATACTCCGGGAAGATTTTGCAGATTTGCACTGTCCTCATAGAATGGTTATGCCATTTGTTCCCTTCAGATTTTTTGGCTCTATGTAGTTCAAAGGTATTGCCTCTGCATTTCTGCAACTTGTGCATTATCTTCTGGTTTTGATTATCAGATATCTCATGTATTTTGTTGTTATGTCAGTAACAAAAGTGGTCTCAACAACCAGCCATTTCCCCATGTCAGGATTTAAGGATAACACTTTCCAGGAGTAAAGTTTCTCTCAGAACAGTCTCTACACTTTACTTTGCTTTTACTGTGGGAAGACTGTATTTTATTGCTCTCCCTTCATTGTCGGTGGGTGATGATGGTCTAAGACAAAATCCCAACAGAAAAATATACCTTTATACAGAGAGGACAGCAATAGCATAGAATCAGAGAATGGCTTAGGTTGGAGGGTACCTTAAAGGTCACCTTGATCCAAGTCTCCTGACAAGGGCAGGGTTGCCAGCCACTAGACCAGGCTGCCCAAGGGCCCATCTGACTTGGCTTTGAACACCTCCAGGGATGGGGCATCCACAACCTTTCTGGGCAACCTAGTCCAGCACATCACCACCCTCTGAAGAAAAAAATTCTTCCTAACATCTAACCTAGATTTCTCCTCTTTTAGTTAAAAGCCATCACCCCTTGTCATGTCCCTATCAGACCATGTTAAAAAAGTCGGTCCTCCTCATGCTTGTATTGGAATGCCACAACAAGATGTCCCCAGAACCTTTTCTTCTCCAAGCTGAACAAAGCCAGCCCCCTCAACCTATTTTTATAGAAGTGCTCTAGCCCATTGATCATCTTCATAGCCTCCTCTAGACTTGCTCCAAGAGCTCTGCATTCTTCCTGTACCAGGGTTCCCAGGCCTAGATACAGTATACCAGATGAGGCCTCACAAGGGCAGAGTAGAGAGTGAAAGTCACCTCCCTCTCTCTGCTGCCACCCCTCTTTTGATGCAGCCCAGGATACCGTTGGCCTTCCAGACTACAAGAGCACTGTTGGGTCACGTCCAGCTTTTTGTCCATCAGGACTTCATAGCCCTTTTCTGCAGGGCTGAATGAATTCAATAAATTCTTCTCCTAGTCTGTACTAATTTCCAGGATTGCCTTGATCCAAGTGCAACACTTTGCACTTGGCTTTGTTAAACCTCATTAGATTTTCATCTGCCCACTTTTTGAACATGTTCAGCTCCCTCTGGACGGCATCCCTCCCCTCTGTTCTGTCAGCTGCTCCACTCAGCTTACCACCATCAGCAAACTTGCTGAGGGTACACTCAGTTCCACTGTCTATGTTGATAAAGATGCTGAAGAGCACTGATCCCATGATGGGTTCCTGGGGGCACAGCTTGTAATCCATCTCCACATGGACATAGAGCCGTTGACAACAACCTTCTGGCTACGACCATCCAGCCAATTCTTTATCCAACAAACAATGCAGCCTTCAAATTTGTATCTCGTTAGAGATAAGAATGTGGTGTTGAACTATGTCAAAGGCCTTGCACAAGTCCAGGTAGATGACACCTGCTGCCCTTCCTTTGTCCGCCAGTGTCATCACTACATATGACTGAATTTTTATATGACAATAGGAATCAAAGCTCATAGTGTTTTTTGCATTTAAAGAAACATATTTTCATACTAAAAATAGCATTACCTTATTAATTATGAATGATTGTATCTGGTGAAAACATCCTAATTTTTCTCACCTGCAAATTGGTTGCAAACTGATCAATATTGTTCTGAAAGTTTTGGAACTAAATCCCTGTCTAATAGAATGGATAAGCAATTTTCAGACCGTACTCACCCAAGTCTTATTTGTTTCACTTGTGAACTGATTGTGGAATGTGAGTGGTTATTCAAATCCCACAGCCTCTTTTTCTCTTTGCCTCTGTCTCTTTTTCTCTTTTTTCTCTGTTGTCTGATAACAGATATCTGTTTAAAACAAACTAAAGAAATGTGTAAAATTGAAAAGAATTGAATGAATAACTCAATTTTTTTTTCTCACACATATGAGTAAGCATTCCTGGACAGTCTAAACATGGCTCATGAGCAATTTGGAATCTATTAAATTGGAAAAAATGTGTTTGCAGTAATTAATCAAATTAAATAACATAACTTACATATTTGGTCTATTTGGCCATCTGTTTCTGCAGCAAATAGTAATACTTATGAAAGAATCATACTAAAAGTTCTACTTTTAATTTTGTTAAAGTAGTTGACAACAGTTTCACAAACTAATAAGATGGCATCTGATAAAGTTAACTAATCTTAAGTAGTCACAGACAGCTGAATTATGTGTACTTGCATTAACCCTTTGTTTCACTGCTTTAAGCCCATCTTAGTTGCCAAATTAAATGGACAGCTCAGACCATGTCTCTTTTCCCTGATTCTCCTAGAGATATTCCGTTCATCAGGGCATCATTAAATGCAATGCATAAAGTGACGTAGAATTGAGAGCATGTCTCACAACTGACAAGTTTTTCCAGAGGAATGAAATTGTCACACTACAGAGTTAAATTTCTTCTTCCTTGTTTCACTTCAGTGCCAGGAATCCTATTCTACTTTGTATGTAGTGGCCTCACTTCAGAAGGCAGGATGCAGAGTGCTTCATTTCAGCCTATTTTATGGAGAGGGGATGAACAATTTCCTGGGAGGCTGAAGATGTACTTTTAGATCTTTTCAAGCTGAAGAAGGAATTGAGCTGAGGTCTCCCACTCCTTGATGAAGTGCTATAATCGTTTAAATGTTATACAAGAAAAAGGGTGCTTAGTTTATTTTCTCAAAGAGAGTTCTTTGTACTGAATGCAATTCTGACAGTGATGGGAAGTTGCTGGCAAATTCAGCGTATACCTTCTCAATCCACCTTTCACCAGACAAAAGCGTAGGTCTAAAATGTGAAAAACACTTGGCCTTAGAGTCATGCAGCCAAGCAGGCCGAAGTTCCTCTGTGAATGTAGTAAAGTTTAAGAATCTAACCTAAGTGATTTATTAAAAGAAACAAAGCAGGAATGTCAATGAAGTTGACATCCTAGTTTTCAGGAAGAGTGAGCCAACCATAGGAGAAATTGAGAGGATCTTGGAGTCATTGAGGATGCAGTGGAACAACTAACAGTGTCAGCACAGCAGATAGTCATGAAGTGTGTCTGAGAAGAATAAGGAAATTGGAAGAAAAAAATTCTTTCATCCTTTGTCTTTTTTCATCATCTTGAGTAAAGAATGCAGCACTAAAGATCAGGATCAAATGGGATGAAAAAAAGAACAACCTAAAAACTCACCTGCAATTATATACTGTCACCTTTGCACCTCAGAAAGGAGTATACAGAGTATCTAATTTTAGAAATTGAAATTATGTTGGATAATTACCTGACTCCTCAAAGGAACCTTTGCTCTTAGCTCAGGCTCAGTGTGAATGCCTTATTTGGCCTATAGAGAATGTCAGGTTATTTGGGTTAGCTTGGCCTTCAGTAACAAAGAGCCTCATTATTTTAAAGTACTTTGTGTTTGCTAAGGACATGCAGATGAATAGTTAGCCCAGGCTGATTGACTTAAGGTAACTTCGTAGTAGTTTGTGTGGCTAATCCTTTTGGTTCAGATTTTACTGTTTCTTTCACAACATAACTTTATTTTTTAAAATCAGTCAAGAGAGATTTTTAATATAATTCTTTAGATTTTCAGTGTCTCTATACTTTTGATGCCAATTTACATAAATACCTACATAATCTGCTTATATAGACATGCTTTTTTTGAACGGCATGAATAGAAACAGCTATAATTTTTTTTTTGTTTATACACAGATTAGATCATTTAGGTGGTAATAGAAGCAAAATATTTTCAACATTAGAGTTGATGTTCAACAGAAAATTACATATTTCACTTAGATCTTACATATCCAGTGTATGATAAAAGTCCCTCTGAAAATTACTGCTTTACTTCCTTACTTATTGCAAGATACCGTGACACTGTGTCTACAGCTACCAAAGGAAAGGCTGTTTTATCAGGTGTCACAACACGGGCTGCAAAATGGCAGATGTGATATAATAAAGATGTACCTCACTAGTGTTTATGTATTCTTTATCACATTAAGACAATGTTATTTGCTCAAGCTGAACATTTGAGACGCTGAAGAACAATCATTACTGTTGCAAATGTCCATGATTCACTGGCACCTTAAGTGTAGGGGCAAATAATGATATGCCAAATGACCTTTAAATAATCTATTTTTGTGCTTTTTAGAGCTTATTAGTATGTGTGAAGTAGAATTGTGATTTTCAATAATGTATGAAGGCTGCTCAGGAAGTAACACTCCCTATTTTATTATGTTGGCTCACAATGTCAGAGGCAGATTCTAGTGATATGGCAGTAGAGGTTGAACCTTCCCACCAGTACTCTTCTCCATGTTGTTGCCATGCAAAAGATGGCAGCAGAGGGGCAGTCTGAGAGATTGGTGTCTGAGATGGGAGTGCAGATGAAGAAAAGGTGTGGCATTGGATTCCTCCATGTTCAAAAAATGGCACTCATTGACACTTGCTGAATGTTTATGTAGACCAAACAGGGGTTATGAGCACAGTGAGACAATGGGTGGTCTGTTTTAGCAGTGGCAACAGCAACAGCGTGTCATCTCCACTAGTGCAGATTTTTATACACGTGGCATGCAGATTCTTGTTCATTGTTTGTGAAAACACACAGATAACGGTGGTGAATATGATGAAAAGTAGTGTTCTATAGCTGAGAATTTGCTCTATCAAACAGTGCTATTGTGTTCTTTGTAGCTGTTGTAGTTTCCATGGAAATAAATAGGAGGCATAACTTTTTGAGCAACCTGTGTAACAGCAAACACATTAAATTTAGAACTATTCCTTACATTCAGAGCAATTCAGGAAAAAATTGAGAGCAAAATAACTTTGCTGTAGGATGTCAATCTGACACCCTTTTCTAATCAAGAAGACCCCCTCTCTTCCCTTAGGACTGAGCACACCTCTCTGTCTTTTTGTGTTTCCTGCTTTCTGGATGATGAGCTTATCCCTGGTTCAGCAGCTAGCAACAGCAAGAAATTAGCAGCTGGCCCCTCCTCACTGCTTCCCAGCTCTGTGGGAGCAAGCTGAGCTGTTGCTGCACTGCTTGCTTCCTTCTGGCTGCTCCCTCCCTGTGTCCTGGCAGCAAGCCAGCAGATGTGCAGTCACTATGGGGAAGAAATTCTGGTGACATTAGGGTTAGTAAGGCTGATAGCAAATCGGAGTGTCCGTAGCAGCCTACTTCTCTGCAGTCATTGCCTAAATTCCTCATTCCCTCACCCCCTGTATGGAGGTTTGATGGACTCTATCCAGAGAGCAGCCGGATCCAGGCAAGCAGGAGGCGTCTTTCCACGGCCTTCCTTGGGAGGTGGCACAGAGACTGCCAGCACCGGTTCTGTTTCTTTGCATAGGAAGGAATAGATCCTGTTGAATTTAGTAGATCTAGATCTGGACTCTGATTCATTGCCCTGTATTTAGAGTCTGTTGCAGGGATGGCAGAAGGCTGGGGGAGGCGGAGGAGGCAGTAGCTGCTTCAGTTTTTCCAAGTTAATCTACCTGTAACAAGGAGCCAGCACTACAAACAGCAGCTAATAAAGTAGTATTCACACAGCCAACCTAGCCTAAATCAAGTATATATTGCTTTGCCTTTTAAGAGGAATTGACAATTACTAAATACAAGGCAGTGAATGTGGTATTATCTAGAAACAAACTCCCAGAAAAGTCTTTTCTGATCCAGTATCAGCCCCTGCAACAGCTAATTCGGACTTCTGTAAGAGTTACACGGCTCAGACAGGGCTGAAATGTCCTCCTTTCTCTCAGCTTGAATGCGTTTCCATACTTCTCCACTAGAGCTATACTCATCTCCCCGCAAATCATTATCTCTTCCATAACAATTATAAGCAGCTTTCCTTTGTTCAGGTCATCTGAAAAGCTTTTGGGTAGAAACTCAGGCTCAGCTGTGTCCTTTGTGACTATCACATCTAAAGGACAGTGACTTAGACCTATGAATTTAAAGCAGTATAAAATGCATCTTTATTTATTTACAAAAATACATTCATTTTTTCATTTCTTCCTTTCTTTTTTTTCATGTTTAGATAATGTACTTACTCTAATAGTACCCCGTGATATGTGTTTAATGTTGGCATCTGCCTGTAGCAAGGAAGGACTTAGCAGGCACATAAAAAGACATCAGGTTCTGCCAAAATTACTTCTTTAAGCTGCACCATATGGTCAAAGATAAAATTTAATATTGGAAATACCGGTTGTTTCATTGCTGGCTTGAATGCACCAGGGAAAATAAAATATTTACTGCGAAGAATTCATAATTTGACTTAATCTCTTCTAGTTTTATTACAAGGAATGTCAATGCTACCTTTTCTTATCACTCACCTACTCAGTACTCCTTAGCAGATGTAATACAACTGTTCTCTTGCACTTAAATTTAACGATCGCACTGTTCCCCATCCAACACAGCCCTCAAGCAATTAATGCTATCTGAAGTAAAAATAACTTGTCAGTAACTGTGCTAGCCTTTCAGCTGAACATTCTAAGTAGTTTCTCCAGTAAAAATGATCTTATAAGGATTTCTGGAGCTCTGCTGAACTACTCAGAGATTTTATATTCCCCAACACTTTTAATTAAGTAAATTTATTTGAAAGCTTAGTCAAGTCTGTTTCAAAAACCAAAAAAAAAAACCCTTTAATTAGCTGCTGCATTTGTTTTCAAAATTAAATAAATTCAAGATACTATCAATAGCCATTTTTATCTTACATATATATAATAAATAGCATACATATGGATGACATTTCACAGAAGGCATCTATTTAAATACATCTTAGTTGCTTAACTGTTCGTATATGACTGAGACACTTTGGCAAATTTTACCTGAATTTCAGCTGCAAAACAAAGATAATCTGTTGTGATCCCTGTGAATCAGCATTTCAGTTTGCAGAGTCATTGCACAGGTTTGTGAAAAATGAAGCAGAAGCACCACTTACACAGATAACACGCAAGATAAACTTAAGATTGTCTTTTAAATAAATGTGATCTTTTCTCCCTCTCACTTGTGCATGTTATGTAAGACTTAAAGTCTTGTTTGTGGATTCTTCACTAAACTGGGATTTGGCATTACTGCCAATATCTAACATTCTTCATTAGCAAGGTCACTCAAACCAGTCAGTTCAGAAAGTGCTAGAGCCCTCATTATGATACTTATCTCCATTTTTATCTTGATCTGATGCAAACGCAATAAAAGAATGTTGTTCTTAAAAAAATTGCATATGTTAACTTCAAAGGAGTACCCTTACAATTTATTTACTGATTAAAAAAAGAAAAAAAAGAAAAAAAAGAAAACAACTTGTAAATAATTGGATCTGACCAGGTAGAAGGTTTGATTAAGATTTGTGTTTCTTCTTTTTTTTTAAACTTCTAATTCAATTAAGATGATAATCACCTTCTGCTGTAATTCACTCTGAATTCACTACGAGATGTAAAATGCTTATAACCAGCTCATGCCCATGGAGAAGCATTACTTGACAGGCTGTTTGCCACTGATATAAAAAAAAGTAACAGGTAGTTATCTGGAGAGGTAATCTGCTACTCAATTAGTGTCAAAGCAGGCACAATACCAATCTTGTTCATGTGACCTTTTCAGAGTTTGGGTTACCAGTGTTTTCCAGCGTTTCCCTCAGGCAGTATGGGAGACCTGAGAGTTAGAGGTAATACTTTGAGCTACTTTTTAGAAATATTGCCAATATATCTGTGTCAGAGCAGCTCTGTGCTGAAGCTAACAAGCAGGACATGTGAAAAGCTGAATGTTTCTGAAATGACAGTATATGAGGTAAAAATAACTTGGAGAATGCTTATGTAAGATATCAGAGTTCCTAACGTCCTTTGATAGGTCTATGTAGACAGAAAAGCTGGCAGTGCATTATCAGATACAATTATGTAATGATTTGGATTAGAACTGGTGGGGGGAGGGGAAAGAAGATATTTGTCTACTTGCACACGTGCACACGCGCACACACTGCTGCAAATTTATTCTACTAAACCCTGAAATGCTTAGTGATCACTTACAAAAATGTCTTCCAAAAAAACCCTACTACAACTCTTCACTCAAATAAGTTTTGGTTTGGCTGTGTTGCAGCACTGGTTTCAGTTAGTTCCCAGTCTTTGACTCCATCTTGGTCAAGCTTCAAGAAAATGTAGAGCAACATTTAGTAAACTTGACCTTGTTTTTATTTATTTGTTTGTTTGTTTTGGAAGCAGATTATGAACAATTTTTTAAAAAAATTTCCTGTAATTATAGTTTTTGTAATTACTGGCCACTTAACTTCTATTTGCCCAGAGAAACCCCAGATCCCACCTATTTCCAGGTGTTTCAGTCTTGGCTGCATTATCTTACTCTAGGAACAGTGCCTGTCCTTAGCTCTTTGAGAAGCCAGGAGGTCAGGCAGCCTGAGGCTGTGTCCTGAGGCTGGCTGACAGTTTGCCCCATTTGCTGGAGGCATGAGTAAATGCCATCAGTTGCCCTCCACCCTTCCACTTGGTTACTGCTGTGCATGAGGCTTGCATCTTGTCTCTGCATCTCTCACCCACATTCTTGTTTACATCTTCTCTTCCCTTTTCTTGGCTGCTGATCCTGGTTAATGCTCTTGTTCTCCTTCCTTTTACTGAATCTTAATTTTTGGCATATACTATCTGTCTCTTCACAATCATAGAATCATAGAATGGCCTGGATTGAAAAGGACCAAAATGATCATCTGCTATGTGCAAGTTCACTAGCCACTAGACCAGGCTGCCCAGAGGCACATCTAGCCTGGCCTTGAATGCCTCTAGGGATGGGGCTTGCACAACCTCTCTGGGCAACCTGTTCCAGTGTGTCACCACCCTCTGAGTGAAAAACTTCCTCCTAATATCTAACCTAAACCTCCCCTGTCTCAGTTTAAGACCATTCCCATTGTCCTATCACTATCCACTCTTGTAAACAGCCATTCCCCCTCCTGTTTATATGCTCCTTTCAAGTCCTGGAAGGCTGCAATGAGATCTCCCTGGAGCCTTCTCTTCTCCAAGCTAAACAAGCTCAGTTCCCTCAACCTTTCATGTAGGAGAGGAGGACTCCAGCCCTCTGATCATCTTAGTGGCCCTCCTCTGGACCCGCTCCAAGAGCTTTACTGGGGGCCCCAGGCCTGGATACACCACTGATTCCTGGCAGAGCACTGCTTGCTGACCACCAGGTTGTCTGACATTGCTCAACCCTTGCAACTATTCAGCTTTATGGGCTTCATTCAGTCTCTAGCAGTGCTGTTGTTATAGCCCTGAACTCCGATTCTCTCCTGACCGTGTTTATTATTTTGCCACACTCAGAATATGGATTCTGGATTGGCCAGATGCTGTGTTCCTCCAGCAGACCTCAGATCCTGTCTCAGTGGGCACCCTACCCCATTTCCTTCTCATTACAGCCTGGCTGTAGCCTCTAGGTCTAGCTACTGATACACTTCTGGGGATCTCCAAAAGGTTTAATTTATTCCTTGACTGAAGATTATTCTTATAAGTAGATTTTTTTCATGAATTTAAGGAATAATGAAGATTTTTTTTTTCTTTTTCTGCAGATTTCCTTTCAGACTTCTTAAGTTAACTGCCAGACATGAATCATTTACTGATGGGTCTTTAATAGCTGATTGTGATAAATGAATAATTGATAACTATGTAGAACTACAGAAAATTGTATCCCAAATCATTTTCTCATTGAAAAGAGACAGCTGGTAACCAGCTCAGCCATCCTGGATTTTACTGCCAATTGCAGTATGAAGATTTCAGAATTAAAAGTCTCCTGTTAAACGTTACAGGGAGTCTTCTTTACTGAGTATATCCTGGTATCTGATATAAATGAACATAATGCATTCATCATTTGGAAGTTCAGCCCTAAAGTCAAATTAAAATTGAAAAAAAGAAAATACAGACTAAATTTATAGCATAAGTATATATTTATGAGCAATAAAGAAGTACCAAAGAAACAGATACAAGATTAAGGAAAAATTCTAGCTTTTAAACAAAAAAAAGGAGACATTTTTATATTCCACTGGTCTGGGGTGATGGGAATATGATAATCCTATTTTATTTCCCACATGGATCTTTATAAATGAAATATTTAGTTTAGGTATGAATATTCACCTCAACTCAGTACATGGTGACAAATAACTACCTGAATTAGTGGAGATTTCTGGTGTGTCTGTTTTGTAGGTTAGCTATCTAGAGAAATATCCTACAGAAGGGTTCTCCTGAGAAATATCTTCTACTTAAATATATTTCCTTGAAGTTTATTTGGCAAAGATTTTTTCTTCTTACAACAGAAATGCTACTCCAGTCTTTTTTAGGTTTTTTTTTTTTTTTTTTAAATATAATTTGTCTAAGAAAAGAATGCTGTAAATTAGATCATAAAGAAGAAAGCTGCAGGTGTAGTTGCCAGCTTGCACAATTTTAAACCCCATTCTGATTCCTACAAGTGACAAAACTTGTAGTTTGCAACTGTAGAGCTCTAGAATGAGTGAAAAGAGTAAAGTAGACTATGCTGATTGGGATTTGGTAATGTATCATATAACTTCTGGGAATATGAACGGTTGTTTATTAGTTATTCACATGCTACAAGACAGGCACATGCATTCACATACACTTTAACTGGACTATTACATCTTTGCAGTCGAAGAGTTATTTTGAAGAAATGGAAAAGATTTGATGCTTCATTGAAAATAGAGCTGTTTTGGAATGACCTTCCCCAAGGATCTAGCATACAAAATTAACATCAAACACACATCAGAGGCAAGCATTTATATGGCTCATAATGTGTACTGCTCTAAGCAAACAGATTTACAGGATTTTTAAAATTTGAATTTAAAATGCAAACTTGCAATTCAAGGATGTGGAGAAGAGCATTTGATAAACACAGATTTTACTGCACATTTAGCTGTGATCTTTTATAGCCGTTAGTTTATTCCCCTCGTGTTGCATTCAAAATACAAACTTGTTTGACAGACCGACAGATTTCCAAATGCACAAAGAAAGTCAGGTACCCTACAGTCTGATAGCCAGTGGAGTAACTTGCATTAATCATTATGCCTTGGGAAAGTTTCCACTTCAAAATGTTTCTTAAGCAAACTCATAACTTTCACAGTAAGATTTCATGTTATTGAATATTGAGGCTATCCTTTCACAGGCCTTAACTCTGGGTTTTTGCACTGCCATAGTGCTCACCCATCACAGTCAGGCACATACACATATAAAAAAAAATTATAGTAGCTTTAATACCAGATTTATGGTGGATGTTGAACCACATGTTAGTTAGACCACCATAAATCTTGCTAAATTTGGACAAACAGTATTTGGCCAAAACGGTTTGAGCAGATTTGGAATGGTAAACTACGTTGATCTTACATGGATACCTTGTGTAACGCAGCTGCCACATTTTCATGCAGTTTGGTTTTGATTCTTTGGGTGAACCATGGTCTGAACTCAAGTCTTGGCCCTAGGATAGGGCTGGAGGCTGCTCTGGATGATATTTCTTTCCTTTAGTGCCAGTGGGAGGATTTCAACTGCATAAACTGTTAGAAGTTAGTCTGTTCTGGGAATCCCCTTGAGATAGCTGCCAGGGCTGTTCCAAAAGATAACTGGCCACCTTTTGCATCCCATGGTGGAACTCACGTGTATGAAGAAAACAAATTTGACTTTTACCACAGAGCATTTCTCAAATCGCAGTCAAAGACAGAATTAAAGGTGTGCAACAAGAGATAAAAGATCAAAATCCACCCAGTAATATAAGAATGTATGGAGGAGAACCAGAATTACTCTGTTATGCATTTGTCCAGTTCTTATCTTTCTCACAGTAACATCTCTCAGGGCCATACAGTGGTTATATCTTTCTGTGTTTTTACTTGCTATAGAGCGGAGACCATGCCAACCAAGTTCTCACATAAAGAAGCTCGCTATTTACAGACCACTGTTCTCTTGTCCAGCTTTTCTCATAATTCTTTGCAGATTTCCCATTGACTGTGACAAGCTGTGCACTAAAGATAGACATGGGGAGAGCGAGTGGGTGACTTTGTGGTTCTGAGCTGTCTGCTGGGTTAAAACCAAAGCAGTCAGTATAGCTGGAAAACAACAAATTACAATACATGCTGCTTTTCTTTAGAATATTTTGTTTTAATTTGAATTACAAATACAAGAACTTTAGGATAGTGATTTCATTTGGCTCTATAGATTGTGAGATATTCAGTTCTTGAGGCAGTCGTTCTATCAACTTTACCTGCTTGAATTTAAGGAGAATTTCCTATTTTGAAATCCTTTGTATTCAAAATGGAAGTTCTTAAAAAACAAACAAACAAAACAACAACAACAAAAAAAAACAACCAAAAAACCACAAAAACAGATTTGAGAGACAGAAGTATCTCTAAACAGCCTTACGCTAAAATATCAGTATGCTGACTGCACTGATATATAAAAAGTCACAGAATGCAATTTGCTGCTAGCACTACTGTGGAATTACCCAGTGGAAACTATAGGAGATATACAGTGTAACCAGATTCTTCTGCATGCCTTTTTCTCACATAATTTGTTTCCCATGTCACTGAATATGTATTTACTTTATTCAGTATATCATATGACTTCACAAGGAACAGGTGAGGGTAAAACCTATCTGGTTATATTCCCTGACAGACTCACTGAAGGAAATAACTGTCATCAAATGAGTTACCCCTTCAAGTGGTGGAAATCTTTTTGCCTCTAGACCTACAAATACTTTTAAATATGAGCAGGGAAGTTTCTTGCTCTACCATCTGCCTTCAAATTGTAGGCACAATCAAGATATTGATTTTATCATGAACTATAATCTTTCAGCAATTGCAGTCAAACTTCTAGTGTGCTACATGTGATAAATATCTTTGTATTTCTTCTAACCACAGGGCCTAGGTATGGTTTCACCTCTTCTTTTGCGAACATCCTCTTCTTTCTCATAGCTACCAATCATCTTGTTCTTCTCTGCAGAGTTGGTTTCTATTTCAGACCAGGAAAACAACTTTCATTCCAGAAAGCTTACTTGTTCATTCAACTGTATTTTTCACTACTGTAAGTTAATATGTTTTACCTGCAAACTTAGCATCACATACATTCTTAAGCCATCATGACTGACACATCATTCATAGTTTTCTGCTCCTTCTTATTCAGTGAATAGACCAGTTGGCATAAGAAGAAAAAGGAGTCTTGAATCTGGGCAAGAATTCACCTTGGTAGATTTTGCTCAACGTATGTGGGGTTTTGCACAGTGGGTGCAGCAGCAGATCAGAATGACCTCATTTCTACAGTAAAGAGCTGCAATATTTTTTGTGCATGCACCACGTTAAGAGAATGTAGGATCCCTTGTATTGAACTTAGAATTAGTTCATACAGGATGAATGGTATCAACAGTATTTTTGCATATGCAAGTTTCTGAAATACTGGGGTTTTCTTCTTGTTATATGTCTAATTGAAATGTCTGTAACCAGGCAGTGTTTTGGTATAATGTGTGTAATGTGCCATGCAGCCTGTGCTTGGGGAACAATTTTTTTAAACAAAAGTAGTTTCCAGAATGTTATATGGGCAAAAAAAAAAAAAAAAAAGAAAGAAAAAAAGGAGTCCTTTCAAAGTCAAGCAATCACTGAAAACTGCTGTAAGAGAAACTGAAGTATAGGTATATGCTGTCAGCATATACTGAGAGGGTTGACAGTATATAGGCTTTATATTGCCTATTATACTGGAACAGCAATTGCTGTAGTAAGAAACTGGATTGTCCCAGAGCCAGCCTGAGGAAACTGGGACACTAAGTAATCTGAGAGGACACACATATAGATAGACAGCTTCAAAGTGGTACAGGTAATGGAAGATAAAAAACTTGGAGCAGTTGTAAAGAGAATGAGGTTTAATGATAATGTTTGTGAGAAAAAACAATTTGGATTATTTTTAGTCATATTTCTTTCCCCAAAAATGATGTTTTATGAAAACAGTAACTTTAGAAATGTACCCGACTTTGGAAAAAAGAAAACCACGTTGCTTTCTGGCAACAATGAGAAGAAGGGAATAATGACTGATGAGTACCTGGTGGGTTTGTGGTAAGGATACTTGGGCTCTGAAAGACCTTGGGGGACTAAATCACAGCAGTACCTATAATTTATCCTTCCAAACTGCACAGGAGTTGTCTGTCTGCCAAGTAGGTGTTGGGAAGTTGCCTCCATGAACTATCTGGCATTTATACAAAGCAAAACAGATCCAAGGAGAGGTTTTAAACTAAAAGAGGGTAGATTTGGGTTATCTGAAAGAGTCCTTACTGGTTTGCCCTCAGGCTCATGGGAGAGCTTAGTATTGATTCTCATACTGTCCCTGAAGACATATGTCTCTACATAGAGCTTTGTGTCAAAGATGCTTCTTATTCCAGCAGGGGGAAATTCAACAAACGTATCATATATTTTTTGTTCCATCTAGAGAGCTTATTTATTTGGTCAGGTTACTCTGAGATGCCACAGTTCAAATAAGAGTAAACTATAAAAAAATTTACCACAATACTGGCTTAAGTTGAAACTTGAAAAGGGTCTGGTAATTTAAGTATAATATATACTTGAAAATTCATAAAAGAGGATCTTGGTTAAAAAAAAAAAAAAAAAAAAAAAAGTCCTTGACAGAATAATGGGGGAGACAGGATGAAATTAAGCAGCATAAGGATGCAGTCTTGTCATAGTGTTTAACAGCATAAACTATTTTGAACATAGAGGGTCAAGGAGAGGAGGATTAGCCTATGAAAAGATTTTTTTGTCTGAATGCTGTTAATGTTAATGATCCTTAGTACAAATTAATTTCAGTAAATCAGGAATGATTCCTGCATGCAGGATGGAACCAGAAACTCTACCAAAGGAGAAATAACATATCTCAGTATACCTGTGACACTGGCAGCTTGGAAATCATTTTAGCATCTGCAATGCAACCTTTTGTGATACTGTAACAGAAAAAAAAAATTAATAGCAAAACGTATGATGGAGAGGCTTGTAAAATTCTAATGCATTATTTATGCAAAGTAAATCTATTATTATGCAAGAAAACATTCCTGTTTAACTCATCTGGTGGTTGTACAGCTTGTTCAGTTTATGAAATGCTGGCAGTCATTTTTGTTCTTACATACTCATTATCAAAGCTATCAGTTCTCACTCCTTTTAACCCTATGGCAGTACTAACTGAATATTCAAGGTGTCCTTCTCGTCTTTTCAGTATAAGTTAATAAATTATTAGTTCAAGCCTTTACTGTTATATTTTTAACCATGTAGTTCAATACACTGAAAATAAAAGAAAGCATGTGTTGAGAACAGCAAAGATATTTGATTTCATTAAAGGCTGTCAGAGCATCATAAGCTTTTAGCTAGTAATGACTTCAGGAAGTACAGAAGGCTTGACCATATTTTATTGCTATTTTTCGTCAGTCCTAGATGAGATGTTGAAAAGTATTTGATTACATCATGTGGAATTTAATTAAAAAAAAAACCCTTATATTGGCTTGCATTATTATTATTATCTTGAATACATTTGGACTCTGTGGGATGATGACACTATTTTAGTTTTGTTTAGTTTATTTGGGTTTTGCTTTTGCCTTGCAAAAATATGTTGTTTTTCCATCCTCTGTCTACTTCTGTTGAAAGGAAGAGGAGGAAGGGGACTTCTGCACAGTACATCTTCAGAAATAACCAAATGCATGTTGTTATCATTTAATTAGTTATCCTTGATAAAGTACATCACTAAAATGTAACTCTGTGTGAAAATGTTGTGATGCTGTCAAGATAATCAAGCAGAAAACTGACTTAAATACAATACGTCATGTACAAGTAATAAATGCTGATATTTCATCATCTTCCTCCAAGGACATCTTTCCCCATACAGGGAATGCATCCAGTACAAACAAGAGAGCAAACAAATAATTCCGTTAAGTGTTGCTGAGCCAGATGAACAGTCTTTTCTCAGCCATGGAGAGCACTGTCCTCTGACAGGAGAGCTGCTGGACACAGTGACACCATTTGTATGACCAAATGTGCAGCCACACTAGCAGATTGTACATCTCTTTGTTAGAAACACCCAACTTTCAACAGAATGACTAACTTCTTCCTACCACACTGTCTAGTTAACACATAGACCATACAACAGCTCAGAGGTCAAGAAGACCCAAGAAATGTTACCAGTCTGTTATTATGTATATATATATACAGTGTATATATATGTATATGTATACATATACAGTATTATAAACGGCTGTCTGATTGTGCTGACTACTATCCATGCCAGTGGATAGTGGGAAAATTGCATGTAGTAGTAAAGCCATAAGTTCTATGTTATTGCAGGAGTAAAGATTAGAGTGCCTGATGCATCTAGTCTCAAAACAAGAGATGAAATCAATTGTGAATCCCCTACCAGCGTTGGCGTAAGCATCCAGCAAAAAGTTGGAAAAGTCCTCTGTAAGTGTGACTTATACTGTAAGCAAGCAGGAACGAGTGAGAAGAAGTGATTTTAACAATCATATACTTAAGAGAGAAGAGGAAAAAAAGTGCTCAAAAGCAGAGTTATGCACAAGGGACTTCATGCCATTGTAGTCAGTAAAACTGGAGAGAATTACTATGATTAAAATCAAATCAAGAAGTCCAAATGTGATTTCATTCTGGCTGTGTGAGCTGCTGGGACTGCAGATGAAGAATAGTTTGAAGACATTTGATTTTTGCAGAGAAAACGAAATTCTTACAGCTGATGTTTAAAATGTATTTTACAGCAGTTTAGCGTTTGTAGAGATCAGTCTTTCAACTGATGCTATTCATAGACTAATAACAGCATCTGTGAGATGTGACATACCCATTTATTACATGCAATTCTGTGAAAAAGCGGAATGTTTAATTTGTATTGAAATCAATGGAAGTTGTGAATGCTCTGCTTCTCACAGAACTGGGTTTTTATCTGGAAAAAAGGATGCTAAACAGTGTGATATTCACCTTCACTACTGTAAATGTTTGTGGAGAAATCTATAGACAGCTCTGCAGTGAACACTGCATCTTTGTTAGGATCGGGGGGGATGGCTTATGATAATTAAAACATTTTATTACCCTAAGAGAAGAAACATATCACTGTGTAGGCTTACCGGGTCTGTTCTGGTAGGCTTACCATGGTTCTGTTGGAAGTGTTAGAAAAATTAGTTCTGAACCTTCATGAACCATCTTGGTTCCACCTGTTTCATGCAGAAGGGGCACAAGCAAGAGATACACTGCACTGCAGACCTGGGTGAACCAAGCTGAGTATGGTCACAAAGCTCATTGTTTAGGAGAGATGGAGTTCTTTAAAATAATAATAATAATAATAATCTGGTAGTCATTTGTTAAAATTGAAGTATTCTACTGGAAAATCCAGATTTGTTTTACTAAAACAGCTTTTGCTGAGATTGAGTATCATTTTTCATAGTTAGGCTTTTCTAAAGAACCAGTCTAAAGAAAATGCCATCTAAGATGGGCTTCAGTAGAACTTAGGTCACATGAATTTGGTTCTTAGAGACCATGATGAATCAGAATGTTTTAGGTTTGTATCATGATATATCAAATTTAGATTCAGACTATATTTTCACCTTCATGCTTTAATGACTGGTGTATTTCAATTATAAAATTCAAGATATAAATCTAGGGATCAACTTGATGACAGTGGGCAATAAATCTGTGATATCATTTTTATGTACTTCTTATAAGGTCCTGTTTAAAAATTCCTATGATAGTTTTGCTACAATAATTAACTTAGTGTGAATTTCCTGGAGCTCATGTAGGACAGTTAAAACCCAGTGATAAATGCTGAAAGAAGTGGAATCAGTAATTATTGTGATAATCAATGTTTAGCATAATTAGTAAATAAAATTCATCTAGAAAATCAATTGTTCATTAACATGGCAAAATGTTAGTGTAGTGATCTCTGTAGGTTTTTGGTCCTGATTATATCGAAAATTATATTTCAGGGAAGTGTGCTAAAGAATGGCTACAGCCTGGTTCCTTAACATGTAATACACATGTTGGTTAATTTTGGGCAGCCTCATATCTTCACATCGATCTTCTGTCTTTAGAAATATTATTCTAACTCTTTTTGAGGTTATTCATGGAGCTATCCAGCTGTGTGATACAAGCAACTTTCTTGTCCATTGTGATTGCTTTGCTGTTTCTCAATGTAATTTTGAGTGTATTTTGTTTTTTAGGTAATTCAAACCTCTCCTATTTATAAAGGTAACAGTCTTGATTACACTGGGCTAATTTAAAAGGCAAGTCAAATCTAAGTAGCTTTTTAAAATTTATATCCTGAGTTATTATAAGCTCTGTCATAATAACCTTCTAGACATTATAAGCAAGTCATGTAAGTCATTAGCAGCTAATTCGGAGGACCTCCAGCTGAAAATGCCTTTAAGGGCCATATTTCTGAAAATTATTCTTTACAATATACTGTTAGCATTGACCAGTAACAATACCCAGCACTCAATAAAGTACACTATAATGTTATCATGGTAAGCAACTGAACATATGCATACAAAATACAATCACTGTAAGGTTTTAAGTATCTTACTTTTTTGATTGGAGACAGACACATTCAAATATTTAATTTAATAATACAATCTTATTTTCTTCCTCCTCTAATCTTTAGCTGGATTTTGAGATAGCCAGAAATGTAACTGTATGTTAAAGGGACTAGTCTACTCCGTAAGATAACTTCCTGGTCATCAGTGGGTCATTTTCATGTTTTTGTTTCATGAAATGAAACTCTTCTCTTAGCCATAGCCTTTTGCAGTGTTAGGGGATTAACTAGATTTTCTTTTGGCTCCTAAATCACCAACAAACAGCTACACTGTTAGCAGTCAGTGTAGTCCTAATTACAGGCTGTTGTAAGAGAGAAAGCAAATGCAGATTCAGTTTGATTTACATATTGAATGAAGCTCATTTTACATTCTGATAGTTGTGTCTCCTAGATCTCTCTGAGTTTGTTTTATTTCTTCATCGCCCCCCCGTGTGATGTGAATTGTAAAAATTGCAGCGCTCACATGATTTTATCATCATCTCTTTCCTCCACTTAGTAATATTGATGTCAGTCCAGGAACCTACAGAGCTTCTATGGGGTTTGGTTTGCAGGCTCAGACTGAAGCCTCAGGACAAGGCATATGAGACAAAATGCCCAGGGGGGCAGTGGAGTCACTGTTCCAGGAGGTTTTCAAGAACCATGTAGATGTGGCAGTGAGGGACATGGTTTAGTGGGCATGGTGGGGATGGGTCATGGTGAGATGGTGGGACAGTTGGACAAGATGATCTTAGAAGTCTTTTCAGACCTTAATTATGCTATGATTCTATAACACACGTCTACTCCTCCATTTTCATTTCCATGGGATCTCCCGTTGCACATGAGAGATGAGAGCTGTAGCACACTCCAGCAGTTTCTGATCTCAGCACCTAAGGAACCCCTCATCAGGAGGTGCTACATCATGTCTCACTACAAAGAGCACAGAAAAGTGCACAACTCATGTTTCTCTACTTGTCCTTGTCAACCAAAAATAGAAGCTGTGAAATACTACATGATTAATGTTGCTCTATTCTTTGCAGTCCAAATTCAGGAACCAAGGCTCTGCTCAGGAAAAAATGTGCAAGAGTGCTTGTGCATCTTTACTGCAAATAAGCTGAAATGCAAAAATAACCATGCACATTGCTAATTATCTGCTAAACTGCAGCAGCACACTTCTGAAGGCTACAAACTGCTTGTTGTTGCTTATGTGGCAAACACAGTTTGAATAAAGCACAAGGGCACAGTGGGATTTACATTGTTTTGTTGGCAAATACAATGTGGGAGGCAATCCATAACCCTTATGCTGTACACCAGCACACAGCTTCCTGTGGTTTGGAAGGAAAAGCCACAGACAGATGTTAGATCTCCCACAGTCTGGTAATAAAGTCATTGTACCCAACAGCTGTATTTTGCAATCATCCTAGGATACAGCTCCCCAGATAAATATAGAAAGATGTGCAGATAGTTTTGAGGTATTAATGGGAATGCAGTTTCTTCACAGATAGAGTACATTAAAAGCCTTCCCCTCCAGGGGATTCCCTTCCCCCTTCAGGGAGATCATCTTTAACTGCTCAGCAAGTTCCCCAGCTGGCTGGGATGCAGGCTGTTCTGCTGGTGTGCAGCTGGCAATGATGGTTGCAGCAGAATAGTTCTGTGTTCTGGCAAGTCTCAAATAATTCATACCCCCTTGGGTCCTGCAGCCCTCTTATACAGAAGAATACAATGACTTTAGGATCACAAGCTAAATCATCCTTAGCTATTTTTTAACATTGCGTTAGCTATTCATATTTTTCTTAACTGCAGTCTTCTGATGCATTCTTTGTGACTTAACATATTTTCATTATGAAATGAAATTCATTAAAGAACAAATTAAGACACAAATCATTTTTATACGCTTTCTAAGTTCACTGTAACTTGTTACCATTCCTTTCTACTCCTTATAAGAACTTGTCAATAATATTAAAATTTAGTATACCAGAATTGGCATGGAGTGATTTGGACTTTTATTATCCTATTTCCTCATTTCAAAAATGTTTTTAAAAAACTTCCATGTAAGCATCAGTTTAGGAAAATGTTATATATCAAAGTGGATTCACTTTGATCACACTTGATTAACTGTGAGTGACTTCTCACTGCTCTTTCTTTGCTGTAGTCCTTTCCCAACTTTCAGACAGAGTTCTAAGGAGTGGTGCAAAAGGGACACTCTTAAATTTCTATTTCTAATGACAGCTTTTCAAAAGCTTATTCTTTCCACTGCAGTTCCATCCAAAAAACTGTTTTTTGGATATAGTAGGTTAATAGATGCTACTACCTGGACAGTAGTACATATGAAAGGCTGTGGGAGATCATGGCCTGAATATCATTCCATGCATGCACAGGCATTGCTTTATGGAAAATTAATGTAAACTATCTTCCTAAAATATTTGTTTCCAAAAAACAGTAATTATGACCAGAACGCAGAATCTGAGCTACCAAGACAGATCCACATCTTTCTGTTGTCCATGTCCTTGCAATATGGTGCCCTAAAAGTGGAAGCATTTGAAAAACAGAGGTAATTTTAAGGCTTTTCTAAGGCTATTCACTAATGTTTTCAGAATCACCCCAAAACCTTAGACTAGTCATTTGAAAGCTATAATTATTTTGAATTCTCTCATGATTAATTTATTCTTATATAGTTAGTTTCATCAGTGTTCCTGTACACAAAGACTTTACAAGAGAAAAATCAAGTGCAGACATATGATTTTTAATTCATTCTTAACAGGAAGAGTAGTGTGGAAAACTGCAAGTAGGAGTTAAGTGACAAGTGTGTAATTAGGTGCAAATTGCTTGCACACTGGTATTAAGTAAAACAGTCAAACATCAAATAATAACATAAAAAAGCTTTCAAAGAAGACTATCAATATTTCAATGCCATAACTGCCAAATAATTGTTAGTCCTCATATGTCACTGAAAGTATGGGTGTGAACTTTTGACAGTGCCTCTTGCATTAATTTAGATTAAGCCAGGATGTGAAAGCAATATTTCATGAAGACTAGAAGTTTTTTCACAGTTACACACATTGGTAAAATAAAATGAGATCCAGGGAGAATAAAAACTCTTCTAGAAGTTCTGTCTTTTGGGGTGAATCCAGGTGGAGTTAAAAGCCTTTTGAAACATCGTGCCTAGGCACATAACTCAGAGCTGTAAATGACATTATGGGGGCCAGACACTTACATGTTACAACGAGCTTTTCTTTACCTAAATGACAGATCTGGATCTATCAGCTTAATAGAGTTGACTTTGAATGCCTCAACATAACTTTGAAAATGAAAGCAATCATTAGAACATCATCTGCATAAGAATGAATGTATCTCTGAGATAGTGTTTTGAATAGATGCCAGATTTTGTTGATTAACAAAATATTTATTCTAATCCACCATGAAACTAAAAACGCACAAGTAAGATGCTATACTGCAATACCATTGTATGGCTGCAACCAATTATTGCAGCTATGTAAATTTATATTCCTTTACAATGAAATAAGCAATCTAGAAGGAGATATTAAAGATATTGTGAAGATAGTTCCTGAATATATTGGGCATATAAGATAAAAAGCAAAGATAGCAATGCCTCAGTAAAGCTTTCCATGTGATAGAAAGAAGGCAGAAACTATTGCTCACTGAGTCATCTACCAATTTAAATGGTCTGCTTATTTGCAAGTCCTTCCAAGACAGCACAGAAAACCTATGACTGAAGCAAGAAAAGTACCTGTATTTCCTGAGTGTCTTCCAATATCAGAACTAAAGGAAGATCATGTAAGCATTTGGAAGATCTTAAATGTTTATGGTGAAATCTCAGGCCGGTGTTCAGAGTGAAAGATCCTGCCTCTCACAGAGACTGGTATTGTTCTGCTCAGTGAGATTTTAGAATAACTTAATGGCTTCACATAGTGAAATGGAGAACTTGGGCAATGCTAGATGTGTCTGCACTAAGGACTGAGGAAAAGGAGTGCAATCACTCTGCAGGTGTGACATGGGGCATGGGCCTACAGGGAACAGTATTGGTAGGTAGCTGCAGAGCCTGATGTCTTCTTGTATATCTTCTCTTCAGCAAGCAGTAATTCCATGGGGTGTGAATGACTACAGAAGGAACATGGTAACCAGCTAGCAGCCACCATAGCAAAAACAGAAACATAATGGTATTTATGGGATAGGCAGAGCAGAGGCTCTTGTTTCCATCTTGGAGGCATTATCCTGCCACGCTGCTCCATTGTAATGGATTTGTCAGACCATCCACAAAATACTATTGTCAGTGAGTAAATATAAAAATGTTATGCTGTGTTGTTAGTAAAGTGTTGGATTTATTGAGGAGAAATTAAGGACATGCTTTATCTAATCACAGTTCATACACATAAATATTTGCTACTGTTTTTCAGCATATCTAAATACATCTTCCTGGATAAATATGTTCTATTAGCTAGTATTTCATTCTCCACTTCCATCCCAAGAGAACATTATCCTCATTCACATATCTAATTTGGAAAATGAAATCTTTAAGCTTTGCCTTTTCTGTGTATTTTTTGTTGGCATTTTTTGCCACGGCAGCATACCTTGCTCTGTCACAACACTTTTGTTGCTAACATTATCCCTTGAGCTCTCAGGGGCATAGAGAGATGATGTGGTTATATGTCTAGTTAGGCAGATTTGCAACTTTTTTCAACCAAGTGTCAAAAAACATTAGGCAGAGAAGAAAACAAAGATGAATACAGCAGTTTTTTCCCACCATGGCCTATTTTCACTGCTGGTGCCTAGTATAAAAACTTCTCAGGTGGTATTATCCCTGACGAAGCAACATCGGACTGGTTTATGAGCTTGAGGCTACAGCCGGAATATCAAGTCACTAGAGAAAAATCTCAGCTTGAGGGCAACAGGTGAGTATCCACATGAATACAGCTTGTCTCAATAGACTGCCAGAGGGCAAACCTATGATGGATGAGGTCTGGCACAATAGGTTGCAGGGGAGAGAAGAGACAGGCAGTGCTGTAAACACATGATGGAGAGCTCCAAATTGTGGAAGAAGTCAGGGGTTAGTTTTGGGAGATCAGTTTCTGGACATGATGTGAGAGGGAAAATATAATCACATATGATGAATACACAACAGATTAGAAAAATTGTTACATTACCCTCCCTTCCACAGCTATTACCTTCACTTCATCTTCTTTCTCAATGCCCACTCAGCATATTTATACTTAATATTTGTTAATCAGCCTTCCAGAATTGAAGTAGATTAAAGATTTAAACTGGACACTGTAATAGCATTGAAGGAAAACAGAGGGTAAATAAATGATTTCCAAACATAAATCTCAGCACTGATTAGTTATTTTGTGTGATCAAGAGACCATGAAAAATTCTGTAAGTGGAGAACGGTAGATTATCTTCTGAAAGTTCTTATTTAATTACTATGAAAAGCTGGTTCATTTTAAAGATATAGTGTACTCCTTGTCTTTCTGAGCTTTGAGGGTACGGAATTTGTTTGTTATCTGTACCTGTACAGAGCACTTGTATCTGTGTCTTGTTTCTTTTTTGGATGCCTGTGATCACAGAAAGTAATTATTTCTATGTGTTCTAATATAGAAGTTCTAATGATTTTGCACCTCTGTCAGGGAGTGTTGTCATCCTACACTGCCAGCCAGTGCATAGGGACCAAAGGTGTCCTGGATGTGCTTAGCAATAGTACAGATGCAGTAGCTTCTTACTCTTCCTAAGACAAGTAGGAATTTTGAGTACCACAAGCTGGGTACCTCAGTGAACAGTGGCTTTATGAATATCAAGCTGCACCACATATGTATCTATGTATCTATCTGGCTAACATCAGTTTTGGGCAGGTAATGCTACATGATAATGCTGTACAGCTCAGACTACAGCTTGGTATGAAAAACCCAACCCCTTTTTCTTCCTATTGAAGCTGCTTCTAGACTTAGAGGTATAGCTGTCAGGCATAAGTAACATCCTTCATATCAGATGTGTCGATAGTGTATTAAACACAGACCAGAGCAATTCACTTCCACTAATAGCCAGTTAGAAAATGATGAATCTGTTATTGCTCTATCACAATAAAGATGTGTGGCCAAGCTCATCAGCTGGGATAGAAAAAATCTGCATAGAAGGAACCTCACTTGCTACATTAGTAGCCTAATTAACCACAACTAAGTCCTGTTAGCAACATAGATGAACAACTCTGCCAGTAATTTCTGAACCCAGCACCTAATTCCTGTGACATTTGGCAGAAATGCTGAGATAGTTAAGCTCCTATTGGCATAGTGAACATTGCTGACTAAGAGAGATACCTTGTAATTGCTTTGATTGAAGGAAAAGTTCAGTGTTGGTCTTAGTCCTGGTAAAGACACATTTATAGAAGTTTGTCCTTCAAAAAGTGGGGAAACTGAACATAAAGAAACCCAGCAGGGAAGATCATGTCTTATTTATACCATCCAGCAGCTTTCTGCAAGGGAGTCTAGAAATGGGAGGAGAGCTGGCTAACGGCTAGGGGATTGCAAGCAGCTTCTGGAGTAAGAAATCAGTTGTGGTGTCTCAACTTTTGGAAATAAAAGGAAGGATAAACAGAGTTTTTAAAAAAATGTTTTAAGTAATCAAAAGGTGCATCTTGCATCATCTTGCTCACCAGCAGGTTGAGGGAGGTGATCCTGCTCCTCTACTCTGCACTGGTGAGGCCTCAAGTGGAGTACTGCATCCAGATGTGGAGTTCTCAGTATATGAGAGACATGGACCTGTAGGAGGGTATTCACAGAAGGTCCACAAAAATGATCCAAGGAATGGAACACCTCACCTACAAGGACAGGCTGAGAGGGCTGGAGCTGTTCAGCCTGGAGAAGAGAAGGCTCCGAGGTGACCTGAGAACAGCCTGTCAGTATCTAAAGGAGAGCTACAAGAAAGAAGGGGGAAGACTCTGTAATAGAATCTGTAATGAGAGCTATGAGAGGGTAGATTTAAGTTGGATATAGGAAAAAGACTTTTATGTGAGGGTGGTGAGGCACTGGAACAGGTTGCCAGAGACATGGTGGATGCTCCATCCCTGGAGAATTTCAAGGTGATGGTGGACCAGGCCCTGGACAACCTGATCTAGCTGTGAGTGACCCTGTTCATTGCAGGAAAGTTGGACTAGATGACCTTTAAAGGTCCCTTTGAACGCTAAGGATTCTACGATTCTAATTGAAGACCTGTTCAAGATTTCAGTAAGACTCACTTTGTTGCTGTTTTTCTGTTTTTGCTGTTCTCGTTGCTTGATTTTTGGTGCTTTGGGGGTCCCTGTGCATTTTGGGTTGTCATTGTTGTTTTTCTTTTTGGAACTGCAAGCAAAGGAGATATTGTTACACCAGCCTTGACCATATCCTTAACTTAGCATTTATGTACAGCATTAGGACCCTTCAAGTAGAATGCTAGTGTGTTGGGGTTTCACAGCAAGAAGGTCCTGGTAGAAACAAAGTCTCTGAGAAAAGCCCCATTCCTCCACCTGTAAGTGATCAGATCCAACATACTAACTGGAAAGAGGAAGCCATCAAGGAAGATGTTTATCTTTTTCATATACTTCATCAAGATTCATATCTTATTACTGTTGATACCTTAACTCAGCATTACAGACTTTTGTGTGGTACAATTTCTGAAACTATGACTGAATTAAATTAATAATTGTTAACCTATTCAGCAAGAAGGTCTCTCTTATTTTCCCCTTAAACATAAATAAACACTCTTCCCACATTCTCCTCTTATTTTTCACTGTATCCTTGGCAAGAACTTTTTCCTTTTTTCTTCTTTTTTGGCAAGTTTTCAAGGGCAGTCAAAACCAAGGCTGAGAAAAATCACAGCTGACCTGCTCATGAGCAAAAGTACCGCATTGTAATTGCATGGAGACACAAAGGCTGGGGACCTTTGTATGTTTCAGCAGCCATTTAAAGCTACTGTCCTTGAAGGCAGTGGCAGCTGCTGACCCTAAGTTGGTAAGTGCTTAGCAGCTCTAACTGCCAGCCAGGTTAAGCAGTGGGAGAGCCCAGCACCCCAAGAGTTTGCCCCGACTGCTGGTATTTTAAAACTGTCTGGGCTGAAATGCTGATTCTGGCAGGGTTGTTTCTTCTTGCATCTTGTTTCCTTAGCAAAGCAAGGTACCCCATGGCTGCAAAGCTGATGACTCAGTTTATGATCCAATCCTGGAGGATGCATAGTGCTCCAGTTCTTCTGGGCTTCCCTGGGAGCTGATGGTGTTTGGAACTCCAACAGGACAAGCTCCAAGAGCAAACATAAATGAAGTGCTCTTCAGCTGATGTCTCACAGATATATGCAGGGAAGATTATCTAATAGTAATAGATTGGATAGGTTGGATTTGGTTTGACAGATTGAAATGATAAAACCAGCTAAATGTTAAAATGTAACATGTAGTATCTTGCAGCTATAATTACAAGGCATCTGGTAAAATCTGTCAGGAGTAGGGACTAATCTTCAAGGGTAGACTAACTTCAAAGCTAATTTGGCTGAAGTTAAGTTCTGTAAAGCTGAGTTAATTCTGATACAAAGCTGTGAGATATGCAATTTTTAAGATTTAAATGTTTAATCTACACTTTTCTGTCTTTAACAACTGATCAGTCCCTAGCACTAAACCTAGTAGAAAAAAAATGTCAGTGTTAAATTACTGAAACCTTTATAATTTATTCTGAGCCTTTGTCACAGGCTGCTCTTCGAGCTTTCTTTACTGGGTTTTAATTGAGAATATATCTGAGCTTGGAAAAGTAATACCTGGAACTGAAAAGAGATTTGAAATAACAACAGTACTGGAAATATTCATTTGTATTCAGAAAATGGAAGTGATGGGACATATTGCTAGCTGATACTCTCGATACTGTACCTATATTGTGCAGTTCTGTAGGATCCTAGTAGATCACGTACTGGTGTTATTATTATTTACACTTCCAGACAAATACATTCTGTGTGTGTTTGAAAGTTTAAAGTTTTATTCTTCGGCTTCTCCCACCTTCCATTCCTACTGGCATGGTTCCAGTAATTTGAGGGGTGGGAAGAAATTACTGGGAGGTCAGACTCTGGATTGTCCAGAGTCCTCTCTGGATTGGAGTCATCACTTTGCCAGTCCAGTTCAAAGATTTCCATTGACTGCTAACTTGGAAGCCTGCTTTCAGTTCTTAATTCTGCAAAAGTCTCTTTGCCCAACCTGTGCAAATATTGTTTTGTATATCACTAGGATGAGTTTTAGTGATCTGCCCAAGATTGCACTGATATTTTGTGAAAACGTGGGAAAAAAAAGCAAGGAAGACTTTATTCCTTATGTTTTTGAGATATCTTGTGCCTAAAATCAGCAGAGAGGAGGATGGGCTCAGCCTTACATAGTGTCAGGTTGTGAACACTGTACTTCTCCCTTGTTAATTTTACCTTAGATGTATATGTAGTTCAACCACATAATAAGTGAGTAGTCATTACAAACATCCAGTTCTCCTGAAATTAATCAAGCACTTTGAATAATGAATGTTTTTCTAGATGTTCTTGTGGTTATTAGTATAGCAAAGTATAAAAAAGGAATTAGAAATTGTAACTGCAGAGCAATGTTAATTGATTGTACCTACACAAAATGAAAGGATTCTCTAAACTGCTCTTTCCATAGCATGAATATTTAAAGTAATGTGATCTCTAACTTTTTGCCAGAATAAACAAGAGTAGCAGTGTTTTCATACCCTCATTGTAAGAAAATTTATCAAATGAGCAAGTGTTAACAAGCCATTTGAAAAGGCAGTGCATGCACTCAGATATTCTACTAATCATCATAAACAGGACTGAATCTAGATACCCTGTAAGAAGTACTTCATAATTATTGTAGGGAAAACTTGAAAATTTACACACTCAGCTCTGATCTCACCTATTTTAGTATAAATTATGGTCATTAAGATATTTGCAGGGAGTTAAAATACAACAGAGCCTTTGCTTATATCACTTCAAGTACTTGGTCTGGAAGATGCACTTCAAAAACATGTTGATTCTGCTTCAATCTGAAACAGTGCCACCAAGGTCCCTGTGCTCCTGTCAGCATCAACCAGGGAATGGGAAACTGGAGGGTTCTGCTCCCTCTCAAGAGGACACTCTCAATCATACTTATTCTGGTAGAGAAGCACAGCTACCATTTAAGCAAATGGCTTTCAGACTACCACTTAAGCAAAAAGTAAGAAAATATTTCATCAGCTGAAGCTTTCCCTGCAGTACTCAAAGGTCAAGAAAGACAATGCCTAAGAGCTGGGTAAAGACACAAGGCTGGATATTCTGAAGTTTGTCAGAAAATGCATTGCATTGGAATCTGACTCTTAAATTTGTGCATTACATTAAACATTCATTCAGTAAAATACTGAAATAGTGATTTCAAGTAAGAGCTGAAAAGGAACTCTCTCTCAGGAGCTGGATTTCAGGAGAAGATTAAGGGCAGTGACCCATACCAAGAAAATGAAAGCCTCCATGAGGGGTACTTGAGGTACTGCTGCAGTTCCAAAAACATTTTAAATTTAGGATAGCAGCATAGCCAGTGCTGCCTACCGAGTAACAAAGAGCTGTCTACTAATCTCTAGCAATATCTCAGACTTTATCAGTCATAACTTATTGAGAAATGACAGCATTCTTCATCTTGTGAGATCAGGTCCCTAGGTGGTAATACATTTTTTCGTTCACCCAGAGGTCATCCACAACTAAGAAATTAGGGAACTGAGGTGAATTATTCAGTGACACCAAAAACAATGAAGGAAAAATTAAATGCAAGCCTTGGCAAAGCATCCTTAAGCAGCACATTGAGCTTGTAGTAGAGCCCAACCATATTTCAGAACCAAAGAGAAGATTTATGCACAAAGGGAAGTGCTGTGCAGTTAAGACTGAGACCAAGAAATTGCTGCAAATACTCAACTCTTGATGGCTACATAAACCTGGTGGGATCCTGCTTGCTTGTGGGGGAAATGGCTAAAATCTAAGCACTGGCTGAGGTCCAGATTCTGAAAGAGAAAGGATTAATGAAGTCTAAAATAGTAATTTACATGTGGTAACATCATAGTTAGACATTAATAACCAATATTTCATAATTTGTTACACGCTTCTCTTCTTCTCAGTACTGTTGCTGTATTGAGTGAACTATCAGTGACTCAGAATGAAAGTGTATGTC
The DNA here is from genome assembly GCF_026119805.1 of Tympanuchus pallidicinctus. Lineage (NCBI taxonomy): Eukaryota > Metazoa > Chordata > Aves > Galliformes > Phasianidae > Tympanuchus > Tympanuchus pallidicinctus. Next base: position 36,596,057 of record NW_026294747.1, on the reverse strand, counting down.
AGAGTGAACTGGAACAGATTTCCTGTGACTATAAGCTAGTAAAGACACTGACAGTACAGGCTCAGGATGACTCTTTGGGTCAAACACTTAAATAACCAATTTCTTGTAAAGAGTAATGGCATATGGAATGGAAACTACTGTGTTTTTCTGATCTGACCAGACCATCACAAACCTTTCTGTGAGCTTCAGTTGCACACGCTGATTTTTAAGTTCCCCTGAGAGCAGCAACTCTTAAACTTCAGCAATTTTTCGTTAAACATTTCCAGCTGTTTTTTTTTTTTTATGTCTGATACCTCAGAACAGCTAAACTGATTCTTTTGAAATTCTGCATTAATGCTTGATTCTAAGCTTGTCAAGCATGAGAAGAAAGAAAAATATACCAGTGGGATGAAGCAAAGCTTTATCCTGCAGTTGTATCATTGGAGCATGATGAATTGAAGTTTAGCAAAATTTCTTAATGCTACAAGCGATGACACAGTTAAATCCTACTCTTGCCTTTTCTGTTCCTTTTCTCAGTATGAGTAAGAAACTTACAAATAGCTGTAACTAAAAACAACTGTTTTGTCGTCCCCTACTCATAGTGATCCCCAGTACCTTTGTGAGGTAGGATGTCATGTAAATTTTGTGTTAAATTATTCTGGGATAGTCTAAATGTCTAAGGAGAAAAGAAAACTCTAATTTGAAGGCAGTAATGCCTGAAGACATTAACTTCCCTTGTACTGATGTAGCCAGGCAGAAATCTATACACTAGATTCATTGGTATTCAATTCAAGGGTCTTGCTTTGCCTCTTTGAAGCATTTGGCATTGGTTGTGGTTGCAAACAGGATATTGAACTAGATGAACCACAGCAGCAGTCTTTGTGTTTCCAAATTATTAAAAAACAAACAAACAAACAAACAAAAAAAAACCCCATGAGATATGATTTACAATCAAATGCCCCTATAGTAAATGATGGATTCATGTGAAATATAAGAAAAGTACAAAAACAAAAATGGCTTGGGTGCTTCAGAAGTATAGATTCTTAATGTGATGTTTATATCTGAAGAAAATAAGCACTTACAACTGATCGGAAGAACAGAGAATAGTGAGTTAGTAACATTTTCCCTATCCACCTGATTAAGAAATACTGTTTTGAAAAAAAAAAAAAGTACAATTTTGTATACTTTATAAGTTTAAAACCACAGCTAAAACCAAATGAAAATACCACCAACTGACACAGAGCAAAATAAAATGGCTCAGTATCAAAGAACAGAATTAATATGTTTGCTAAAAATATAGAACAAACTACAGTTACTGCAAAGTCTAAAGGCAGAATTATTCACTTATTTATCAGCTACAGAAAACAAGTTATTGTCAAATCTAGTACTAAAAATATGTTTTCAGATATGGCCTTATGTGTGAAGGATCAACAAAACTGCAGAGAGCCAAACTGAAGTAAAATTACTAATGACTATAAGTGTTGTTGTAATCAAATAGATATTAATGCTCACAGATGAGAAAATCACACAGAATTACAACACTGAGCTATTTGGCTCTGTCACTTTATAAAGATTTATAAAGATTTGAGACAATGTTTAGATAAACAGTTTAGCAAAAGTGACAGTATTTCAGGACTAAAATCTGGTGCCCAGAGACACCAATATGACATACTTGCAGCTCTGTAAGATAGAAACCTGCTTGCTTGGTGGAGGTGCCATCACCTACAGATTACTTTCTGTGTTACTTTCTTTGCTGGTGTTTCAGCCACAGCTCTATTGGTTTTTCCCTCTCTACTGCCTCTATATGGACTTCATCTGTCTTTGAAGGATTAAAAATAGTTTAACATTCACCGGTGTGGGTGTACCATTTCTGATCTGAAGCAGTTTTAACATATGCAAGGCAGTTGTCTACTCGTTTGAATTCTACATATTTCCTCAGGAAACTGAGCAACATGGAAGTCACTCATCACTCCTCTTACCTGCAGGAAGAAATTGCACCTTTAGTGTAGTGTTCATATAAAACAAAATGTAAGCCTACTGTTTTGCATTCGTTTTATTCTTAGACAATACTACATAGTTTACCTCTGATATGAAAATAACATATTTTAGTGCTGAAGATAAACTTCATTAGGGGAAATTAGAAGGTGTTTCCCTTCTTTTTCAACTCCAAAAGGTTCAGACATATTTATCTTCTTGTCTTTGGGTTGTCTTGCCTCTGGAACTCCTTGTAAAGAACTGCAGGACTTGGAGCTTGAGGTGCTTCCCTTCTGATGTCTTTTGGCAAATACATGAAAGCACTGAACAACCATTTCATGTAGCTGACATTTTTCCTGTTTATTTCAAAATTTGATTTAGAATGTCACCCAATATAAGAGTTTTTAAAGTATCAGATAAAGCTTACAAATGCGATCAGGCATTTGAGTCTCCATTTTTTTGTGAGATTTGAGCATCTTGTAGTCTCTGGATTCCATTTTGTCCTGTAAAGCGACTTTCAGATTTTTCTGTCCCCTCTCCATTCAATTAAACTTCTGAATTCTGGATAGTGAGAAAATATGATTGGTGGCCAAAAAAAGAGAAAAAATAATAAAATTCACTCAGCACCTTCGCACTCCTGTTGCTACTCAGGCAAGGAATCTTCTCCCTCGCTCAACAGACTTTAAAAATTTGGCTTTCAAAGACAAAATAAAATTAGACACATACCCTAGCAAAAATATAAACCCAACTGTTGAACATTCAAGATTTAAGAGTTTATCTGCTGCTTATGTGGAAATTCCAGCTAATAATTTTTCTGACTGAATTTTAAATTGTCTGCTTTACAAGTAGTATGACATTGACTAGATGTTGAATTTGCAATAGATTTATACTGTTGATTGTAGATTTTTGTCAGGATGCAAGGGGAGGAAGTTGCTAAAGAAATACTTCAACATATTGGATGCTTTAATCTCCTCTGACTTATTTCACTCTCATCCCATCACTGTTCCATCACCTGCTCTGATGTTAATCAGAATGACTGGGTCATCCTATTTTATAAGCTTGCTGGATTAATTCTTTTTCAAGGTCATCTGTGAATTGACTTTAGTAACCAATTATAAATTGGATGGCATTTTAATATTCTACCCTTTCCCTAAGCTTTAATCTAGAAATGATGAGAGACAAAAGGAAACCCGAAGGAGACTGAATTTTAGGAAGATGACGAAATCCATTACACAATACCTTTCTAATTTCTCCCACACTGGACACCCTTATCTTTTTCTCTGAGTTCAAAGGGAGATGAAGAAATTCAACATCTTCCAGAAACAGTACTTTACTCTTTTTAGTTAATATAACTGCATATGATCTCTGGAGAAATCCCTCAATATTGGTATTTGAGGCACTTAAGCTTGACATTCAGAGTTCTGTATTATTATGAATGCATCTCTATTAAGGCAACAGAAGCAGCTCTCTCTCTTTGATATTTCCTTTTGAAATTTAGCATTAAAAAGCAATATTTTCCTTCATTTCACTTCTTTTGAAAGACTTCGAAAAATTTAGGAAACTGCTTCTGAGGCATCACCAAGCACTATTTTAGTTGTGTAATCAAAGGAGTTTTCATTGATTGATTGACTTTTAATTTTTTCCAAACCTGATTAGATACCTTCTGAAGAACCATTCAAAGGACAGCTCACAAAGTCTTGTTGAAAAGGATTTCTGATCTTCTTGTCAGTGACCTCACAGGCAGTTTCTAACTGCGCACTCTCAGATGTCTGTTTTTGGGTGCAACCACAGTATTTGCCTTTAAACGTCTTTTGACTTGGCATTCCTGAAGCAATTATTTTTTCCTTGACTGCCTCTTTAGCTTACTTTGTCAGCATAGAAAACAAGCTATTGCTTTCTGTTTGGCTCCTCACACACCAGCAGCACAGCTGACTCAATTCTCCCAGAGCCTCTAAGAGTCTCCAAGGTATCTCCCCATTTTTTCTCATACTCCATAGTAATCAGATCAAGAACTTCCACAAAGGTTTAACCATATAGTTATGCTCGTTAACTATTCACCTCTTCAACTGAACCAAAAAGCTGCTTTCTTTAGTTAGTACAATTATTCTAATTTTTGGTTTTGAACCACCCTGTAGTATTCTGTAGCCTAATTCGGAAGGAAAATAAGAATTACAGGATCCTTCTTTCTTCTGAAGAAAGATTCTTCACCAGGAAGTGGTGGACATGAAGCAGGCTGCCCATGGCAGTGGTCATGTCACTGAGCTGCTGAAAGAATGTTTTGTATTCACAAGCACTGCAAACAACATAAACAGCTTATAACAAATCTTTGTTCATACTTGATTCGCCTTTCATCACTGCCAAGAACTGTTTAATATAAAATCAAGGTAATAAATTCAGCTTTTGCCTATTTCCTTTGTTTTAATGCTTGTCTTTTGAAGGTATGTGGCAGGCAGATAATGCTGGAAAAATAACTACTCACTTCTTCCATAGAACTTGTACATTACTGGTAACTACAGTGCATGCTGCACCCCCAGTCAACAAGGCTTCAGCCATTATCAGGCTGATGACTGCTGGAAAGAGAATTAGATAAGACTGCCTAGACATGGGCATGACATCCTGAGGCTATTCAACTTAAAAATTACTGCATTACAGGAAAGAAGCAGAGGAGAGTCACATCCTACCACTAGTACAATGTACCAGTGTCATGGTTTTATGATTTTTTGTTATCAGTATTCTACATCATGACATCATGTAGTCCACTGGGAGATAAAGAGTTAATGCTCCAGTTCCATGGATTCTCAATATTTCCGGGTACCTGGTTCTCAGAAGAGAAAAAGAACTACATCTCCCAGAAGATTTTCACTGTTCCATTTCTGCTTTCTGTTCCATGGAAGGAAAGATAAAACTGTTCACAAGTTGAGACATCCCTTCTTTTACTGCTCGTCCCTGCAGTATGTGCTCCCTTGTCCTCATGCATTCAGCATTAGAGTAAGGCCTTTGTTTTTGGACACTCTCTCATTTTATTTGATTTATTAGCTTCAATTCCAATTATATTGTACTATATTGTGATATCTCGCATTCTCCTATCATACATAGAAATTGGTTTTTCTTCCTTAGCTTGTTGCTGCTGTTTTGTTTTTAGGTAAATCTCCGTACCTTTTCCCCTATTCCCCCTTCTCCCTCCTTTGGGGCATGGGTTCATGGATCCCCCTGCCCCATTAGTCATTGAATCGGACTGAACTGGCCTGGAAACAGTTGACAACCAGCCTCTCACCAGACTGTATACAGTTTTTTTAAAAAGCTTCTTATAATCTGCATTTATAATCTGAATCTGCTTACAACCTAAAGATAACAGGAAAGTTCCCTGTTACACTGCGGCACTATATCAAATCTTTTTATCTTAAGAGACAAAATCAGACTGAGTGTTGGATGTGATGGAGCACTAATTATCCAGTAATTTCAGTAACCTACTTCCTCATCACTCTATAGTAGCCACTTTTCACTTCTGCTGTTGGTAATAACAAGAAAAAGTCAGATTAAAATAGATCTTTTTTAAAATGCATTCTTTTGAAAAACAAATGTTGTTTTTTTCCCCTTTTAAGAAAAAAAAAATTGACGTTTCCATTTTAGTGTTTTCTCCAGAAACTATTCATTTATTCTTTCTGCTGTGCTTTGGATGGTGCCTTTCTGCTGTGCCTTTCTGATTCTTGTGGTAGAATTCCCACTTCTATACATGGGAGTAAAGACTTTTCTCCACATATACATACTTATACAGCTGCTCTTATGTGAACGCATTTGGGTAGACCATGTTAATACAGCTTTCCAGCACGTATTTCTTGTTTTGCCACAATTTCTGCTCACTTAGCCCCTTTCCCTGATATTTATGTACAGAGAGTTGTTTTCAGTGGGACACATTACACACAAGGAGACCTCGTGCATTCAGGCAGGGGATCTACTGTTTATGTGCATGAAGGATAATCTGTAAACCACACTGTGGAGTAACAGTTGGTGTCAAACAGGTCACCTTAGAAAATATGGCACCACAGAGAGTAGAGGTGGAAGACAGCTGCAAAATATTTGTTGTTCTCCACTCAAGTATGAAATAGAAGCCATTTTACCCATGCCTGATCACTCTTTGAACTCCATTTCTGCCAGGACAGGAACAATTGAGTTTTACTCAAATGTTACTGACTATCTGAGAGTTTGTTAGGTATTGCATGTTGGAGCTTGATACAGTCACTTCCACCTCCTGTGCCTAGCAGAGAAATCACAGGAGCAAGCATCCTGTGCCAGGCACATTTGTACTCATCTCAGGTTTGTTTGTGAAACATGCTGAAAAATCTGGGTACAATAGGGTAATTACCTTGATTTGTCCTGGTCTAACACTTTAGGGTGTTCCTCTTACAGGTGGGAAGTGACATAGAAAGATACCATGGAGCTGTGGTAACATATTACGGACTGAGTGAGCCCCAGAATGCCAAGCACAAAAAGGACCTACGAGCGCATTTATTTTCCTGTCCCATCACCAGCCCTGTGAGAATTAGGGCAACCAGTCTCACATTTATATTCATTTGTCACACACAGAGAAATATATTAGGGAGAATCTTAATGGTGACAAGAAGCATTTCAGTGCCTCTGGCAATGAGGAAAGTTTCATAGTCCCCGTGTCCAGTTGTTATAAATACAGCTTATAAGCAACGAATATATATCCAAGTGCATCTTTCAACTGGTGTTGCATATATACATGTAGTTATATGTATGATCATACATGTTTAAACTTAAAGCTGGAAGTCTATCTAAAACCTGCTTTTCAAGGAAGGATTTTTCATGTAATATTTGCCTGATCTAGAGAAAGTAATTTTAATTATTCCAACATTCCTGAATCCTGTTTTACTTATTTTCCTGAGAGAAAATATTGGCTCTTCCAGACTTTTCCTGTAAATATGGGATACTCTCCTTATATTAATATACACATATATATATACAAACATATGTATATTAATATGTTGTGTGACTCATCATAATTAAACTCGTAAGCTAATCTTTGTAGTGGCAGAAGAAAATGATACATTCTCTCTGTAGTAACTAATACGATCATTTTGGCAGAGGGATTAGGAGCTGAAGCTTTATCTCTCGTGACTGTCTCCCTTGTCTGCATCCCACCAAAGAATTGTCAAACAGTACAAATACCAGCCCAGCCGCCTTCCTGTTTCCCCTGGAAATGTTACCAGTTGTAACATTCGAGCGATGACTCGAAATCACAATTACTTCAGCATCTTTATTAGAATACAATGATGAGATTTTAGCTGAGATTAGGTATATTCATTCTCCTAAATTTCATTAAAATTGAAATATAATTCTTTGAGAATTAATCCCTTTTTCAGACACTGGCACAAGGAGCAACTATGACTAAAACTAATGCATTTAGAAGTGGTTGATTTTCACTGGCTTTACAGCAGCAAACATTTCTATCCTGATCCTGATGCGCAAGAGGCTAATGCAGAGCATTTTAGCAAAAAGCACTGTTTCTCTGGATGCTTTTGTAAGAGTTCTTTCCTTTGTAAAGCAATCTGAATATTGCAGACAGGCCTCAATTTAGCATCGACTTCAAAGGAGTAATCTGTCAAATGCACTGTGTGCCTAACTCAGCTGGGGATGGAGACGTGCTTAATCCTTTTCTGTCAGGGAAGAAGGAAGGAAAGGAGGTCTGTTGAGTGCAAATCCCCACTTGTGCACTTCCAACACATCAGAAAAGCGATAAGTAGTCAGCCTATCTTAAAAAAAAAAAAAGACAGCCCAGTGATTAATGTGCTTACTTGAATGTCAGAGCTATACTTTCAAATCCTTCCTCTGTCAGAATGCAGAGCAGAAGGGATATGAAGCAAAAATCCCATGATTCAGGATATGATCAGGAAATCTTAGGTGGGTTTCAATATCAGTCTCTTCCGACAAAATATTTCCACTGGATCTGAAATATGGAATAATCACTGCACAGAAGTAATTCTGCTTCATTGTGAAAAATGCCATAACCTTCAGGCTATGGGATTTTCCTTGTCTGCCCTTCTACTCTCTGTATTTTGCAAAAGAATTCATGCAGCACTGTGTTCAGCTGTTTGATTCACCTGAGATCAGAGGATAAGAATAATATAGGAAGGACAACTCTTACCTTTGGCATTAATGTGTACATGGGGATCTAATGGGGAAAAATGTAAAGTACATGGAGAGCTAAGTAACAGCACAATATTGGTTTTGAAGATCCATTCTTTAGCTGGAAATAGTAGATTGATGCCTAAAATCCTCTGTGGATCCCATTTAAGTGCTCTTACAGCAAAATATGAAGGATGGACACTTCACAATCAGAAATTACATAGGATGGCAAGTCTGTACAGAGCAAATCCATTGCCTTCAGCCTTTCTTCCACCCGTCCATGTGAGGGTATAGATGCAATTCCACTGTAACCTGGGCTGTCTGCAGTCTCCTGGTGCCTTCCCTCTCTGACAGAACAAGGCTTCTGGCATACCCTGAAGCAGCAGGAATAAGCAGGATGTGCTCTGTCAAATAATCACATCTTATTTCTGGATCTCTGGATGGCACACAGTAACTATTGTTCTTGAGTTGTTTATGCCTTATTCCCTGTCCGATCTGCTAATATATTATTGGTCTGATCCTTGTCTTTTACTGAAAGACATCAGAATCATATCTAGACCTCTGGGTGGGGAAGAGTTTAACATTTCCATTTCAGATCGATATCACCTCAGCAGGAATATGTCAAACACTTGCAGTTCTCATTCTTTTATTATTTATTAATATTCAATTTTTTCTAACCTTTTCTTGACTTTTTCTACTCCGCTAATATTAAACCAAGTGGTGCAGCAGGATAGCAGTCTGTTGCCCTGTTGCCCAGGCAGCTAAAGCAATGGCATGTCACACTTGATGTTACTGCTTGCCCTACCTCAAAAAGACCACTGAATATGAATGAATCCAGGGATTTTGGCCTGCCTGTATGCTCATCATTGCCTAAAAGGAACTCCTGTGGATGGTAGCTTCTTCCTAGCCTTAGGAGAGCTAACAAACCAACTTCTGTGACTGTGCTTTTGTATGACAGAAAACTACAAAAAAAAGTGTGCAGTGGTCAAGCTCTGAAACTAGTAGAGCAGTAATTACTGTTCTTCCTTGTAGAGAGAATCTGTTCACGTGTACAGTCTTCAAGGCTAGCCTGTGGCTGGCATCATTCTTAACAAAATTAGGAAGTTTGTTCTCATGTTTTATTTAAAATATGATTATATCAATAGTTAGTGCTTTATTTTGTCATAAGAATAGATCATATATCGTTTCTAGAATGCCCAGAATACTGGGGACAAGTAATCACAAATGTTCAGATGTAGGTAGAAAGGTCAGGGTCTGCAGTTGGCATGTGAGCACTTCTGCTTTTACACACAAGTGGACACAGCATGCCACCACATGTATCTATTAGCTATAAACTCAGGTGGGAACCAGTCTGCATAGGGAACCACTCTGCTGGAGACCCATTGTCTGCAGCCTTAGGATGTTAACAGAATAGATTCCTAGAATCATAGAACTATGGTCTTTGTTTGGAAGGGACCTTAAAGACCACCCAACCCTAAACTGCCATGGGCAAAGCTGCCCCCCACCAGATTAGGCTGCCCCATTCAGCCTGACCTTGAGCACCTCCAGGAATGGGGCACTCACAGCTTCTCTAAGCAACCTGTTGGCTTTCTTTGCAGATGTAATAGAAATAATAACAAGGCCGTGTGAAAATAAAAGTGAACTGGAGCCTGTGACAAAATCATAACACAAAAATAACGTTACAATAATCATAACAAGAAAACCTGCTTGTGGATGAAAACCACAAGGTCAAGTCTACAGGTCTACAGGTACATTGATGTTGATGCCTGGAATATGTGACTGTGTGTTATGAAATGGCTTTGCTAAGCAGAAACTTGTTTTATTCTTCACAGAAGCTGTTGGTCTTTGATGCTGAGCATTTACAGACCTTAACTTTTAAGATTTTTTTTGGAAAAACAACATTCTCATGTGTCATAGCAAAGATGTTTATTTTGTTCATCTAAATTGTGAAAGACTGTCAGTGTTGCTAGGATTTTAAGCTTAGCATGAAAGAAATGTAGGTGACACTTAGATTATCTTAGATCACTTAGATCATAAGCCAATTCTAGCAAGTGAGCACTACTTACTTAAAGTATTATTTGAATTTTCCTGCTTTAACTAGACAAGGAGTAGCATGCCAGTTCTGACTATTCTACAACGTGGAGCATGAGAAGTCCATATGAAAATGCTAATTTTGATCCTTGAGCCTACCTCTTTTCAAAATGCACTCCCTCTAGAGTATAACAATAACTTCCTTATGTTTTTATGTCATGTAAAATTTCAAGGCCTTAGGTACAATTTTATGAGTACAGAGCCATTTAAGACAGCAAGAATATTTACATGTGCGCACATTAAAAATGCAAGTACAAAGAAAGGCGATGTTTGTATTTTTCCCATGATAGATGGAAGAGGAAAAAGCCTCTGTACCATGTAGAAAAATCCTCCAAAATCTTCTTCTTCTATAGCACACAAATAATTTAAAGTCTGAAAGCAAATAGTGAGGAACATTTAAAGCATTAGACTTCTGAAGAAGGAAATGCTTCAAGACAAGGAATTATTTATAAAGGGGAGGGAGAAAATGCATCAGTAAAGTGAACTAAAACGTTTTTAGACTGTCCAGTCTCAGAAAACGAATGGCAATAGGTATTTCTAAAAAAGGCACGTTTACCTCCTATAACCTCCACGACAACAATTAATTCACTAGGTTCAGAATATTCTCCCTTCCTATTATTTTTTTCGTTCTGTATTAACTGCTTGTGTAGACAAGCATCTGCTGCCTCTCCATCTCACAGCTGCTCTCTCTTGAATTTATTCTCACAAGCTTGTGTTCCTTGCGCGTGTTCACACAAATGCTTTAAGACTCTCCCTTCAATGGTCAGTCTGGGCAAAATGCCAGGAAGTGAAATCACCTCTTTACCACTAGATTTCCTTCTATTTTATTTTATTTCCCTAGGAAAGTTTGCCTCATTCCAAACAATCTGCCAGTCCCAGCAGTTTGTTGGATAATTGCAATTCTATAGGAAGTTACTAAAAATGTGGGTTTTCTCACTTCAAATGAAAATGAATTAATTTTCCAAAATGCTCATAGTGAGGTAAAACCTGGTGGAGGTTTAGGTAAATTTGAATTACTATCTCCTCCCTCTCTGTTGTTTTTTTTCTTAAATAAAATATGAGGATGCTGAAACTGCACAGAGCATTTTCCTTCACTTTTGAAATCTATGGCTTACACAGCCTGCTTGTAACATCGCTGTGGACCAGAAAGAAAAAGGCATAAAGACAGTGTCAAGCTCATTCTGACAGTAAAGCTTTTCGAGGATTGCCTTTATGCCACAAAGCACCTTTGAGGTTGTGAACTCCCCTTAGTCCTCCCACTGCTGCCATTCAGTCAGGCTGCCCCTCTGCTGCCAACTGTCACACGGCAAAAACATGTAACAGAATACTGGAATGTTGATTCAACCTCTACTGCTATACCACCAACATCCACCTCTGACATCATGGGCCAACAGAATAAAATAAGAGGCTTTCCTGACTTTCCTGATTCCTTCCATATTCTCTTCTTTTTATCTCTTGTTTTAAATGCCTACTCACTTTATTTTGTACAGCAGTTCTCCATTCCCTCAACTCTCCTCTGCACCTTCAGCCAAGCACTGCTCAGGTTTCACAGAGCTACTGTCAGTCATAATGAAATTAATGACAAGAAGAATACTTACATTCCTGCCCCCTTGTTTTAAACGTAGAGAATTGTGAAGACACAATTTCAGGCCAGCTTGCATTTGAAAAGGCCCCTTGAAATCACAAGTACTTAAAATGTTTTTATATTCAAATAGGCACTTATGTGCACAATTTATACACAGACACCTAAATATATGTACGCATACCAAAGCACATCTGTAAGATGGGTTCTGTAGCATGTGGATACCTCATATGGACCACTAAAATATCAAAGCCCTGACCTCTGCTGGGTGTTATTCAAGGTACAAAAAGAAGATGGTGCAGGGAAAATTGCTTGCAGCATGACAGTTCATCCTTTTGCTGTATATTACACTATACAAACTGGCACATAAGGCTATACCCTCTTTCCAGTTCCTATCGTCCTGCTTCCACCAATGAGTGCTCAACATGAACTTCAAATGAGGCAACCAGACCCCACTATATGATATAGCAGACTGAAGGCAGGGAAAGAATGAGTTTGAATTACAGACAAAAGAAGAACAAAAAGAAGAAGAGGCTAGAAGTGAGAATAAAAAGTATTTACAGAGTATGATATTTTTGGAAACGATTTAAAGTGTTTAATTTGAGAGTTCTGTAGTTCATTTCCCCTAACTAATTACAGGATTGTAATCTTTCTTAATAACTCATTAAAGATGAATGGAAGTGTTAACAGAATACATTATTTTCTTGCATAATTAACAATGGAAACATGAACATCAAAAATGAAACAGCTTTAAGGGTAACACATGCATATTTGATAGCATTACAGCCACATCTTTTTGTTTGTTTTTTGCCAGTGTATCCCATCTATTAAATGCCACTTCAGCAGATCAGAATTAATTCTATTTTATGTCCACATCATCAATGCATCAGATGTATCAGTGTGCTCACAACAGCAGTTAAATATTATTACTTATTTTTTAAAGTCCCTTCGCTGTGTGATAGTATCACTGAAAATGGTTTCTACAGTAGACAGGAACTTGCGTGACCCCTGCTGGGTTATCTTTTCCAGACTGTGTAAGTGAACCTCATTATCTCTGTAGTCCTTTTGAGTAATGAATAATTAAATTCTTATGATCATGCAAGCTGTTGAAATATGGCAGAAATTCTTATTTTGATTTCTTGTCCTGTTTCCTGGAAAAGTGCAGAAACACGCCACATTTAACCTGGCATTTACACTCTCTGTTGAAAGCTATTTGACTGAATACAGTCAAATATTCACAAGAAATCTTGGCACACTGATGAAATGAGACACTTCTCATTGATTTCAAGAGGGTCTAATAATTAACTTAGCCAATTTTTTAAAGAAGAATATAACCTACTGTGAGAAAATACTTTGCTTAGTCATTTCTTACAGGTAAAATGTGGGGCAGTTTTACTATTTGGTAAACTGTTGTTTAAATATGGGTATCAATTTTGTGAAGAACTGAGTGAGAAAAGGAGTAGGGTTTAATCCTGAGTTTGGAGGCATGCTGTCAGTGATACTCTTTTGTTCAAAATAGCTATTTCTATTGGGAAACGCATATTATTTCTATCTTTTAATAGAGCACTGAAAGATGGAGAATGTTTTGACTTGAATCATGATCAGTTCAGCAGGAAAATGTGTAAATCCAGCTGCAATGTTGGTTAAGGAATAAAGGAGAGGGAGCAAGCTCACAGGGTCAAGGCAGACCTTCTGCCAGCTTCGACTGGAACTTCTGATCTTCCCTTCTTGTTCTCTCTCCAAATTTTTCACACCCAAAGATATCTGCATGGTACAACAGATCATATCTGCATTGTACAACGGATTTGCTCAGCCACTCTAGGTAAAGCACAGCTAACAGGGGTGCACCCTCACTGCCTTCCTCTCCAATAGCAGAAAGAGAAGTTGCAACTCCTTCCTTTAGGTTTATGGTGGAATAGGTAAGCATCCCTTTCCAGACATTTTCCTGTATCTCCTTTGGGGATGAGAAATGCCACCTGCCAGCTGAGCTACCTCACTCCTACCCTAGCACAACAGCGTTATGCAATTGTTTCGCTTGTCTCCTGCAGAGCCAGGCAGATCTCACTGCACCATCCATCTCCTCTACTTCTACACAGCAACACAGCTCTTAAGAAGAAGATGCTGTGCCAATTTGCAAGCCTACTTGAAAGGAATAGGCATTCTCCTTAGCTCTAGCACTTGTAAAGTATGTGCTGACATACTTCCTGGTTATTCACAAAAAGAATTGCTTTAATTTACTCTGTAAGAATGCAAGAGAGAATCCACCATAAAAGAAAAAGTATTTTTATTACTTCTCTCATTACTCTTTAATCAAAACATACTGATACTATATGGCAGATATGCTGGCACAATGAAACAAAAAGCCTAATGGTTCTTAATAGAATTATCATTAAAAAAAGCCACTGTTTTTTCAGAAGCTCAGCTCTTACTGGAAGGAGTCTAAGGAGCAACTACAGCTAAATAAAGCCTTTACTGAGAAGAGCAGGACTTGCACATCAATTAGTCATAAGCAGTCCCATTCATAAAATCTTTGTATATACAAGATTAATTGCCTCACATGTTCGCTGGCATCAGCACTTGTGTGTAAAAAGCTAATCCTCTCATTAAGGATTGGAATTATTCAGGAAAAACCTTAAGACAATTAAGGAAAGAGTGTTTTCTTATTTACTTAAAACGGAACACAAGAGAATTCAAAACCAGAGAGAGAGTTGTTGTCTGGAGATTTTGTAGACCTGGCTGCAAAAAGCCTTTGGTACTGGTGAATAGTGCTTTCTATTCCCTGTATGGCGCAGGTTTCTCTGACTAGGCAGGGCTGCCCAGCTTGCACATGTCTGCCCAGCTGTTTCTAAATGGCTTGTTCAAATGTAGCTGACAAAATGAAAGTCGTGGCCTGTGTGAAATGAGCAGTGGTACTGCAGTTGTATGGTGGATAGCATTTAGGATGGTCACCTCCAGCACAGCTAGCAGTCAGAAGGGAAGCAAGGGAACAAGTGTTTACAGAGATTGAATTGCATTCTCCTCTCCAGGGACATGGCCTGAGATTTGAGGCACAATGGAGAATGTTCTTGTTCCTCTGTTTTATTCATTGTGTTTATATAGGTTTGCTTCTATTCAGCTGCAAAGCATTAATTCCATTTTGAAAGAGAAAACAAACCAAAGCTGTGGGATTACAGGTGCACATTAGGGAAAGCACTGTCAGCAGCCCTGAGAAGGACAGTGGAGGCAAATATAGTCCTTATAAGCATTAACATAACAAGCTTTTGTATCTCACAAACCTATCATCAACCACAGATTGGGAAAATGGCTCAATACCAAACTGATGGATATCTGTAGAAGTGCAGCCTTGTGTCTCACCAAGGACCACCACAGGTCTGAAGGAATGGTTCCTTAGTTGCATATATGCTGGACACAGGGAAAAATTAGCCATCTGAATGTGGGATGACTAAGCTCCTAGCAGATCACGGCAGACAGATCTCCCTGTGCTCACCCCTGTCCTGCAGTTTCAAAGAGGAGCGGATGTGGGTGGCAGCTCCAATAAGCAGCAGACTCTTGAATCACAACTTCTGCGCCACTGCCTGCTGTGACCTCAGGGGTTCTAACACCTGCACATGCTGATTAAGCATTTCTGACTGCCTCTAGAATTATTCAATCTACAGGTTATTGTTTTGTTGGGGAAACCTGCTTTCTTTAAAACCAAATCTACTGGCACCCAAATTCAATTGCACTGCCAACTGTATTTAGCAAATTTAATGTAACTATTTTTACTTGAGGATTATAAGTGCTTTTGAAATCCAGTAATTTCAACAATGTAGGCAATATTTGACCTAGTTTCACTTCTGCTGAATAGCAAAAGAAATACAAACCACATATAATAGTCTGCTTAAATATGGTTATGAATGTGTAAATTTCATTTAGCCCTAATCCAGTCTATTTCATGTATTTTGAAATGCTGCCTTGCTAACTCTTCCAATGTGATAAACAAAATTTCTGTGTATTCCCAAAGCAAAAAGTAAGTAACTAACTGATGCCTATTTCTGGGACAGCCTGATAACTCAATGCTGACATTTTTCTACAAATCTCTAAAAGTGATCTAAAAAACTCCACTTGAAAATGCATAAACAGCACTGGGAAGTCTATTTTATTTGGGGGAAAAAAAAAAGTTTTTACTAATTATTGTGAATTGATCACACAGGATAAGGGAAATGAGGGATTACTTCTTTTCTTCCTGTATCTTATTCCTTTTTTTTTTTTTTTTTTTTGGCGGGGGGATTATTGTGGCCTCTGTGCTCAGCTAGAAATAAGAATGTAATGGCCATCCAAAACATTGGCAGAAAATGAAGGTTAAAAGTAACTGCACAGTCTGCAAAGTACATACATCCTTTGTCAGTAGCGGATATACTAGATACCAGGGGTGTACTTTGTACAAAATTAACATTGGTAGTATTTTTTATTCAAAAAAAAAAAGAGAGAATTTGTGAATAGAGATAATTGTATGCATCCACTTTTGATCATATCCTGCCCAGAACACAGAATCTGGGCCCAGAGGAACAATCTAAATCTAACATTTAGGTTTTTGTTCAGCATGGTTACTGCAGTCCTGGCAATGCACTGGTAGCAAAAAGTTCATGGATTTCCCTGGGAAACTTTCTCTAAAATACTGTTTGTCAAGATATTTACCAAATGTTTAAAATACTTAGAAAATATGAAAACATCCTGTGCTTCTGAGCTTCCTTGAATATTATGTTCAGTTTTGGGCCCCTCTCTACAAGACAGACATTGAGGCCCTGGAGCGTGCTCACAGAAATCTGGTGAGAGGATTGGTGCACAAGTCTTATGAAGAACACCTCTGGGAACTGAGATTGTTTAGTCAGGAGGAGGCTCAAGGGAGATCTTAGCACTCTTTACAACAACCTGAAGGGAGGTTGTAGCAAGGTGGGAGTTAGCCTCTTCTCCCAGGGAGTGGCCTCAAGATGCACCAGGGAAGGCTCAGTTTGGATATTATGAAAACCTTTTCAGAAATAGTGGTAATGCATTGGAACAGGAGCCCAGGGAGGTGGTGGAATCACCACCCCTGGAGGTGTTCAAGAGCCTTGTAGATGCGGCACTGAGGAACATGGTTAGTGAGCATGGTGGTGACAGGTTTGCAGTCAGACTAGATGATCTTAAAGGTCTTTTGAAGATTTATGATTCCATGATTTTGTCATTCTGTGATTCACTGTGTTGTACATCTTTCAAGTTCTTCTTTGAGGAGTACAGAGAAAATGGGCTTTATCTCTGTGTGTGCCTAGCATCAATGAAATCCATGCAGGTCAATCACACTGGTTGAACAGGATTTGTCATCCATAGCTATTCCATCTGAAAATAAATTCCAAAACCCTCTAGCTTTGAAAAGACCACACCGCTGGGTTCCTGGTGCCGCTCACAGGGTGGGACGGACACTGGGATTTTCCACCCACCCCACCCCTGACGCCCTGCCAGACGGGGCCGGGCTGCCAACAAACGGAGGATGCAGGGGTCAGGCCTGGCTCTCGCTACGCTTCCTCCGGCGTAGGCCCGGGGGAGGGCCGCGGGCGCGGGGCCGGCGCTAGGGTGGAGTGGGCCCGCCCGAGCCGGACCGAGCGCCGACAGAGTCGACGGGACAGCCCGAGTCCCCGGGCCCGCCGCGAGAATGGGGCGGTGGCGGGCCGGGCCATGCTGCCTGCTCCTGGCCGCGACCTGCGCCCTGGGTCGGCCCCCGCCGCCCTCCATCGTGCGCTGTCAGCCCGCCGGCGCCTGCTTCAGCGTCCACCTGGCCAACGCCTCGTACGACGAGGCCCGCAGCGCCTGCGGCGACCGTGCGGGCGGCCTGGCCTGGGTGAGTGCAGAGTCGGAGCTGGGGCTGCTGCTGGCGCTGCTGGCCGAGGTGGCCGCGGGGCCCGCGCTCTTCTGGGTCGGGCTTAAGAGGAACGCCTCCGCCTGTACCGACGCGGGACAGCCGCTCCGAGGCTTCTCCTGGGAGGAGCGCGGCGACACTGCCCTGCGGGAGGTGCCGGCGGCGCTCGGCCGCTGGGCGAAAGAGCCCGTGCGAACCTGCACCACCGCCCGCTGCGCCGGGCTGCACCTGGTGGGCGCCGACAGATCCCGCTGGGGATGGCGTGAGCTGCCCTGCCAGCGGCACGGCCGGGGCTACGCCTGCCGCTACCGCGAGGAGGGCGCCTGCCCCGACCTCCGTCCCGACGGCGCGCTGAGCCTCGACTACCGCCTCCCCTTCGGGAAGGCCAGCACCGCGCCCCGCTTCAGCCCGCCAGGCACCGAGCTTGCCGTGGCGTGCCCAGACAGGGAGGTGCTGCTCCGCTGCCAGCACGGTCCGAGCGGCTTCGCCTGGGAGGGCGTGGAGGAGCCCCACTGCCCCTGCAAAGAGCGCTGCGCCCCGGCCTCCAGCGCCGCCGCCGACCGCCGCCTCTCTGCTCCAGCACCCAGCGGCTCCGCGGGGCCGCCGGCCACCTTGCCCGCCAGCCGCGGTGGGACGGCCGCCCCGCCGCCCTCTTCCTCTTCCAACTACGTCTTCATTCTGGTGACGGTGGCCGTGGTGGTACTGGTGATCCTGGTCATGACCGTCCTGGGGGTCTTCAAGTTGTGCTTCAACGCGAAGGCGGTGGGCGGCGAGACGGAGACGGGCAGCGCGGAGCCGCGCGGGGCTGCGGGTGCCGAGTAGCGGCGGCGAGGACCGCACCGGCCTTCTTCTCGAAGGCAGCCGCAGGTCTGGAGCCTCCCAAAACCTCTTTTCCGGGACATCTGCAAAGTGGAAGGCTTTGCCCGCTAGTGCCTTGCTATTCAGAACCCATCTGAATGGCACCGGGAGTCTCTCGTTTGCTTGCTGATTGCTGGAACTTTTGGAGATGTGAAGCACCATAATTTCAGAGGAAGCTGCGACCCATGCTCTTCGAGAGTGATGTTGTTACAAATGAGGAGCATCTCCATACCTAGACGGACATTAAATTGCTGAAGAAGTGGGAAGTTAATGGGGAGTCATTTTATACTTCACTTGATTGAAAGAATAAAGGATGATTTAAAACCTTAATTGCTGCTCTGTTTATACTTCATACAGTATCATTTATATTGTAGCAGAGCAACCAGTTTTTCAGTTCTAAGTTTGATGCCAGTGCAAAACTTGGTTTCTGTGTGCAGTGTGTGGATCCCTTGTGATCAGACAGGGTGCAGGCAAGCTGCATGCTGAGCAAAGTGCTAACTTGTCTGGACACAGCATGCAGATCCCAAAGCAGTTTTCCATGGCATCCCTTGAGAACAAGGAAAGAATTCACACTTCACACACACTTCTAAGGAGGTAAATGCTTCCTAATATCCAAATTAAGGGTTATATCCCTTTAGATTTCTCAGGACCAGGCTCCTCCTAACCACAGGACTCATTCTATGTGGCAAAGAATGCTGATGCTCATCACCTGTTATTACAGTGTTGATTTCCAGTTAAAATAGCAATGCTAATATTGATCCAGGGCTTTCTGAGTGCAGTATAACGCAGGTAACTGGATCTCATCCAGGCCTTGTGGGATATGGGAATATTTTTTTCCCTTTGAGAGACCATTACAGTTGGAAATGCCATTTTCTAAGCTGCTATTTTTTTTCCTTTCCTCTGTTTAAAGCTGACCTTTTGACTACTATTTTCATTTTGCTCACTTTCCTTTTGAGTTTGGAGCACTGTTTCAAACAATAAACAGTGTGATTATAATTACCTATTTTTCTTGCAAGCAAAGACTTGGAGATTAATCCGGTATAAACATCTGCTAAGGAGTTTGACAGAGTTTGACAAAGTTTGACAGAACATGAGTATTTTTTCCCTCTCCCCTTATAATAATGATAGGCTGTAGCCACTGTAGCTAACTGAGGGGCATTTTCTTGCTTTTCATAAGGAGATTCCAGACTTTTGTGAGCTATCAGGCTATCTATAGTTAATAATGACAGCACTAATAATGACAGAAACTAAATCCAGCCAGGTCAGAACACTGGTCATTACAGAGCTGTTTCACAATTTGCATAGTTTTCCAATCTGTTTATTTGGCATTTCCATGTCAGAATGGCAAGCATTTTTATCAGTTTCAGTAGGAGGCTTGATTCAACACTGTGATATGCACAGATATGGAAAGTGAGTCTCTGATGCCTCTTTTATACTGCTCTTGTTACTATCACTGTAAGCATCACTTTAAGCAGTCTGTTCTAGCACAGTGTGCATGGAGCTCCATGCTCCTACACTGTGCTCCATGATTAGGTAGTGAAACTAAATGAATAAAAGCCTCCTCAAGTTATTATTTCTGTATTTTTCTCCCCTTTCCCACACATCAGATGGTGAAACTCTTCATGGGATGGTGCAACCATTCAGGTTCATTTCTCTAAGCGCTAGAAGAAATTCTGATTCCCTGTTTCTGTCTTAACCAAGCACGCAGCTAAGTGCTGAGTTAAGTGCTTGGTTGGTTTTTGTTTGTTTTTTTTTTTTAAAAAAAATTTTTACTTTTTGTATCTCTCAGAATTTTACTCAGACTATTGAGTTAAAATGCACAGGTTCATGCCCTTACAAACCACTCATCTGTCTTATTTTCATTTCACTATTTGCAATGGCTTCCTGTGTAATCGCATATTGATTTCAGGGTTCTTTTTCTTATACCCAAGATTGAGGATTAAGCATTAGGTCATTCTTTTAGGCACATACCTAAAGGACTGCGCAAGGGTTTGGTTGTTTTCCATGTCTTATAGTGTGACTCAATTGAAATCAGATTATTTTACATCTAAGGACAGAATCTATCACACCAGTTATAGGTATCTCTAACAGCTCATATAGCATCACCTTCCTTGCAACCTATGTAGGAAAATATGCATATGCAGGTAGCAATTAATCTCATTTTAGAATAGAAGCTGAAAACAGAAGCAAAGAGTTTCATCTTGTATGGGAATCACTGATTGAGCACTTGGGGAAAGGACGGGTCAGCTGTGGGAGAACAGGTGAAGGCAATTCAGCTGTGTGACCAGAAGGGGTGGAGCCTGGCTGCACCTCTCTTAGACCCCATTTAAGGGCTGACTGCCACTAGGGAAGGATCTTGTTCTGGAGATCTTTCCTTGGTAGAGCTTTCCCCTACAAACCTGGAGTTTTCTGGTATGGGTAAGTAATCTTTTTCCTTTCCTGTACAGCACCTTTCTATTATGCCAATCATTTGTCGTTACTCCTCTGGTGAAGCACCTTTTTCCCATCGTGTTAATCTGTCAAATTGCTACAATCCTAGAAGTACTAAAGTACTATTTCTCCACGTCACCTGAAAAGTGCCTAGGGAGGCTGCTTGGACTTAAATACCTGTAAAACACAGATTTGAAATGAAATTAGAGAAATCAGCAAAGCTAAGTCTGTAACTGTGCAAGTCTGGAAACAACTCACAGTGCCATGTGTCTCTTCAAGATGTAGCTAAATATTTATTATTTTACCATAGCTCTTACTGTTTTTGCATACTAGAGATCATTGTTTTGTTTGTCTGGGTTGTTTAATTTCTTTTTGCAGTCAGCAGAATTAAAACTTAATTGGATTTGATTGGCACCTATCTGACAGAGCACAGATTACTTTTCCCATTCTTCAGTGGTTATGATCAAGAGGTAGATGGTTTGGGAGAAAGGGTGAATCATTTTTGCTTTCCAGTCTCAATTTAACTTGTGGCTTAGATAGGAAACTAACAAATAGCTGACCTGTAACATGTACTGCTGGCTCCTATTACAGTGATGAATCAGCTGTGAACTAGTCAGATCTGGCTTGCTATTTATATCCATAAAATGTGTCCTATTGCCAATTATTAGATGTACTTTTTAGATTTTTCTTAAGTCCTCCAAAGGTAGCGTGTACGTTTATGTATATGATAAGCTTTATTCCTGATTATTTGATGAATAAGCTTTCATTTTCTCCAATTCTTACAGTAGTTTTATGCTGCTGTGAGCTTGATTAAGTGTGTCATGGGATTAAAAAGAAATCTGAAAATGGACTCTGGCAAAATTGAAGCTTCCCCCCTTCTTTAAGTATGGAATCACTTAAAGAAGATTTCAAAATAAACAGATTCTGTGTATCCCCCAGGAAGCATGATTTCCTATCACTTGAAGTTTTTTATGTTTTCAAATCTCGCTATCTTTCCTCATTTATCACTTGGAGCTTAATCACTGACACATGCATCTTAATTGCTTATAGGAAAAAAAAAATTTCTCTTTTTTTTTTTTCTGGATTTGGATGTTTATCAAGGCTGCAGAGTGCTGATTACTACATTTAACTGCTGTATAATCAATTTGAAAAATAAACACAAAGAGACAAGTAACCACTTTCACAGTGCTTCAGACTTGATTGAGCTTCCTGCCAGTTCTCCCTCCAGCAATACATAGCCTTACCTGTCCTCCTTGGACCTGCGGAGCTGTGGCATTGGAAGACTGGACATGAATGTGAGTTGTGAGTCATCTGTTTGCCTTCAAGCCTTTTCTTTCCTTGCTCCATACTGTAAGCCAAAAGGACAGCTTTGTTTAGGTAGAAGTGAAGGCAGAGGGAGAGTGGTGGTTCCATACTTGCTATGCCCTATCCCTTCTGCCAGTCCTTTCACATTATGAATCTGAGGCGAAAGAGTGGATGAAAGTCAAATGACATTAAGTATTTCATGGATAATGCAAAGAGCAAGAATCCTGTAGGTCCTGGATGAGCTGGGGAGGTATATACCAAGTCAGGCAAGTATCCTTCTTTAGCTGGGATGTATTCATCCTTAACATCTACTTGCTCTGTATTTATTTGTTTGTTCAAATTCAAAGTGCAGTGGTCTGCAAATAAAGATTTTTTTTGTCATTAATCACAGAAAAGCACATGGCCTGCAGTATGTCAAGAAAGTGAGATTTGTTTTTCTGGAACACAACCAGCAGCTCTTGTTTTGGATTGATAAGAATGGTTTACACTGTTCCCTGGAACAGAACATAGGAACGTAACAGATATTTAAGTGACTTTTAATATTATTCAGACTCTGTGATCTGTCTCTGTCAATGGCAAATGTTTTTGGAAATAGGAAATCTGACATCTCCAGTTGTCACTTCTGTTAGATGCTCTACTGGGTTATAAAGTGAGTTTGAGGCTGAGTTCATGATACACTTGGTAGTCTTCCATTGGTTTGTCTAGCAGAGTTTGGATCCAATTTATTACCTTTGGCATACAACAAACCCGTATCAATTAGTGCCACAATTTACTTATATGTGACATGAAAAAATAGATTTATCTCTTTTCTGCACTTTTGCTATGCAGTCTTTCACTCAGCTCTATCCCAAGAAGAGGAGTCAATTTCCTCTTTTATTAGAAAGGGTTCTATAGATCTGATCATTGTCGTGGTTTTTTTTTTTTGTACTTTTTCTTATATTGTTACTTGTGAAATCCAAACTTAGAAACTATTGAGGAGGCAGGTATGTTTTTGTCTTCTATGACAGTTTAACAGTATTTTCTGGTTTCTAAAAGCAAACAACGTAACCATTTTTTTGTTTTGACCACTGCAGAGAACAGTGCTGGTGTTTTCAAAGAACTATCTCTGTTTTTTTCCAGATCGTTTATGAGAAATCTGAGCTGAATAAGCCCCAGGAGAGAGCACTGTGGTTTCCAGCAGGTTTTATTGCCATCGATAGTGCAGCTCTTTCATTACAGAATTCCCTCAGCTCTCTTAGGGAAACATCAGCCACTGCTGATGGTTTTGTACTGTCCTTTCTCTGATTTATTCCAGAACTCCTTCAAATTCTTTGTTCTAGTGAAGTTCTACAGATTCATGCCTTCTTTCTTTTCCCCCCCCCCAAAAAGAAGTCTGTAATGAGCACAGGTAGTAAGATTTCTTTTTTTTCCCTATGGCTCTTTCTTCCCAAAACATTCTTAAATACAATTGGTGTTCATGAGGCGTGAGCGCACTAGTTGGTTTCCACCTCTTCTAGATTTTTTCACTAGTAGTTACTATCTCTTTATGCAGATGTTTCTCTTTTTTAATTTTTACTTATTTTTTTACCTGCTTTAAATTTTTACTATTTATTTGCCAAAGTTCATTCTTTTGTTTTATTTGCTGGTTTCAACTTTAAGTTAGGTACTTTTTTTTATTGTGTACAGTTTAACATTTGATGGGTAACATGCACCGTTCTCCTATAATTAAATAGTCCTGGTGTCACCTGCAAGTTTTTATCTTTTAGCTGTTCCTTTAAATTTCTTTTTAATAACCTTTTTAATTTATATGCAGCTCTCTGCTTTGAAATTTAGCATTAGCATAATGAATTTTTTTTTGCTTTTTTTTCTCCTGAAATTGTTCATTTTAGCTATGTTGCAGTCAATATTCAGCCAAATACTGTCCATTTCTTAAGGCAAAACTAGGATCTGTTTCTTCTGTTGTCAGTTGTCAGGCTAATTATGCCAAGAATCAGTGAAGATGCCGTCCCTGGCAGTGTTCAAGAGGTGTCTGGATGAGATGCTGCAAGATACAGTTTAGTGTTTGTGGTAGCAATGGTAGTAGGAGGATGGTTGGGCTAGATGACCTTGCAGGTCATTTCCAACCTTACAATTCTATGATCAGACATAGTAATAAAAGCTAACTCATTACTTTCTGATAAGTTGTTCACGCTAACGCTGCAGGCATCCATTGCAATTGCACGAATCCAGTTTAGATCTCTAAAAGGACAACGTACTGGATAAGCTGGCTTGTTAGTTAAAGCTACTTTGCTGTAGTAAAGCACAAACTTAGGTTTCAGTGCATCTTCCTCTTTTGTGCTTGAAAGAAAAAGATGTTCTCTTTAAGCATAAATATATACAAGCTTTCCTAGTTAAATCTGAGATTGTAGGAATTGTTCATATGAGCAAAAATCTGTTTGGTCAGGTGAAGCACTTATATTTGCACTTAAACAGTTTCCAGAGTCCATAGGACAGACCACTATTCTTCCCACCCAGAACATGCATTACTCACGAGGCTTTCTTCCTTGTGTAAGAAATTTATTCTCTTACTTCCATTTAAATCTTTGTTCATTTGAAATGTTCTTGAATGAGTACACAGAAACCTGAAATCCTCTGTAGATCAGAAAATCCGCCTTGGGGATTGCAGCTTTATGACTTCTGGCTATGTTAAGTTCTGAGTTACGAGATCTCTGGAGAGGAATACATCAGCATCAACTTTTGTTCTTAAGAGTATGTATTTCTCTTATGGGAAAATAGTTTTCATTATCACAGTATCTAAGATGCTTTTAAATTCTGCAAATTTCATTCTGTGATAGTGAAAGAATGGACAGTATGTTGTTGTATTGCTTTTTTGTCCTGTTGGTATGGTGATCTTTGTGCTGAGCACAAATTTGGTAATACTTTTCCATTTTAATAACGAAAGGAAAGAAAACAGTCCATGAAATCATATGTATCTGAAAAATAAAAAAAACAGCAGATTTTCTTTAAATGTTAGACTATCTGTTTTCTGCACTGCTTTCCTAAATTTCTAGTCATTCCATAAAGCACTTAAATTATCTCATGGTTCTTAGAAAAAGTACTTACATGCTTTCTGACTTCTAAAGCAACATCCAGCTTTGAAAATAGCAGCTGACATCAAAAGCAGAACTTGGTAATCAATTTGAGTTGAAAGTTTATGTATTTTCCATAGCCACTTATCTTTTTCAGATTCCCTCTTTCTAAGACTCTGAGCTCCTCTCCTATTTGGTGCTCAATTGTGGCCAGATATCCACTGCGTTGACCTTCTTTCACATTTGTTCTCCTCAAATATCTAAACAGCCTAGTTGTGAACATACTTAGGATGTTCTGCTTGTTCTTGTACAGCATCCCATAAAACAACCTTCCTATCTTTTTTTCCACCATGAACAACAGGAATAACAGTGACAGTTATACATGTCCCCACACCTATTAAATCTTCATGAGACAGACATCTCCCATAACTTTTCTGCCCAGTCAGTTTATGAGGATTTCTTACCATCCTTCCTTAGCACAAGTAGTAGAAGGTGGGATTCAATTTCTTGCAGATTCTCTGTGTGACCAGTTAACAGCCACTGATCTAAAAATTGAAATAAAGGATCCATTAGAAAATCAGTTTTCTGTGCTTCTCATCATTCCTTTCATTGAGTTTTCTTTCATTTGTTTGTTCATTTGGTCTTGCAATCAATTCATGTAATTAATTTGTATGAATCTAAGGCATGAACCTTTCAGTGAGCAAAATCTTTTTTCTTATGAAGACACTCAAGTTTGTAGAAGGAATACAAAATGATATAGGAAATGTGAGGTACTAGATAATAAAAAATATTTTAGTATCAAAATTCTTCCAGTTCTTCAGAAGGATACATAAAGCTCCTTAAGATGACATGTGAAGCATTAGACAATAAACATGTTTTAATATTGAAGTTGTTCTAGTTTTCAAGAAGATGTACAAAGCTCCTTAAAAATCTGCCTTATAATGTTGTACAGTCAGTTTAGCTCCTAGAAACATCTTTTCTCTTTCTGGTATATAAAATGATTCTGCTGTAATGTTAGGAAAATAAACTCGCTAACACTGGTATTGATTTTCTGCTCAATAAACCAGTGCTTTTTGAATTTTTCTTTTATCCATGGATTGTCTCTCTCTGACTGGAGAGAGGAACAAGATCCATCTATGTCTGTATTTAATGGAATCAGATGGCAAAATGATTCTTTTGCTGGTACTGTGATAGTGGAAGTGCTTTTTGCATTCAGTTTCAACATGTTATAGCCTATTTGACTTAAGTAACAAAAAGATCATAATCATAGCCTCCTTTAGCTTCCTGATTCAAGCCTCAGATGGAGGTGGCTGAGGAAAGCTGTGGTTGGTCCATTTAGGCCTGGGACGCATTTTCCTGAAACTGTAGCTCTCTGGTCCTCTCAGATGCAGCTCATTGTGACTATTTCCAAATTCTGTGACCATCAAATGGGCATCTGCAAAAGCAAATTCTCCAGGTCTGACTCAAACATGGTTTTCCTCCAAGAGTTCATTTTCCCACCAGCTCCAATTTTTCCAGCCATGGACTAACATCTAGCAGAATTAACACTCCCATTTCCTCTGCACATCAAAGCAGCACGGAAGCAAAGCAAGGACTTAGAAATAACTATATAGTAAAATAGCAGTAACTGATTGCCCAGCAATTGGAATCTGCTGCATCTTTAACTATTCCAGCCGATCAGCAATCACTTGAACATGCCATTGGAAATGCAAATATCTGCAAGTCCTGCATGTATTGTGTGAACCCATGGCCCTTGGCTTCCCTCAGCCTGTTACAGTGACTTTATCCAGCACTGTTCGGCTCCATGAAGCACAGAGCAGTGCAGAACCATTGCAGGAGCTCGGAGCCTCCCCATCAGTTGCCACATTCATGGCTGGGCAGCCTGAATTACAAAAGAAAACAGCACTGTCAGCAGCAGTGTAAACTGAAGAAGTGTAATTCAGTTACAGCAGTCCTCATGGCAATATTTATGACTGGGAAACTGCTAATTTGGAGCTGTTCCTCCACAGCCCTGTGCTGTGCATCGTGGCCCTTTTATCTTAGCCTTTATAACTAGGAAGCTCAGTAACCTACAGAGGGATACTGCAGAGCAAATCATATTGCGTGGTATGAGAACCTTTGCAGAAAAGGCTTATTTGAAATAGAAAGAGTAGAATGGGCCTTTTGTGCATTAATATTGCTTTCAAGGTGACTAGCTGTCATAGGAATGATAGGCTAATAATGACAGATGTATTCAGTCCAGAGTGGAGATGAAATGCCACACATTTCAGGAAGGGCATGCCATCCTGCTCTGCTAAAAGTGGATTTTAGGGTTTTGGTGAAACAGAATCAGAAGATAGGTTTTGTGGAAAACCATCTTGTGAAAACTGCGTTTGGTGTCTAGCTGGCTGGTGAAACACTTTATAATGTTTTCTGTTTGCTCTGTTCTTGGCTATTTCTCTCTACAAAATATAACATTTAAAAGCATTATTCTCTAAGAGAAATCAAATTAGTAAATTACTGCTTCTTCCTGTGTCTTAGCTTGCGGTTATAAGTCCAGTGGGGTTCTGTGTTAGAGATGGAAGCCATGAATCTATAATGCAGTAAAAAGACTTTATTCTCCTCTAGAGATTTGGTTAATATTGTTGTTTGTAGATTCCTGGAGTCAGGTAAAGTTTCTAGGGGAGAAAGTCTAGAACACTGGATTGATTATTTGATAGGCTTTTTTTTTTTCTGGGTTGTGTGGTTTTATTTGTTTGCTTATTTGATTGTGGGCTTTTTTTTGTTGTTTATTTGTTTGGGTTTTTTGTTATTATTATTATTTTTCTGCATTTGTTGCAGGACTTTAAAACTTCTTTTTTGCACTTCTAGATCTAACATTACTTCTTGGAAATTCTAGTGAGAAAGAAGAGTCATTTCAGGCTTGCTTTTCTCTGAGTGAAAAAATGCTGCAGAGGTACCTGGTGTATGCACTAGGAAAATCCATGTGAAGACCATTTGCTCTTTATGCATTGGGGAAGTGATCCAGTTCAATGCATGCTATGCAGAGTTAAACAGAGCAAAGCATAAACAAATTAAACAAAGCATAGCAAAAGTTACTTGGGATTCAGCAACAGAGGACCAATTTCTGTGATGATGAGGTGTATAAAAGTGAAGATATTTTAAATGTTAAACTCCTAGGGAAATATGCAGCAACACACTAACAGTTATAAGTTATGGCTTGCCTATTTGAAGATGAATTTTGTTATGGCTGAGGAAAGAGACAAAATGTCTTGAAGAAATATGGCACTGTTGTTTTTTTTCAGTGCATTAAGCATTAATACATAACAATTTTCTTATGAAATCTTACAGAGTTTCATTTGATATTTGGAAAGTACAGAGTAGCATTTTGTTTGTTTTCTGGTACGTGACGCTATTCACAAGGACAACCTATTTTCTGGTAGACATGTCCTAAAATTTAGGGTAATAATACAGAACAATCTGAATGTGTTTCCCAAACCAAAGAAATAAAGATTTGCAGCATTTGATCACCTTTCCCATTTCCTAAGTCAAAACTTGGAGTGAAAAACAGGAGGAAGAGCTGTTAGTTTGGGATAAGCAGGTTGTGTTCCTATCTGAAGCTACCTGGAATGTTTCAGGCAGTGCTACAGCAGCAGTGCTGGCTGTGTGGCTCTGCGCAGGAAAGCCTGCCATCTGCTGTGCCACCAGCATCCCAGCTGCTCTGCTGCCTGCGGGCAGCCCTCTGCTCTCTGTCTGGGAGAGCTGAAATTAGAATGCCTGTGCTGGAAGGCATGCAGAAATCCGTAACAACTTTAGGTGAAGAATTTTATTCACGTGGATTTTTTTTTTTTTTAAGTGATAAACCAGGCTCACCTTCTCATCAAAGCTGAATATCAGATATGAATTACTACTCCTTTGCTTTTGCTTCATAGTGCCTAATGTTAAACAAACCCAGCAGTAGAACAAAGACTGACTTTCTTTAATCTGATCCTGCATAGCAGGATGCCTGGGTGAAAAAAGAAATGTATACCATTTTGAAGAGATTGTGAGTGAGTTTCTAAGTAAAGCTCTACAAATAGCACCATGTGGCAGCGTGGGGCATTTGACAGATGTTTGGTCTCTGAGGAATGTTAAATATGCTTATTGAGAGATTTGGCTCTATTCTTCCCCGTATGTGTATGCAAATCATTACTGAAACTCATATTTGTGTGTTTTCTTTAAATGAAGTCCACTGAGAAGTAAAAGAAAATAAACTGTACACTTGTTAAAGCTTTTCACAAAATGTTTTAATAAGTATGTAACAGCTTCCACATCAGCAATTTTGGAACTAAACAGGGCTGACTCAGAGTCCACTGAAATGAAGTAGTATTTCTTCTCTCATTTCAATGGGCTTTGAATCAAACAACTTTGAAGTACTAAATTTATACATTCATTTAACAGTACCTAATTTTTGGTGAAAGAAATGCACAAAGTAGTCTCCTGCTTACTGCTGCTGAGTGTAGTTAAAGGTACCGTTTAACAAGAACCTGCAGTATGTCCACCACCAGGTACTGGATGCTTCCACCGCCAGCCTCACCCTCAGCATGGCGTGCGTTTCTACCAGCACAGGGTACGGGTGTGCTGCTACCCAGGATTTTTCCCAATCCCTTGCTTCAAACTCTCAGCAGTTATAATTAATACCACCACAGCACTGAGCTGGAAAAGTGATTTGTCACAGCTACTGGGACACCTGCCACTGCATGATACTGTCAATACAGGTGGTAGAAAACAAACTGACGGAGCTGCTTGTTTCAACATCTTTCATCCTGGTGTGTGCGGCTGGGATGAGGGGAGGAGGGAGAGAGGGTTTGTTTAATCAGCTGTCATTTATCAAACAGTAAATCCTCATTTATCTATGGGAAAAGTATTGTTTCAGAGGAGGAAAAAAAAGGAAAATTCAAGAGAGTTTTTCCAGGGAGAGACAATGTAGATGAAAGAATTAGAAAAAGTCACAACCTTTTTCTCTGAAAAGAAGCCTTCTTGAGCATTGCCCCTTTTAAAAGCACTCTTGCAGGTAGTCACCAGACATAAGTACACAGCATAAATTGCTTCAGAGAAACACGTTCACAGCACAGTAACAAGAATAAAAAAATCAAATAAAAAGACATCTGACACACTAAAACCAACACTTCTCAGAAATGAAACATTTTGAAGCTCTGGGCCAGTATATTACATTGGCAACTTATGAAACCCATTTTATCTCTTTATAGTGCAACAGAAGAAACTGGAGCTAGGCTAATAGCTATTGTCAAACAGCTACTTTTCTGTCAAGTATTTATTTAAGAGCCTGGTGGAGATTTTGAATAAAATCCCCTTTTTCCATGTCAGTTAAAGTGACTTTGTGGCCACTCAGGTCGTTGAAAACTGTCTCAGTCCCTTCATAGCTGTTTCATGGCCAGTGGAGCAGTGCAAGACAATAACTTCACAGTCTAGTGCTCCCCTAAAACTTTATTACTTGCACATTCCATCACGCGGAGGAACGCACTCACACCTCTCCCAGCCCAAGGCTTCCTCCTGCCCCCAGCTCTGTCCCCGTGGGTCACAGATCCATTACCTCCTGTTACTGGCATCCTGCTGTGAGTTCTGAGGCACTGCAACAATCAGGTTCCTTTCTGAAGGGCTTTTCTGCTTTGCTGCCTGTGATCGCAGCACAGAGCCTGAGCCCCAGGAAGGTGGGAGCTGTCTGCAGAGCAAAAGCTGCTCCTTTTCTTGGAGCCTTTTTGCTCCCCTTTTTTTTTTTTTTTTTTTTTTCCCCATGGGGAAACAGGGAGAGACTGCTTTCTGGGAGAGGGCAGATGTGTTCAGGAGGGACCTTTCCCAGCTTTTCTGCTCTCTGACTGGCAAGTGGCTACCCATGGATGCTGGGCAGGTTTGCTACTGGTCAAGGGGGTCTGAACCTGACCTGAAGCAGGCTCTGCTCAGTGGCAGAGGGTCTCACCAGCTAAGGGGAAGGAGAGGGGACCTGTACAGAAGGGGAGAGTTTTTGTTGGACCTGCTTGTCAGAGAGATGGGGCTAGCAGAGCCTGGCTGCCAGATGCTATGCATGGCAGTTTACTAAGGGGGTGTCAAAGCATCAGCAAATGCACCCAGTTTCAAAGGAGGCAAGGGGAATGGGGCAGCACACCAAGGACATGGGGTTTTCTTTGCTTCCTCTTCTCCCAAACACTGCTGTTAGTAGGCTGGATCAAAACCCCCTCCCTCCCAGCCTCCCCATGCCACAGACTGGCTCCGCTCACCCTCCTGCTGGGGGGTGGTGGGGCAGGGGGCAAGAATGCTTCCTCAGAGCGTAGTAATTCTGGAGGTGCACGTGCCATTCCTGTACATGCTCCCTGACTCCAAGTTGTCCGGGGGGAAGTCCTCCACGCTGTACGCCCTGCTTTTGAGGGCAGTGGCATAGTAGTCAATGGGTTCCTCTGCAGCATTGTCCATCCAACTGAGGCAGAGCAGTCTCTGGAAGGATCGCTTGAAATTGTCTGAGAGAAAGCCATAGAGGATGGGGTTGGCACAGCTATTGGCATAGCCCAAGATGACGGAGAGCTGGCTGATGGTGGCGTCATCCTGCTCTACAAAGACATTGACCAGCTGCACAATGTAGAAGGGCATCCAACAGATGACAAAGACCATCACCACCATCATGACCATGAGGGTGATCTTGCGCTCCGAGCGTTTGCGTTGCTGCCAGCCAGCCTTCAGGGCCACCATGCGCATCTTGGCAATGATGAGGATGTAACAGAGGCAGATGGCCACCACTGGTAGCAAGAAGCCCATCAGAAAGGTGTAGACCACAAAGACCACCAGCCACCTCTGGGTGGGCTCTGGCATGAGCATGTTGCAAGCCACCGTTCCATCACTGTTGGCTGCTGTATTGGAGAAGATGATGATGGGCAGGATGATGAGGATGGAAAGCACCCAGACACCGAGGTTGACCATCTTAGCCACAGTGGGCCGGCGGTACCTGGCCGCCTTGATGGGGTGCACCACAGCGATGTAGCGGTCCACGCTGAGCACAGTCAGGCAGTAGATACTGGTGAACATGTTGATGGCATCCACACTGAGCACCAGGCGGCAGAGCAGAGAGCCAAATGGCCAGTGGTGCAGCAAGGTGGAAGTGACCAGGAAGGGGACACTAAGCATCAGCAGCTCGTCTGCAATGGCCAAGTTAAGGATGTAGATGTTGGTGGCCGTCTTCATCTTGGCATAGCGTAGGATCACGTAGATGACCATGGAGTTGCCACACAGCCCCACCAGGCACACCACAGAGTAGATGAAAGAGATGAGGATGGCGCTGCCCTGGGACTCGCTCAAGGTGCTGTTCGGGGCACCAGAGGAGTTCCTGCCGCCCGAGTCCATGCCCCTCGCCGCCGCCTCCTCCAAAGCGCCGCTGGCTCCGCTGTGGCTGCCGCCTCTGTGGCTGCCTGCACCGCCCGGGAGCCTGGTGCAGGTGCCATCGGGGAGCATACCCCGCCCGGATCTCCTCGCTTCTGCTCAGCACGGCTGGCTCCGGCCGCTCGCCGGGCGCAGCATCGCGGCGGGCTCCCGGCGGGCTCCCTCCGGTGCGTTGCTCCGGGCGCGGGCGCGGGGACGGACGGAGGCGGCCGCCGAGCTCCGAGCGCAGGAATCGCTGCTCCCTGGCTGGTGAATGATTAATAGGCAGCGGCGCGTCACCGGCTACGAAAGGAGGAGGGAAAGAAAAAAATGCGGGAGGAGACGTTAGTGGGTGTCCCTTCCCACCTCCCGCCTCCTAACCTCCCCCCCCCGCCCCGGGCTGCTTGCACTGCCCCTGCCCTACGCTGTATTGCCTCTTTTCATCCTGAGTTGCTCTCCCTCTCTTCACTGGCTCCAATGAAGTCAGCCTCCTGCCCCTCCGTGCGCCATGACATCTGGGTCCGGGGGCACCCCGAGCAGAAGGACCATGATTCTTTCTCTAGAATAAAAGCTTGTGTCATGGGTAGACAGGCAGTTTTCATTCCCCCACAGCTGCTGTGTTCTCCTCTTCCTGCACCTTCCACACTGCCCACCCCACAGAGCTACCACGCACGGCACTGAATACGTACTCCACAACCTGGGGCTGAGCACTGCCTGGAACCTGCAATGCCTGCACCTCTCACCATCACACAGCTCCATGTTCTCCACCTCATTCTATCTCGCCTCCATCGTCAGACATCACATGTAAGTAGCATCCCATACTTCAGAGCCTTGCCATGCTCTGCATGCTATGTCCTGAGCCCTGTCCTATTCTCACTCCCTAGCACACCTTCTGGCTCTGAGCACCAATATTCACCATCGCTATCTGCACCATGATGGTGCCAAGAACATCCCAGCTATGCTGCCACACAAGCATACCATCTATCCACTCTTCTGTCCCCGCACATACTGCTTCCATTCATGGTATCTCTTCAAATGGAATCATCACATGCTAAATCACCACTGCTACACACAAACACATACACCCCTTACATGCATATCCCTGACTGGGATGTGCAGCAAAAAACTACTTCTACACACTGACCCTTACTGTGCCGTTTCAAACATGGACCCTAATCCTGACTGACAAATGCAGTCAAAACCAATCACTACTCATGCTGTCATGCCCAGTCAGACACTGATTCCTTATGCACCTCATCCACGCCACCAGCTCCAAACACACATTAACACCATCAGCATGCCCTAGAACCACATTTCAGCACTCCAGGCAAACACTGGTCACCTTCATATCCACACCTTCTTCCAGGCATTACATGTCTTTGCTCCATACATGCAATCACTCCATGCAGTCTGCTCTTATATTTACATATAACCATTTTGCCAGCTTCCAAACACAACCACCACCTGGTTCTGTATGAACCAGACACAGTTACTCACTAACACGTGCACCACACTTGCTTACTCAATCAACACTCCCTCAGCACATACATATGCAAAAGAGAAAAACAAAACCAATATCTGCTTATTCTGTCTATTGCAGCTATTTGTATGTGTGAGGACATCTCACCTTTATGGAGACCAGTCTGCTTCTTTACATGAACTCACCTTTGAGTACTGCCTACTTTTCCAAAAACAGCAGGTCCATGCCACATAAATGTCACCACAATGCATATGCCCCTAACACCACTATGCTCAGCATCACACTTGCGTCCTCGCTACCTACTCTTTTTATCATGCATACCCATCACCTCCTACAGTTCACAAATCCCATTATCACTGTCTTTCCACCCTCACAATTATACATGTTGTCACTACCCACCACTTTAATATGCAGATACACAAAATCAGTTCATTACAACCCAGTATCACCAATAGCTATTCCAACACACACATGTAATCTTGCTGACTGTGTGATTTTCTTCATGTCAGTCATCACTTCCAGGCTATATACACCTTGGCGCAGCAAAGGAACAAATGTGTGCTCTTTGGCACCTTGTTATAGGCATTCTGTTTCACAAACGCACCCTTTTGCAGATGCCTTAAGCAAACTATTTCCTTTTCTTCTGTGACCAAGAAGAAAAGAGAATAAGGATCTATATGAAGTTTTACCCAGAAATTTAACAGTTTAAGATAAAATACCAATACCTCCCCGCAAATAATAATAATTAAAAAAAAAAACCAAAACCAAAAAACCCACCCCATTCAGTTGTTAGTGATTGCATGTAGTTCTATTTGAACTATATTCTTTGTGGCTTTTGGTCATCCTGAGTTCTTTTTGTGTTTATGTTCAAATGTAGAAATGCCTTTACTGAGTCACCTTTGCAAACGATATTAACACTCTAAGGATCATCACAGTATATGACTAGCTAGATGTTAGAGCACCTGGGGATGTCATGCAAATTTTCTTGAGAAACTTTATCCGCACAATTTGGGTTTCAGAGATTGTATATTCTCATGTGCTAGCATCAGAACTTCCAGTATACAGTGAAAAGATTTATATTTAACTACACCATGCAGAATCTTTATTTGCAGCATGCTATCTGCCACTGTTCCACAATTACATAAATTCAGCTGGAGAATGATATTCATTAAAATTTATATTCTGGGAGAATGTGAATCAGCTTTCAGTCACTGACATGAGGAGGAGCTTAAGTAAATAACTGCAAACCCATCAGCAAGAACATCTGGTTGATTGCAGCACTTCAGTCTTTTTGAAAACCTATAGTTCAACTATAATCCAATTTTTGTTTACGTGAGCATTTATTTTAAAGAATATTTATGTACAGAATGTTGCTTAAAGAATTTCCTTGTTTCGTATTGTTATAAATTGGCATTTAACAGTAGCTTCATTATGAATCTGAATGCTTTTGTATTGCTCTCTGTGAAGATAAGAGCAAAAAGGATTGATTTTGAGACTGATTGATAGCAATGTCATCAGCACAAAATATAAGTTCTTGTCCGCATTGCCCTCCATTTTATCTGCATATGCATAAACACAGTCACTCATGGAGGTATTTTAGACACTTTCTTTTTCATTTGTCCCATTTTAATCAATGCAAGCAGTTGGCTAGGCCCCGCACCAGATGATCAGTAAGAACTGTTCTATGAAAATAAATGTGGGCAGTGCTCTTTCTTACTGCAAATATTCAAAATCAGTTACCTTTGAACTCTTACTCCTGCAGAAGTACAAAACTCATTAGGCATCTTACACGTACCTCGTTGATGCATATGCCCAGAAAAACAAAACATTATTGTAGTCATTATTATAATGAAGTGCCAGGTGCACAATTCATAACATTTACGGACTTCTATGTCTCCTTTCCACAGATAGGGAAAATTACATTCATTTTAGAGAATGCTTCCATTTTCCAAAAAGAAGTTGTTTGATTGCCTGCCTTGTCATTTGAACAAATTTTGCTATCACAGTGCTTATATTTTACTGATAAATTCTAGATCTTTACCAACATTCAGTCCTCTACTGCTCATGATTCAAAAGCAATATTTCAAACCTTAACTACACAATAAAGAAGCAATGCTTCAGTAGAAATAATGTACTTTATTATCCAAACAATGATATAATACCATTATAAATATCAGCACTTTCTCATTTCATCCTCACAAAATGAAAGAAATAGATGACAGTAGAAATATCTTGTAAAGAAGAAATTCTGATACATATAAACTCTAATATGAAAACATGCTTAGATTTCTTTTTCTTTTTTTATGGTTGCATTTTTAACCTAAAGATTTCTCTGTAAGGAATAGACCAGTGGTCTCAGTTTGTGATTATAAAGGTCCTGCCACAAGAAGGGGAAAGGCAGCTTGATCATCTCAACACAAGCTGTAGGTCTGCCGAGGATGCACACAGATGTATTTCAATACATCTTTCTTTAGCAAGACTTGCCTCCCCTGGCAAAGTGAAAAATGAATTATGTTCAGAAGATCTCACTTCTGGCCCATGCTGGGCAGCCTAGACCTAATGCTTAGCCCATGCCAAGGGTTAGAGTTAGGGTTAAGAATGATATGAGCAAAGCCTATAGCAGCGCAGAAGCAAGGTGAAAGGACAAGTGATGAAGGAGGCTGCACATGGTCATTCCTTTGGGTTGTGGCTAGGCATCTCAGGTACAGCTCATCCCATTCCTCTGCTTATGTTAATGGAAGGCAATTTTGGAGAGATGGGCAACAAAAATCAAATAGACTGTATAAATCGCAGCCACAAAACCTTGTGGTTTGAACTCCCGACAAGTACATTCACTTTTATACTAGCTGATAGAGCACTTCCTGCCCTGAAATTCATAGAATAATAGAATTGCTTGACTTGGATGGGACCTTTTTAAAGATTGTCTACTCATACTACCCTGCAATGAACAAGGACATCTACCACTGGATTCAGGTTGCTCAGAACCCATCCAGCCTGACCTTGAATGTCAAAGTCTCCCACCTGGAAGGACCCTAGAAATGGCTCACAAGGCAGATACATTTTCTGTCAATCAAGACGTATTTTTTCTAGTGTCACCATGCCTGGGTTGTTGTGAGAAGAGTAGAGGAAGCCATCAAGACACTAAAAATAATCTTAGGATATAGTATTATATATTTTAAAACCTGGTAAATACATGAATAATTTTCATCAAATCCTTCAAATTTTCGTTGCTACAGTGCTGCAGTAGGCTGTGAAATATCTCTAATTTTTATATGTTGTGAAAATTCAGGAAATTCAAAAGAATTTTGGTAGGCTGAGTCATGTTGATGATGTTCCACTGAATAATTCAGTTATGTGTCTCCTGTTCAAACTACAGATACCCTATACAACATTCAAACCAAATGTTTAATAAATCTTGCTGAGAACTTAAAGACTGAATGCTCTTTTACAACCATTTATTTCTACAAACTAGCAAAATATGATATATTTTCAGTAGTCAGTTGAATTGTAATCTGTTACAGTTTTGTTATAAATCATTCAGTACCTATATAGATAGCACATTTTTGGGAGTCATACATTTTTCATTACTTTTTTTATTAAGACAGAAAATTTTGGGCCATTTAAACCACTCAGATGTAAATTCTATCTTGCTTTATGAGAGATATCAATGGAGTCAGCTGTGAATCAGCAGAGATTTTAACTTTGCAATGAATGTCAACATATTCTAAAGTGTTTTCATTTTAATACAGCTGTTGTATCTGAGATGGCACGATTCTGATTATCATTTTACTTTAGCAGAGTGTGTAAACTTACATTATTGTTAGTTATGGTTGAAAATCCAGTGCAAATTGACAGATGGGAGTGATTCATTATTATGGTATGTTAGAAAGCATTTTCTCCTAAAAGGACAATTTTGTCTTTTGAACTTTACAATTAATTGAGAAATTAACATATATTCTGTAGAAACAGATGTTTTAAACCAAATTCATTAGAGAAAGTGTCAAGCTGTGGCTTAGTGAACACACAAACAGCCCTTTGTCTCTCAGTCTAGATGCATTTATTTCAGATTTATTTGCAGAAAATATTAAAACAAAATGGTTGACAAAAGCTCTGTTGCATTGCAATTCTCCTCACTTCATCACTTTTTCTAGTGCAGTGATTGATAAACAAAACAGAGTACCATTATTGAAATCAATTACCTGTCAAAATCATACAACAAACTGCTCTATGCCAGTATTTTCTCAGAAGAGCTAAAGGTTGAATACAGCATGTTCTCAAAAATGAGGCTACTCTAGCAAGCAACGTAAGATATAGTGCCAGATTATGATTTCATATACACATTTCCAAATCTGAGTAATTTTATTGACTTGTAATTAACTGGGTTTGAATTGATGTATCAGTAGCTGGGATCTCAATTTTAATCGTTGCCTCCCTTAGGAAAATTACTTGGTGGAAAGTTGCCACAGCAGTAGGTGTGGCTGAATATATTTTTGCTGTAAAGATCATCACAGACAAAATATATTTAAAAGATTTTCATCAGGCCTAGTTAAAACCTGCCTGAAGCAGAGCAGATATGATATCTGAATATAATATTATTTTACTACTTGATTAACTTGACTATTTCTAAAGAATTAGGGAGTTGTATATTCTGTTCTAGCCAGCAAAACAATAGCTGTCGTATTGCCTTCCACGCTACTAACCCTAACCAGGTTAGGACCTAAAATAACTGCACGTATACAGCAATATGAATGAACAACAAAATGGTGTTTATTACACGTAAAACCTAGCTTATATACCCTATGTGCTTATCATCTACGCCCTTAAAGCATGTGCCATACATCAATCACAGAGCTGGGGAGGTCCTGCCGCGTCACATCCCAATGGAATGCCTCGCAGTCACCTACTATACTCCCCAGATAATATTACATCATTCTATGCTACAGTGCATGATCCAATACAAAAACCTGTTGCATTAAAAAGCAAGTAAGTTCAACTCCTCACCTTGAAGGAAATAATTACTTTGCTATGTTTCTATTACTTTGCTGAGCATTGATTATTATATTAATTGGGTCTTGTCTCTGAGGTTTCATGTTAATAGACATTCCATTCAGGGGAAAAACATTTCTTCTGACTGAGATGCTAGTCATTATTATAGCACACCAGAACAAGCAGGACACTTTGCGTTTCTTTAAAGGGAAGGAAGCATGAATCTGTGAATGGATTCCCATGGAGATTCATAGCATTTGAAAACATTAATTGTTCTGCTTACAACCCCAGTAACAGAACTGATTTGACTGTAATTATCTCACCTTTGCAAGATTTGTATAATTTCAGATGTAACTTTTGAGGAGAAAATTGATATACAATTACAGCTGCAGACATTGTAGCCAATATAGCATCCTTCATAGAGTCACAGAATTATAGAATTGCTCAGGTTGGGAAAGACCTTAAAGATCACTGAGTCCAACCAAAACCTGACCATACTACACTAACTAACAACCCTCTGCTAAATGATATCCCTGAGCACCACATCCAAACGGTTTTTAAACTCATCCAGGCATGGTGACTCAACCACCTCCCTGGAGAGCCTATTCTTGTGCTTGACTACTCTTTCTGTATAGAAGTGTTTCCTGATATCCAACCGAAACTTACCCTGGTAGGGTAAGTTGAGATAGCCTTAAGGCTATTTCCCCTCGTCCTGTCACCTGTCCCCACTGAGTAGAGACTAACCCCCCTCTCACTGTAAGCACTTTTCAGGTATTGGAACAATAAGGTCTCCCTTGAGCCTCCTTTTCCCCAGACTA
This sequence comes from Tympanuchus pallidicinctus, assembly GCF_026119805.1. Classification (NCBI taxonomy): domain Eukaryota; kingdom Metazoa; phylum Chordata; class Aves; order Galliformes; family Phasianidae; genus Tympanuchus; species Tympanuchus pallidicinctus. The sequence goes on along the minus strand of NW_026294747.1, from coordinate 36,556,105 downwards.
AACAGCTCCAGTTCCTTCAGTCTCAACTCATAGGGCACATTCTCCAAGCCCTTCACAAGCCTTGTTGACCTTCTTTGGACCTGCTTCAGCACCTCAATGTCCTTTCTGTACTGAGGTGCCCAAAACTGAACACAGTGCTCAAGGTGAGGCCTCACCAATGATGAGTACAGAGGCAGGATTACTTCCCTAGTCCTGCTCACCACACCATTCCTGATATAAGCCAGGATGCCATTGGCCTTCTTGGCCACCTGGGCACACTGCTGGCTCATATTCAGCCAACTGTCCATCAGTACACCAAGGTCCCTTCCCATCAGGAACCTTTCCAGCCACACTTCCCCAAGCCTGTAGGGTTGCCTGGGATTGTTGTGACCAAAATGCAGGACCCAACACTTGGCCATACTGAAACTATTGAAGTTTACCTTGGCCAATTGATCCAGTCTGTCCAGATCCCTCTGTAGTGCCCTTCTCCCCTCAGGCAGATCAACGCTTCCTCCCGATTTGGTCTGCAAACTTACTGAGGGTGCACTCAATCCTCTCAATCCCCTCATCAAGATTGTTAACAAAGATGTTAAACAAAAGATGCCCAGTACTGAGCCTTGGGGGACACCGATCGTGACTGGCAGCCAACTGGATTTAACTCCATTGACCACAACTCTTTGGGCCCAGCCATCCAGACAGTGTTTCACCCAGCGGAGTGTATGGCCATCCACACCGTGGGCAGCCAGCTTCTCCATGAGAATGTTATGGGGGACATTCTCAAAGAATTTGCTAGTTTGCAGTTTTCAGATATCAGCCCTCTTGATCTCAGCCAAAACTGTCCTATGCGGTTCCGAGTATGCAGATCTGTTCTATAGGGAGACTGTATTTTCTTCAGAGAAATGATCATGAAACTTCCACAGGGAAACTTCCAAACTTCCACAGTGTTGAGAGTTCTATTTATTCTCTTTACATTTAGCACCTACAAAATCACAGCACTTGAAGGTGAATGATAAATATCACTATATTTAAGCAAGAAAGCATTTTGGAATAATTTAGTTTGGCTGGACACAAAAATAATCTTAAAAGAAATTTCCACACAGTGAAGAAATATGCTGTTGTTTGCAGCAGTTTCCTTTACTATGTACAGCTGTGCAGGATAAAATATCTCAAATTACGTAGGGGAAATGTGTGAAACCGTACTGAAACAAACAGGGACCCCATCCATTACTCACAAAGAAAGATTTTGTCCACTCCATCTGACAGACAATGGAAAAGCAGCCTTTCTTATTTCAGCTGCAGAGCAGAGTTGTGTTTACTTATTACCTCTTCACTGAAAATGAGCAAGGAAATGAAAGTAAATGAAAACTTGTTAAAATTGTCATTGTCAAATGGAAGTGCCAAAAACCCCTTTTGATAGAACAAGCTCACAATTTATTCACAAATTCATTTTGTAATCCTTGTGTGAAGATGCTGTATAATCACCATTTTAATTCTGTGGGAAATTCTATACAATCTGTAATATTCTACTTGCTCTTATTTCTTTCTAAGTGTTGGCGTAATTTTATTGATTTCCTGCTGTGTAATCTTTGGAGTTTTGGAATTTTTTCATGTGATAAAAATGACTCACTATAAACTCTTTGTTTTGGAGAACAGCTTAATCTTTAAATAGATATATTCATGTAAATTACAAGAATGGCAATTTTTCATCATTCAAACAGAGATAGAAATACGCATTCAAGGAATATGCAAATCTGTTGAAATAATTTAGGCTTGAAATCACGTCTGTAAAATGGAACTTTCCCAGTGAGTCAATGAAATTTTCCACAACTCATTTAAACAAAAACACTTGTAACACTCAGAACTTTTGTTATTGTATCTATAAATGCACAAGTAATAGCAAATAATTATTGCAGGTGCTAGTTGATGGCTGATGGTCACCTGCTCCTTACCTTCTAGTAAAGCAATTTCCTTCAACATATGCTGTGCTCTGGTGGTTTGTCCAGCCTTGCTTGGCTGGACAGATATCTTGGCCAGCCTCTTTACAGTAATTGTTATGTTTAAATGTATGCTGTTCGGATACTGTTTGCCATTGATAACTGTTTATCTTAGCAGGCCTGGATATAGGCAGACAATAAATATTAAAAGAAATATATGAGCAGAACTAATGGATGATCAATTATGAAAAGGGTGGGCTGGGGAGAAGAGGAGGCCTGTTTGCATGGCATTAGCTTTAAAGAAATCAGGAAATACCACTCTGACCAAAGTCAACTTACAGAACAACCATAGCTGCCTACGATACCCAATTACATTTTATGACTTACTCCACCTAGTTTTTGGAAAGTATTCACAGTGTGTGACTTTTCATTTAAGGGTCTGATGATCCTCCTGATGGATAATTCATTTCTCAAACTCCTGAAAAACATATAGGAAACAATTATTTAATTCACAGTAAATCTTGTTAAAAATTGAAGTCTCATCACAATCTGTTTCTTTTTATTTGTGAGCAGCAGGAAGCTGTTTTTATCATGAGGAAATGAGGAAAGACAGTTAAAAGGAAATATGTCTGTGAACAACTTAAGTAACAGCGCACATCATAGAGAGACAGCACAAATCTACTTTGTGTTCACTGAAGTTCAAGTCCAGCTGCAGGATGAAGATTAACTGGAAAAAAAAGCATAATTCTATGGTTACCTTTGGTTATCTATGGTACTTTTACATCTCTGAAGACTGTTCAACATTTCAGGCACTGTGTTCTGCAGATCCAACATTCATGCAGTAGAACAGAAGGCAATCTCTTCTAGTTTGATATGATCAAGGAATTTTTGCAGTTGTATCTTGCATGTTTTATTAAGCAGAAGTGTTTTTGTTTAATTTCATAACTGATCAGAAAAAAAGGTGCCAGAGGCCAGATGTTTTTAACATAGAGCTTAATAAGTTAAAATAGAGTAGTAAAGTAAAAACATACAGTGAAGAAAATACAGATGTGGAATAGTTTTACAACTAGCAGTTAAGAAAAACTCCTCCTTCTAATAAACAAACAGAAAACTCCAAACAATATTAATATTAAAAACATTTCAGGAAATAACTCTCATTAGAGCTGAAAACTGGCTGTTTGCACATGCCCAGGTACTGAGACCTCTGCAGTAATTCAACACCTTCATTGATTCTTCGTGCACAGGAAGACCATCTAAAATCTTCTGGTATAAAACAATGAAGCATACCATGGTATGGCATGCTTCATAGCATACATGCTTTATAGCATATAAACTCACTTCTTATCTTTGTAGTGTATGCAGAGGTCATGAAAGCTTCATGTAGATTGAAAACTCATCTGTGTATGATGAGTCAAGGCACTGTTGGTCATTTCTATAAATCATTTGCATGAGGTGATCCATTGGTCATTTTCCCCTCACCTCTATTTAAAACTAGCTACTTGTTTTTAATTTGTAATCTATACATCTCCTTTCCTTTTGACATAAGAAATACAATTTTTTGTTTGTTTCCATCATACTATCTACAATCTACCATTGCACTTATCTAGTGATTGTAATTTTCTAACATGAGAGACATTATGCAAGATTCAAATATATCTGAAGGGAAAGATGACTAGGTGGAGGTCATGAAGAAAGCAGGGATGATAAATGGTTATTTCATCTCTATGTCAGAGTCAATAATGCACTTAATGTCACTCTGCCATCTCAGAATGCAGGCTAAGTGTAATAATATATGAATGAAATACAGGAAAAAAAGAAACTTTTAAGGTATACACTTTGGTAAGACATTCAGCCTTGAGCTCTTGGGTTAACAACAGTATATCCAAAGAAAATCAATGCAGGTAGCATCTGTTCTTACTTTCCTAAATAAATTATTCACAAACTTTTGGATTCCCTCAGACTTTTTCCTTTGGTAGTGGGAGAAAGCCTGCATCTTCCCACTCTTTTTCCAACTCTTCTGAAAGATCCAGAGTCAATCTGCCTCTGCCTGTCTCTGTAAGCCAGAGGTGAGGACTCTTTCTTCCCTGTATATGTCTTTTCCTCCTTCCCTCTTCCTTTTCACCTTTTTCTCATCTCTCTCCTTGTTAGCTAATGCCAGAACCAGTTTAGTAGCCTCTCACTTTATCAGAATTTGCCAACACCTGCAAAAAGTGATATTTGAGGTTGTGTGCATTAGCAAGTAGTGCAGAACAACAAAAGAAGACATGTAGAGAGAAAGATTTAGTGCTGAGATATGGATGTCTAAGCTAGACACATTGTGGTCTGTTAGTTGTTGGTTGTTTTTTGTTTTTTTTTAAATTTGGATTAGGACTAATCTGGTTGGTGGATTTAGCACCTGTGGCAGCAGTATTCAAGGTTGCTTGTGGAGCATCCACTCAGTTCCTGCCTTCTACAAAGTGAACCAAAGATTGCTATCTAAGAATATTTGAAGATTTACATGAAAAGTGGCTGCCTGATCCAAATTCACTCTAGAATGAATAAGGGATTTTCATGATTTTAATGTACTCAGGATAGGAAGTATGAAATGCTGACACAGCTGTGGCCAGACTTCCATGAAAGCCAATATATCACTTGGGGGATTCTGTGGAGGATGAATAAATAACTCAGTATGCCCTGTACTGATGGAAATAAACGTATCACATTGTGCTAGCATATGGTTGTAAGATAATAAAGCTATGTTTATAAAGATAGAGCTGTCTAATTAGATTAGAAAGGAAGTAAATGTCATACAGTACATTATAGTTCTCAATTTTATAACCTTTGGTACTACCAGAAAATAAGGAAAAATTTGTGGAAGTGATTCCTAACTAGGCAGCATCACTAGCAGTGGTGAAAAAAACAACTGAGAGTGCAGCTCCTTTCCACCTGTTTTTCAACATTCATTTTCAAATCTCTTTCAGGTAACACTGGCCGTGATCCTAGTGGACTGACAGGTAGGAAAATACTGAGATTAAACTGGATTAAAGCTGCTGAATTCATCTAATTATCATTGTCATGCTCTAGGATAGACAGAATTATTTGCAGAATTACAAATTTGTGCTGACAGTGAAGATTTTTCTAGTTCTGTCTACAGAATAAATGGGAGGGGAAGATTTTCTAAAGGCTGTGCTTGGCCTTGTTTTATCCTTAGAACGCTCTTTACATGTTTTCTTATGTTATTGATGCCCTACTTATATAATCTCTGATGGTGCTATCTCCATGCACTTCAGGTGTCATCTAATCCCACAGAAACCACTCTGTACAGGTTTTGAATGTTTAGCTTAAGTGTTGATTGTAGAATTTCCTTTTGAAACAAACATTTGGTATTGAGTGTGTCGCGGTTTTGAATTAAGACCTTACAGAAAAACTGAAAATATTTGTTATTGACTGCTTCATAAAAACCCTGTGTTCCTCACATCCACAGGGTTTGACATTTTAGTCATTAGCAAATTCCATTTCAGGTTTAGGGTATAATTGAATTGGAACAATTCTATTGACTTCAGTTAAAGCATTATCAGACTCATTTTCTGATGTGAAAAGAAAAATAATCAAGATGGCTTTGGAAACTGCTAACATTTACATGAAGTGGTCATTTTAAAGCCCTTGTCTTATTTAAAAAAAAAAAAAAAAACAAAACCAAAAACCAAACAAAAAAAAAACCAAAACAAACCAAACAAAAAAAAACCCTTCTGTAAAACAGATATAAAATAGCCCCAAGAGGCAGTTCCAGAATTCTGTCTAATCTTTTAATTTTTGATAAACTACTAACGCCTGATTTGTCAAACATGTTGCCTGAAACCTCTGTTATTTAGATTCAATCTTTAAATCTTTCACTTTTCTGGGCTGCGAGACTGAGCTCTTGAAAATGCAGCATGGTTATTTTAAGACATACTGATCTGACATAACGGTATTCAGCATCATCCCTGTGTGCCATGTATGGGATAATGAGTCGGATCACTGCTGAACAATGATTGACACCAAAAGTAAGTCAGTGTTTGGCATCCTACTGCATAAAATTCTCATCAGTCACCTGTAACGACAGGTCTATCTAAGCTCCCTGTTTTTTGTCTGCTCTGTTAGGATTCTAGGCCTAAAGAGTCTCTAGAACACATGGTCCACATGGGTTCAGACCTACTTAATTGAAGCCCAATTAGCACTGCTTCTTTCTGCAGCTGTGCAGAGGCTCAGTGAGTGAACCTGGGCTCTCATCTGACAGGGCCCTAGTGAACTGGAAGTTTTCTATACTTACCATGCATCACATTGTCTTAAAGAAAACAGGGTGAAAAGCAGGAAAATGTTTCCTCCTATCTTGTCTCAAGAATGAAAAGAGGATTTCATCTGCAGATTTGATCAAATGTAATTAAAACCCCAACAGGTTCTTTGTGCTTGTGTGGTTTTACTCTTGTAGTCTTGTTGTTTGTGTACCTTATTTTGAGCTGGTCTGAGTGGCTCTGTGACAGCATTTTAAAATGCACAGAAACACAGTTTGGCGAAATAGGAGGATATCTGTTGCAGTAATATCTACGGATATTAAGTCATTCTTCAAATGCTGTGAATGAAATGAAGGGGAAACAGATTTCACAGTGACAGTCATAGACTTTTTTTCCTTTCTATCCTGCAGTTTAATTAAAATGGTTATGAATCAGTTGAACAGTGCAGTAGTGGTTTCTAAATCCCCACCCAAAACTTTTGCTTGATGCACGTTTCTCTCATATATTCTTTTCTTCTTGTTGTTGTTGAGTTGAGTTGATCTTACTCTGATGATTTTATGGTCTGCATAAATTTATTTTCTTTCTCATAAGTAAATAATTCTACTAAGTGTGGTTTGCAGTCAGATATAGTTACAAAACCATTTTAGTATTTTCCCGTTGTCTTACTTTATCTCTAATCTGAATTAGTTAATCTGAAATAAACAAACCACAAACACTGCAAACCAAGATGTTTCAGTACCTTTAAAATATTTGAAGATAAATATAGTAAGTGGTACTTTTAGTCTTTACTTAACATTTTTAAATATCACCTTGTAAGAATAACCCTTGGTCTGCTTCTAGATTTTCTGGGTGCATATGTGATGAAGGAAGATTTATTGTTTTTTTTGAGACTGAAAAATTTACCTGAAAAGTCCTAGATCTCCACACTTTTATGAGCTGATAACTAACTGAAGGTTACTCTGTACTCTAAGGGATGGGGAGAAACAGATCTGTGAGATATGTAACAAGAATTGTCATAGCCAGCCTGACTGATGAACAGAGATCCTTCATTTCTTAGAGGCCGGGTTCTTGAGGGCAAAATGGATCCTCTCAGGTGAAAAACTGACCAAAGGATCAACAGGTGACTTACTGAGCAGAAGCCATGATGGTCCTGGCATGAACTACAGATATAGAGCTGAAAAGGCTTGTTCAGAACAGACAGAAATTTCAGGCTAAATTCCAGATGTTGTACAGATTAATCCGAACGTCTGTTTTAATGAAGAGTTTTGGTTCAGGTGAGTGAGCTGCACAGAGTGTTTCCTTCTGGTATCATTTCAGAAGTCTCCCTTGCTATTCCATTAACGACAAAACAATACAACTCCCACAGTGTTGGAAGAGCAGGAGCTCTGTTAGAGTGAGAATGCTTTGGGCGTTCAGTATTTCAGATTTTTGTGATAGCATGCTTTCTGTTTTGTTTTCTGTTCAGTCTTCCTTACAATTCTATCAAGCTTTTCCTTTGTTCATCTTCATTTGTTCTTTGTTGTCCCTTGTGAGGGCTTTTTACCTTCATTTTTATCATTAGGTCTATTTCTGTTTAATATCCTAATTTCCTAGTTACTAAAATCTGATACAGAACCTTCTTTAATGATGTATAACTCCTACAGACTATTAGTTTTACAGTAGCAGTAATCCCAGTGAAATTGACTTGTTACAGCAGTTATAGGTAATTTAGATCTGCTACCAAACCTGCTAAGTCCTGTCAGTATCCCTTGTAACTGTTTCATGAAATCCTTACTTATAAACAATAATTATAAAAGAGAACATGCTTCAGTGATGATAAAGAATGACTGTATTCTAATACTGTATAATCAATGCAAGGGCAGCTAGGGTAGTTAAGTGCTGCTTGATCCTCCAAGTGGTCTTTATGATTTGTCATTGAGATGAGAAGTTAATCATAATTTGCAATTGGCTTTTGTAGTGAAAATGCAAGTCATGGCTTGAAACTGTGATTGAGCACCTGGTAGGAAGGCAGAGCCAACCCATGGGAGTTCAGCTGCATGTAGTGCACCTGAGTGACTGGAGGAGGTGGTGCCAGGATCCACCCCTTCCCAGGCCTCATTTAAGGTCTGGCAGTGGAGGCAAGGATCTCTCTGTTTTTTGTATACCTAAGGTCTTCTGAAGGTAAGTAGCTTCTTTCCTTTGTTTCTGTGCCTATTGCTGTTGTGTTTGAGCAAATTCTCACTTGCTGTAGCCTAGATCTTGCTGCTGTGCTGTCAGTTCTTATGTTTTCTATCACATTACACCATGGAAGGCTTAGTGCTCTGTAGGTCTCCCTAGGCAAGTGTTGGAAATTATTTTTTCTTTGTAAGAAACTGCATGTATTCTGAGATGTTCTTCACTGGGTTCCTGCAAAACACAAAGCTGTCCAGAAACAGGCACAGAGCATGGGGTAGAACAGCCCATTTATCCTGAGAACTGAGATTGCAACCCTTCTTTAGGTATACTGGTCATATCTGATGAGTTGACTTGGTCTTGTCACAGAAATGGAATAAAAAATGAAAAGTTCTCATTTTTATTTGCATTACATGCATGTTGTTTGCCTACAGTGATCACCTGAATATCACTGTTACAAAGCTCTTGGAACTCAAGTACCATCAGTGCTTGTGATCACTTAGCAAGAAGTCTGACTGGATGACTCCTGTGAGGTGTGATCTCTGGGGAACTACAGAAAGACATAAATGTGTATTCTCAGGCAGAATCAGATGTACCATCCTGTGCTGAGCTCCTATCAGAATAGTAAAGAAAAGAGGGGAAGAAGAAATAGCACAAATAACTACATTCCTGTTTTGCTTTCACTTTCCACTGCAACATATGGTGTAGGTGGAGGAAAGTGAGCAGCCTAACAGCTCCTGATTCTGGCCTTCCCTCAGTTACTTTAGTAATGGTTAGATGAGAAAAAAATCAGTGTTCTGTTATCCTTGATGATGGGTTGGCATGTCATTAAACAGAGTTCTCACCCCAAACATTAATGGTCTGGGATGACAGGAAGTAAACAGAAGGGAAAAAAAGCATAGCTTTTTTTCTGAAGAGGCTGCAGCAATGAGAGAGAGCACGGGAGTTAATAGATATTTTATTGAAATATTGAAATATATGCAGGAGCATGAAACTCGGGATGTAATTCCTCTAATTACTATAAATTAGTTGCAAGTATATTCAGAAATATTACTAGTAATTTTAAAAAAGCTTTTAGATGAAAAAAAGTTTAAAGCAAAGCATTGTATGAATCAAACTTAATGGTTTTGTTCACTGTATTGTAATTGGGTGACCTTCTACAGGAAGGACTTTTGTATATAGCCCATTCCATAAGCTTTATAAATGCAAGGCAGCAGAACAGTAAAAACTTGATGAGGCATTCCTTCGTCTCAATTTTGCTGAGCAGAAAAAGGATTCTCAGTAATGAGTCACAACAACGGCTCTGTAGCCAACATCCTAAGAGAGAATAGAGCTATTTTCAGTGCTGGTTAGGGAAGCTTAATTCAAGCTAAATGAGATAAAAAGATCACAGGCTTCCAATGCAGTTACAATTGAACCTGACTAGCACCAGATATCACCAGTTAAAGTGAGTACAGGGTATGTTCAGCATCATGAGATACAGTGAGGAAGCTTTACTGTAAAGCTTATTCATAAACTTTAGGGTTTTTCGGGCATTGGATGAATGGGATTTTGTTGTCTGAATTCAATTCTTAGGCTGGGCAAGGGAAAGTGTTCAGATACCAAAATTGAAACTAGAAGCTGAAAATGTACCAGTAAGACCAGACTGAGTTCCTGCAGTCACACTGTGGCATCTAAAAACTCAATCTGTTGTTATTATCCAAAACATTATTAAAACTATACAGATATGCAAATGTCCAGATCTGCCCGTTGCTTTGGTCCAACAGTCAGCTCAGTGCTGAGACCAGCATCTTTCCACAGCTGAATTGTTCCCTATCCCTGTCTCTTGAGATCACTGGGCACTGGACATAGATGTCATCTCAACAAAATGAGGCAAAAAACAAATATGCACTGATAAGATTGAATTTCCTCAGAGAAGGCAACCAGCTTCAGAACACAGCCAAACACAAAAAGAAATCTTGCCCAAGTGGAAATCTTCAATCTTGAGCTTACTGTGAACTGTCATCATGTAACAAGGTGTCCACCTGGATATCTACTACTGCACATGAAGCAAGTTTCCTCTCAGATTGTTCACCTAGCTTTAAAAATGCTTGGAAGGAGATAGCTGGTTTCTTCTGTAATCTGGATTCATTTCATCATGATCAATAGAAAAGAACCTATGAAGGGGGCAGTTTACTTTACTTAGAATGCAAAGCCTTCTCTCTTCTGCATATTAATATGTTTCATCTTGTAAGATAGATAAGCATTCAACACAAATGTGAGTTTGCATCCATCTACATGTTCTTATCGTTCTTTATATAGGCCCTGTGTTCAGCTTTGGATTTTTTAGTTGCTGCTGTTTATATTTGCAACATACCTTTACATACAACAACAACCATGGTATATTTAGACATGCAAAAACAAAATTGAAAACACCTGAAGAAACCTTTAAACAGTTCTGACAGCAAAAACTTAAACATATTATTTTAATAAGTCCCCTGTTTTTACTATGATTGAGAGTATGAACATAAGCCATATTTAAATTAATTCCACCAGTGAAGCTGAAATCTGGAAATGATACAACTGCATTAGTATTTGTCATTGCTTGCAGAAAGTGTGGTGTTTGTAAAGTATTCAAGGAATATTGTGTGTCTTCACTAAACAAACCTTAATGTACAGTTATCCTTTTGTTGCATCCATTTAGGAACTTTATTAATGTAGTAAGAGTTGCTGAATGGCATAAATGCATCAATTATGTATCAGTGTTAGGTCTTATTGGATCTCCACTGTAAAACACAGGAGAATGCCTCCTTTTCATCTTTGCTTCATTGTTAAGACATTTAAAAAAAAAAAAAGATCTTAGCATAACTTCTAGTAGGCCTGTTTATAAATAGAACGGATGGATGATACTCTCACCAATGATAACACAAGTCTTTCTTTCACACAAAAGTAATTAAAAAAAAAAAAAAAAAAAAAACCCACCCTGTTCTATCTGCATGAGAGAGAACTTTCCCAGCCATGTTCTGTAAGGGGAAAATCTCCATCAGTATACTGCAGTATACTACAGATTGAAAGGCAAAAGGAGATGAACTCAGAAAATGGAAAGAAGTAACTGCATTGTGCCCCTTCATCCTTTGGCTGTCAGTCTAGAGCTGAAAAGTTTAAAACATTCATCAGCTACAGCTTTCATGCTAGCAGGCAGAAAATAGATGTCCTCAGAGTCAGCCAAATCTTAAGGCTTTAGAGATAAGGACCATTACATTGAAGTAAAACCAGGCTCCACTGGGTGGCCAATGTACAATTTAGAAATTAGTATGATGTTTTTCATCTCTTTGTTCTGGCAAGCTACTGCATTTTGAATTAGCTGCAGCTTCCAGGCAGCCCACAAGCTTAGTCCTAGTAGGCATCACCTCTCCCTGTGACAAAGATGTCACCATTGATCCCAGTATGGTATCTTGCATTTTGGGAGAAAGGCCACAGCCTTTTAGTCTGCCCAAATAGTAGAAGGCGTTTCTGAATACAGTTGCTATGGGGATACAGAAGCAAAAATGAATCAAATCACCTTGAAAATTAGACCACTGACGAAACATAAAATGTTCTGAAGCTTGAAATATCACCCAGTGGTGTTAAATCTTCACAACTGTGCTATTATTTCAATATCTGACAAACCGTTTCTCAAATATCAGGAAGTAGTGTAAAAGATAGAAGCAGCAGCGTCTTGTTGCTAAGATGGCATTCATTGTATTTTTCTGAGAAGTGCAAATAATAATAAGGCTCCTGTAAAAACAAAATGGAATGGGATGAGGAAAACTTTATTTGGGAAAAGAAATTATACAGGCGCATATATTCTTCTCGTCCTTGTCTGACTCTCCTTATAAGGAGAGTAAAGTGCTATGGTCTGGTTATACTGAAAGCATACAAAGAGTAATTGTGATCCTCAAGGAAAATCTTTTCTCCAGTACTCCCTATGAACTTTGTTTATGTTCAGATGTCCATGCATTATCTGTTTATGCAATGCACCTGAGGAGAAGATCATCTAATGACTTAGTCTCTACTCTCATATATTCAAGAAGGTATTGAGTAACCTGGGATTTTCTGTTTTCCTTCATATGCTTGGACCTAAACTGCTCTGTAAGAAACGAGAACAAAAAACCACCTCGTGTGTTTGGCTTCCAAATACAGTATGCTTTCTACACTTCTGCTAGTGCAAGGGATTCCTTTGAAATGGGAATTCAGACTACACAGCTGTTCTGAATGCTGGAGTCTACCTACCTTTACACTATCACGAGTGTTAACGTTTTACAGGAGTGTTAATATGACAAAAACCAGTGCTACAAGCCACACAGGACAAGAGAAAGCTTTTTGCATTATCCTACTGGCCCTAAGCTCCTGGAGTCAGTTAAATAGTTTTCAGCCACTGTTGTTGTCTCTCTAAGCAACAACTTTGTCAGTATTTTGAAAGGGAAAAAAAGGCTTTGGGTATAAGCAAGAAAACCTTGATGTGTATTTGTGAGCAGAATTTGTCCTTTTCAATCACAGCCATAGCAGCATTGTACTTTGAAGCTTTTAAACATTAACCAAGAATAAAGAACATTTTCTGCTGTTAGGGGCACTTGTGTTACATAATCAAGGTCTCTTAGCAGTTGAGAGGATTATCCTGGTTCTCGCTTTCATCTGTCTCTAGTTTTCCAGGGAAAGCATTATCACATACAGGCTCCAAGTCCATAGCTGGTGGTTTGCCTTTCCCTCGAGTACTGGGCATGTGATGTGCTTATGTTCAGCTTTTTGCCTTTTTCTGAGTATTATGTACAGATCACATAGCAATCTATAAAAGCCAGGGAAAAAAAGTAGAAATCATAATCCTGTCTTGGATAGTCAGGGAGCAATGAGAACAAGCTTCTCCTAAGAGAAGTGAGCTGAGAGCAGGGGGAACCCAGGGTGAAACATAGCCAGGCAGGGCTCTCAGTGACCAGGGCTCAGTGGTTTATCATTTGAAAACAGCAGGCGGAGGCTGGTAACAGCATTCATCAACACCTCCAGGCATGGCAGACTGACTGGACTGGGATCAGATACCTTTACAGAACAGCAACTTGATGCCGTTCCCAATTCTTCAGTTGTGTGAAAGGGGCAAAGGGAATAACACTCCTCTTTAGCTTTGTCATTTGTGAGCAGGCAGTACATAAGTCAGTGACAAAAATGTAACTCCTTGTCAGTGCTCTCCCCAAAGATTGTTATTGGCAAATGGTAGGATAAGCAAAAGAATTTCTTAAACTTACAATTATCAGGAAGTGTGTGGCAGTTGTATTCATGCAAGTAGAGATATGCCAATATACTGATTAGTATAAGGAAATTCCTAATTTTGGATGAATTTAGACTGACTTATTAGTGGCTATTCCAATCAAAAGAAGAACACGTGCATCTTAGAAGAGTAACAAAAGAAAGATAAATCTGCAAAACAAGGTTTCCTACTTCCTTGTTTGAAAAGAAGATTAAGACTGGTTATTTAAAAATCTTTGACTGAAATCAGCCCATCTGCAGAGTCCACTCACCAACATCATTCATTATTGAATGAGTAATGTTTTATGTTATCAGCTGAGGATAACAGAAAGAGAAATAATCCAGGTGTTTAAACCTCATCCCAGAAAACCTTGTACCTTTCTCTTTTCCCTTTGACACTGTTGTTGTTTTCCTCATCTAGTCATTAATGAGGAAATACATGTTTAGAGAGCATTTTCTTGAGATTTCATCTAACTTGTGCCTTTTCTATTGTTCTGTGGAGCTAATAGGTCATGTCTATTTGGAGAGGAGAATGAGGTCACTAAATGAATATTTGCGCTCATGAATTAATTGTTTCTCCATTTGAAAAATTCAGAGCCTGTACACTCTTGTGCTAATTTGCTTTGGAGCCCAACCTGGCTTTGCTACCAGGCTGAAGTATGAAAGATAGGCAGAAAGGTTATGGTTTGAAGAGGATCAATTCTTTATATTAAAGATGCAAAAGTGAAATGGATACTGTCCCTACTCTACACATGACATAAACACCAGTGATTTTACGGGGCATCAAGGCAGATGGAGGCATCCATCCATGAAAGGATAAACTAACCTTGCAAACCCAGTTTAAGAAATTCAGCTTGCTTTAAACTAAAATTTAATGCTTTGATTTTTATTTTCCACTATACAGTAATCATGAAAGTGATCGATAAGAGACAGCACAACAGATATTCTGGCATTCCACACTGAATCCATTACTCAAAAGGAGGCTGATGGTGATATGCTGCTGTTACAGTTGATGTTACTGGAAAGATTATCCTGGTGAAAATGGAAACAGAAACAACAGGGAAGGAATGCTCACTTATATCCAAAGATCTAGGTTTGCAGGAAACACTCCGCAGAGGAGGGATCTCCAGAAAGAGATCCTTACCTAGTGGCAGTCAGCCCTTAAATGGGGTGTAGGAGAGGCGCAGCCAAGCTCTACCCCTTCTGGTCACATAGGTGAATCACCTTCACCTGTGCTCCCACAGCTGACTCAGTCCTTGCCTCAGGTGATCAGTCAGTGGTTCAGGCCATCACTCACCAGTTCCCATACACTCCACCCCGTCAAAGCATGAACCAATGATAAAGGCAGCTGGAGTGTGAGCCTTTCCTAATACATAGATCCAAAGACACCACAATGCTTATACAGTTACCAGTTGCAATGCAGGTTGGCACAATTTAAGATGATTGATAGTCAGTGGGTGGTTGAGGTTTGTGTTTTCTCATGGGTCTGTGCTTGGTGGTGTTACTGGAGGTATGCAGTTGTGTAGTACAGGTCCATCCAATGTTACATCAGTGTCACATAGGCCATGACCGGGTTTTGTGCTTGATCTCACAGCAACACTGGAACACTTAATTGTATTTTGCTCCTTCCAGTAATCCTAGAGACTCATGGAAAGTAGTATAGATGTTTCAGGGGTACCAGGAGGGGAAGGTCTGCCCTCCAGGGCAAGATGCAGGCCATATTCCTATCCTGGGTCAATACTTGAGCTTGCACTGGGACATGCCCTGGCTGCCTTTACCACACCCTTTGGCCAGATGTCTGCAGCTGCATAACTATATCAGGCACCAAAGAGGGTGTCCTGATCTGCCACAGGGACATGATGGGGGTCCTATTATCACTCTATCCCCATTAAATTTAGTTGGATCTCTATAAATAATTAATGTTTTTGCACCCATGTCTACTAATGCCATAACCCTTTGTATGTTCTTTCAAGAACCAAAAAATTGTGAGTTCAACATAGGGCCTCTGGTCCCAGCTGGAGGCCCTAGGGAAATATGATCCCCTGCCATAAACTGTCCTATATCCAGGTCTTTTACCTCAGATGGCTCAGGCATCATAGCCTGGGGCACCTGTGGAGGCTTTTTCCTTCTATTAGAGACTGTAAGTCCTCTAAATTCCAAGTTCTTATTGGTATTTGTTGAATGTACTCCCACTCTTCTGGAAGTACTTTGAAATTTCCAATCATTCTGTAGTTGTTTCCATAATTGAAGTAAAACGTGATTAGGCAGTTGATTGATCTTGGGAAAGGCAACCCCTGCTCGTATGAGATCATTAGACATTTGTTTTCAAGACACCCGTGTGGGGCCTGATCTGGGGTGCCTTGGGACAGCCTTCTTGGTCTTAACTGGGAGAACCTCAGCTTCTTCTATTACTTGAACATTAGTCCTTGTTCTTAAGTGCTCTGTTTTCCCCCAAATCAACTACCAGCTGAGCAGCTTGTTGGATAACAGCCTCTGAGGTCACTAGGGGGATTCAATAGGGAAACTAAAAGTTCCATGAAAGTGGGAAGTTGCCTGTTGTAAAATCAGGTCTCTCATTCCCTCCATAGATTTTGCCAGGTCTGGGCTCTCAAGAGTTTCCTCGTATATTACTTCTCACATACCTAACTCATGAATTTAAGTCTGAAGGTCCTCCATAGAGGTCCATAAACCTGTGAGCAATGGAATGTCAGTCTTATTGGGCCATTATTGTTGTTTTTGAGTTATTTTGAGACAGATCTTGAGGGGATCTATCACAGATAGGGCTTCCAATTTGGATCTCAAAGCTCTGTCTTCTGGATTGATCAGGTTTATTGATTCAGGAACCTGGCTATCATTTAATGAAATTTTACAGACCTGCTTCATCGGGAAGTTTAGGTTTTACTTTTTTCCCCATCAGTATTCCAAGTTGCTCTAAGTTCTCAATCCAATCTTGTAATAGTTGATTTTCATTTACTAAAGTATTTCATTTACTAAAGTATTTGTTGTCATTTCAGCCTGATTTAAAGCATTTAACAGCAGCTATGCTATGGCAGAAGCAGCAAGCTGGCATTCTGTCGAGACTAATACATCTTTATTTAAGCTATGAAATAATCTGCCCCGTGGAAAGGGGAAGAAGTATTCCCAGTAACCAGCAGGGGACCCCATTTTTCAACTATATTTGTGAGTTCATAGTAAGGTGAGCCAGAAATCCTGGGATCAGTCCAGGAATGGTCTTATCTAGAGGGATAATGTTCTCTCCTTTGATCCATTTAAAGGCATTCCAAAGGAAAAACACTTTCTTTTAATATTTTAACCTGCCTGGCTCACCAAAGCCAGGTGTTACAGCTGCCCAGAGAGGCAGCTGTTGGTGTTACAGCTAGAAAGATTGTCCAGGTGAAAATGGGAAAAGAAACAAACAGGGAAGGAATGCATACCTGTATCGAACAATGTAGGCTTACATAAAAGAACTCCAGAGAGGAGAGATCACCAGGATGAGATCCATCCTTAGTGGCAGTGAGCCCTTAAATGGGGTATAGGAGAGGTGGAGTCAGGCTCCACCCCTTCCGGTCGCACAGGTGAATCACCTTCACCTGTGCTCCTGCAGCTGACTCAGTCCTTGCCTCAGGTGATCAATCAGTGGTTCAGGCTGTGACTCAACATTTCCCATACAGCTGCCAATCCACATATCAGTAGGCATAAATTACTGCAGAAATCAGACCTACTTAGAATCATGAAGTTATTAGATATGATTTATCATATGCTACTTTACTTAAAAACATAAAATGAAGAACTAACAAATACTACCGCTAGAATGTGCTATTCATCAAGTTTTTAATTCTGTGTTAAGTGAGGAAGCTGAGATTCATTTTGCAAAGTGATTGTTGTTTAGAGACTCAAGTAAGCAGCAAGCTGCTACTGCAGTCACTAGCAGAACCATGTAGGAGTGTGTAATTGGAACTGAGCAACCTTTTTTCCTTATTTCATCACCTCTCTGTGAGGAAAATGAACCCAGACCCAGTTCCCCATTGCTTGAGGCTGAGGGTATGTGAGGAGTCAGGAGCAGCCGCTGCCCCCCCCCCTTCCCCTCCTCTTTATTTAGTGAGGATGTATCAAGCAGTAGCCCAATATGTAGTATGAATCTTCCTGGGTGAGGAGTGCTGGTTGCCTCAACTTCTCCATTGAGTCCAGACAATGGCTGGCATGAATCTGTACTGCACTGAGCTTCCACAAGGCTATTTACCTCAGTGCTGGGGTCAGCACTGAAAAAAATCTTAATTTTATGCCACCTCTTTAATTTGCCTGGACTGTATACCCTCCACCCATCATTTGTGTAGATTAAGGACAGGCTGAGTAGAAGCATGGAATCATTAAGGTTGAAAAAGACCTCTAAGATCATGTATAGTCCAACTGTCCATATACCAATGTTGCTCACTAAACTATATTTCTTAGTACCATCTCTACATGTATGTTGAACACTTCCAGGGGCAGTGATTCCCTCCCTGGGCAGTCCCAGTGTCCCACTACTCTTTCAGAGAAGTTTTTCCTAATATCCAGTCGGAACCTTTTAGTTCCTCAGTCTTCCACTAATTTTCAAAGAGGAAGGAGAGGAGATATTGCTCAGAAATTTGTTATTCAAAGACTTCAGAGAGGTTCATGGACACTGGTCTGGTTCATGGACAGAAAGGACAACTTTCTTTGCCTCTGGCTCCCATTACTGCTTATTCTCTGGTGTAACTTGATCAAGTCCATATCCATCTAGGCTTCAGACTAATTGTACACAGGGTTCTTTTTATTGTAGGTAGTCCTGAAAAGCGGGAAAAAGAAGAAATCCATCTGAACTGGTCGAAGGAATGGAGTGATGCATCCTTCAAACTTCTTCTATTTGTGCTGGCATTTGAAGTGTCAAATAGATTCTACTGCTTCTACTTAATGCAGATGCTTTAGTTAGGCCACATTTTCAATGCCACTGGTATAGAACTTTTAATCACAAACAACTTGCATGGCTTTCAGTTCAGAGAACTGCAATTGCAGTCACAGAAAATCACAATTTTTATCTTGCATCTAGGTTAGCCAAAAGCAATTCAAATAACCTTATGAAAATCAATGGAGAAGCCCTTTAAAGCAATAAAAAGCACTAACCATTCCAACATCTTGCAAAAAGTAATTTTCTTGGAGTTTTGACGACCATGAAAATGGGGCTCTGGATTCTAAGTGCTATTTCACCCATGCCTCCATATTGGCAAAACATGAGTCTGAAATACTCCAAGCTCTTGAAAATCAAATCTATTTCTTCACAGTATGTACAACAATTTTGATTTGTTCTTCTTTTTGTGCTTCTCTAGATAACAATAAGACAGTCTTAGAGAACTTACAATTTCCAAAATCAATAAGATCTTCCACCTAAAGTACTTTATCTAATTGGAGTAGCTTCCATCTTTTCTGCAGTACTCATAAAGCTATTCAGCTAAGAAGGAAAGTAAGGCTATTTGAAGGAAGTACATTTTGAGGTAACAGCTTGTCCTTACTATCTTTTGTGGACAGTTCTGGCATGTCACTCAGATGTGCCCTCCCATGAGCTCGGGACACTCTGAGAGCTAGATTCCACTTTGTTTCTAAATGTGTAATTACAAAATAACAGGGGAAATTATCAAGAATTTTCTCTTTTATTACACTGTTTCATCAGCAAATTCAAAAGTCAAAAGAAAGTAAAAAATCAACCAGAAAAACATGCTGCTTTTTACAAGTGCCATATTTAACTGAAGCTTCATTATTCTCAAGCTTACAGCAGTAGCATGATGTTTACTCCATTATCAACAAATCCATTACTACAGGATAGGATTATCAAAAATATCTAGGGAATTCTTTTCAGCAGAATTCCAAGTCATTTCTCTGGGACTAGTTATCCCAAATATACCTGCTGTGCTGCAGCAAGGCAGTTTAAGATATGTCAGTACCTTTCTGAAGTAGACATATCGTGTGGTTGACATCTTGGATCTCTGCCGGTTTCAGCAGCTTTATAGTGAGGTGAGGTCTATAGATGCAGGGAAAGCAGAAGATAACAGGAGTGGTGGTTGGATAGAGGTAATGGGAAATGTAAAGCTTTGGTGCTTCAAAATGCCTTACAACATCTCTGTCACTAGCATATCTTAGAGCTAACATGACTAGTCAAGCCAGGAGTTCTGTTTGTAGAAAAGATGTTTTCCATTTTTCTTATATTTCTCAATAATCTGTCTCAATTAAGAGGATTGTTCGTGGTTTGAAATACTATGGCCCATTCTTCAAGATCAGCTTTCGTGACCATACCTTAAATAGGCCATGGACAAGACTTTCTTTTGATTCCATGACATAACTTTCATCAGTTTTGATACTTTTTTTTGGATAAATGTTTTCAAAGGATGCAATGACCTGAGAGCTGGAACTTACTGAAATCATTACCAGAGGTCTTCTTTGAAGGCAGAGATAAATCTTGATAAACTCTGCATTCAAAACCAAGAACTAGTTTCTTGGGCAGGTGAGATGGAGAGGCATGCACGCTGATACTGCTGCTGTTAAGAGAACATCAGAGAAACAGAGAATCACAGAATTGTAGAACATCAGAGAATATGAAGGATCCCACATGAAGTCATTTCAGTTCTTTGTAGTTCTCCAATTTTGGTCAACATGACTTAAAATGGTCTTGAAGATATTCTAAATTAATTTAAAAAATGGAAAGACCTTATAACCTTGATCTCACAAAATCAATTACAAAACAATTGTGATTTGTCCAGTGGATAGGCAAGTAAAAGCACATCAGACTTCTACAGTGAGGATAAAATGTAAGCAAGTTACATACCTAAAAGTTAAATCCAGATCGCCTAGCTTCAGTACCATAAAGATGATGCTACTTTCTGCACAGGTCAGTTAAAACCATCAACTGAGCCTAATCATTGTTAATTTCACTGGAAATTAAGAGTGGAGGTTCCCAAGATGCCAAGAATAAATGAATAGAAAATATGAGAACTACCATTCCCAGAAGGACTAATTATCCTAAGAAAAAGCCATTAACTCATCAAAACTTATAAGCATATTTAAGCAAGTTTTGTATTTTTCACTTTCATAACTTCAAAGTGATGATTTCTTTCGTCATCTGTGAAGAAAGCAAATGAGTCCGATCTGGATTTTTTTCACTCTCTGTTACAGTTAATAGTTATAAAAAATAGCATTATAAAGTGGAAAAAGAATGGGAAAACCTCTTCTAAACCACTTAATCATGCCAGAACTTCTCTCTACCATCATTTTGATAATATGAGCATTAAAATAGTGCTGACAGCAGTAATGTTACAGAAAGGATAAACAAGTACAGCTCTCTTAGAATTATTTCCTTGGAAATATGGAGCCTCACAAAGTCTACAATAAACTAGAAAAGATTAAAGATCTGTGTGTGTCTATGTACATGTAGAAAAGTGTCATTATTTTCAACCATTTTCTTCCTCACCTCTCAAAAACCACTATCAGTGAAAAAAAACATAGTATACTATACATATGATTACCATAAACATTCTGGCTTTTCTTCCCCCATACTAGTATGTTGTACATTAGTCAACAGTTTTCAAAGACACTGCGGATTTCGTCAGTGTTTTAAAAGATTCCATTCTTTGCTGTGGTCATAAGAACTAAACATTACAGGAATATTATTCTGGATGTATTTAGAATGAATGTAATTTCCCATTCTGCATTATATATTATACATTAGCAGTGAATATCATTAATAAATAGAAGACTTTCAACCTCCCAATTTTTGAACAATCAAAACTAAGTCTCTAAATGGAAAGTTTATAAACTAAGCATTTCTTTAGTTCATTAGCTCTACTTATTCATCTAGTTCTTTTTGTATTAACAGTGGTGGAATCCAGAGGCAATATAATAGCTTTCAAACAGCAAGTTTAAAGCACCATTGAGATCATGTTATTGATTTGTTAGCTTTGCCTTTAAATGAAGGTCTTTCCCCAGTGTTACAAATAAGCTGGAGATATGCCTAGGTAGTTTGGGCATTAATGGACAGCCAAATATTTTACATGGCCCAGAGGAGTACCCATTCACTGCAGCCTAGAAAAAAATGAGCAAAACAGAAGGGAACAGAGAAGTGTGGAAGAGTTAATTGAACATGTAGTTAGTGAGTAATTTATTCACAAATTGCTAGGCAGAAATTGAAGAAAAAGGTGGCCTGTAGCTCCCTCTTCCAGGTTTCATCAGCAGTAACACTGAAAACATTTAAGTCAAACCTCAGAAGATGACACAGAATTGAGACTCTTCTAACTAGTAGAATGTATTCTACCAGCAAGGTGATGATGAACATTCCTACAAATTAAATAACATTGATGGAAATATGCGTCCTGGGAAAGGATAAGTTTTATTCTTTCACACTTAAAGCAGGATAAACCTATGAGCCTCCCTTCTTTTTTTTTTTCTTTTTTTTTTTTTTTTCTCCTATGGACATATCTTATGGTAATATCCAAACAGAAACCTACTGTGCAGCCTTATTTTTGCATGTTCTGTATAGCATCTCTTTGTTAGATGCTAGCCTTCATTGCTATTGCATCAAAAATACATTTCAGTATTAAAAATGAGAGACATGGGTAAGGAGTTGTAAATGTTCCTTCCAAACTTTTCTTAATTGCCTTTGAAATGAATCTATTAATATTAATTTTTGGCATTCTCAGTTGAGATCAATTTATGAATCAATTTGCCTTGTATGGATTATAGCTCTTTAGGTGTACAGATTGATCACTTTTGATAAATCTTGCACTCTATCTTAGGATAGATATGAAATGACTATTAGGATAGTCATTTTTCATTCTGAATAGCTTTTCTGCTTGATTTCTCATAGTAGGAATTTCATCTTCCTGAACCTCGTATTAAACATGTTTGTCCAAATAGGTACTACAAATTGCTGCCAGACCACTTTTAGTTCAGTGGTTGGACCGCAGTTAGTATAGATAAATAGTTATTGGAACATGTCTGACAGTTGTTTCCTGTTGCAGCTTGGCAATCTCTTTGATCTTCACAAAATATTTAAATACTTAGTCGCTATTTTATCTGTCTGTGCCAAGCTGTGATGAACATAAACCTGTAAGTTTTGGTAGGCTGAAAAACAAAAGCAATGATTTTATTTCAATATTTAGAATGCATTTGACTGCAGTGTTAAAGCTGTTTTGTGTTCTTCTCAGTGCACTTGCCTTCTCTGTGGAAACTGATATCTCAAATGAGTCAATATATCATTAAATTTTTCTTGTATGCCTGCTTGCAATTTTCATACAACACAAGGATTTTTTTTTCAGGTGTTTCAAGTTCAGAAGTAAGCGTTATTGTAATTACTACTGTGATTCTCTTAGGAATGCTGTAGAACTTCCTTTTCCTTTCCTTCCTCTGCATTTTCTTTAAGAATGTAAGGGCCTTTACATGTACCAAAGAACATCTATGGTAGCAAGTAACAAACACAGAGAGTATGTTCTGAGGAATACTTCTTACAGGATATTTTGTTTATTTCTCACATTTGGCAATTTAAAGACAGTCTGTTATGGAAACTGCATGTGGTCTCCCACAATGAACAGTTCTTGATAGATCTGTCCTTCATGTATTTCCATCTCTTTTGACAGATAAGTGTTTGAGATAATAATGATATTAAAATAACCAAGTAAAGGAGATGCTACCACAGATAGTGGTTAATTGTCACCACTGTTGAAGTGTGCACCTTATTTTTACTTCAAATTTGTCCAAATTAACAACTTCATTTGTTGGCTTTTCCTCTGTAAGGTCAAAGAGCTTCCAGCTCTCTGTGAGCGTCTTCCCACTCTACTGTTCAGATACAGTCATTACGTACTTTTACATTTGCACAAACAAAAGCTGTGAACTCAGCTCTACAGCCCAGACTACTTTTTTTTTATTGTTTTGTGCATTTGCTTTTTGTGCATTTGCAGTGGTGGTTGTTTGCTTGGTTTCGTTGGTAGCGTTCTTTATTTGAGACTGAAATTGTAGCCTTGCTATTTGGCTCTTTCAATGCCTGTCATTGTGAAATCAAGCATATCAAGAGTGTTTCTATGCATGACTACATACCAATAACATTTTTAAAAAGTGAACTGGGAACAAATAAATACAGATCTCTCTAAGGCAATGTTGCTTTACATAAAATATGGACCTTACAATAAAACAAATCACCTTATAGTTCAAAATGAGCTGTGTTGTAGGTCACTGTCACACAACACTGAAAAGAGGAAGTGGATGCACAATAAACCTCTGAATGCTTAAATATTAAATAAAGTATTCAGAGAAAGGAGGATTAGAACATAAAAATCCAAGAGTTAAGTAACTGACTTCAGTAGAAATAATGCATGAGCTATAGCAAAAATTTAATCAGTCTGATTAATAGTCCAGCAAATAGTCCAGCAATAGTCCAGCAAATCCAGAGCTGGATCTTCTTTCTCATTTGATACAATTGTATAAGTTACTGACCAAATGACCTGCCTATAAGGACATTGGCAGACTTGGGATGGAAGCTATCAGCAGAAGTATCAAGAAGTAATTAACAGTGTTTGAAATGACTCACAAAAATAAATGGCACAACTCTTCTGAAAATGCTCTAAAGATGGCTTAAACCAATTATTTCAGTCTGTTACAGAGATCTGGGACTGTGAAAGAAACAATTTCTATCTCACAAATCAGGAAGGTGCTCAGCTCTTCACATAGTGGTTGGCTCCATGATATTTATGTATATACAAAGAGTCTAAGGATAATATGTAAATATTTAATAGAGGCCTGCATGGACTACATTCTCAGTAGAGCATTCTGTTTTGATCTACTAATTTGCAGAAAAAGTACTTTACATTGGTGAATGTACAGACTAAACAGGCAGATAATTCATAGAGCTCTGGGAAGGAGGAACTGAGTTATATGGGAATACTTAATCCAAAGGACTAAAGTTCATTAGGTATGGGACTGAGCCATCCAAAGAAACTAATGTCTAACAAAATTCAAAGTATGGTTTAGTTTAGATAATTAGAAAGTGAAGAATGAGAAGAACATTATCTATCTAAATTAATAGGGAATAAACATCAGAGTTTGAAGAGGTATTAGTATTGCAGACAATAATTGGGAAGTAGAATGTTTATGAATGTATTCATAGGAATTGTTTCCCTCCATTTACTAAATTTAGCTATTCTAAGGGGTCATAGAATATATTTCTTCTGCTGTTGCCATAATTTCCCCCCCATTTGCAGTACAAAATAGTGAGAATAGGCAATTTTAAAGGAGATTTAAGGCATTACTCAAGCTTGTAAGTGCACAGTTGTTTTTGTTTGTTTGTTTTTTTAATATCAATATTCAAAATAAATCAAATCCAGTACCATGTAATAGGGTAAAAAAGTTACTCAATATCTTGTACAAACACATACACAGGCACATTCAAAGCTGACAAAGTCAAAGAACAGAAGTATCATGTGGAGGTACAAATTAACAGCGCTAGCAAAACATCAGTAAGACTATGAAAATTACTTAATTTATCATTCTCAGGTTTATTTTATATAGAGAATCTCTCTATGAGTACACATTCATTACTTACTTTCATGAAGGGATTAATCATATCTCTAGAATCAAAAATTTAATTATCTCTACACACGTCTGCAACATTTTTGTTTTGTTGTTTCTTCAGATGTCTGATTCACTCAAAGCCTGATTTCAAGTACTATTAGCACTATCACTGACTCATTTTCAGCTAAGGAACAATAAGAAAAGGGGCTTATTCTGTAAATGCTAGTGCAATTATTCTGTACATCCCTCATCTTAACACTGGAACTGATTGAAGCCTGCAATATTATTTTCTGGAGTGTAATAGTATGTAAGTGCTATTGCACTGAATTACAATATTACTGCAACATAATAATTTATGTGATATGATAATACAAAATAAATGTCTTAGTATAGTGTGATGAAGAAGTAAACTACATCAGATTGCTAATGTTTCAAGCGAAAAAATACAGATAAAACTTTTAAATAAACAAATGAGAAAAAAAATTACCAGCATGTAAGAAATACGTTGTCTGTTATGACATTCTTGTGATATGGAGTCTTCCTTAGTTCCTCCAAATTCTGCCCCAGAAGAAAATGGTGTGAGGACCCATGAGCTTAGAGCATTGGAGATAGAGAACGTAGGAAGAGTCAGCACTTACTCTTGGTGTAAGAACAGCTCATCTGTGAGGCTCCTTCTAAAACACAGGGCAGGATCTACACTGCTGAGAGTTTGAGCCCAGATGTCATAATGAAGTCCATACTGGAAGGCCTGGGATCCCTCTAGTCACAGGGACCTGAAGCAAGACTCCATCCACTACGTTTTTCCTCAGTTCAGTAGTTTGGGTGGGTGGGTTTTTTGTCTGTTTTTCCATAAAAACCACAACACAGTGCATTTATCTTGCTCTCAGCCTCCTGAAAAATGCAAAACTCATGTATCACGGAGCTAGCAAGATTATTTAAAAAGAAAACAAAGTAAGTCAATTGGAGAACAAGCCTATCTATTTAACTAAACATGTCTGAACTATAAAAAAATTCTACATACAAACTAATTCAATTACTTCTCTAAAGATGAAAGCATGCACACAATGTATCTAATTGCAAGACAAAATGAGTCAGCCAAATATAAAGTTAATCATGATTGAAAGACTGTTTCAGAACAATAACTTTCAATGAGAAAAAGTTATAAGATTGCCACAACATAAATTTGTAAGTTATATTTATTCATAACAGTTACGAAGTGAAAAAGGTCAATGGTACAAAAGAAGTCTCTTGTTTTGCAAAGTGAAGAAGAGTTTCTTTTCTTTTGCTCCTGCTGTTGGGGAAAAGACAACCCTGATGTCAATACACTGGAGAGGAAAAAAAAAAACAAACAAAAAACAACTTTTCATACTACACAGACATCCTTCAATGTTATTATCATCTGCTTGCACTTTGTGTCAGTAAGAAGGTACGGCATATTTCCCTGAAATTTAAAAAAAAAAAAAAAAATAACATTTATGAAAGCATTAACTCCGACCAAAATACGCATCACAAAATAATTCCATTGTTATCTGAATTTTAAAAGTGCAGGAAAAATTAAGATATATGTGATCTCTTGCTCTCAAACCCCAGGCAAAAAAACCTAGACAGTTAGCAAGGACACATCTATTAACTCACGAGTCTGCATGTTGTCCAACCATTCCTTTGTGGAGCAAATCCAATTAGCAAGACTTAGCAGAAGAGAATTCCAAAATTCCCAATTCAACAATTTTTGTGCGGGCAGTCTAACCAATTAAACAAGCATCTGTCTACTTTGAGATCAGATATCTCTTTATACATATAGATGTGTCACAAAGTATGGCATTTAAAAAACAATTCCAAGGTGTTTTTTTTTTTTTTTTTTTTTTTGTCCCAGAGCTTGATCTCATCTGTACTGGTAGAAGTTTTCTCCAGTGGATCTGTTACATTGCTGCGGAGACCATAAATCAGTTCTCTTCACACTTCATTTCAGAATGGGTAAGGATTTCAAAAATTTTAAAATGCAAATGCTTTTTTTTTTTTTTTTTTTTTTAAATTGTTACAGGCTTGTGGACTGCCACAGAATTTTGTCTTTGTGCTATTCTACATGCTCCTATTATCTGAATTTCAAGCATTATATTACATGCAATCAGGGAAACTTTGGAATTGAGCTATTGAATCTAGAGGATATTAGCAAAGCTATGCCTTTATTACTTGTTTTACGAGGGCAAAAGGAATGAAAAGTTTCTTTGAAGAAAAAGAAACAGACAGTTTCTCTATAGTCTACCTGTAATTAATACCTCTTCTGATTCTTAAGTTGTGACCTTCATCTGCTCTTGCATATATTTTTTTCCCATTTGAACACACAAATATGTGCTGCAGCCAGTGTCTAATAAATCTGCTGTATATGTAGGCAAAGATTTCCATCTTTAGATATATCAGATAAACATTAACAACAGAGAGATCTGATGAAGAAAGTGATGCACTCTGTGAATGAGCACTAATATTGGCATTAAGCTGCCTAGGATATGCTTCTTTTGTAACCTCAGTGCAGAGGCATGTACGGGTAGTATAAGGCCAGCATGAACTCTGCTGGAAAAAAAAAAAAAAAAAAAAAAAAATCAGACTGTTCTTAGAAGTTCTCATGGGAAGAGAACTATTTCATGGCCAGTTTTCCAATATTACTATTTGCAAATATGCCCTTGAATTTTGTTCTTTGTCTAGCATGTTGACTGTTGGCACTTCATATCCAACCTGTTATCCTGTTTCAGCTGGGACAGAGGTGATTTTCTTTGTATTGTCTGGCATGATACTATGCTTTGGCTTTAGGAGAAAAAAGTGAATTTCATCCAAAGATATTTTAATAGGTTATCTAAATAGTTCACTTTGGATAAAGAAGACAGAGCACAATAACATAGAGACTATTAACAAGTAGATAAAAGTAGTGTATTTATACTTTTTTTTTTCTGAATCTCTTGTTGTTGAATAATTCAGACTATAATATGTCTGGCTTTCAGTGTTTTGCTTTTTTTTTTTTTTTATTCATAGTGTCTAAATCTAATCAGTTTATCTTAAAAAAAAAAAAAAAAAAAAAAAAAAAAAAAAAAAAAACTAGTTACCAGAAAATTCACATTGCAAATTTCTTCTAAATAGTTTTATTGATTTGTTTCAACTTTCTGACATATCTAGTTTGAGTGTTAAATTGACATCTGACCACCTGGCAGCAATGCCTTGTTCAAAATTGCTGACTACAGTTCTGATTGAGGTAATGTTTCTACTGGCATGCTGGTGTGACTTTCAGATATAAACAGTTCATGTCTATTGCTCAGTACGATGACTGAATCATGGCAAAGGGGAATACACATTCATACTAATATGATTTTAAAAAAAGATAATTCTATAACAAATCTCTTACAAATAAGAATGGCATAGTGAACTATGACTGGATGTTCGTGTGTGAGAACACCAGAAGATACAACAGAACAAGGGTTAAATGAATGGCCTGTATTGATAACAGAGGACATCATTCCCAGGACACTGCTCCCAGAAAACCTTTCCCAGCAGTAAAATTAAGTCATGTGTTGTGCCTGCCAAGATCTGAAGACCTGTGCCCTGAGAAGACCACAGTGTAAATGACTTGTTAACAGGATGACTGCAGCCAGGTTGCAGCACATCACATACAATATTCCTTGTCTTGTCAGCCCACCAGGAAAACAGACACAGATTTAAAAAAAAAAAAAAAAAAAAACCAAACACAACCCAACAACAAAAAAAACCACACACACCACACATCACCACCTCCAATTAGGAATAACCTGCCAACAACAACTATTAGGAATAACCTTGATTATAATTTATGGGGACTGAAGCAAGCAAGGTTCTAAAGAAAATGACTATACCATACAAACCATACATCCTCGAGAGTCTAAAAAAATTTGTCCCCCAAAGTATTTCACTGTTGCAAGACAAAAAAAAAAAAAAAAAAAAACCAACCTCAGAGACATACCAAGAACAACTCAACAGTCTGTGCCCCTGTGCAGCACATCAGTGATCTTGGCCAGAACATTTGGGCATTTACTATTAACGAGTATGTGAATGCAAGCCTATGACTGAATGAAATTTGAGATCAAATTCATGCAAGTTGGTAAAGTCACCAGAGAGATCCTATAAATAAATAATGCTTGCCTCCTCACATTTACCTTTGTTGTGGCTACTTTTCTACAAACTCACCAGAGAGTTACTGTTTCTCACAACCTCAGCATACATTCTTCCTTACCATTCGTATCTGAAGGACAAAACCAGAAGGAAATTAGAAAATTGAAAGTTTCCTGTGTTCTTCTAGAGAAGACACATCACCACCCCCTTGGTGTTTGAAGGCTGCATACAGAATATACAATCACATCTCTATGGCCTCTCAGAAAACCCTCAAAACTGTTTTCCTGAACTAGAATGTTAACTTCAGCATCATCATAACATTGGCTTTAGAGAGAACATACTGGCTGAAAAACTCCCCTTCAGGGGAATTAGACAATGAATACACAATAATCATTTAGATGCTTTGCTGGACTCTGTGCCAAGTCATTTGAAACAAAAGGTCTGTTTAATCTTCTTGTATGCTGTGTGATCATATATAACCTGATGTCATGACAAATCCTTTGGCCCTTGTGTGACTTCGTTTCTGTAACAGCTGGAGTATAAACTCTTCAGCAGTGCACATAAATTTATGCAAATAGAAATGGTGAAGTCACCTCTGTATGGTTTCCACATCCTGAAGAACTAAATGACTGAATTAAGCAGCCATAGCAGTCTATAAGTAGGTACTGTGCCAATGTTACAAGCAGGTATTTTGGAAACCAACCTGTCTCTGAGATTATGGGAATAGATAGATACAGCTTCAGCAAGAGAATTGCTTTTGCATTCGCTAGTATAAGAGATAATAGTCTCAATTACGCTTTCAAGTCCTGCTGTGCAGCTCTATTAGCTTTAGTGACAACAAATGAACTACATTTGCCTGGCTGCATTTAACATCAGAAACATACATTGAAATCAAGGTTCTCCACTGTTAACCTTCATGAATCCATGTCAGCCCAGGCAGATCTGAAGTTAGAGAAAGAGACAGAAGCTGCAGGGTGGTGGTGAAAGGATATTCACTGATTCAGAGTCTCAAGGAATATGGACTTACTAATTAAACGAAATAGGTGCAATAGGGTTAATATAGGTGTGGTACATACACCCTCTCTCCCTTGGACCAGGGCTTTCCTGGCAAATCAAAATTTGAGTGTCTTTCTTCAGTAGGTTCTAACTACTCTTTCTCATTGGTCCAAATATTTGTTTGGCCCTCATTCATGTGATTGACATTTCAACATCTGTGTCATAGGGAAAGACAACTCCTTGAGATGCATTTCATCTGATGGGCATCTGACCACGTGATAGGACACGCATAAGTATTTAGTTTACCTAGTTGTGGAGGATGTCACGTTGCTTGCAGGGCAGGAAACCATCTGACAAGACAGAGCCTCAGTTGATTTTTTTGTGCCTCCATAACCTGCCTGTGACGCATCCTCTGCTCACTGAAGCAGAAGTTTTCATCTTAATTTTTAGCAGATGAAGGAGCAAAACACTTATAATGAACTACATCCCACTCCAATTAGCAAGACAGATTATATACTTGATAAACCCACTGAACTGAAGCAGCTGTGATGGCAAACAACCTAGCTAGTCAGATGTGGGATTTTTTTTTGTTTTTACTTTGATTAATGCACTGGTTAACAGCTTGTAGTGCTATAAAGTGATAGAAAGTATAACAATAATATCAGAGTAGCAAAGGTTTTAGCTGCAGTAAATGACAAGCTCAAATGCAGCAGCCATAGATACAAAAAAAAAAAAAAAAAAATTTAAAAAAAAAAAAAATTTGCTTACCTTAAGAAAGTCTCAGGAAGACAAGAGTCTCCAGGAAGATACCTTCACCTCCACTGCTGA
Source organism: Tympanuchus pallidicinctus (assembly GCF_026119805.1). NCBI lineage: Eukaryota > Metazoa > Chordata > Aves > Galliformes > Phasianidae > Tympanuchus > Tympanuchus pallidicinctus. Next base: position 36,525,018 of record NW_026294747.1, on the reverse strand, counting down.
CCCTTAAATGAAGTCTAGGAAGGGGTGGATCCTGGCTCCACCCCTTTCAGTTACTCAGATGCATTGCATGCATCTGAGCTTCCCTGTGTTGGTCCTGCCTTCCCACCAGGTGATCAATCACTGTTTCAGGCCATGACTTAGTGTTTCCGGTACGCAGCTGAAGACTTAAATTTATTTATTTTGATGTTATGTGACTCTCTATATGAAAAATACTCAGTAGAAGCCATCTTTGCCTGGATCAGCTGTACCAAACCATATTTCTATGCAATCAGGAACCATACATCATCATATTTGCATCATATTTGGAAAGTTGTGGGCTATCAGGTGAGGTCTGGGATGACTGGAGGAAGGTCCTGTCACTCTCATTTACAAGAAAGGCAGCAAGGAAGACAGTGAGGCCAGTGAGTCTCATCTGGGGTCCTGGTCGATTAAAAACTTAACGTGAGCCAGCAGTGTGCTCTTGCAGCTTGGAAAGCAAATGATATCCTGGGCTCCATCAGAAGAGAGTGATCAGCAGAGACAGGGAGGTGATTGCCCCTCTCTACTCTGCTCTTCTGAGGCTTGATCTGGAGTACTGCATCCAGGTCTGGAACCCCTAGTACAAGAAAGACAGAGCTGTTGGGGAGGGTCCAGTGGAGAACCACAAAGATGATCAGGGGGCTGGAACACCTCCCCTACAAAGACAGGCTGAGGGAGCTGGGCTTGTTCAGCCTGGAGAAGAGAAGGCTGCAGGGTGACCTCATTGCAGCCTTTCAGTACCTAAAGGGAGCCTACAAAAAGGAGGGGAATTAACTCTTTGAAAGGGTAGATAACAGCAGGAAAAGGGGAAATATTTTTAAGTTGAGGGAGGGAAGATTTAGGTTGGATGTCAGGGGGAAGTTCTTTACAGAGAGAGTGGTGAGGTGCTGTAACAGCTGCCCAGAGAGGTTGTGGATGCCCCGTCCCTGGAGGTGTTCAAGGCCAGATTGGATGGGGCCCTGGGCAGCCTGGTCTCGTGTTAGATGTGGGGGTTGGTGGCCCTGCCTGTGGCAGGGAGATTGGAGATTCATGATCCTTGAGGTCCCTTCCAACCCGGGCCATTCTGTGATTCTGTGATACATCTGACTTTAATTCTTATAATATATAGTTTAGTGAAAAAGTCACATCTCTTGAACCACAAACCAGAAGAGATCTAAAAAGGCACTTTTTTTTCCAAATTAAATGTCTCATTGGACTTCATAACTTCAGAAGAGATACAGCACGTATCATCAGTTATGGTGAACATAGGTATTCCAGGACAAAGTGTTTGTGAAAATAAGTAATGGGGTTCTCAGTAGTTGAGAGGCACATTTTCCATTGAACTGCAAAGATCAATTCATGGCTAAGTAACGTGATACAGAGCATTTTTCCTCAGCAGAAGCCTTCTCTGTCAGACAACCTGTGTCTGATCACATGCAGGGGATAAACAGGGCTCATATGAAAGAGAACTGCTGATAACAGGGTTGGGAACAGGCAAATAGTTCTGCAGTGCTGTTTCCAGATATAGCTACAACTTATTCATAGACGCAACTGTTAATTACAAATTTTCTTGCATTGTTTTGCTTTTTGTTTTTCTCACTTTTAATTTTGAATGTTTATTTGTATTCTGAGATTCCACAACTTTTACCCTCTCCCTGCTCTTTTACATCCATTTTATCCACTTGTCTTCAATGTAAAACATTTCTTTCCATCATTTCATTGTTTGAAATTTCAAATTTCTTCATTGATGGTGGTGTGCTCCATCTTCTGTACTTTGATTTCCAGTTACTTCCCTGAGGCAAAGACTTTTCAGCAGTCTCAAATAAGAACATATTTTTTGATTAAGCAGCAAGCAAACCTTCAGAGATCTCTTTTTCCCTTCCAGTTCAGTTTTCTTGGTACTATGAGATGACAGACTGCATGTTCAGCTCCAGCATTTAGATGTAATTTTTCCAAGTCCATTTTTCCAAGTCAGCATCATTAGTTTTTACTTCCTACATTTTGACTCTTGAGTCTGCCTTATCCACAGTATACGTTTCCCTTTTCTTTGTTTCAAGAATTGATATTCTGTCACCTCGAACAAACAATTGACTATTAAATTGTTTTGGGAGGCAGTTCACTTTGGCACCACTCCTTTCCAAACACAAAACAGGTTGGTCTTGCTGCGTGAAAGCATAATTAATTCTCTTCTCCTTGATTTTGCCTTGCAAAGGGCAGCATCTGATAAAAATATAAACATACATACTGCCCATGGTTCTCAATAACCAAGGACAGCTTGTGGCTCTGTAGCAAGTTAACAGTGCAAAAGTCTGCCCAAAATAATCTCTGCCTCACCACAGTTATTTTTTGGAGTATGATTGATAGTGTTTCAGAACACTTTTTATTTCATACCATTCTTTCCACTTGTCTAGAGTCACTGGATTTCATCTGACAATGATTTCCCCCACATAAGCAGTATTTGACATTAGCAGGCTTAGAACTGGTTTGTACAGTACCACAGAAAACACACATCTCAGCTCTTTACAACCCCTTTATGCATTCTGTAATTACACCTTCCAGACCACAAGTGATGATGCAGTGCTTCCACATCAACACAGCAATCTTCCGCCTGATCTACAGGCCATGCTTATTAGCAGGCAGAATTTACTTGAAGAGTTGCACAGATTTATTTCATCAAATGAGATCTTTTGTCTGAATAGCAACTCCACAAGCGCATTATAAACATAAAGAAATTTTATCACACTTAGAGAAGCTTTGTCTTTGCTTGCTATTCCCACTGAGCAGTGAATACCCAGCATTCTAAGTGAACTATTTCATTTTCCAGTTTCCTTGGTTCTGAATCCTTAAACATGTCAGAGAAAAGAACTGGGTGAAAGACACAATTTTTCAACAATCATTGAATTTACAAGCTATTTCTGTCAAGGTGCTGTACTTAGAAAACTCAACAGTGGTAATCACACTCTGGAAACATTCACAGAAATATAAAGTAAGTCTTAAGAGATATTTTTCCTTCTCCATTTGCCATCCTTAGAAAATGTAAATATCTTACTTCGAATATGTTAAAGCACCAAATGAGCTCCTTGTGAGATAATCATTTACTATTTCAGCTTTGCTTCCTCTTAATCATCAGCTCAAAGGCTTTTTTTTAGACTGACCTTGTTCAATGTCAGTGTCCAAAGCAAATTATAGGAGGTGGGTCTTAATGCATTATTGAACTTGCTATTCTCAAAAATCCTGACCCAAAATTCTTCGAAACCCATTGTAAGATTTCCATTGACTTAAAAGCTTTAGGTCAAACCAGTAACTTCTAGAGCTGAGGCTAACTTGGAAGCTTGCATCTAAGCACAGACTATCTGTTATGAATATCAGATCCAGAGGTAATGCTGGGTCAGACGCTCATCTCATCTTGACTGCTGCATTCCATAATGGAATCATAATTTAACATTTCAGTTTTTTCAATGATTCCCAATCTGACAATAAAACATCAATGGGAACACAATGAGTTCATATATTTTGAGGTTTAGTACAAAATAAACAAAACAGAAGACAAATTATTCCTAAGGAGTATTTTTTTCTCTGCTTGGGGAACTGCTGCTTGTTTTTTAATCCAGTCACTGTGTTGTCTTGGTTTCTGTGTGTTTGAAATAAGAACCTCAGTTCAGCTTTCTCTAAGCAGACTCAGAATGCTCAAAATTCAGAATAACTTCTCCAACTGGTTCCTATACCTCAGCAAACCTGAGGGCAAGCCTGTCCTCATCACAAGATTGGAATGCAGTATCTATTTGATCTGGCTTGCCCACAAAAGTTTTGTTCTGTTTCGTTTCTTGAGTTGTTCTCTTTTTTTTTTTTCCCCACAATTCTATTTCTATCCCATTTTAAATGTCAACACAGTAGAAGTTTCTAAAAATATTGTTTCTGGTCAGACATAAAATAAATACTTGCTCAGTAATTCTTCACGTTTTTCAAAATGCTTTGACATGGAAAAATGATTGTTATTATTTTTTCATCTACTAAATTGATCCTAAAATGTTAGCTACAATAGATTCACTGAAGAAAATGTGGTTATTAAAAAGGCTGGAAGGAATTTTATTAGAGGCAGGGTGTATTTCAGGGACATTTTATTTTATTGTGAAAGGACTGCTAGGCATTGTGTTGCCTGTGGTGAGTATTATTGATCTTTCCATTGTAGACAGTAACCTCATAGCAATTACTAAATAAATATGGTATAAAGATGAAAACTTCCTAAATTCCATGTTGAATTAAAAAACATTAATTACACAAAGATAATAGTTTATACTTTCAAAATTAGACCTTTAAAAATGCTTTTAATAAAGCCATTCCTCACAAGGAGGGGTCTTCAGTGAGCAAAGATGGATCTACTCCTCACAGCTCTGTAGCTGAACTTTATTGCTATCTAGAAGGAAGTTGGTGGCACCAGCACATCATCTAAGGTGGCTAAGTTATATGAGAAGCTGGCTCAGCTATCCTCACCAAACCCCATACATAGTCCAAAATACTGCCAAGAGATTCAAAACATTTTTTTGTTTAGCTTCCAGTTTGACCACAAACAGGGATCCAGGAAGAAATGTTGTATGACCCAATAACAACTTTGTTTTTCCCAAAACAAACACTTTTGCTCGTCAACAACAAGCTGCAATAGGGCCTTGCTAGCATGAACAGTCCGTTACAGAACTCTACATTGTGGAAAAAATGAAAAGACATACAGAAATAGATGAAGCCTCAAAGAATTAACATTTTAACATTTTAAGATTTAAAATAAGTGACAGCATCTGACAGCATCACTGCTCTCCAGAGTCAGTGGTTTACAGTTCTCTGGGATTTTAATAGCTAATTAGTATCAAAAGATATAAAATTCAGAGAAAGCTGTGAAAAGCAAACAAAGAAAACCATAAATAAAGAAAAACCAAAAGAGAGAAAGAGAGAAAGAGAGAGAGAAACAAAACCACCACCCACACTGTTTTCATCTTAAAATGCATGACTGTCATTTCCACAAAAAAAAGATGCAAAGAATTGAGACATATATAGCAAAAAGGTACTAGCAAATAAAAACATACATTTAACATACTTATCAGCTACAAGCAGGAACCTTCTAAGAAAACTGATTGTCATTCCTAATCTTTACTCTCTACATAATGCAATTAAAGACTTCCCCCACAGGCCATCTGTTTCCCATCATCTCTGGTAGAAAGTGTAAGTATTGTTGCTTTTCATAAGGACAGTAGTGCAGTGGTAAAGCAGCATTATTTATGTCAGGTTTCAGGAGGACTCCTTTCTATTATGAATTAAGGTGCATGGAACAGTTCTCACTTTTGCTGATCCCAGAGGTTCATTTTGCCTCCTGCCATTTTGGCACTCACATTTTTTCTACCATCTTTTGTTCCATTAGACATGCTACTGAGCTGTGTATCAGACCTTTTGCAGCTGAAGCAGTTAGTCCTCATTATTTTCCCTGCGTTGTTTAGCTGCCTTAATTCACAGTCTTCAAATGCTACTATGTGGCTTTCAGGTACAAGCACTGTAGTGTAACTTTAGGTAATAATTTTAATGGTAGCATGATACAGTAATATCATCTTACTTTTGTTTGCTCAGCCTTGTTTTTCCCTACCACACATACAGATTAATTTAGAACCGTAGTAAATAAAAGCAGTAAAGGTATAATAGAAATTCTCAGCTCTGTATGAAAAAAACTATTTGACTCACAGATGCATTTCTGGTGAGATGTCCCATGATGATTTTTCAAATACCTATAGATTCCTAACTCCACTGCTTGAGACTCTGCTTCTCCCCACTCCTCACTACGTGGAGTCTCTCATCTTTTTCCTAAGCTACTCCATAGTCTCCCCACTTTCTCCCAGGTATTTCCAAAAGCACTTTAACATCAAATCCAATCTCAGGGTATCCCAAGAGGAGCTCCAACTTGTCTCAAACACCTCTCTTCCATATGTCATGTTCTTGCCCTTAGTCAAAAGTCAATAAAAAACATTTACCCCAGACTTTGATAGCAACAACAAAGACAAAAAATAGAAAATGTTTCTGAAGGGATACAATCTGCAGAAGGAAAAAGGCTTTGGCCCTATTCCACTGAACCTAAAACATCCCTTGAAAGGAACTACATTCATCAAAGTCTCAGTCATCAAACCTGCTCTAGTTTGGTGCTAATTATTGTTATATTGTGTATTATTGTGGCATCTTTTATTAAGAATTTCTGGATTGGGGGTGAGCTTTCTGTGATTCTGCGATTCTTTCTTCTGGTAGCAGCACATCACCTCCAGGGGATGTGTTAGAACTCTGTTGTCCACTTCTGGTCAGTCCAGACCTGTACTGTGGCTGCAGTAGCCCAGACTGAGCCCACACCATAGGTTTGCCTTTCAGAAATCTGACAATGCCAGATATTTTAAGACACTGGAAGGCTTGGTAGCTGCTGCAGTCACAGTACTGAAATTACTTATCAGCTTTCAATACATTGTTGGCTAAGGGATATTCAGTATCTTGAGAGAGAACATTAAAAGATAAACACAGAAATTAAAAGATAAACACCACAGCACAGTGTGATGCAGTGCTGATGCAAACACTTGGGCCTTTCTCTCATAATTACAACTAACTGAGAGTTAATAAGCCACCAGATGCAATTCCAACTGTCCCAGTTATCCTGCAAGTAGCCTCAGAGGTGTCCCAATTAAACACAATGTAAAGACTATAAAATATGTGCATAAGCTTAGCTCCTACTGAGACCTCTTGATTAAAAGCACATCATTATTTCACACGTCTGCTAATTAGCACCGACAGTACCTCTGATTTCAAAGGAATGTGATTGCTCTCAGCATACACCACACTGACCGTTGATGCAGTCCTGTACACCACCACTCCAAGTGTTGATCTTGAGAACAGTACTCTAAAATGACCTGACATCACCTCTGATGGTTTTTGCTAGGAGAGACTTATTAGTGCGTAAATATTCAACATAGCTAGAAGCTCTGATATCAAAGGAACATATCTATATAACTACAGACAACAGAAAAATTGATTCCGGAGTTTACTTAATTTTGATTTCCCTGTTGCCCTGTTCTGTATATCCTGCTCCAGGTCCTATTGCAATTTAATCAGAAAGTGGTAATTAATTCACAAGGTAAAATAAAACTCCCAGCATGACATTAAAATTGATTGTAAGTGAAAATGTGCAAACTACTTAACAATTACAAAATAATTAAGAGAAAATGTAAGATCTGTTATTTTTTGTGACCATAGTTTGACTCCACAAAATTGAAAAACCATCAAATGGCAGATCACATCTGTCTGTAGCTTGTTTGAGCATACTATGGGCAAAACAATTAAACACTAATAAACGTTCCTGAATTGCAGGAAGATTAGTGATATTTTTTAATAAATTTTAAAAACCCACAAACATAATTTCATGTGTGCTACTGTCTTATTTATGGAGTGTTATCCACAGAAAATCTAGGAGGTAGGATGCAGCAAATTACATGTACTTGTAGGTAAGTCTCAGTTCAGGCCTCACTGAAATTAACAAAGGGCACAATTAGCAATCTTGCCAAAGGATATTATGCATTATTCTGCCAGAACTATTTAAAATTTCTTTTGAAGGATTATTACTAGTGTAAAATGCATAACAGAGCCATCTAACTATGTGGATTTTCATTTTTAGCAGCTTTCTGGATACAGAATGTATACGTAATTTTTTGCCTTACAGTGAAAAATACACACATACATGAAATGGTTTTATTTTCTCTGCCTCACCTGACCTACACTTTGGTTACAATTGAATAAATGTAGGTGAGTTCTGGCAGACATTGTTTTTAAAGGGCTGAGTGGCATATCAACTTTGCAAAGCAACATTGGCAACATCTCACCTATTGCTGGCCCCAAGCAGCACTAGTCTCCTACAATGCACATCAGAAATCTCATTCACAGCAGTGAAGCTCAGCTGATCTTAAATACCCAAAAACTGCTTGATGAGACACATTATACCATTCCAGTGTGCAGCATTAAATATGCACCAGTACTCAGCCATTTAACACAGACAAGTAACTGAGAGTGTTCTTTACAAATAGCAGTATACCATTCTTTTATACCTGTTGTGACTAAAAAGATGTAATTGCCTGACAGCTCTCTGTTTTTACAGATTTGTGCTTTTAGACACTTGTTTGAAATTACACGACTGCTTGCAACTGCATCTGTAACTACCTCAGATCATTTTCCATATAAATGGAAAGAAGATGAGACTTTCCCTACATTTTTTTCTAACCACAGTGTTCTCTCAGAGTACAATGTAGAGAACGGTATAGGTTTTGGAATGATACAACTTTCACTTGAAGTTTATGATGAATCAACCAGGTATGCAGTACCAGTAATTGAGAATGGAGTATATTCATCCAAGTCAAACAAAATTTGACAATTTTCAGCCTCAAACTATTCGTTTAAAAGTTCATCAGCAATGCAGTTTACCCTGTAAATATTTTGTGAACATGGATCTCTTTATGACAAAACACCTTAGCATTTTATTGTACATTTCCTAGCGTTCAGATGATGTGATTTTTCTCATACTCTGTCTTGGGAATAGTGGGACACTTGCAGTTCTGTGCTAGTCCAGAAGGAATGCTCTGGGACTCAGATTCAGATGAAATGAAATGCTAAAAGAAAGCTGCAACAATTAGAGTGCTCTCTATGTCTTCACACTGAAAGTAAAAGAAGTCCAGAATATTATTCCAGATGTATATCACTCCACTACAGATGCCATAGCCAGGTAATATGAAACATGTTTGACTAGACAGAAAAGACATCTAACTAATACTGTGACTAGACAGAAAAGACATCTAACTAATACTGTGAAAGCATTGATGTGACTGATACCAATTATGTAGAATTAGTCAGATATGCATAATAAAAGAGGGATTTTAAAATTGTGAAGAATGCATGGAAGAATAATACAAGCACTTGAGAAAATGGCTGACAGCACAATACACTGCTGCATGAGACATCAATTCAGACAAACTGTAGGCCTCAAGTCTATGAGTAATTCTACATTTCTCCCTAAGGAGAGCTTCAGGATTGCTCAGAAACAGAGATCTCTCTAACTGCTGCTGCAGGCTCTATCTCCATGCAGGTTTCTACACATCAACAACCTGTCCGGATGTGTTCAATGTCTCCTTAGTCTCTCCAAAAAGCATTGCCGATAATGAAGAAGACGTAGACCTCAAATAGTCTCTCTGTCTGGCTTGCTCAGCTGTCATTTCATTAACATCAAAAAGAACTGCAAAAGATTTTACACAAAGACTGCACCAAGCAAACTGCCCAAATAGACAAACTGCAGCCAAGTTCTGGAAGAGTATAACTGTGTCAGAGAAGTGGCAATAAGGATGAACTGCATAAATATACTCAGTTGAATATATTCTAATGAATAATGGAATTAGCTTTTATTGAGATTGCAAACACTTGCATCAGAGGATATTTTAGCACCAGGCTTGAATAGTAGCCAAGAGCTGAGCAACCAGGTGCTAAGAAGAATATCTGTGTAATTATCATTGAGAGATTGAGAGTACAGTTGTTTTTTTTTTCCTCCAAGACGCATGGAGGACTTTAATAGTACCAATTTCATATGCTTCACAACACCCTTTCAATAACCACTCTATCAAGAAGCTCTGGCACTGTGCTGCTCTTTGGGTCATTATCTACAACAGATCCAAAGTTAATATATAAAGAGTATAAAGCTTTACCTCAACAGTAGTCTATTTTAGCAAGTTCTCCATACAAAAGACAATCACTGCTGCAGTGGTATAGTCTTGGTGAATGCTCCAAAAATATCACTCACTGAAATCAACTTTGTATCCTAGTCAAAGAGCAGAAGGAAAACCTGCCACCTGGTTCAGTAATTTAGCTGCAAGATATTCATTTTTCCTTTCCATTATGCATTAACCTCAATACAAGTACTTGCACTGCAAATATTTTAAAACAGAAGAGTAGTCCCAATGGAACAATCTGTGTTCATCAGGTTAAATATATGCACAGAGTAAATCAAAGGATGGGAATAGGCAAGTTGTATATGCAATGGGGGCACTGTACCATCAAGATTTTTAAGCAGGATTTCCCTCTGTAAACAGTGAAGGGCTCTGATTTATAACTTATTTGCACAGAATAATAAAAGTATTTACTTAAAGAACACCACTGAAATGTATGAAACCAAAACTAGGTTATATATCTTCCGAAGTTGAATAATGAGATAAAATGTTAATTCTGAAGAATGTAGAATGTGCAAATAGTGCAAACACGGGTCCAAGTATAATCAGCAATAACAAATAGAAATCCTGGAAAAACTGTGGAACATAATTAACATAAAAGCTTTTTGTGTGTGTGTGTGTGTGTGTGTGTGTGTGTGTGTGTGTGTGGATTACAGTCATAGCTTTGAACAGCAATCTCTGACTTCGAACAATTATTTCAAATGCCTCAGGCATACGTGCTGAGGTTTGCTGCTCTTTGTACACAGAGAAGCCTATGCTCCTTGAACTGAAAATTCATGATGTACCAAAACCATTGTGTTGCATTTTCTGAGCATATTTATTTGCAGGTTTCCCTGGTAAGCTTTACTTTTGGCTCAACTTTGTGAAACAGAAGGATGGGTAGGAGCAAATTATCTTCCTTTTAAAATTAGAACTAATAACCTAATAGTTGCCATCTCCCCTTACAATCTACTGCTCCTTAAAATGTTATCACTCATTCTGTTTTAGAATCATCTATATAATTTACATACTTTCTATCATTGCACTTGCAATAAAAAATACAAAAAAAAACAATTGTTTACTGTGGACTAGTTAGTGGCTTTGATGGGTCTTGAAAATATTATAGGAGACTCATTAAACATTTGCATAGAAAGGAAAAGAAAACACTTATAAATATTTTAAAAAGCAATACTGAAAGAATAATGAAGTATAGCATAGGCAAAAAGAAGAAAAAATGTTTCAAATGACAAGAGGTTAGGGATGGAGACAGGAAGGGAAAATTCTGTGAACCAGATTTACGGCTAAGGAAGATGGGTGCACTGTGTGAGGTACATTTGCAGATACAGGTAAAGTTTTATTTTTGAACAAGACCTGAAAATGTAGGAGTATTTAAACTTCAGTACAGAGAAGAAAGGCATCTGCCTTAATTTTATGTGTGTGTCTGCCAACTGTATGGGGCTGCTGAATATGGCCTGAACCTCTGATTAATCACCTGAGGCAAGCAATGAGTCAGCCATGGGAGTACAGGTGAAGGCAATTCACCTGTGCTGCTGGAAGGGGTAGAGCCTGGCTCCACCTCTCCTAGACCCATTTAAGAGCTGACTGTCAGCAGGAAAGGATCTGTTCTGGACATCCACTCCACCAGAGTTTCCTATGCAAGCCTAGGATTGGGTGAGTGTCCTTTTCTGCTCTAGCATAATAACTACATAAGCCAAGCTCTCAAATATACTATATTATCTGTATATTTATTGATTGTACAATTGGTGAGCTAGGCAGGCCAAATATGCTTTACATCATGGCTTTTTTGTGGAATTTCTATAAAGGGGTCAGGGGGAGCACATCATTCCCCTAGATAAAATGGTCCCTGGACAGATCCCAATGTTTCTGAGATCTCCTTATTAGCAATTAGCAACCATAGTTGAGAAATGAGGTCCCCTGCATACTATGGGGAATATTTCCCCATTCCGCATGATGGAATACTTTCAAGGATGAGACAGAGACATCCTAACTACAAAAGAAAGGCAGTTAGCTGCATCCACAGTGGCATGGCCACTGTTAAATGCCTTAAATCAAACTGAGATAAGATCAGACACCTTAGAAAGTGAAAATCAGCTATTAAAAGCTTGTATTGAAAAACTGCAACAGGAACTTAATGTATTACCGGGGGGAAAAAAAAAACAATTTTACAGTCCCTAGGTCAGATCTGCAGTTTTTGAATAGATGATAGACTCACGTCTGAAGTAATGGACCTGGTTGAACAGGAAAACAAAAACTCTAAGTCAGATTTAGAGGTTCCGCTTACGGCGGATTCCTTGGAACTCTGTCCTATTATAACCCAAAAGACAAAGAAAGACAAGATAGACCAGCAGGGGTGCCTCCTGACCAATGCCCTCTGCTGAAACGCATTTACGTGTAATGGCTAGGCTATATACACCAACAGAACTAATGGATATGGCGCAGCAATTTGGGCAGAGGCCAAAATAGAGCATACCTACATGGTTACTTAGGTTATGGGATTTAGGGGTGTAAAGCATCATGGTTAATGGGCCAGAAGTATCAAAGTTAGCCACCATGACGCTACACTCTGCTGTCAGGCAGAGACTGTATGCTGCTGTTCAGCATAGCAATGAGAACCATTCAATAATAGACTGGTTAATGGCAGCATGCTGCATGGTTTGGCCGAACAAATCAGATATTCCAGCAAACACAGGATTGTGGTCCTCCATGGAGGACCTTCAAAATTATATTTGTGAATTGGGCATAAGAGAAGCGATATACAAGGACTCATTTGATAGCCCAGATAGGGTAAAGTTTTTGGCAGATATGCGAGATAAAATCTTACAACAGGCCCCTTCTCACCTATATGGGACCTTTCTTTCTATATTAAACCCTCTGGTGACCTCGTAAGCTGTGATTCAACAGGTTGCCCAGTTAGTAGCTGATCTGGGGGAGACAGAGCATCTGCGCATTAGGCACAATATCAGAGTAGTAGAAGAAGCAGAGGTGCTTCCAGTAGTTAAAACTAAGAGGCCACCTGTGCAGAACTCTCAGTCAGGGCCTGTAAGGGTCTCATGAAAACAAATGTTTAACGACCTTATTCGGGCTGGTGTCTGACTTGCAAAGATCGACCACCAGGCTCAATCGCATCCTCCTTCAGCTGTCTCCACAGTTGAAGGACAATCAGAGGTTCCAAAACTATCCTAAGAAACCAAGAGTTATAGGAACAGTACTGATGATGATGACGTGGAATTTAGAGGATTTCATTGTTCCCAATAGAAAAAAGAAGTCCCCTCATGTGTCTCGGGCTACAATGCCTGAGCTACCTGAAGCAAAAGTCTTGATTTTGGTCCAGTTCATGGTGTGACGAGGGATGTTAGTCCCCCTAGGGCCTCCAGATGGGACTGGAGGCCTATGTAGAGTTGACAATTTACTGGTCCTGGAAAAATGTCCAGAGTTATGGCACTTGTTGATACTGGAGCAGAAAGATCAATTATCTATGGAGATCCGAACAAATTCCATGGAGACAGAGTGATGATTGGTGGTTTTGGGGGACAAACTATTCCTGTCACCCAAATATGGTTAAAATTGGGGGTTGGGTGTCTCCCACCCTGGGAGTATAAGGTATCTATTGCCCCAGTCTAGGAATACATCTTGAGCATAGATGTTCTATGGAGTGAATGGGAGAGTTCAGACTTCAACAGAGATGTATTAGTATCTGGGAGGTGCAGGCAATATTAAGAGGCCACGCGAAACATGAGCCTCTTTGCCTGCCAAAACCACACTGGGTTACTAACATAAGACAGTATAGACTCCCAGGAGGGCAGAACAAAATATCAAAAATGGTGCAGGAATTAGAAAAAGTGGGCATTATAAGACCTGTTCACAGCCCATATAATTCCCCCATACGGCCAGTGCAAAAATCAGATGGCACATGGAGAATGACGGTAGATTATAGAGAATTAAATAAGGTCACGCTGCCTATTCATGCAGCCGTACCCAATTTTGCCTCCCTAATGGACACATTGAGTAGGGAGATAAAAACCTATCACTGTCTCCTAGATTTAGTGAATGCGTTCTTCAGTATCCCAATTGCTGAAGAATCGCAAGATCAGTTTGCGTTTACGTGGGGAGGCAGGCAGTGGACCTTTCAGGTCCTGCCACGGGGGTATGTGCATTTGCCAACGTATGGTCATAATCTAGTGGCACGTGACGTAGCTGATTGGAAAAAACCTGATAATGTTAACCTATATCATTATATTGATGATCTCCTGCTGACATCTGACTCACTGGAGGCAGTAGGACAGGCGGCGAATTCATTAACCGCCTATTTACAACAGAGGGGATGGGCTATAAATCCCCAAAAGGTGCAAGGTCCGGGCCTGTCTGTAAAATTCCTGGGAATAGTTTGGTCAGGAAAGACCAAAGTACTTACCAATGCTGTCATAGATAAGGTACAGGTGTTCCCAGTCACTACAACATCAAAACAGCTGCAAGAGTTTCTAGGTATATTGGGTTATTGGCGTTCTTTCATACCTCACCTAGTGCAACTGCTAAGGCCACTGTATAGGCTCACAAAAAAGGGGCATCTATGGGACTGGGGGAAAACAGGACGCTTTCCTACAGGCAAAATTGGCAGTTACCCAAGCCCAGGCATTGGGTATACTTGATCTTACCCTCCCAGCCGAGTTGGATGTTCATGTTATTCAAGATGGGTTTGGTTGGGGCCTGTGGCGATGCCAGAGTTCTGTTTGGGCCTCCGTTGGTTTCTGGTCTCAGGTTTGGCACTGAGCAGATGAAAGATACAGTATGATTGAAAAGCAGTTATTGGCTGCCTATTCGGCATTACAGGCGGTAGAGCCAATAACTCAAACAGCTGAAGTTATAGTCAAGACCACCCTGCTGATTCAGGGGTGAGTGAAAGATCTGACCCACCTTCCTAAGACAGGGGTGGCCCAAGCACAAACAGTGGCACGATGGGTCGCCTATCTCAGCCAAAGGAGTAGTCTGTCTTCATCACCATTGAAAGAAGAACTCCAGAAGATCCTAGGCCCAGTAAGATATCACAGTGATGCACCAAAAGAAATACTGGTTGTTCCACCAGAGAGGAGTCCCGTTCAGGACTCTCAGGAAAATACCCCTGAAGATGCCTGGTATGCAGAGGGGTCCAGCAAGGGCAACCAGAGCAAGTGGAGAGCAATAGCATACCATCCTTCTACTGAGACAGTATGGTTGGACAAGTGGGATGGTCAGAGCAGACAATTGGCAGAACTGTGAGCCTTGTGGATGGTTGTATCTAAGGAAGCCGGTGATGGTATCCTGAATATCTGTACAGATAGTTGGGCTATGTACAGGGGCTCACTCTTTGGATTGTGCAGTGGACCGCCCAGGAATGGACTATCCAGGCCTGGCCAATCTGGGGCAAGGACATGTGGTTAGACATATGGAATATGGTCAAACACAGGACTGTATGTGTCTACCATGTTTCTGGTCATCAGCCCCTACAGTCACTGGGAAATAATGAATTCAACAAGCTGGCCTGAGTTCAATGGATTGAGAATTCACCATCTGAGAACATCGCCCATGGGTTACACCAGAAGCTACGGCATGTGGGACAAAAGACAATGGGGGCAGCTGCTAAAGCATGTAGACTGCCCATACAGCTACCGGACATCGTCCAGGCATGCCGGGATTGTGACGCTTGCTCCAAGATGAGACTGAGATCGTTGCCCAAAACAGCCCATCTTGCTAGAGGACACAATCCTCTCCAGCAATGGCAGGTCAATTACATTGGGCCCCTTCCTCAGTCTGAGGGGGCAAGATATATCCTGATCTGCATCAACACTGCAAGTGGGCTACTGCAGGCCTATCCAGTGCGAAAAGCAAACCAGGCATATACCATCAAGGCACTCACTAAACTGAAGTCTGCCTACGGATCATCTCAAGTCCTTGAGAGAAACCAAGGAAATAGTTTTATTGGTGCAACGATACAGCGCTGGGCAGAAGAAAATAACATTGAATGGCGATTCCACCTGCCATATAATCCAATGGGAGCAGGCCTCATTGAATGTTATAACGGTATTCTTAAGGCTGCCCTGAAGACAGACTCCCAGTCCCTGCAGGGGTGGATGAGAAGACTGTATGAAACCTTGCGGGACCTGAATGAAAGACCCTGAGATGTCAGACCCAGTGCCCTGAGAATGTTGCAGATGACATGGGCCACCCTGCTTATGATCCAAATTACGGGCACTGATCATCAGGTAAGACCCCAGATTGGTAATGAAAATAATGTTCTGCTCCCTGCACCTGTGAATTTAGATCCAGGTACCCATAAAATAAAATGGCATTAGAGGGTGGAGGTAGGACCCAAGTGGTATGGCCTACTTGCACGTTGGGGGAGATTGTTGGAGGCGGGAGGCTCAGTAGTCCCTCCTCAGTAGTCCCTCCAGTAATAGGTACATAGCCTACTGATATTGTGGTCAACACTCCAATTTCCTTTGCTAAAGGGACTCCCATCATGTCCTTATGGTAGATCAGGACCCCTCCTTTGGTGCCTGATATTATTATGCTGCGGCAGACATCCAGCCAGAAGGTGTGGTACAGGTGGCCAGGATGTGCCCCAGTACATGTGGAAGTGTTGACCCAGGATAGAAATACGGCCTGTATCTTGCCCTGGAGGGCAGACCTTCCCCTCTTGGTACCTCTGAAACATCTGTATTACACCCTGTGGGTCTTTAAGCCTTCAGGATCACCAGAAGGAACATAATGTCATCAAAGCGTTCCAGTGTTACTGTCAGATCACATGCAACACCCAGTGATGATCTATATCGGACTGATGGAACACAGGACAGACCTGCACCTCACAGCTGCATGCCTCCAGTAACATCATCGAGCACTGCCCCATAAAAGAATATCAACGTTCACTGATTGTCACTCATCTTGAATTTTACCAACATGTGGTGTGATGAAATTGTATAAGCGTCATAGTATATAGGATCTCTGTATTAGGAAAAGCTCACCCATTAGTCAACCTAATCATTGGTTCATGCTGTGAAAGGGTTGAGTGTATGGGGCTGCTGAATATGGCCTGAACCTCTGATTAATCACCTGAGGCAAGCAATGAGTCAGCCATGGGAGTACAGGTGAAGGCAATTCACCTGTGCTGCTGGAAGGGGTAGAGCCTGGCTCCACCTCTCCTAGACCCATTTAAGAGCTGACTGTCAGCAGGAAAGGATCTGTTCTGGACATCCACTCCACCAGAGTTTCCTATGCAAGCCTAGGATTGGGTGAGTGTCCTTTTCTGCTCTAGCATAATAACTACATAAGCCAAGCTCTCAAATATACTATATTATCTGTATATTTATTGATTGTACAATTGGTGAGCCAGGCAGGCCAAATATGCTTTACATCATGGCTTTTTTGTGGAATTTCTATAAAGGGGTCAGGGGGAGCACATCATTCCCCTAGATAAAATGGTCCCTGGACAGATCCCAATGTTTCTGGGATCGCCTTATTAGCAATTAGCAACCATAGTTGAGAAATGAGGTCCCCTGCATACTATGGGGAATATTTCCCCATTCTGCATGACAGAATACTTTCAAGGATGAGACAGAGACATCCTAACTACAAAAGAAAGGCAGTGGCATGGCCACTGTTAAATGCCTTAAATCTCTTTTCTATTAGGAACAATGAAATCCTCTAAATTCCACACTATATTCATTGATTGTACAGCATCCCAGTCCAATCTTGTTTGGCTTTTATGTCCCTCTTGCCTTTCATTCCCATCTCTGAGACCTTAGCGTGGAAAGGAGGTGAAGCCCACAGCAGGGGCACTTCCTCCTCATACAATCTGCAATTGAGAATAGGAGGGAAGGGGAACCATAAAACAGACATGAAGCAAAATCGCACCAAGTGGAAATAGAAACCTGCTGCATTCTCTTCTGCATTCTCTCTGAGCAAAGTGTTCATGTAAGGGTCAAATAGAAAGCTCTACACATTTGTTGCAAGGCCTTTGACAGTAGCATGAAGACATGAATGGGAACAGCCCCAGAGAGCTAGTGGCTTAAATTTTGAGGAATTTCTTTTGTCGTTGATTATAGAAGGTTTATCGTTAACCCCTTTTCACTCCTGCCCAGCTACACAGATTTGCCTGGCTGTGTGACATTCAAAGAGTAACTTTAACATGAAACATTTATAAGTCATGCTTACTGCTTTAGAAAGCAAGCAAATTAGGGAAGCCAAAAAGGCCTTTTTGCTTCCCAGCTGAGAGTAAAAGTAGGCAGCAGCCAGCCACCTGCTACTTATTGAAAATGCTGCTGTCTGTACTAGTGTGCCATTAGCCAAACTCTTTACAAGCAGAAAATGTCAGGTTTAAGCTTACGCCTGCAAGAACTCAGCCAGTGGAAGCCTCGTTGCAGTCTATTTACTTTCCTGTTTGTAGCTCTCCTGGAGAGTCTCTAAAGTATTGCAGATTTAAAAGTACTTGATTACTACCTCCCATCCTTATTCATAGTGAATGCTGATTCATTAATTATTTCCCATTTTTTTAACCTGTTCTGCCAACTTAACTCCGAAATATGGGAAGCATTGCACTTCTAATGCTGTTTCTCTTTTCTTCTGCCATCTACTTTACACTACAAAATTACATTTACTAAAATCCAAAACCTCTTATGATCCTGTGAAATAGTTACACGGTTGTGTTCTTG
This sequence comes from Tympanuchus pallidicinctus, assembly GCF_026119805.1. Classification (NCBI taxonomy): domain Eukaryota; kingdom Metazoa; phylum Chordata; class Aves; order Galliformes; family Phasianidae; genus Tympanuchus; species Tympanuchus pallidicinctus. Next base: position 36,506,567 of record NW_026294747.1, on the reverse strand, counting down.
GTTAAATAAATTCAAAGTCTAGAATGATGCAAGATAATTATTTATTGACAGAAAACAAATGTTCTAACTCAGTGCCAACTTGCTGGTTAACTTTACAGACTCAGACGTGTCTCAGTAATAGGGGTACTTAACTGGCAATGTCTTTACTCCACCATGGCCCTCCATTCTCCATTTCTCTGAGGAAGCCACAGAATGGGTAGATCTGTAATTTTCATTCTGCTTTTCCACACCCACTTCTCATGTAGACCTGGGAGTGAGAAAATCCAACAGAACTAGAAAAGTCAGCATGGGTTCCTTTCTGAAAGCCTTCTCAAATTCATGAAGACAGTGGAAGAGCTTGGATTTGTCCCTTAGTAAAACAATACACTTTGTCTTCACCCTCCTCTGGTATCTGGAAACTCAATTGTATTTTGCAAGAAAAATTGCATCTAATCTGTAAAGGGGCAATGAACTTTCTACAAGTTCCTCTGACAGATGGTACGAGTATCAGAGCACTGAGAAGTAATTAAGACTGTGCTCATAACTGCTTTTTCAATCAACAGATGAACCAAAATCCTGAAAGGCTTCAGTCCAAGCAAAATTCTTTGTACTGAGGAAAACTAATCAAAACTATTTTGTTTCATTTACTCTTTTGTATTAGGAATCACCTCAGGTTTATGCATGTGGACAAGTAGGCAAATGAAATTATGCATATAATTCACAAAACTATTGGAAAAAAATGCTATCTTCTGCAACTATCCAGTCATTTGGAGCTGAGCAACCTTAACCAGACTAGTAATTTTGAGCTGATCACTAGCTGAGAAGATCTAAGCATAACTGCTACTGCTTAAATGAATGCCCTAACCACTAATCAACTGATCAGAATGAGACAGCACCCAGAATTTAGATCTATAAATCCTGAATTCCACTGTCTGCTGCACTAAAGGAAGACACTGTGGTACATCTAGCTCAGAAAATATATCTCAACTTATTTAGTGAGTTTCATGTTGGACCTCAAAGTTTGCACTTAAAAAATAATAATAAAAGCTCAACCATGATGATAAAAGTTATAAAATTACATGAGGGCTAAAATACTGTTTAAAAAAAAAAAAAGCACTTAAGCACTTACACTTGCAATGTAACAGTGACTAACACTGAGTTGAAAAGGTGTGAGAGCTTTATATTATTATTGATAGCTTTGTAAGATTATTTTGAGAACCTGTCCTATTTGAAAACTGTTTACGTATTTTTATGCAACTATCTAAAGAATAAACCAAATTCAATTATAATAATTTCAAGGTGAAACTATTATTCAGGCATATCATGGCCAGATTTTGAAACATTTTGATCTCCCATATAATTTGGCATGAAAATAGAAAATGTAATTTAATGAAAATAAATGAGCAATATTAAGTTTGAGGTCAACAAAGCAAATAGATAGTATATATTTAACATCATAACTATGGAGAACACTGACCATTAAAGGGATCAGGAGTTATGCTATAAATAATCTTTATGCCACCATCTCAGCTCATAGATGACGGAAAATCAATTTAAGGAGATTTCAGGAAACCAGAGTACTTTTAGATTCTTTCTTTTATAACACAGATTATAATATTCTGGATTGGGTAAATGTGATAAATGAATATCTGTCTTCATTTTAAGTTGATGCAGGACCAGAAAATCATCAGCAAGAAAAAGAGGGAGAGGAATAAGTGCAAAGACTCATGTTCCTATACAGATGATGGAGCAAAAGAGTTGATGAAGCTTCCCGAATACTCACATGTTGGATGCAAAATCAACACAGAATAGTTTATATTATATTATCTTTAATGACAATTCCTCAACTTACTGGGAATTACTAGCTGCAGATCTGTCATAATTACAGCATTTCTTTCAGCAATATCTGACATAATATCAAACCTATAATTCACAAAGAGAAAGTCCTTGAACCTATCTTCTACAATAACGCTATCACTACTAAGCTCTGATGAGTACAATACTCTAGCCTTTCTTGGTTTTGAGGGAAAACCTGAGCTCTAGGCAGAGCAGGTTTTTCCATTTAGAGACATCTGATTCCTTTTGTGTTCACTTTGGCAATGTGTAGCATTGTGCAGCATCCTGCTCATTTTGGTAGCTCCTTTGAGTTCCATATAGGCTATGGAACATACAGATGACCAAATCAGTAAAGTTGTACTTTATTGCAAACAGCCATGATGTCAAAGAACTTACAGCAAACGTATGTCCTCATCTATTTTCTCTGGAAATATTTTCCATCAGTTACTACAGTACACCTGAGCTCACAAGCTAGCAAGGAGAATAATTATAGGTCTTTCAGAAAGACCCTTTGAAAGCAACAAAACTCTCATGAAAGTTTCTATCACATTGATAATCAGAATACAAAAAATGTGAAAGGGCATGCTAATAGGCTGCTTTGACTACTTTTGTTTTGCTAATGTCAATTGGATTAATCTGTATTCCTTCTTATCTTGTTTGCTCTTTCCCAGCTACACCATCTAACAATGCCATCTGCACCTGTCCTCCCTTCCTCTCTCAGTTCTGCACCCAAGAAAATTACACACTATACTACCAGCCAAGACAGCTATAGAGCAAGCTAGCCCTGCTCCCCCTCCACCTTGACCCTGAGGGTAGTTCTGTACCTCATTCACTTACAACACAGCATCATGGTCTCTATCCTGCTCTAGGTTTCCAATGCCAAATGCACTTGGCTGGTCTGACTTGCAACCTATTGTAGGACACAGGGCAATGGTCCTCACATATCTCTTCTTTTAGAAGGAGTCTTGTTAAACAGACAAGGGTCCATCTGTAGGTTCTCCTGCCACAGGACTGGCACACGCTCTTCTTTTTGAGAAAGAATTTACCTGAGATCTCTAAGCTAGGCAGTTTGAGCATCATAGCTTTTATTCTTGCCTTTGCTCTGTGAAGCATTTTGCACAGACTCTAATTGCAGCTCAAATAACAGAATAAGAAATAAATCATTATTAATGATACATGCTGCCCAGCATCAATTTTGAAAAATGCCCAAGTGGAAACATACAAACCTTCCCTAAATCTGTTTCTACTTTCAAAGAGTCTCTTAAATTGCCAATTAGTCTGGAACAGAAAAAAATCAACCACTGCTTTCCAGACAGTTACCCAAGAGTGACACTAGGCACTGTGGCTGGATATTCTATTGTTCTGCGTCCCAAATACATAGTGTGGCTGGGAGGCAGAAGAGAAGAACAGTGCAGTGGGAGTCAGAAACAGGACTGATACAGCATTAGTTTTCTCAGCTTGGATTTTAGGTAATCTTTAGGTAGTTTGTCCAAGCAGAAATCTGCTCTTCAGGAGGAACCAGAGTATTATCATTAGAGAGCAATGCACTGTCCCTCTTAATGCTTCTCTGTCTACTCTGCAAAAGCAGAAATAAAAAAAAAAAAGAAAAAGAAATCAAGCTGGACATAGAGCACTTTTCAGTTAGTCTTATTTATTAATTTTAATAAGCATGAGATTTATGCTGATTACTTTTAACTTATTCATGAAAGCCATTTTCTTTCACTCTGCTATAGTTAATAAAGATAGATTTATCTTCACTAGTTCTTGGGTTAGCCTCAGTATAATCATGGGCGTGAAATAACTGCAAATGAAATCTCAGGTCAAATTCTCTGTAACAGTTAAACTCCTGTGCTAGCAAGCAGTTTGAGCAGTACCATAAAGAAACCATTTCTATTATATCTTTTTTTGTGTGCTATGAGTTCAGATGCGTTATTGATGAGGGCTGCTGTTAATAGCTTCCATGCTCCTTTACTGTCTTCAATAAATCAGTAATATTTGCCAGAATGTGACAAGTACCAGACTCAGCTGTAAAGACAGAGCTGCTCAAATTTGAATTTGAACATAATGCGCCTAATAAGACAGGATATTATATGAAAGGTATAACTTCTTGTGATCATTCTGTCAGGGAAAAGAAACCTTTCTTATGTTCAAATTAATTATGAGAAAGTCATTATAGTAATACATGCAATGTGTTACACTCAGAGAGGAATTATACCACAGAAGAAATAAGGATTAGCCATGTTACTGAGGAACTGTTCTTATCCTCAGTTTCGATTAAATCTCCAGGCTCTGTGACAGATGTCTCCTGTGAGTGGGCACATGAACACAGTGATGTTTCCATTAACCTGTCATCAGGTTTCCTCAGGCTTCTTCTTAGGCCATAGAAGAGGTCTTATTTTCTACCAATACTGCCTCTCATATTATTCCTTTATGTTTGGTGCATTACAAATCTTACTGCGTTTGTAACTGTAAAACTAGAACACATACAATGAGAACAATGCCAAAAAAAGGAGTTGGATTCCAACTAATTTTGTCCTAGAAAACTAGTGAGAGGGATCTGAAGTTTTTGCAGGAATTTTGCACGATTTTCAGGATTTGATTCACTGTAAACACATTTCAATATTGTGAAAAAAACAAAACACTTAGTGAGAAAAATCACAGGTGTTCAGAGCCTTTCTGGTTATGATGCACATTCAAAGCAGAGGTCAGTATAACAGTCACAAATACCTGGATTGCTTTTCCTCCATCTTTCGCTAGGTGTTTTGGTTTTTTTTTTTTTTCCCCAGCATATTCTTGCCATTTCTTCCAATATTTCTCTCCCCCATTCTTTTTGACCCCCATCAACCAGGAGGGAAATTGGTTTCTTTTACAGGGTAAAGCTGCTGTAAGGCTAAGGCCAGGACGAACCCTTATTTGTTGAGCAAATAAAGGGAGGTAAATCCATGTACAAAGCTGTGAAACAATAAATAGTGAAACCTGAGTGGGCCCATGTGCTTTGAAATCTATGGTTTCAGGAAGATGTAAAAGTGAAGACAAATTGTATATTCCACAAAGTACTCAAGAAGCGCTTTCAGGCTCTGAGGAAAAACAAGAATGTGTGAGTTATTTGGAGCAAGGTTGAACTCTAGTTTCAAGCCCAACAGTTGGTTATTCTAGCAATAAATTCCTAGATCAATAATCTTTTTGTTTCTACCTCCATCTTAAAGCAGAATTCAGAAATCTGAGACTTCGTCTCTCCCAAACCATACATCCAGCTAAACAGATTTCAGGGAACTGCAGATGAAAGAAGTCTATAAGTCATTACAGTGTTAGGACATCCTCAGTGTTTTATGGCTTTTCAACACTATAAATTAGCTTCTCAGCATTACAGATTAAGTATAAATGGCCATAGTTTTATGATGGAAAGTGGAAACATTTTAGCCAGATCCAATAAGCATATAATAGTTTTGTGACAGCAGCCCTTTAACCTCATGTTGCTTTTCATGCTCAGGACCAAGTTATCAGCAGCAGTCAAACCATGCAGCTTTGTTAGCATTTTCAGAAAGCAGGGGAGGTAGAGATGCTGTTTCTTTAATTTGCTCAGTCTGACTGCACTGGGTGACAATATGCAAAATTCAACTATTCCTATGTGTGACGTTAATCTATTCCTGTCACTTTGGCTGTCCTGTGACTGAAAAGCCATTTGTTCAGGTCTGACAGAAGGAATTAACATTGTTACAGAAAAATTGATGGAATTTATACTAGGACTGATCCTGGAAGAGGCTAAACAGTCCGGGTTGCTACTGACCTCCAAAGGGAGCCAGTAGATTTACAGATTTGTTATTCTACAATCTCTCACTTGCTCTAAGGGTTAAAATGTACCCTCTTTAAATTCTGGACACAGTATCATAGTAAAAATGAAGTCATACAGGACAGTTGTTTAAACTGAAGTTAGTGGATTCTCTCTATAAAAATACCTGTCAAATTATTATCCCCTTCCTCTCTGCTAACATATGTCATAAGCTTTCTCTCTTAGCGTGGCAATATTTTAACAAGCTGGTAACAAGAGGAGTGAAAAATAAAGATAGAAAAAAAAAAAAAACCACTTTCAAAATTCTTCTTTCCAGCACTGAAACAAGTTGTCTTGTGAATCTACCTGATTCAACCTCAAAGAGTGTTTCATGTTTTGCTTTATTTTTTATACCTTAGCTAATAGAGAACATTGGATTGGATCCTGATTTTAGCATTATTGTATTGCTCTGCACAGACTAGGATATAGAATGTAGTGATGAGTACCTCTGAAAAATATATACATAATTCTTTCTGAAGGTAAGGCCCCCTATTTATTTCCATGAAAACTACAACAGATACAAAGAATACAATAATACCATTTGATTGAGCAAATTCTCAGCTACAAAATACCATTTTTCAAAATAGTCACCCCCATTAGCTATGCATTCTTTCCAGCCATGGGCAAGAGCCTGCATGCCACTCCCATAAACATCTGCACTAGTGGAAGTTGTCCACTGTCACTGTTAGCACTGGTGGAATGCAGCACGACACCTCATCGCACTCACATTCACTCTTTGGTCTCCATAAACATTCAGCAAGTGTCAATGAATGTCAGGGGGTGCCATTTTTTCCCACATCGATTAATTCATTTGTACCTCTTTGCTTCATTTGCACTCCCATGTTAGATGCCATTTTGTCAGACTGCTCCTCTGCTGCCAGCAAAAATACAGAATAATATATTGGTGGGAAGATTAAACATCTACTGCCACATCACCAAAAGCCACCACTGACCTTGTGGACCAACATAATAAAACAAGACACATTCCACTTGGAGCAGCCAAAACACAAGTTTTATTTATTTTTTCTGCTTTGCTTTAATTCCCAGGAGAATAAGTTTTGTGCCTTTTCATCATGTCACAAAATAATGCTTCATCAAAATGCTGAAGTCTCTACATCATAAAAGCTCATAAAGTAGTATGAACATTTGAGTAAAAATAAGTACATTGATTAAAATGCATTCAAGATGTTGTAGTTCTGTTATCAATTGTATCTTCAATACATAATTTTCTTACTGTGTATTTTCCGAACAGGTAACAGATAGAGATTTTAACATTCTCCTTATACAGAGCTTCCCACTAGGCTTCAATACTACCCTTTAAATCAAACCTTTTCTCATCAGTTAGAATTGATGAGAACTGGTTCCCTGAGCTCATTAGTCAGTCTTCTAGCCTGGGTAAAAATGTAGTGAAAAATGTATTGCCTTCACTTTCCTTCCCATATCAGACCACTTTGCTTTTGAATTTAAGTGGTTACTACCTTGACTATTTTTTACACCACTGTTTCACATTACTTACTTTCCTGCTTATCCAAGCTAGTCTCTAGCTGAGAAAATTAGTTCCCTTTCCATAATATGTTCTGGACAAATGGCACTAATAAACTAATACAAAGTTCAGTGCTCCAGAAAATCAAAATCTTCTTTCCCACCAGTCAGCTGTGCAGCCTCTCATCCCTAAGATTCTCTCTCCTCTGTTGCTTGTAAAGGCAGAAAAATAATCTGAACTTTCCTTTGCTACTCTCCTATAGCTCTCACACCTTCACTATTGGTGCTGCTCCACATAGATCAGGCTTGCCCTGATCAATCAGCCTACCCAGCGTTACTGTTACATTTCTATATTTTTGCGCATAAAATAATTTAAGTTGCAAGAGACCTCTGGGCACCACCCTGCCAGCTTCTGCTCAGGACCTTTACATCTACTGCTGCTTTGTTTGATTTCTGCAGGGCACTGACCATGTTTTGTGGACCACAGTCTTTACAGAATCAAACTTTAAGAGCTACAGCTTTTCCCATTAGCACCTGTGAGGCACTGTGTCCTGAGGAAATTATTAGATATGATCTCTCAACGACAGCCTGGAAGCCTCTGCATTATCTGAAAAGATTTTATTGGACACTTTAAAAAAATCCTTTTCACACAGCTCTGCACTGGTACATCAGCTACAGTAAAATTAAACTGTAAAAAAGGTGAGCAAGAGCTAATAGAGATAAAAGGTTGGAGTTGAATTTCTGAACATTACAGCTCTGCTATGACTTTACTATCTATTCTTGTTTATAGAAGGGGAAAAATGACCAAAATAATTAAAGTTAGCAATGGCCCTGTCATGAAGCAGGTTTCAGCCTGGATACAGAAATGATGTACCACCAACTGCAATAAAGACCTTATCTATATTCCATGATTTAAAAGCTTAATTAAAAACTGAGGCCAAAATCACCTTGAGTGTATTGCTGGGTTTCACTAAATGGATTTAAGAATCACATACGTAGAAAGACCTGCACAACGGAGCATAGATAAGACTAGAACTTAGTGCTGCATTACCAATAGCCCAATAGAGAGCCAGAACTAATTCTGGTGTAACAGCCCTCACATTAATAGTTCTAGATTCTACTGCTTTTTTTGAAAGCAGTAACAAAATGTGCTGCACTTGTCTGTGATGATGCCATCTTGCATCTTGAGTTTTACAGCAAGTCTTGCAACTCATTTACAGGTTTTCAAGCTCCATGCTTCACCTCACCTCTGTTAAAACTCTTGTATATTATTACCAAATTTATTCACTCATTATTTCTAGACATTGAAATCAATTGCACCACTTCAGAGATATTCATTATAGCAGGTGCTTTAGTGTTAGGCTACTACAGGAAACGATATACTACGCACAGTTTAGCCATGAAAACATTCTTTAACAATGAACTTTTGTAAGGTCATGCAGTAGTTAGTGTTTGCAGTCCTTAGAATTTCCTGATAATAAACACAGAATCTGGGGACTAATGACTTCAGCTGTCTGTTTATTGTCCATCCTACAAACAAGCAACAAAAACATAAAGTACAGAAAAACAAAACACAGCTTATATAGAAACACACTCTAAATCTCACAAATGGGACTGTATCTGAGAGCTGCCTACTTTTCCCCATCCATTTCTTCTAAATTGCTGAATTTCTGAAGTTCTCCTCTTAAGCCAAAATGAAGCAATTAATGAAAGCATTTCAGGAATTAAAGATGGCCACCAGCAAGTTAAGAAAATCCTGAGAACTTTCTGAAAGTTCAGAATGTTTCTGAGAAGGAAATAAAGTGTTTTTTTTTTTTCCCCCAGAAAGGCCTGGGTGAGAGCCTGCAGACAGAGATAATGTCATTGTTGAGGCACTGTGAAAAAGTATCCTGACTCATTGATGAACTCAACTGAATTACCCATCTGAGACAGAAAGCACACGATTAAGAATTATCTGTCTCTTCAGTAACAGAAGCTACTGGAATACTGCAATGCTGGCATCTTCTGCCTCACCTTGCTGGATGATCTGAAAATCACCTGAATCAAATCCATGAGTCTTTTCATTGAAATGATTTATGGTGTGAGCTCAGGCTAATTAAAAAAGCTACTGAAATCTGGAAAGGCCTAGCAGTACCTTCTGGAAGTGCAGGGGTCCTCTTAGAAAAACATAACTTTCCTAAAGGCTGATCCAATTCATGGAGTAAATGCTCCCGTGAACAAGGAACCTAGAACATCACTGAAGTCTTCATCTTCTCTAAGATCAAGGCATATATCCTTCTGTTTTTATGTACATGTAAAAATCTACCCCACCAAAAAACCCTATCAAAATAAAGCACCTTACTGAGCACATTACACTCCCTACAGGAGCATCAGGAGACAAACATATGACAGATGGTACTTAAGCTGCTTAATGCACTGATGAACGCTACTCAAATATGGAGATGATAAATGTGGTAGGAGAAGCTATACAGAGAAAAACAGCTAAGGTTATACAATAACATTCCGACAGTGAGAAGGAAGTCTGATGGTAAGTCCTGTGTAGGGAGAGATACATGCAATGGATTCTGTCCCATTCACCACAAAATCACAAATTTGTTAAAATTTTGCAATCATCTCAACTTAGTGTGGATGTGTTTAACAATTTTTAACTAAGAGAGTGACACACTAGTTTAAAAGCTTGCAAAGAAGCCTCTCACCCTCAGAAAAGTTTTTTTCCTCCATTCAGTTCCGTGTGTCTGTGGTGTCATCCATTTGATAGGTATGTGTTATTAAAGAAAAAAAACCTGCTATGTTTGATGAATGTACACTATGAGGTAAGTGGCTCCTCAGATGATAAGTACTTGGATAGAAACAGTTTTACTATGATAAACGTTTAAATATTTGGAGCACTGCTTGCAAAGACAGGGAAAGTAAAGAAAAGGGGAAAAGAGAAATAGCTTTATGCTAATCTGCAATTTATCTTTTTTTTTCATTCTGCAATGAAAGACAGCCCCTCCCTCCTGCATAATTAGGAGATTGAGGCAAGTCCGGAACATGTAAGAGAAAAGGTTGAGAGGTCCCATAATACACTGCTGGGTAAGTGAAGCTATATTATTAGCATATAATCAATGAATATATGGATGTTATAATTAAGAAGTATACAAGAAAGTTAGGCTAACCAGGTTACCACACTAAAGAAGAATGGATGGAAAGCTTACCCTTATCCTGGGCTCGCTGAGAAGAATCCAAGAGGAGTGACCTCCAAAAAATATCCTTCCCCTGTGGCAGTCAGCTCTTAAATGGGGTCTAGAAGAGGTTGAGCAAGGCTCTACCCCTTCGGGTAGCACAGGTGAATTGCCTTCACCTGTGCTCCTGTGGCTGACTCATTGCTTGCCTCAGGTGGTCAATCACCTGATGGTTCAGGCCATGATTCAGCAGTTCCCACACAAATAGCTAAATCAACATTTTTTCCTCAGGAGAAGAGTATCTTCCCCAACTTCTAAGTATCCATCTGTTTGGTAATAAATCATTGGATGCTTCCACTTCAGAGTCAACATGTATAGATCATATCTGTGCTACTCCTCAGAACATTGTACTCACTCCCTGCAAAAATCACTACCTTTTCTGAACATAGTATCTCTTGTAGCACCTTCTGTAGTCAAAGACAGAAGTCAGTAATTCAGGTATGAGATTTAAGATTGTGTAGATCTGTTGGTTATTAACAAAATTCTATAATGAATTAAATGTGTAGCCTGCTAGAGGAGATAATGAAAGAATCACAGAATATGTTGGGTTGGAAAGCACATTAAAGACCTATTATAAGACAAACTATAAAGACTATTATAAAACAAATATTTATTTCATAGGATAATTATTTGGAAAATTAACCTGAAAGCAACTACAGGTCCTCCAGTCATTTTTCTGACTGATGCAGCTTTACTACAAAAAAATTATAAATGTTGTGACCCTTTTACTAATACATATTTTCTAAAAAAAGACATTGACACATGATTGTAGTACAGAAACTAGATACTTCAGAGGAAAATACTATTAGGAAAACCTGAAAGAAAAACAGTTTGACAGCCTACATCAGAAATAACTTGGCTATTAGTTCTTCTGACCTCATTATTTTTTATTTTGCTCTAAATTCAGCACTGCAAGTAAATTAAAATAACAACACTCAGGGGAACAGTATAATTAATATATTCATGTGTGATTATACTGCATGTGAAACTTTATGGGCAGTGAGACAGAATGCTATCTTATGCCAGTGTGAACACATAGTCTGTCATAGTTTTCTGTTAAATGACTATCTGAAAAAGTTCAGATTGGTCAAGGAAAGATTGTTCCAGAGAGATGCTTTGTAAAATTACATCTATTATTTTTATTATTTTTTATTTTATTTTATTTTATTTTTTATTTTTATTATTTTTATGCTTAGACTCTTTTTCTAAAGCAAAGATATTAAATTTTTCATACTGATAAGCCAAACCAAAATATCACCATGATTTCAAAATATTTGCAGGAATATTTAGAATGTGAAGATGCATTGATTGAGAAGAAGTGAGCAAAAGGAGAAACAGTGAGCTAGAAAGGACAGTATAGGTAAGAAAAATGAGATTGGTAATGAAAGATTTCCAAGGAAGAGAAATCAAGACTAACAGAACACACAAATAAACAACAACAAAAATTTCCAGACAATTTGCAAAACACAGTACGTAAAGCTTAAAACATCATGTGAGAGGAAAATCAACAGTTCTTCCAATGTAATAGAACTGGAGGAAAACTGTTTACGTGGTCTAAATAAACCATGCGTGCATTTCCCTACTGAGGTCTTTCTTTTTTATTTATGATTTGGGATTTTATTTTTCCTGTGTAACAAAAAATTTGGGGTGTGTGTGAAAGCAAAAGACAAATCCTCAGGGCAGGTCTCTTCTGGTATTAACTAACTGTTTATTCATTATTTGAGAATAAAAATCAAACTGCCCTGCTTTTGGGCTGGACGATCCAAGAAAAGAGTGTGTGCTGTGTGAGCTGCTTGGGCTTTGGCCCCCACTGGAGAGTTATTAGTAATCAGCATTGCTTGGAAAAGCTGCTGCTTTTACTCCCTTAGCTTCCAAATCTATGTTTAGAACACCAGCTACTTTTTTTTTTGCTTCTGGAGTGAGGGCTTCTGTATGACTGCTCATGCAGTCACAGCCTCTTAATCTTCTTTTCTCCAAAGACTTGTCTGTGTTACACCTACCCTGCCAATATGCTCCATCTCTCCTTGGAGCAAAAAGGGATGTGAGAGCAGCTTAGTCATGAACCTGAGTCTAGGCTAAAGTCCTGCAAAACTGCAGTTTCTCTATGGAGATGAAGAGAGCATAAGTGCTTTTTGGCTTAAAACCCCATGCAGTTGCACCATGAAATGTGACTTTCAACACACAGAAGACGACGACATTCCCAGAAAGAAAGTGTTTTTAAAAGAAGCTCTCGAAGAGCGGAAAAAAATTATCTGAAGGCAGACGAAGGGACATGAGCAGTCACTGGTGACTCAGTGCCACCACTTAAACGCAATGGACTGACAATTCATATGGAGATATCACACTGTTCTAGAATTGTAAAATATTACTTTAAATCATAAAGAAATAAATAAATAACTGATTAAAATTGAGAATGAAGACAATTTAAATGATAGATTAAAGGGTTTGGGCTTTTTGGAAAGCACATAAATTGGTATGTAAGCTAAAAGTTATAATTATTTAAATGTGCCACAATTTGACATTTTTGACAAATAAAGACAAAGCTTATATCAACTGTAATTATGTTGTTAGAAAGATAGAACTGAAAAATGTTCAACCACTATATGGCAGAGGTTTACTTCCAATAATTAGTTAATGATTTAAAGGTAGCTTACACCATAAGGACACATGAGGCCCTGTCAAGTCTCTGTTGTCTCAGGAAACGTCAGAAAAAATTACAGCAAATAATTTGTATGGTCTAAGAATCACAAAGCAGAAAAGAAATGCTTAGGAGTATACTTAGGAGTACACTGTTAAAGCAAAAAAAGGAGTTATAAACAGTAAGTACCAGAAAGCAGCTTTTCTATTTGGAGCTAGTACTACTTAAGAAGATGATAATCATGAATTACAGCTTTAGTATGTAAGTGATAATAACAAAACAATGTATTTTCAAGTGCTTGAGTCACAGTTTTTTTGTATACAGTTTTGGAATAATCCAAGGAAATGCAATAACGTGGTTGTGTAAAAAGTAGGAGGTGTGGCTAGGCTTACAAATTAAAACCTCCCAGAACAGAACTCAAAGCTGTGGTGCTCACAGCTATTTCTAAACAAAGCAGTATGAATCATATTAGGCTAAATTAGATACAGAGGAGTTTCTTTTTTATTTCATAGCACTCCATGAAACTAAAGCCACTCAATTATATTTAGAAAGCTTCTAAGCCATTGCGAAGGAAGAAAAGGAGGGGGAGAGAAAGCAGAACAAGTGGAGGAACACAAACCTGTGCTCAGGCTACAATAGCTGTAATCATGCGGCTTTGCGGGAGATGCAGTGACACTTGCAATCCCTGAAATCTTTTTCAAAAGAAAGACCTCTCGTGAGCCATCTTGGGGAGATTACTCTTGCCCCAGCCAGCATAAGAGAGCTCCATCAGGATTAGAAGATACGCTGCCACCTGTTTTGTATACACATTCCAGTCAGCTGATACCCACTTGCATAGTCAAACACAGGTTTTTCATCATAAGGCTGAGGAAGGTTGTTTTAGTAGTAACTAAAATTAAGTTATGAATAGGTAGTAAAAGCGAAGTCATTAGACTTTATTGTGTTTGTATGTGAAAGTTGCAATTAAATGAGAATTCTCTAAGCTAATGTAATTTCAAATCAGCTGACCTCAAGGGTAAATATTTTGTTCAGAAATGAGGTAATTTAGTAATATGAGTTAAAAAGAAACAGGTTTTCAGATTTGTTATGAAATAAGATGATTCCCACAGATGCTATCCAGCTGCGTATAGCATGCAGGCTAACTTCCAGCACTGTGCTCTTTTACATGGACTTGTAGATTGCCTAAATTTGTTGCAGCATTCTTCCTGTCTTTGATACTTTTCAGCTTCACAGATCTGCTTCACCAAGACCCAGTATCAGGAGCTATTACTTCTGTCTGCCTAGAAACCAACAAACATCCGCGCTATAAAAAAATGCCATATCTGGGTCCATAATCAAATGTCTTCTCTGTAAACATATAATAGGAAGTGAAGGGATCGCTGACTTTGGCATAGCAAACTGCGAAAGCAGTTCTATTAACTGCATATTGAGCCACAGAAAATTATAAGAAAAAGGTTGGTTTGCATTTAGAAAGCAGGCAGTGAGTGTTATATCATACTACAGGTCCTCAAAAGATACTAAAATGCCTCATGTCCAGTGGCTTCAAAGGAGACTAGATGTATGTATTTGTATAGGTCATGGATCTGTCAAGATCCAATTTTCAAAGCTTCAAAACCAGATAGGGGACATGATCTGATCTGTCACTTAAGAGCTTTTCTTTAAGATTAATTTCTTAAAATTCCAAACCTCTGAACCTTACATTAAAAATTAAAGAAACATATAAGCTTAAATAATAAATATGATGTTGCAAGCATCAATCTCAAAGGCTGTGGTAGTATATGGAGAACGGACCTTTTTAAAAGATAATGGTAAAGTAAGAGGAGATTTAGATTAGATGTTAGGAAAAAATGTTTAGTCAGAAGGTAGTAAGGCACAGGACAGGTTGCCCAGAGAAGCTATGGATGCCCCATCCCTGGAGGCACTCAGGGGACTGGGTGTTTTTTAAGGTCTCTTCCAACTCAAGCCTTTCTATGATCCTATGAAAAAGCAGTTAACTGGGTGTTATTGATGGGAAGGCTGACATTCTCCAGGTAAATGTATGCCCTCATATACCTTCAGAACAATTTCCTGTAATCAGAATGCCTCTCCAAGCAAAATCCTCACATAACCATAATCTGCTGTGCACTTACCTTGCTCCATAGTGATGTCTAGGATACGACTTCTGCCAACCATGCTGAACACAGCTGGAAGACTTTCCTCACTGGAACACTTTCCTAGCTGGAATGTCATTAACATTATAAGAATTGTTTTCCCATTTAATCACACTACCCAATGTGAGATTCATAGAAAAACGCAGTAAAAATTGCATTTAAAGATTGTCTTATTTCATCAAAACACCATTGAATGGGGGTATAAGATCTGTTCTTGAAAATAGCACCTCAGTTTTGGACAGATTGAAACAGAATATTGGGTATCCAAGGATCTGAGTTCCACTTTCAGATCTACCGCTCGCAATGCACTCAGCAAGCCCCTTAACTTCAAACGCCTGCTGCTAAAGTGTTATTTATTCACTAGGCATCACTCATGACTTTTGAAAGCTCTACAGTTCATGTAAGGTGATCCAAAATAGAACGGAAAATAATATGTAATATTAATTGCTAATGAAAAGAAATTGCAGTTACTTTGTTGTTTAGCCCCAGCTGACTTTCACCAAAAAAACCTGAATTTAAAAAACAGACAACTAAGTTGATATTCATATGTAACGCCAAATAAAATATAATCTTCATATTATTTTCTCCTCATTTAGAGTTTCAACTGCATATCAGTGATTTCCAGGCCATAATGATGCAGCCTGAAGCACTTCTGATGAGATTTACCAGTGCAGACTGTCTGCTTTGCTGAATTGTTTTTAAAAATAATTTCTTTCCAATTACCTTCTAAAATAACAGTTTCTCATGCAAATGAAAAATCCAAAGGCCATTCTGTGGGGTTGGGAAACAAAGTAGTCTCTCAACTACTTGCATCGCTTATCTGGCGGGGTCAAAAAAGAAGCAGGTGTTTAACAAAAATATAGAGGGATTAAAATACTTCTCCAGACAGTACATACATTTAGACCATTAATGACGACTCACAGACACAGAAACCAGCACTAGATTAACACACACAGCAGGAAGGTTTGATAGGTAATGTGCATGTGTGTGCACGTATAACTGTGAATTATCTCCTCTCTTCCGTGTGACTTTCAAGATCCTGGAAAGGGAAGCTAAATATGCTTGCTATGAAAATGATAAGAAAAATACATTTATTTTAATATTGATAGAAATTGGTCATTTTTCCCTCCTAAGTCAAATATGTCACCTTGTCCTTTGAGTTACTAAATTACAGGAAACACTATCCCCTCAGTACTCTTTTCTTCTTATCTTTCACATCTTCCTTTCTTGGATTCTACAACATTCACTTTCTCCTTTCCCAGCTTCTTCTGTCCTCGGTTACCCAAATCCCAATAGTTAGTACTTTCAACATACAGCTAGCTTCAGCTGTCATCTCTGTCCAGAAAAAATGCACATTTCTCAACATTTGTACTGCAAGGGAAAGGCATAAATATTCAAAATGTGCTGCAACTATTGAGGAGAAAATGGTGAGAAGGAAAACATGACCCCTGGACATAGGCCAAGGCTACAAGGAGAAAAGTCTCAAAGAAAACTGAAACCTGGAAGGGAATCTACAGACCCTGAGTTTTCCATACAATTAACCTTTGATTATTAAGGTGCTCAAATGCTTCTTTTTAATTCTTCAGTTTCTATTTCATCTTACTATCTATGTAGTACTAACATTCAGGTGCTATAGGACTTACTTCGTGAAAAATGAATGTAAACAAAGTGACTACCACTTACTTTAAATGCATCTGTTTAATTTGTACATTTGTTGAATGCATTGTCAGGTCTCCATTTGTTGCTTATCATCTGAATCTTTCTTAATAAGCAAGAATTTTTTTAAAAAGCATATGTTTCTGTTTCAAATAGACTTTGTAGATTTAAAATCAGGTGCAGCATGTGAAAGAGAGACTAAGAATGTATAAAGGCACGTTTCAGTATTATCAGCTCTGTTAAGTTTATGTTCTTTTTTGCTTTAAGACAATATGATAGCATATGCCAAAGACAGTATTTGTTAACTGTTTACAGCAATTAATATAATTAGCACTCTGCTCAAAAGGTGAAGAAGATGTCTCCTATACCTTAAAATGTGAAAATATCTTCCTAAAAGGATGAGTCTCCCCAGAGTTACATATTTCATATCAGATAAATGTGAAATCTGCCTATGCTGCCAGATTGGCAGGTACCTGAGCACCTGGCATTACTTTCCAACAGATCATTATGTGCAGCCAGTATCATATGACTGTCAGAAGAGTAAGCCAAATGTCTGGGAAAGAACTCACTGTAACGCCTAAGTAATCTGCCACAGAGTGCAGAAAACCAATCCAGTCTATTAAGCACACCACATTTCTTGTGGGTGACATGCTAGTTACATTTATTTCCCAGTGCCTTGTTACCGCACATTTAGACTCTCATTGAATTTGTCTCCGCTCCAGAGCAGCAACAGAAAGTCATTGGATATGTATTTGTCACCTGTACATTTCCTCTCATCAGCAGCAAGACTGACTCCATCTGGTCTTTAACATAACCCAGGGAGATAAGTGGTGGCAGAGATAGAAAGAGGAAGCATTCTTGTTCTGTGTACATAGAGGAAATGTGTGGTTCCCGATACACAATTACTAACATCTTGTGTCTGCACATCCACATGGTTTTAAAAAATCAACACTTCACCAGCTGTTAAAAAACATGTTGCTCAAAGGAGTTCGTCTCCAACAAACAGGCTCTATTTTTAGACATTGTGATTTCTTTTACAATTTTTTCCATTCTCAGTTGACAAATTATTTGATGTAACCACAATGCTATCATTATAAATGTTTTAGAAGTATCTTCATGGTGAACATGAGGAATGGAAATCAAATATATGGGCTTGTCACAGGTACAGAGAATTTTAAAAAATTATTCTAGCTTAAGATTCACAAATAAAACAAAAAGTTAAGCTTAATGGGCTTCTAAGTAACTTACAGGATCTAATCTAGTTAAGTTCTATTTAATATTTTGCTACCTTATCATGATATTTACTCAACAATTTGGAAATGGGATCTCAATCCTCATAATATTTTGCATTCGAAGATTAAGCACAAAACCCTGTGCTCATATGAGTTGAAGCTCTTAGAAAAAGGGCAAGCAAGCTGAAAATAATTAATTCATATTGAAGATGCAATATAGAATGAAAAAAAACCAAACCCCTCAATAAAGAGACAGAAACAATTCTTTTTCTTATGTATTAATTTGAAATTTCAACAGCAGGTGCCCCATATTATGAAATAAGCACAATGGATATTTGAAGCATGCATGCATTATTTAGCATTGAGACAGCCTTGAAACCTTATCCTTCCACAATATATTAGTGGATATATTATATCCACTAATTATAATATATTATATATATATAATTATAATAATATATATTATAATATCCTTCCACTTAATATATTAGTGCTTAGAGATGTCTGCAGTATAGACTGAGATTCGTTTGATGAACAGCCATGATTTTTCCTCCAAACTGTCATTTTAACAATATTCTAAGAAATGCATTTCAGATTTGATAGAGACATAAAAGGAATCTATTCCTGGAGTCATAAGGTTGCTTTTCTTGTTGCAAATGACTGAAAGTTTTGCTCAAATTTCATTAGCTTTGTTAAGACAGATTCTGCTTTTGGTTTTATATCCAGACTCAATCTTTTGTAAAAGGAAATTATTCTTGGATGAAAAAAAATGATACACAGATCATGACTGTTTACCTTCTTCACTTTTTTATGCTGTGACCTGATGTGTACATTTCAGAGAATGTCTTTCCTTCACAATGGCTTTCAGAAGAGATGATTTAAATGTTGTTTTTACTTTTCTACCAATTGCCATTGGGAGTTCTCTAGGAAGAGAATCCTAAAGCTTCCCAATCAAAGAGATTAACCTGTAGTGTTTAAAAGTAATAGTTTAGACAAGTGCCACTAGCTTGTCACTTTGCTTAAATTGTTCTTTCAAGTGTTTTAGCTGGGTGCCACAATCTAGAGAAAAAGAATTAAGAAGGCTTTCATGTTTTTATAGCTTGATTCCCACCAGCACTAGAAAGGTTTGCATAGAAGTACCACTCACTGTGATCCAGATGGCAGTTTCAGTCATCAGACAGGCAGCAAATCTTAAAAAATCTCCCTTAAGGCAGTAAGCTAGTAGATACCTGATTGCATGGCTATAGCTGCTCTGATGTAAAGGCACAAATTTGCAATGCCCCACAGAGCACTGGGAACAAAGCAGTGCTTGTGCTTGAGTCGTTCTGTGAAACATGAGCTCCCACATCCACTCCTAGGTTGTGGCAACTCAGCCTCAACATCTCCCTGTTGTAGTTCAGCATAGCTTGTCCTGCTGGAAGGGCTCATAGAAGTTATTCAGAACTGTAGGGTCTTGTTTAGGTCTAGCACAGGTTTTCTTTACTAAGTGCTGTACCTTTTTGAACTGTCTCCATGTTTCTTCCAGGTACAAATAACTCACCTTTCCTTCTATTCCAGAGCTGGCTGCAGGTGACACAGTGCAGGTTCAGGCACACAGCTCTGCACTCTGCACCTTCTACTGCACACAAGAGAGTGTGGCTGCTTCTGGCTCCAGTCCTCCTACTATCAACTGATGTATTAAAACAAAAACTGTAGTGATAAATATATCCACTTGGGTCATGCTTTAAATTGGAGATAAGAAATCTCTGCTTTTTTACTAGCAGAGCAAACTAAGTTTATATTAATAGTTTCCTAAAGCTGCCATTTAGCATCTGATTTGCACATTCAGAAATCTCCAGAGATTAAAATGTTAGGTTTTGATCATTGTATTTAGACAGAAAAAATGAATATTCTTAAAGTGCTGCGAATTCCTATTTACTTACCAGGATGTCTCACTTCATCTGTTTCAAAATCAATGGGAACACTTTCCAGGAAGGAAAGACACCTCCAGGCTGAAGCTGGGTGTGGAGAAAAGGATATGAATTGGTAAGTGCTAGCTATGTCCCCCTAGAACTAGGATGAACCTAGAGCTGCAGTGTAAGGTTTCTGGTTCTTGCATGTCACAGAATCACAGAATCACAGAATCACCTGGGTTGGAAGGGACCTCAAGGATCATGTAGTTCCAACCCCCCTGCCTAGCAGGGCCACCAAACATACACATGTCACCACTGCAGACTTTTTCTAGCCAGATTTCTACATCTTAAAAATATATTTCAACTGGGCACAGAGATTCTTTGTTTGGTGCTGTGCTAAATCTGATGGTAAATAGTAGGAAACTTCTTAACTAAGAGCACCATAGCCCACATGGTTTCAAGTTAACCACAGGAAATTGTCTCTTCTGTTCCAAAAAAGCCCAAGCACCTAAGAAAATTCTCCACTGTTTGTTAGTAATACCTGTTATCTGTCAAGAAGAGGTTCTGATACACTAGAAAACCACTAAGTGTGTGTGTGTGTGTGTGTGTGTGTATACATATATATATATATAGCACATTTATATACACAGATATGTTACATACCTGTGTGCATGTAAATACATGGTCCAGTGTAGGATAAGTACTACAAGCAGTTGCTAATGGCTACAAATAGCTGGGGCAGGAAAATAACCATGTGTTTCTACACAAGAGTCTTGAAAACTTCTCCCAGGCTGCTGCATTTTTTGAGTGAGTCTGACAGAAGGGTGGCCCCTCTAATCATTTTCCCATCATTCTGACTATTTGTTAGCAGCACGGTCAACAAAGTCGACTGTCCCCATCCCCTTCAAATTTCTGTCTTTTTTTTAAGTCAAGAGTTGCCTAACATGTTACTCTTCTGTTATTTATTGCTGCCACAAGCTTCTAATTAACTTTAGAACAACCAACTTGAAGAGAAGATTGCAAAATCCAAAAGGATTTTGTTGTGCCTGGGTGTGTGCACAAAATTCCAGGCCTCTAGCCATCAGGAATGAAATGGTTTGAAGGGGAAGCAAAATTTTGTCCTAGGTATGCCATGTTAACAATGACCAATTGAGAAAAAACTTTACTTTGTAATGAAACCATAGTCCAGCTTAAACAATGGAACACGATGGAACTATCTGCATATCCCTGTATTCAGAAAATAAATTGCAAAAAAAGAATGTTTTGGTAAAAGAAATATGAATAACTATAACAGAAAAGTTAATAATGGTGTAAGTGAGGATAGGAGAATGTGACTGGGCCCTACACAGTAAAACCAAAGTGAAAATATTTCAGATTTTTTTCTTTACAGTTGCTTTTGTATTTGTGCATTATGGTATGAGAACTACGGAAACATAAACTGAACCTGTGCGGGATTATAAGCTTATAAAACAGAAAATAATAGCCATAGAACTCCTGAGCCCAGAGTTCCCCAGCTTTGTATTGAGAAGAAAAAAGAAGAAAAAAAAAAGTCCTCATTTATAAGCAAAATATGTTGGAGGTTTTAAACAAAATTTTGTTATAAAGGAAAATGTTGGTATAAATGTCACTTTTAAATCCTGCTTTATAACAAAAAGATTGCTATCATGCAGCTCTGGGTGTGCCTAGCAGCATATGGAGCATATTCATTTTCTAGCACAGCTTCTGGCTTAATACAGGGAAGACAACATTACTGATTGTTGTCATGACATTTGCCTCTGCAAGATTAAAGTGTTTCCATTCTAACTTCCACAGCTATTATTGAAATAACATAATTTGTGAGTTATATGAACTTGCACCTTGCCTAGAATAATGAGTTAATGAGGCATTTGTATGAAGAACAGTGTTTCATTATTAGCTATAAAATATATGAAGCTCTTCAGTATGAGCTTCACTGCAGCTTGTGCATGATTCTTTGCTCTATTTTCATGTTCTGATGCTGATGAAAAGAAACAGCAGTTGTATTGTGACAGCACCACACAGAACAAATTTCACTCTCATAATAGTTTCCGCAGTGTTTGGACATCAGAGAGCAGTAAGAAATCCCAGCAGTGCCATCTGAAACACTCATCTGGTTAATCTCTATGTGGCAACTGCATCTGCTCTAGCGCCTACTGCCTGCACCCTTGCAGGGTTTCTGTAGGATACCTGCTGATTCCAAGGCAAATTTACTTTTTTAATAAAAGTAGAATTCTCAGTCAGCAAACAGTGAGGGCACTTGATTGCTCTGGAGCAAAATGCAGGGAGCAAAGAGACTCATAGCAGAGTAGCTGGCTGTGCAGTGGGGAAGGCTTATCTCTTTCTCTGTTGACTACTGAAGGTGTTTGCAATGATTATATTCTTCCATTAGTTGCCTCAGACAAATGTCTGAAGCCTTCATAACATCCTCCTAGGCTTCCCATGGGTGCCTATGCCACACTACTCCGGTCACAGAAGCTAATGGCAGACCACATGTTGGTCATTTGAGGTCTCAAAAATCCTCTTACAGAGAAAAAAAAAAAAAAAAAAAAAGTCTTGCATTATACCCAGAAAAGACAACAGGGGGATATTTTAATTTTAAATTATCGAATGGTGGTTATAAGCACTTCCCAGATGATGAAAGTGTGAGTGTTCATGAGTTTGACCTTCTAAAAAAAAGCCTGAAGTTAAAATTAGTGAAAAAAATGCATGGTTTGGAACACAAGAAGCAGGCATGATTTGCTGATCCATAGTTTGTCGTGGATCAAATCATATTTCTCATTATCCTTTTTCATCAGAAGCTGGGATGTATAATGCTGTCTGTATTTGCTTTTGATAACTGTGACTGTAGTCTGCCAGCTTGTTCTGTTCTCCACAATAAAGAACTAATTAAAAGGTTAAAGATATTCCCAGTCTGAAATTCTGTGGCTAATAAATTCAAATTGAGAATGAAAGAGTATTAAAGCTCAGGTACTGTGGGTTAATCCACTTTGAAACTTACTGTGGTATGGAAATAACAATACTGCATAAAATGGTCTTTAGAACCTTGATTCAAATAAAAATCAAACTATGTCTGAAGGCATTCATGAACAGTGTTCACCCACATGAGGGGAACTTTCATATATGAATAAAGTTTTGTTCATAAGGGCACATTTGAGAAAAAAAAGACAAAAACAACACACACAGACACAAAACCCAATCAAACCAAAAGCATGTTAAATGCACACAAGTATGGTGTGCATTCATATGATTATACATTTTAATGGACTTACCAGCTCATTCAGAAGCCACGCATTTAGAGGTAAATACAATCTAAAATTTTTTCAGTGACCAAACATAAAGTGTAGTTAGTAATTTAGGAGTAGTAAATATTTGAGTGAATTTTATATAAAATAGTAGATTTTACTGAGAAATTTACACACTTGCTCCTCTAAATTACCTTGGATGTTGGTGAGATGCTTAAGAATTATTCCTGGATTGTTTTGAAGCAGAGAAAGAAATGATACCTAAGGATTTTTAATTTAATTTTTAATTTAATTTCATCATTTTCTACCAGCAGCCTTCAGATAAATTACTTTCAACTTCTACAGTATGCCTTTCTGTTCATTTGATGGCACTATAAACAAACTATTCCAAAGAAATGGTCAAGTATTTCAAATTTGTACTAACTTTGCCTATTTCCTTTTTTAACTCTCAGATTAGAACAAAGGATCTTGTATGGGAATATGAATTGCCATAATAGAGTTAAAGCTGCAGCATATATTTCAGGCTTGGTGTCTATGAAGCTGAGACATACTGAGAGATGTTCAGTTAAAGCTGTTCAAAGAACAGGATTGCATCTGCCGCATGGTGGGAAAATTTTTGTGGTAAAAAAAGCCTTTGCCTTGGGCAAGCTGACTCACTACATTAGAATTTTCTGCCGTGTTAATCACAGCAGCACAAAAACTCCTCACACCACTAATCAGGTGAATCCTTGACTGTTGACTGTAACACTGACATTTTCTGGTGATCTTCACTGGAAAACAGAGAGCTAAACCAACAAACTTTTGTTTCCAAAAAATCATTTAGCTTATCTTGCAGTTAAAATCAGACCAGGCTTGCTACTCCACAGCTACAGTCAATGCACAGAAAATGCCAAGATTCCCTTTTAAATTCCCTACAAAAGTGTGGGTTATATGGCAGAGTGGAAGAGAGTCTGTGATTCCTTTTGTGCTACAGCTATTTGCACCTTCTTTGAGAAAGAAATAAATTAAATCTGCAGCAAGAAGAATTTTTAGCTTTTCAAATGTCTCTGCTGAGTCTGACAGTGTTTAGTTCACTCTTAGTTTAGAATTTGGTTGCTTTCCTGTAGCAGTGACCTTGCCATAACCTTCTTATATATGGCTCCATTTTCCATTCTCACATTCTCAAAGACTAGTGATTCTCTGAGGATTCAGTGACCTGTGACGTGACGCAGCTCTAAAACGAAGAAGATACTCAACAAGCACAGTCTCTTAGCTTTGTAAGGTCATTCACTCCACACTTACCACTGAAGAAGTCATTAGAAGAATTACGTAGGTCAAACTCAAAAAATACACTGTGGTAGATTCTGTTTCTGCTGTGGAAAAGTTTAAAAGAAACATATGAAGCCTAGCAGAGTTTTGGACTTGACGATCTCTAGAGGTCTGTTCCAACCCCTAAGATTTTGTGATTCTGGGATTCCATAATTCAAAGGAAGAGAGAACAAAATTTGGCCTGTCAGTCCAGGTAAATATCGAGGGAAAATATGTTGCCTAGGAGAAATAGTCCACAGTCATCATCGTACTAAAAACTCTGAAAAACTTCTACATAGTTATAAAAATTAGTTCCATCCAACTATTCCAAATCTTGCCAGCAAATTTAGAACATGAAGCTTAAAAAAAAGGAAAAAGAATTTTTTTTTTCCATTCTTGACAAACCAAGTTAAAGATATTTAACATCAACTTCATCTTTGGAACTTTTCTAGGGCAAAAATTATTACCTACATTGTCAAAGGCCATGGGAAACCAAACTATTGATATCATGAAATGCACATCATATGTCAGGGAAAATGCAATTCTACTTCTACTTCTTGGCTGACAAAACTGAAGAAATTGTGTATGACATGGATACCAACATCTGCATGAAACAGAATTGGAAAACCTTCAGTGTAATTTATAGAAGATACAATCATCCACAGAGTTGTGGGGGGAAAAAGTGGAAGTAAGTACAAATATAATAATAATAAACAGGTCTTCATTGGTGTAATGTGTCAAGTTTAGGAAAAAAGCCTATTTCACTAGCAAACACAGTAGGGAAACCGTTTCAGTCAAATAAATTTAAGATAAAGTTTTTCACTATTCAAGACTGCTAATTATAAATACAGAATCTGCCTGTTACTTTTTTAGTTATTTGGCTTAACTATTCCAAATTTTCACAAATGGAATGATCAGAGAATGTAAAAATTCTACATCGTAACCAGGAAATACAAAGAAATTAGAAGTAAATGCTGTAAATACCTCAAAGTTTAAACAACCCAGAGAGAACAGCTATTGAACTAGCAAAAACGTACCAGAATTGAAATTAGAGTGAATAAATACAGATTGTCCCAACTAAATGAAAGCAGTAAATTAGAGGAAAATGTGCAATGCTAATTTCATTATGTAGAGGAAATGTGAGAAAACCTGCTCTTCTCAAGATGGAATAATATCCATATTTATGAGAAAAGTTAGTTGTCTGCGGCATCAAGGAACTTCACAAATCAAGATCCCAGTGTATCAACAGCCAAAGCTCCCAGCTCCCCTTTAAAATGGAAAGAAAAACAAAACAAAAAAGAGGGGGAGGGGATTTCCTGCTGGGAAAGTCATTCTGACATGCCATCACCCATCCACTATACATCTAAGTCTTTGCAGTATCCTCAAAATATGCCACAAAACCTTGAGCTCCATGTCTCTAATCCCTATCAGTTAGTGAAATATAGTTAGTGAATCTTTCTTTACACACACCTAACATTTTCACATGCCTTGTCTAGATGGATGAAGATATATTTTAGGTATCTATTTCCAATTCTGCTCAGTCAGAGTTAAATGTCAAAATACATCTAAAAACCTGGCCTATATTCTCACAGCTTTTATAGCCACTAACACACTGAAATTAAGTTTGCTGAGATACCTGCTTTATAATGAATAAATAGTATGGAGTCCATCAAAAATGTCTTTTCCTATTTAAAATTAGAACAATCTGTTCACAAGAAGAATATTCTAATGAGGTAAAAAGAGTATGCTTTGATACCTCTCAGAAGAGAAATAGTGTTATCAGCTTGAGTACTTTGTTAGGTTTTTAAGTCCCTACAAGAAGTTGAGGCCCTGGAGCACGTCTAGACAAGAGCAATGAAACTGCGAAGGGTGTGGAGCACAAGTTCTGTGAGGAGTGAGTAGCTGAGGGACCTGGGATTGTTTACCCTGCAAAAGAGGAGGTTCACACTCTACGTGAACAGAGGTTGTGGTGAGATGGGGGTCAGCCTCTTCTCCCAGATAACAGCAATCGGATGAAAGGCAATAGCCTCAAATTGCACCAAAGAAGGTTCAGGTTGGATGTTAGAAAATGCTTCTTCTCCAGAAGAGTGGTGAGGCACTGAAATGGGCTGTTCAGGGAGGTTGTGGAATCACCACTCCTGGAGATGTTCAAGAACCATGGCGATGTGGCATTGAGGGGCGTGGTTTTGTTCTGATGGTAGTAATGGGCTCAGGGGCTAGAGGATCTTAGTGGTCTCTTCCAACATTAATGATTCTGATTCTATGATTCTATTAACTGACATCATAAATCAAAGACTTCCCTATAGGTAACACTGATGAACAGAATTCCAGCATGTCTCCATTTTCAGAGGTCCTTTATACAGCAAATGTTAAGCAGGAACTCTGGGTACTAGTTTTAAGAAAAAAATGTTTACTAATTACCATTTTTTATTTGTTTAGCATCAATTCTTAAAGCTGTTTTTGAATCTTGTAGTTTTACAGGCGTCTGTTGCAGCTTTTTGTCTCAAATAGTCTACATAAATTAACAGAGCAGAAGACAACTGAATTCCAGCAATATATAATTAGCTGTTGCTGGTTTTGCTAAGCAGGTCACTTTGCTTAGTGTTTTTCCCTGTAGAGGTAGGCATACTTGTGCTTGTCTGATATTTCTCTTAGAACAAGCTGCTCAGTTAATGTCACCACTACTAAAAATGTCAAGGACATACTTATGTATCTAAGTTCAAATTCTCTTCATTAAAATGAATGATTGGCAAAACTGTGAGCAAACTGCATAATTGGCTGACCCTGTGTAAAGTCCTTACTGTTCTCCTTCAAGAAAGATGCACAGTCTTCTTAGTGCCCAAAACATAGATCCCAACAACTGTGAAGGTGACTCTAATACTTCACACAAACTAATATTGGCTAACCCTGACTTCATGCTGGCAGGCTTCCATCTCCATAATAAAGTTCACTAGTCAAGTTGTGAGCATCTAATTTTGAACTGCATGCAAAGGTATGACCTTATTCCACTCTTAAGAAGAGAAAGAAAGAAAGAACAGCTTTACAGGGTAGGACAATTCAATTACACCTTTCACCCTAGGTGAAGAAAACTTCTGAAGTTTTCTCTCCAGACCCACAGAAAAAAAAGGCTGCAGATGCAATTTTGAATCTCCTGACATCAGAATAAATCAAAGCATTTTTGTTGACCCGAAGAGAATGGGGCATGAAAGCAATAGGATAAGCTACACAAAATTCTTACATAGGGTGCATCCCCCACATTCCCGGGTTTCATAACACACAGTTGATTCAAATAGAGCCTTGGATGTGCATACAACAGTACTAATACCTAAATGCCACACAGATCAGTCTGGGACAGTAATTACCAAAAGGTGACCCAATGCTGTCCAGGTGCCTGAAGTCAGCCTTTCCACCCTATTCTACAGACAAGTCTGAGACTGAGCCCTCTTTTTGGCATCATGTAGCCCATAGGGTCCGCTCTCTGCGATGAGACAACAACTGACATGTAAGTGTGTTTAAAAATATATATATCATTATATGCCCTGAAGGACTGTTTTCAGTACAACCATGCTATGTTTTATAGCATGCCCCCAGTCACCTACCAAGGTCCCACCCTCCTAAGAAAGGGCCTTAGTGATTAATTACAGAGGGTAGATTAACAGCCCTGAAGTCTACTGCTAGCTGGAGGTGCCCCACCCCCCTCATGCATGACATTTCAAAAGCAGTTCAGCAATGGGTACAAACTTCAGAAATCACAAAGAAGAGCACATCTAAATAATATTTCCAGAAACCATGAGGATTTACTTCAGCTGGGTTTCAAAGCACTTCTTTAGAAGAGTGAAGGATTATTAGGATGCTCACCTTTGTTTTTGTTACAGTTTTTCAGTTGAAACCTGTCTTTCAGACACAGCTCTTAATGCTGACTGAAAGCATGCACTGCACTCCGCCACACCAGAAAGAGAAGCTTTTTAAGACCAACAAATACTCTGCTATGAAGAGTAAAGCACAGTTCAAAAGGCACAATATCTTGTGGGAACTGATAGTATGATTTTCCAACTCGGCTTTGCTGAAGAGCAACACTGATAGCTTAGAACAAAGAAAAAATGAGAGAATATTTAAATAAAAAAGGGCCCAGTGAAGCATGTAATTGGGAGAGAAACTCCCAGTAAATGGCCATTGTGCCTGTAGCAGAAAAGGGTATTGCCTTAATGATTTACATCAATAAGAAAAGATGAGTTCATAACTGCCAGAGTATTGTCACAGCAAAAAGCTGGAAGGAAATTGTAAGGAAAATTTAAAATGGGAACTTGAGGAAGCCTATTTCTACCTGGTTTCTCTGAATATAAAAAGAAAAATGGGAAAGAATTTGCTAGACAATTTAAGATGTTCTCATTATTCGTTAACAAAAAAAAAAAAAAAGTCTATTTGTGCATTCATAGCTCACGTTGGGATCTGAGAATGCAGAGAGCAGAAGCAACTTCAGAGTCAGGGAAGGTGGGGCATTGCTGAAAATATAGTAAGTATAGTACTGCTCCAAAAGTAATGTCTCCTATTTTATTATGGTGGCCCACAGTGTCAGAAGCAGATGTTGGAGGTATGGCAGTAGACACTGAACTTTCCCACCAATACTCTGTTACATTTTGTTGCTATGTGATGGATGGCAGAAGAGGGGCAGTCTGTCAAAATGGTGTCTAACATGGAAGTACCATTGAAGAAAAAGCATGTCATTGAATTCCCCCATGCAGAAAAAATGGCATGCACTGACATTCATCAATACTTCTGAACATTTGTGGAGAACAACCGGTGGATGTGAGCACAGTGAGGCAGTGGGTGGTGTGTTTCAGCAGTGGCAACAGCACATAATCTCCACTAGTGCAGATGTTCATGAGTGCAGCATGCAGGCTCTTGTTCATGGCTAGCAAAAATGCACACCTAAATATAGTGACAGGGTTGAAAAATGGTGTCATGTAGCTGAGAATGTTCTGTATCATAAAGTGTTATAATGCTTTTTGTGTCTGTTGTAGTTTCCATGAAAAAAAATGGGAGGCATTACTTTTGAAGAGAGCTATGTGTGTACACATGCATATAAATGTACACATTATGTTTCTAGATACAAACACGAACACCCTCAGCATTAAGCACCTCTTTACTGAGGCTCTGAAGAGGTAGCTAGAAAGACATTTAGTAAGACTTTCAAGTCCCATAAACCCCCCACAGTAGTTTTTGATACTATTTCAAATCTGTTGTGAACTAACCAGTCATCAGAGCTGAGCTTTTAAAAAGATAGTTAATTCTGCATAAATGGAATATATTTAGCAGTCTGCTAAAATATAGTTTAAAATATTCTACCCGGTTTTGTGATTGCCTTCTTCCTTCCAAGATATGAAATAAGAATGAAGTGCCTTTACCTAGCGTAGGATTTTGCCTGCAAGAATACCAAGAGAGATTTCCAAGAATACCAGAGAGTGTCTCTTCCACTGTCCTGCCTAATCCCAGTACTGCTCTTTTTTTGTTGTTTTTGTTAGTTAAGAATTTCAAAATCTTGCATGGAAATGGACTATTTTGTAGACTTTATTTTTAGTTATCTTCTTGCAAAGCAAGATAATAAATGACTAGCTATCAAAATTAACTAGGCGGGAAACAGTAACCTTGCTCACAGACTCTGTGAATAAGAATTGGTCCTTCCATCAACAGTCACTCTTGGTGCAGCTTGAACCCAGTATGTTAACAAAGATTGAGCACATTTCTCAGTATGTTCAAGTCTGCTGTTCAAACTCAGCCTTATGGGCAAGGGAAAATAATTTCAAGAGAATGTCTACGCGAGAATTAGTCTCAAAATTTGAAATGCCGTGCAAAAAGCTTCCCTGCACCTATGGTGTTCTGGCATGGGAGTAATGTCATGTTTTTGCTTGCTCTAAGTACTTTTTGGACCACTTTCCCAGCTCTGATTTTTTTCCAAAGAATAGGAGAATAGTAGCAGTAATAACGGCAATAAGTCTGTTCAGATAACACGTCCAGGTTCAAACAGCCATTAATAAATGCATTGTTACCTATCAGACCCTGTGCTGCAAGTGTCCTATTTTATGGGCTGCAAGTTGCTCTCCATTTGTTATGTGTGTGTTTTGGAGTTAGACTCTCTTCTGTACCAGTGTAACTAACTGGACAGGCAAAAGTCCAGTAGCTTTATCTTACGGTTTCAAATCAACAGAAATGGCAAATACCTTTCCATCAACAAAAATATTTTTCTGAGATAAGGACTGGCTGTAGTAAGAGCCCTCTCATACACTTTACTCAAGACAAAACCCACCAGTCATATATAGTACACTGTACCTCCTGGAAGGTGTTATGTTTGCAGGGTGCTTCAGATCTTCTGGCAGAGATGTGTGGTAGAGGAGATAAGGCACTCTAAGCCATTTCAGACCAGGGAGCAGTTAAAGAGTAACATTTTCTGTAGTCCCGAAGGCCAAGTACTGGTTTTCCTCAGGATACTCTGGAAATCTGAGTGAGTAGATAGGAGGAAGAAGAGGAATTAGCTTCTTCTCTGGAACTACTGACAACTTTTCAAATGCAGGCAAGTAACTGTAACTGACAGATACAACCAAGATGCACTATAGTTCCCTAATATTACCAATTTACATCGGTAAAAAGATACAAGTTCTGAAATGCATATACCTACCAGCCCGGCCCCACAGGCATCTCAGCCTGACCAAACTTTCTAACCAAACACTCCCGTCCTGGTTGGCCTCCTGGGACCCTGGAAATGAAAGTGGAGAACTTGAAGGAGAATCCTTCACTGATGCAGTGACTAGGATTACCTATCCTTTTGCAACAGAAATGATGAAGAACCTTGCAGAACCTTTTTCTGTGTCCCCAAATCATTATGCTGGCATAGATATGACTCTGAAACACATTTCAGCAATCAATTCTACTTTAGTTTTCACACAGTAAAGTGCAAAACGTTATGTATGACCCTTATAATTATAAAATTGCAAGAACCATTAAAATTGCAAGGATTAATTTCAAGCCAATTAATATCACAAATATTAATTGCTGATAGTATCTAAAATCCCCTACAGCACTGTGGAAATCACAAATAACAGTGGGAAGCTAAAGAATCTGGAGCAAACATGTTAAGTAATGCAAGCAATTCAGAAATCTAGATGTTTTAAGGCTACGTAAGATGCCTAAGACCCTTCTGGGTGAGATATGACAGTGGCACCTGAAGAGGTCACGACAGAACAAAGTTGTTGCTATGCATTCTAACAGGGCATAAATTCAAGCTGTGCAATTGACTAAGCATAACATTCATCTGCATGCCAATTGCTTGCCATACTGTCCCTGGTTACAAATAACTCCTCTGACATGCAGTAGTAATCCACACATTGCTGTTAGAAATAAATGCAGCCAGATTAATGTGGAACATGAGAAACTACTTTTATATTGCATGCTCCTCTGTTTCCTGGAGAGAGCTATTTCTGGTTGCTAGAAGCAACAGAACTGGACATTACCCTCTTATTTTACAGCAGGTGTTCTGGACTTAACTGCAAGAAATTCTGCAATTAACCCAGAGGCTTATTGATCTGGAATGACAGAGAGAAAAACAGTGTGTTTTTCTTGGTTATAGGATGTCCATAAGCCACCAATATGATCTGGCTGTGGAAAAAAGGGAAATACAATTATGAAGTGCATCAAGTAAAGTATTTCCACTAGTCTTCAAAATGAATGAGTCTTGAAGTGGATTCGTAGGATAATCACAAGAACGTACAGGCTTTTCAACAGATAGGAAAAAGGAAAAATTGGATTTTGAATCCAAAAAGTGTCATCTCAAGCACTGTTAAGTTAAAATTGGTTGTGAATAAACACAAGCTGAAAATAGAGATTGTTGTTCCTTTGTTCTAGAAGGGACTTGGTAAGAGCTGTGAGAGCAAAGATGGCACTAGATCTAGATATTGTAAAATACATATATGAATACATATGAAAATATTAATTTGCTCTATTTTGGAAATGACTTTATATCTTAGCTACAGTAGTGGAGGACTTGAACAATTAATGAAAGAAACCTTTTCAGTCTTTTAGCTATCACACTGTAGTGAAACAATTATTTTACTTATACATCCTGTAGCAGAAAATGGAACACAGAATAAAGCAATTAACTTTTAAAAACACTTTGAGGGATGTCTACATTGACATTTGCATGACAACCAGTTTTCTTACAAGCAACATTTGCACATATAGTAGAGAGCTGCCAAAGAAGACAAACAAAGGGAGATTCAGATACTGCTGTAA
This sequence comes from Tympanuchus pallidicinctus, assembly GCF_026119805.1. Classification (NCBI taxonomy): domain Eukaryota; kingdom Metazoa; phylum Chordata; class Aves; order Galliformes; family Phasianidae; genus Tympanuchus; species Tympanuchus pallidicinctus. Next base: position 36,473,819 of record NW_026294747.1, on the reverse strand, counting down.
ACAGCATGCCCAGTGGTCCCTCTTGGTGCAATCAGCGATTTTCTAGGCAGACAAACCCTGCAAAAAAAGCACTCCCCCTGAGAAGGGCGAGCCCTTGCCATGGATATTCTGTCTCTGTCAAAAGGCAGAATAAAGAGCTGCATGAACTACCAGCCTAACCCTGCAGGGGACTTACACCTTCAAACAAAAATTTTGCAGCCTTCTCTTGAGGAACAGTAGAATTTGGACTACTTGTTATGGAAAGATATCTTTGCAAAACAAACAAAAGTTATTATGCTTGATGAAGAGCAGACTGCTCTGTCATATCCACAGTAAAACCAGTCTCCAGGGTTTTAAAGTTCATGGAATCAGAGTCCTGCAGTGTGCAACAGGTGAGATCCTCCCATTGTTACTTCACCTTTCCAGTTCTTACAGAACTGAAAGATTAAAAAGACAAAAGCAGTCCCCACTTCCCAAAAAAGGACTGCCATCTATAGTGAATTTACTTCCAGGAAATTCTTTATGGTTTTAACACCTTGAAGCAGAAAAAGAGATTTGTTTGCCACAAAGCATGTAGCTGGCTGAGTATCATGCAGTCAGTCAGATCTTATTTGAGAGCATGTTTTGAGAAATCTCTGTATCCACTTGTCTCAAAAGTATTCCATTAAAGACCTATGCTGCAGTTACAGAAATGCACCAAGAGCAATGAAAAACAGCTGCTCAAGCTCTACTATTCCATACGGTAAACAAACATGCTGAAAACCTTTTTACGACCCATGCAGCTCTGCACTATGGCAGGCTCTTGGTTTGTCTGTTTGGAAACAAATCCGCTTCTCTGCCTAATAAATTTGAAAATAAATCAAAGAGTTAAGTGAATGTTGAAGCACTTTTCTGAAGTTCCTAGCTGAGAAGCAGCATTTGTAGTTGAAACTTCATGGGAAAAATTTTTGCTTAGATACAGCAGAGGTACTGCTCTACCTCATGTTTCTCAGTGTGGAGATATGTGGATATGTGGGATATACACCTATTCCTGAGAAATGTAGCTTCTGATAAGTCAGTAAAATTTGCTTGAAAGGAAGAGGAAAACTAAAGAGAAGGAAAGAGTTTCTTTAGTGTTTCTTTTTCTACCTCTTTTATCATTTGCTTGAAGCAGATTTTATTCATCAAACCTGGAGAAGATGCGGAGAAAAAGGGATTTGCTTGTGTTGTTTACAACTCTTAGATGTCTTTATTCTGACTTGTTTGTGTACTGTCACTAGAATATAAGCTGTGAACAGAACAAGAGCCAATAGTGAGCTCTACAGGGACAATAAAAAGCTTCACAGGTATCCTTGAAGATGCAAAAGAGATTGCTCACATTGTGAACAAGTTTGACAGCAGAGATAAAAAAGACACAGTTAGTAGCTGGGAACCTGTGGTCTATGCTAATGATATGTCAAAAAGTAGTATAAAGTTTTCCCTGCAGGTGATCAGGCAGATGAAACATTATAAATTAGCAGAAAAGAAGTCTGATTTGAGTCTTCTCCTTATCCATGTCTTAATGCCTCCTGTGGAATTAATTTTCCACAAGAAAAAACACAGAAGCAAAGACAGAATGGCATGCCTTAAAGACTTTTTGACACCTTCCTATTCCTCTGCACTCTATGCAAGAAATATTCCCTATTATAAACCTGACTAGCCTCTTTATGTCACTAATATTCTGGTATTCTAGCTGATTCTTAAATTAGCTGACTTTTAAATCCAGCTTTTAAAGAAAACTAGTTAAGTTTGAAGGACTTGGAAGGGCATTGTTGGTTGTTTTTTGTTGTTGCTTTTTCCTGTTTCATAGTTTGTGTGTTATTTTTGTTTTTTTTTTATAGACAATTTCTAATCATTATACCTTCTTGCAACCCCTGACCAAGCATGAGTAATCTAACAATGTAACTTTAGGTCAAGTTGAAAATAAGGCAAGTGTGTATTAAAAACCTTAAAATGGTGCTGCATGCTTTGAACAAACATGAGAACCTTTTGCTTTCCCCTCAGCTGCAGAGCTACTGAGATGTAATTTATTGATTGATCTCTTTCTCTGAACTTTAATAAAACTTTGCTCCGTTTTGTACCTGGAATAATAGTTCTTAGAATAATTTCCAATTGCTTTTCACTCTAAAACATGCTCTGGTAAATTATTAGTCTCTTTACATAATTTGCTGGACTGTTTTTGATTTATGCCAATTAACATTTTCTTAAATGTTAGTACATCACCTAGCCCAATAGACTTCTATTAAGGTGGATCTACCTAAGTGAATGTAGGTAAGCTTCAGTAACATTTGTTAATGGGTATAATGCTTTGAATATTTTATGTCAGGATTTTGAACTTATCATCTGTTTTTATGCTTAGAATGATTCTGCAAAATTTCTGCCCTGCGTTCAGTTTGTAGCTGGGAACACTGTGCTTATGGAATGAGTCTCTTATGCAATAAAATAAATTATGAGAAATTAAATGACTTAAGTAATTGCTATTTCTACAAAAAGCAAGATGTTATTTAATGTTTATACTAGTAAATACGTATTTGCGAAATTAAATAGTTCAGTGTGCTTTCCTAGAACATTGGCTAAAATCACCTCAGACTTCTAAATGAAAGTGGAAATATAATCTTATGCTCTTAGACCAATCCAATAAATGCAAATTTAAATCTGGGCAGTTTCTCTTTAGCTGTAATACAGATGCCATTGAAAAAGCCAAATACGCTTACATTTTCATTATTTCAAGAGTAGGAAATGAGGAGTGAGAAGTTCCGTGGGCTCTAGAAGCTGCTGGGTAACCCAACAGAGCAATATACCAGTCTTTGCAGTGAGGTAGCCCAAAGAGCACACCTCCAACTTCACCCAGCTATAATAGCCATCTGAGTCCACAGGTCCTCTAGCACTTTGCATCCAGGAGTACTCAAGAAAAACCTCAGCCCTGAGTTTATTCTCTGCACTTGTCCAGTTTCTAGATCTTTGTGGATCTAGGTCTTCCTATCTATATGTATGTACGTAAGGATGTGGGCAGGTGTATCCTGAAATTCAGAGTGATTTTGCATAGCAGTAGAATGGTTTTCCAGTGCCCATTATCCACATAGGAGCCTCTGAAACCATGGGCAGTACCTACTGAACAAAGTATTAAAAATCAAGAAACAAATACGATCCATTCCCTGCTGCAAATCTGAGCAGCACTACTGCAAGGAATGTAACACGAATAATAAAGATACTCAGCCAAAATCACAATTTTCACAGAGTTGTTCATTCTCAGAGGCCTACAGAGTCTACAGAACAGAGGTACTTGTACATTTAGATCCATCACCTTCCCCATCTTTCATATTGTGCAGGCTGGAAGCTTTGTGTGCAAATGAGGTGACACGCAGAGCGAGACAGCTGGTGTGCTGCCACATCCCTGCAGAGAGCTGCTGCCCTCCTCATCTCCACACGGAATGGGCAGTGCTGGCTGTGACACAGCACAGCTATCCAGCAGCGTTCATGTTGGGGAAAGGCAGAACAGACAGTGTAGGTTATTACTGAGCATCTATAGCTGAACTGTAAAAAAAAATTTGTTCTGCTGTTAGAAAACTCATTCACTGTCAGTGGAGAAGCTGTGGAAATTACAAAACAGAATTTATGTCAGCACACACAAAAAAGGAAATTTGACTCATCTCACCTTATGAAAAAATATGAGTCTAAACACAAAAAATGCAGCATTTTTTTTAATTTCACGAGAGTTGTGACAGTTTTCAACACGCTCTTGAAGGTCACCATAGTACCTCAAGGTCAACAGTACGAGAGGAGTTACCTGAAGCAAAACACCACCGATGCTGATTAATAATGGAGGTGAGTCACTGTGAACTCTCTCAATGTTTCTCCGTGGCGAAGGCAGGCTCAGACATCAGTCTGTCCATCACTTTGCTGAATCAGAGCTAGTTGCGCTAAAACTAGAAGTACCAGCTGATAGCATGCTAACATCTTTTTTAATCTAGCACCAGGCCTTGGCAGCTCATGTCCTTCCTTCATCTGGCATTTCTAAACCAATCCTACACGACAACCAGAATAAGTTGGTTTTAGAGGTACTGGCACTTCTGTGCTACCCAATGTCTGAGTACTGGTGCAGCGACAAGAATATCTGACATCCAAGAAGATAGAGTTAGGTGCATTCACCCCATCCATAGTTTTGTGTTGTCTTTCTGTGATGTCCATGCAATCACCAGAAAAATGTTTGCACTTGTAGTATCCTAGCTGCTTATGGCTAACCTACTTGTAAAGGAAGCATTATGAAAGTTCATCTCTTCCTATCATAGTTACGCATGCCATTTCACAACTACATCATGTTGATATGCATTCAATAGAGAGGAATCCCTTCCAAGCATTTTTGCTTGCTGAAGAGAGAAAAACATCACTGACAGATTTATGACAGAAACCAAAAAGCATATTGATTGCTCTCTTTCTTCGTGTGTACACAGGGCATCCTCACAGAGCATGAAAAGCCAACCAAGTATATTCACAGGAACACTTCTGCACTTAAATGTTCTCTTGAGCCTGAGCCTTGACAAATGTCCTCATACTCCCTTTATCTGCCTCCCAAGTGCATCCATTTTCTTTCAAGGATGCAGATGTAATAAAAGCCAAATCTGTCTTGTCTGTAACTTGGTGCCTTAGTCTTAGTAATACTAAGAGCTATGTACAACTCTGTAACCTTTTCCTAAGCCACTGAGGCAGCATTACCAGAGCCTGTGTCAATATTTTTCCCTAACTCTTCTCAGTCCACTGCATTCTTACTGTTGCTTTCATAGCCTTGTCTTTGCAAATTCTGATAGTTCTACAGTGGGTTCTCATTCACAAGTAACACAGGCACCACTGGCATGGAAATCAACTCTTGTTGCCCCTTTCATTCCATTTTGGAGATTTTGCTTTTTATTGTACAAATCCAGTGCATAATGCACAGTAAAGCAGTTCATAGCCATAATAATCCTCAGCACACATTAGCCAATAATTGATGTGTGCCAACATGTAACAACCAGACCACCAGTCACTTATGCTCATTTGACACCAGAGCCCAAAAACAAAGAACTAAGTAGACCCAAGACATGCATATTTCATCTGGATATGTGCTGCACTACACACACAATTGCTGCATGTCAGTGCACATAAGAGACAAAGGTTAAGGCTTAAAACTGGCCTGAAACCACAGTGAGGATTCTCTCAGCATGGATGCGGTACCAGGAATAACTTAATACAGCAGCAGTATTTCTGGAAATCACAGGAGTAATCTGTTATATACATCTCACACAGGTCATTAATCATCCTGCCTGCAGGCTTTTTTTGTTTTTTTTTTTTTTTCCCCTCAGATGCTCTTTTACAATAATATAGATGTAAATGAAGAAGACACTGTTGGCCTGAAAGGCTAGTAATCTCTTGGTGTTTCAATGGTTCTGCAGTTCTGCTTTCTCAAGAGAGAAAGAGCACTGCTTCCTTTGCTGCTTTAGGAAAAGTTAATGCAATGGTCACAAAATCTTACTATATAGTTCAGTAGTCACAGAGGAATCAGATACTGGCAAAGTTAGAAAATACCAACTGAAATATAAAGCAGTGAATAAGATTTCCACTTGAAAGTCTCAGCTTAATTTAGCAGCTCTGGAAGTAGCCAGTCACATATAAAGTATACAGGCACTCCTCTAGGTTTTCTGTGCGGTTTCTCTGGGGAAAAGTGGAGGCCAGACACTTCTGCATGTAAATGAACCGAGCTTCTTTTAAGATGCCTATAGAAGAGAGGCAATTTTAGGTTAGATTTCTGTAAAATCCTTCTCTGTGGGAAGTGCCATATTGTAATGCATCCTTCCCTGCCCCCTGCAGCATTTCATAAACCCTTCTCTGCAGGAAACTCTATGTTTCAGCTGTCGTGTTCCAAAACTTCTCAATTGCTTTAAATTTAAACTCGATCATGATATGTTCAGTCTAAATTTCATTTCTTTCAATGAAGCAGGTTTTCTTGTTCTCGTTAAAAATAAGATCTCTAAACATCGTGTTTCGCCAGTGAGAGAAGTAACATTATAACTGCAATAATGGCAATAGCATGAAAATCATTGTATCATTTTATTTCTTAAAAGGGTAGAAAAATAAGGCCAATAACAGGATGTAGAAGAGAGTTTCACAGGAAGACTACTCCCCAAACTGTTCACAGTACCTTCTATTGCTTGCCAACATGGTAGAACTTGTTGTCACAAGCATTGTTGACAATAACAGAAGTTCAGGTATATGCCTACAAATTTTAAAATGTGCACCCATTATTTCAAGCAGGCCTCTGTTTAGAAAAATAACAGATACATGCAAAACTATCTGCACAAACACAGACTTTAGATTAGCCATTTTTCTAGAAATTGTGTTTAAGCAATGTAAAGATTTGTCTCTTTTATAGGAGAATGAAAAAAAAAGCAGTTTTCAGGACCCTTTGAAACCTGTTATCTAAGCGGGAGTTTGTATTTAATAACTCACTCCATTGCAATGACACAATATATATCAGAGAGGAAACATGAGCTGCTGCATTTCTATACCTGAGGATCAATCTTCCCCCTTCTTCGCCTTGGATATAGCCTTTTCCTATTCCATGAATATTTAAGGAATGCACCACTTTAAAACTGACTTTGGTCATGAACGCACAGAGGAAGAATCTGGAGGAAATATCTTCTCTGCCTCAAATAAAGAACAACATCCAGAAGACATCACTGCTTATATTACCTGGGCATTTTGCTCTCTTCTGGGGCTAGAAAAGCACTGGCAGATAGCAGGAGCAGTGACCTGGATGCATCAGTCTTAGGGCTGCATTATCTGCTTCAGTCACAGCTTCAGTCTAAATGTGTCCTCAGTAGAAATTTAAACCTCCTTCCTGTCAGCAGGAGAAGGAACTGTGCTTTAAGTCCTTGGTGCTGCCTGGCAGGCACAAAACTCCCAGTAAGAGATCCCGCCTAAGGCTGTGGTCTCAGAAGAGCTACATTATCTCTCTCATGTATGTTCTTCTCTTGAAAGGAAAAGCAAACCAACAAAAACTTTTCAGAAAAGAATCAGTTATGGCTGTGTTTTTGTGAAGGGGACACTGACTGGTGATAGGACAAGAGGAAATGGCATCAAGTTGCACCAGAGGAGGAAACATTTCTTCTCAGAAATGCAGTGATGCATCGGAACATGTTGCCCTGGGAGGCAGTGGAATCACAGTCATAGAATCATACAATGGCTTCAGTTAGAAGGGACTTCAAGGATCATCAAGTTCCGACCTCCCTGCCACAGGGTGAGCCTCCAATCTCCGTATCAAATACTAGACCAGGCTGCTCAGGACCCCATCCACCCTGGTCTTGAACACCTCCAGGAACGGGGCATCCACAACCAACAGTCCCTGGAGAAGTTGAAGAAACTTGTAGATGTAGTACCTAGGGACATGGTTAGTGGGTATGTTTGGGATGGGCTGATGGTTGGACTACACAATCTTGAGGTATTTTCTAACTTTGATGATTTTATGACTGTTTATGAATGGAATAGACACAGTCAGCTCACCTCCATGTCTACTACACAGCCATCATTATCATTTGGCCACAGTTTTGGATTTAGCTTCTAACCAGTAACTTAGCATCTGTATATGTTTCTCTTGATATGACATCTCAATTCCTTTACCAGAGGAACCTTCCTAAGTGCTCCCTACAACTAACAGCACCAAGATGCAAATGGCTTTTTAAAAATTCTTTCCCATTTCTGTACCATGGTCTGAAATGCTATTCATCAGCTTTTCACTATTTTACCTTCATTCCATAAATCAAATAGCAGGATATAAAAAATATTCATCCCTCTGGTAATGCTCTGATTGGGCAATGATCCTTGCCTATGCTGAGGTGATGGATTAATGCACTTTTGATTAAATGATGGTTGTAGAGAGACAACATCATGGCATGCTATACTTCCTCTGATGGAGTGCATTGAAAGTGAGAGATGTGACTGTTTATGTCAGGCTATTCTAAGGGCTGTGAACCTGATTTTAAAAGCAAGTCAGTAGCTGAAAACAAAAATGAAAAGAAAAAAGCCTGTAGCATCCTGCCAAACACATCAAAATATCTTTGTAACAACGCATGAGTGAAGAGTAGAGAAAATCCTTTGCCAGAACTTGGCTTTCAGTGAAAATCAAGAAGCCATATTCTCTTGGTCTCATTTTCTTTTCCTCTCTTCTTTTCTGTGTCTTTTCCCAATTTGTGCATTTAATGTATATTTAACCAAGTGACCTTCTACATAACCACAGTCTGCATGAATGTCTGTAAAGCAGCATGTGGTGCATTTCTACCTGTATTTTCAAGGTCTTCTAACCTGTTTTTGTGAAATATCTTTTTCAAATTCACCAAACTCAGAGGACATCTTTACAAGGGAGTGCTATAACTACAATTCACCTCAGAACATCAGCTATTTTTGTTTCACGTGTAGATAACAGTTTATTCCCCATCTCCGTTCTTAGCACATTTACTTAATTTTCTCAGGCAAACCAGCCAACCATAAAATCAAATTATTTAAAGAAGATTATAGGATAATGAGCTAGTTAGCATTAGTGTAATAACCATAGCAATGTGCAGAACACTGAATAGTTTTTTACTGTATAAAATATGGCAATATGCTAGTAAGTAAACAGATGAGTTTTCTAGTGGCAAAAATAGCTGGTCTCTAAGTATTTTTCTCTCTTAAGTAGTATATTCCCTTTTAAACCTCACTCAATGAAATAAAGTTCTAACACTTGATTACATCAGTGGGCATTGACTTATGGAACAAATTTTGAGTGATTTTCTCTTAAAATTCAATCTGAGTCCAGTAAACATCACACATGACGCAGTGGAAACAATTCCTACTCCTTTTTGTATGCTGTAGATCATTACTTGTAGATTCCAGCTGATCTAGAGTGTGACTAAAGTCACTAGAGTTACTAGAGTACTAGTTACTAGAGTAACTAAAGATTGGGTAAGCCACCAACATCAAGATGAAGTGAAAAGCTAATTTTTGAAACTTCCTATATCCAATGAAGGAAGATGGAGGCCATTCATACTAGAAAATAAAGATTGTCTTATCCCATCTGCTTGTCACATATGAGAATAACTCTCTAAGGAATGCGCATGGACAGTGTCAGAGAGATGGTTACTTGCAGAAATCATTGTCTCTCTCTGTGGGACTGTCTCACTTTACAAAATTGTTCATAAGAAAACAGTAAATAAAATCAAAGTAAAAGAAGTAAGAGGTTTTAAAACTCACCTCTTACTTAAGCTGATCTCGTTAAATTCATTGCATGTAAAATAATCCCAGATAAGCTTCATAAGTTCAGTTCTTACAGAGATTTGTTCATTTTTCTAACTGATTGACGTGTCACTTTCAATTTTTTCTATTTCTGAAGCAGGCAAAAAAAAAAAAAAAAAAAAAAAAGGAAAAATCCCCATTGATTCACTTGAGGAATTAAGATGCTTGAAATGTCTCAGAATGCACTAGTTCATGTTCACCCAGTTCCAAATAGGAGATTTCAATGTAGAAACATTTTCAATGAGATGTGAAAGACATGTCCTTCTGGAGTCCTATATGCAGAGCTATGGCAGAGGGGCTGTTTCCAAGCTGTGGATGCCATTTCAGTGGAATTCTCCAGAGAAAATTATGTACTTTTCTAAACTACAACATTTGTAGTACTAAACAGAGAAGCTGTACATTGCCATAGTTTGGGCTGCACAAAACATCCTCCTTTTTTCAGTTAATTGATTCCTGTGTCCACATAAATACGCCCAGTTTGGTGTGCTCTCCATCTTTTGACGATGTTTCACTGGGTTAATTTTATTTACTTTGAACAGAACACAGAAAGAAATATTAGATTTAATTTTTTTCTACAGTGTGCATTAAGGATTCAGAGAAAGTTATTGAATAACTATCTTTCCATTAGACATAGATTTAATGAACACTCATTAATATTTCTTATATATTTAAATTAGAATGCCTCCTCTCTACAGTACAATACTGATTTCCACAGTATATTTTCTGTCCTGCGATATATTCAGAATCTGCATTACCATTATCAGATAAATCTCACAAACTTCACTGGGTTTTAGGCACAAGACTAAAGTTCTCCTGAGAGGAACAGCTCATTTTTACTCATGACTTTTATTTGCTAATCCCACTATGTCACTACCTAATCCTAATGTATTGACCTACACAGCTTCCTCCCTTAGGACAATGTTGAGAACCTGAGAAACATTTAACATGATTATTTTTTTTGCAAAAACTGAGAGTATGTGATCTGATCCTCTTTATCATTACTGAAAATACTTTATAAATATAAATATATTATTGCATACACATTTATGCATCCTTTTTATGTATACAAACTGGAACAGGTTGCCCAAGGAGGTTGCCGATGCGCCATCCCTGGAGTCATTCAAGGCCAGCTGGATGTGGCTTTGGGCAGCTTGGTGTAGTAGTTGGTGACTCTGCACATGGCAGAGGGGTTGAAACGAGATGATCATTGTGGTTCTTTTCAACCCAGGCCATTCTATGATTCTATGATAGTTGTACATATATGTTCATATGTTCATTTTCCACATCTTTCTTCAACTAACTCATCTGCATACGTGGAATTTTCTTTTACATGTTTCACAAGCTTTCACTATACTGAGTAATTTCCCTCTCTTTCCTCTTAATACTTGTCAAAAGTTCCAAAAGGCCCACAACAGTAATATAAGAAAAAATGCCTCTGAAATAGATTGAACAGTGCCTTCACCATTAGCTCTTGTCGTGTCAGGATACTGGTCTCCTCTCCCCTATTTTCTGCTGCAGGCAAAACACAAAGATGCCATGCCCTTTGTTTCATAATTTTTATAGAAAATTTAAAAAAATTTTTAAAAAAGAGGGCTGGATACAATGTAAGAGCAACATGTTAACTATGTAAACTTATCAGAAGCACCATTACTGCTGCATAGCACAGAGTGATTAGAGGATGGGAGATAATAAGAGTCAATTTTTAATAACATGCTGTGATTCATTCAAGTGCAGAAGATGTAAAATACATTGTCTGGTCAGTCAATAAGTAGAGCTAGACAGAGTACCACACAAAGCTAATTTCTAAATAGAATTTTATGTAATCACTCTCTATTATTTTGCCAGCCATGCACTCTAATGTCTTTGGGGCCTGTCTGGGACAATTAGAGGGATCAGTCAACAGCCGCTCATTAAAAATTATCTACCTTGTTTTTACAAATAAAATTTACACAGATGATTCACAAGTCACAAAAAACAGTAAATATTAGAAATTATCTGAAATTTGCTCATGCCAGATCTTTCCAAATAACAGACTCATTTTTTCTTACCTTCATCTGCTTCCTCTTTGTTGCTTTGAAGGCAATATCCTCATGTTTGACCTCCAAACAAACACCAGCTAAGCCAATCAGGAAACCCTACTGGCAGGAAACATCAACCCATCAAATATGAATCAGTTCAATCTTAAAGTAAGCAAATAGGTTTCCTGTTTCAGAAGGAATTCAGTTAGTCCGAGAGGCTGCTCTTTCTATATGGCACTTCCTCTCTACACTTGCAGTTGCATAGCAGCTAATATCTTTCCTCACCAGATACCCATGTCCACTCCAAATTTTGATAAGTATTCCTGAAATAATTCAGTTATTCATTTTTCCAAGTCAGCAGCAAATGTGTAATAAAGAGAAATTAAATTACACATTTTTTTTACTGTAATCTAGAAAAAGAGATGTCTAATTAAAAATTCTTTGCGGAAGAAAAAATGTCTCCAAAAATAGACATAAAAGAACCCATTCCATGATAAATAGATCAAAGTTTTACTGTACTCCCAACTGTGTAATTCAATCAACTGGAAATATAAAAGATCAATAATATTACCCAGAACTGTACTTCACATGTACACAGATGTTTCCACTAAAACTTCTTCTTAGTCCAGCACTAGGAATTATACTGGTGCTGAGAAATTAAAGTCATTTATTGAAGTAGGACATCCTTCCTGAAACAAGAAACAGTAACATCCCTATGGGACTGTGTTGTGGTTTAAACCAACAGGTGACTCAGCACTACACAGTTGCTCGCTCACTGTCCATCTTCCCAATGGGATTAGGGAGAGAATCTGGGAAAAAAGTAGAAATTCTGGGTTGAGATAAAACTATTTACTAAGATAGAGAAAAGGAAAAGGATAATAGTTATGATTATATATATGTGTATGTTTGTGTGTGTGTGAGCGTATGTCACAAATGATGCACAAGCACAAATTCCTCATCATTCCCTGACTGATGCCCAGCCGTTCCCTGAGCAGCAAAAGAGAGATTAAGTTCCATCCCCATTAAAACTCCTTCCACAAGATGTCATATGATGTGGAATATCCCTTTGCAGTTTAAGTCATATTTGTTCTAGTTCTGTTCCCTCACTGCTTCTTGGGCTCTGCTTAGCACACAGCTATAAACACCAGTATGTTATCAGCATTGTTTTTCTCCTAGAAAAATATAGTTTCATATGAGGCACTCTGGAGAAAACAATTCCATCCCACCTGAAAGTAGGACAGACTGTTGCAAAATCATCTATATTGGGACGTGACAATATGCCACACCAACTAAAACTAGATCCTTTGATTCTTTTCCTATAAACTCTCTGAAGATTTTGTACTTGATTTTTTAGCTTTACTCCAGCGTTTGGAAATAAAAACATCTCTTGAAATTGCTAATGCCCTCACAGGTGGGTAGACAGCATTGTTATTGCATAAAATTAAATATCTTTCTATGCAAATAAATACTTACCATAAAGGAAAGGTAAGTGAACTGCTTTGATCAAAGTTTCTCCACACAGTACACAACTGATTGTTGTATGCTGAATGATAAAATGCCGAACTACTGTCGCTGAACTTTAGTTCAAAGTATGGATCAGCTGTTCCCTCAGAATTACGCGTATCAAAGTTGTCACTGAGCTTCAGAAAGACTTGTAGGACATATGAGAACAGGTGCGCTCTTGTAAACCAGGAACAGTTCATCTATCAGAAGGCAAATAAAAAATCACTACTTCTTAAGGTAAAGAAATTGAAGAGGATACCCTTCCTTTCTTCAAGGACATAGGTATGTCTTGATCTGCAAAAAAATACCAGAGTTCTTTAGAGTCTCATTAGGAAGCCATGACACTTTAAAACAGGTCCAGTGAAACCTGGGAAAGAACACAGCCTACTCCAAGACAAGTTCAGAAGTGTAACAGAGAAGTTATTTTCCTTCTCTCTCAGATAGATTCCTTTGCAGCTGGGCTGAGGAATAGGGGATCACAGTGTCATAAGACATTTCAGGGCCAAGAGGAAATAAAAGCACTCTAAAACAATAATGAAGTAATAGTAAGAGAAAATAGAGGATAACCAGTGAACTGTGCCCAAACATAGTGACAACAATGCTGAAAATTTGCTATGTCCATATCAGATTTCAGTATTTTGTCATATTTCTGCCAAAATAATATCATTTCATCATTTGAACAGACATTGCAAAAAATGTGTCAAATAGTTTTCTCCACAATTATCTTCAAAATTATTCACCATTTAGGAATTTGATCCGTGTCATATAACAGCCAAACACTGGTGTCAGCTGCTATTTGGGAACTCCATGACACTGGGCATTTGGCATTGGCAGTCTTTATAGCAGGCTGATGATGTACTTGGTACCACTTTACTTCCAGTGACAAACACAACCTATTTCTAAGTGCACTTGTGCCTGGGGTGTGCCTTGTTCCCAATAAATTACATGTCAAATGGTACAGGTATGGTACATCTACAGATTTCCAGTACCCATTGTACACTATGTTTGTACTTTTTTTCCAGTGTCACAGTAACCAGACAAAAGCTGAGCAAGCTGACCTGATTTTTCTGCATGTGAAAGACCTGCCAAAAGTAGTTCAGACTGCTTAATTTATTATATCCATGAGAACACAGAAAGAGCTTAGTAACATTTATTGTTCACTGCACCTATCTCATTCTCATAAGCAACATAAGTAAAGAGGAAGAAAGGATTTACATTCCAGACCAACTATGTAGAATGGGAAATTAATAGGTTTCAGTTGTCTGAAAATAGAATATTTTGCAAATTCATTTAAAGATTAATGTCCTTTTCTAAAGATATCAGATATTAGTCCTCTAAGGGGTCAATATTACCCCACAAATTAAGAGTTTAGGTAAGTGTTTAATGGTTTAAAACCATTTCCCCTTGTCCTATTGCTATCTATCCATGTAAAAAGTTGATGTTTATAAACTTCCTTTAAATATTGGAAGGCTGCAGCAAGGTCTCCCAACAGCCTTCTCTTTTCCAGGCTCAGAAATTAAATTTGTTTCACTGAAAATAAAATAATGAACAATATCCATTTTGGAGAGACCCAATGTATTTTTCCACTCTTTTTTTTTTTTTTTCTTTATATAGCCATTATACCGAAACAGTTGCTTTTACTCTAGCCATACTTCTTCTAAATTAAAAAAAAAAAAAAAAAAAAAAAAGTAATGTCGGAACCACAAAACCCATTCTCATCATGTGGTCCAACATGCATCTCAGATAACAGCATTGCAATGACATCAACAGACATATGTCAGTGAAAGACATACAGAGATAAAATGCTGACTAATTAGCAAAATGTAGGAAGGGGTGCAATTATATGATTCTAAAAACAATTGGGAAAAATCTAGTTAGAAAATGTCAACACAGAAAGAGGGAGTTATAGTAAATAAACTAGAAGAGTGAAAGGTGAGAGATTCACACTCACTTTCAGCTCAGCTACAAACTTCCTGAATAATGCTGGAAAACTCAAGTGGGTTGATATTTCTTAAGTTGTGCATATTTGTGCATTAAATTTCACAATTCCAACAGAATTAATACTTCACGTGTCTAACAGTCGTTGCATTTTGATATCTCAGATACGCATTTACAAGTCTGAATGCCTCTGCTTGAAAACAACTGTAATCTTAGTGCCTCAGCTTTCATGCTGATTGTGTAGTAGATGCTAAAAGATCTGTTGCATTGGCTGAAAAATTGATGGATTAATGATGGTAATGATGACTAAAAGATGAAAACCCTAAAATGAAGTAATGTCCCAAAACATTATGTGTTATGGCAGACATCATGCTGAGGCCCTGAGAAAAGATCATTCCATTTTACACAGCATTAATGTGACCATTAGAATGATAATTTGAATTGTTTGCAATGCAATATCTTCTCCTAAAAATATTTTAATGTGGAAAAAATATACCAACGAATAGATTATTGTTAGACGAACAACTTCCACTTAGTCTTACTTGGATATAAAAAAAATAGATGAACACACGTGCACATGTACAGAGATTTACATGTAGACACAAAACCGACACAAACCACTTATCCTGAGTTTATTTGAACGTGATTTATAACTTCTGCAGGACCTAGGCTGCGTACTGATAGGGTGCCCTTACACCACACCCAATTCCTACACATTGAAAGAGCATGCAGAACAAAAAATGATATTACTGAGGCAACACATAAACAATCTCATTTTCTCATGCCACTCTTGCCTATGCAGCAACTCTGTGGCCTCACCTGTGGGTTGTTCAGGATGTGCCTCAGCTGTGTCCAGTGACTACACAGCAGAAGTTGGGCTGTCCAGGCTTCAGGGCCATTGTGATCGTGGACCTTTCGAATACCAAAAAAAGACCAGGGTAAGCATAGGAGTGGCTTTAAAAGTAAATTTCAGTGTAATTTCTCATGCTAGTTCTTACTTAAAGAGGTATTTCAGGTTTTTCTATTTCATCTTAATGCTGGTGCCTGAAGTTCAAACAACCTTTCTGACTGCAGTAAAGGTCACAAACTGAGATGTACTTCCCTATAGGAGCAACTGAAGAGATGAAAAATAATGTAATGCTAAAATTAAGTACTATTTCTTTCTTCAATGTCAGGGTATGATTTTGAAAAGAAAAAGCATACATAAAAGATAAAAATTCTGTCTTACTGACAGACTCATGTGCAGTAGTTTCTCCTATTTCACTGTTATTTGCTGTAATTACATTTATTGTGCCTGTTTCTCCATGTTGACCACTTGCCTGCTTACAATGCTGGAGACTGTACTAACAGAATTACAGACAGCTGCAGCCATGCACTAAACAGGGGCTGCACACAGGCTGGAACTCAATATGATGAAAACAAATGTCATCCTTGTTAAAATCCCTATATTACCTAAGGTGGTGTGAGCTAAATAGGAGCAGGTCAGCTATAGCCCAGGTATGCTCCAAAGCTAAGAGGTAGAAACTGCAGAAGAAGGAAGGATTGGAATAAATCACCAATCCACACAAAACAAGGATAGTCCTGCCTGAACTGATGCTTTTTTTTATTATCTTTTCAGAGATGGGTTCATTGCAACTGCTTCTGCTCACTGAAGTCTCTAGCAGTCTTCTAGGAGGAATTCTTGCAGTAATTGTTGCCTACTGAATTCAGTGCCAAGGATTAATGATATCACATCACAGACATAATAAATAACAGAATTTCTGCAAATTAGATCAAGATCAAAACTCGTACTTTCTGAGTTTTGACACAAAATTTCATGGCATGCCTGAGTTAGAGCATGGTTGATACCACACTGAAAAGGAGAAACCAACAGACTATCGCAGAGATGATCTGTGCTGGCAATTTTATTTGTAAGATAACACTATAATATAGGTATCCTGCTATCTTTGATTTAGAGAAACTATGGAGACACTCCCAATTACAGTGGAGACCAAACCACCACAGCAGCATCAGCTTGGACTTAACCTACCGTTGCATGGCTGACTATTTGGTTTACTAGCAGAATTTCAGTTAAGCAGCACTATTCTGACCAGCTCAGAAAACACTAATGAAAGCAAAATATCTCCTCTTTTTCATGAAAAGAAGTACTATGGAAAAATCCATGTGATCTTCAGATAATTTCCCACAAGTACTGCTATCTGCTGAAAGTATTGCTTGATTAGTTTCTAGTTTGAAAAAGCAGCCACTGGGTCATGCTGTCACTGTAGCAGATAACAGAAATGCTGCACCTGAGATCATCAGTGTTTGTGCAAAACACAAAACTGAAGACAGCAAAGTTAGACAAAATTCTGCTTTCACTTGCATGAAGGTACTAATAGCTAAAAGTAAAAAAGAAAAAACAGTGACATGAACAGAGCAGCACAGGTATGCACCAGCAAGAGGTTTCAGTGCTTGCTTTCTTAGAGTCCCTGAGTCATACAGAAAGTAAGACAGAACTCATGTCTTTACACCTGCCTTTCTGCAATGAGCTGCTTAGGCTCTCAAATTTGCTCCAGTAAATGCTCAGTCTCCATCTCTTACCTGCATTTGCTGACTCAGCAAAACATGCACTTTGAGTCCCAGCACTATTTGAAATCTTTCAGTCTTCTTTCTTAATAAGTCTGTCAGATGATGCTTGATGTTCCTGATCAAGCCAGACACTTCAGTGTGCATCTATTTGGAGGCATCCATTCTTGCATACCTTTCCCCGCTTCTCCACTGTGAGTTCTAATTTCTTTTTCAGATAGCTACAAATTCTGTGCTTATTTCTCAGATAACTTATTTCAGAGTGTTGCTAATGCATCTACAGCCTCCTTTTTCTTCCATTTCTGCTTTGAAAACACTGCAGTTCTGGCAGGCCATGTACGTAATATTTTGTTCTTTCTCTAGACCAGGATTCTGTTGTCCCTATTTCCAGAATAATTTAGGGATTCCACAGTGGCTGAGCACTTCTTCACAGATAAGAGTTTTCCCTCTTCCTAGCTATGTTTAGGAGTCCAGCAGGTGAAGTGAAATGCCACCCTCATTCCTTCTACCCAAATGCCTAACAGTACTTTCCAAGTGTTGGAAAACATTGATTGAGACGTAAATACAGATTTATCAGAAGAAAATCTAGGTCTATGATGCTGGCAGAGTTGGGCTTTGCTAGGATGTTTTAGTATTTACAGCTCAAATCTTCCACTTCCTATTCTTTTTAACATTAAACCATCATCTATGATGAAATTTAGTTTTACTATAGCACAGCTGCCTTCCAGGTACTATTTCACTCTGCTTCCTGATACCTCTTGGTAAGTACAATTTCCAAGAAGTATGCACCTCCATTTGTCATTTCTATTTCTGTATAAACCACTATGTAATTGCCCTAACTTGCCATATATTTCTACATAGGCATATCTGTGAATACATTTAACCCTTGAAGAATAAGACAAATGAGCATGTCTACAAACAAGAATGCAGGAACGCGTCAAACAAGTTCCTGTGTCCCCAGCCAAACTTTAAATAGCCCAGGATGTTTACAAGGCACAGCACAGGTACATTGGAAGGATACTTGAGCCATGTAATATCCATGTGCCTCTTGTCCTATGACTAATTAAACAGAGCACACTGTTGCCTGGAGGCAACTTGTCCAATTTTTACTCAGGGAGTTCAAGATCCTGCTGCAGAGCCTTAGCCCAGTTGTAGCTCATGGCCATAAGAAAACAGAAGAAATATTTGCACTTACTGAATAACATTCTACACATAAACACTTACTGCTATCTGCTTTTTATGGGTCTTGCTGAAAAAACCATTTATGCTGATATGAATAGTACAAATTTTTACTTTGTGGTTTCATGTTCTATGAGAAGTACAGTAGAAAAACATTGCCACAGGCTGCAAACAACTATAAAAAGCAATGCCATTCTAAATCAAAATTGGCAAAGTAGCTGAAACAATGTGCCCTGCAGTGGAGTCCTCATGGCTACATATTTGGTTGATCTCACTAAGGTGGATGCCATCACCCACAAGACTGACCAAAGAGAGAATGGAGTTGGCAGTAAGTGGGAAAGCTATCAACTGAAAAGCTGAGAGTGAAACCATGGAAAGATAATGAATGCACTCAGAAGGCAAAGCTTATGGATCTGAGGTCAGAGCTTCATTTTAAAAGTTACAGACAAAGAAAAGTGCATGAGGAAATGGACAGCTGCAAAGAAAATATTTTTCACTTTATGCCATGCTGGAACTCATGTTTTGCAGGAGGTCAGCAACTGAAGCACTTTGCTGTTCATTGTTAGATAAAGTCAGACTGTCAAAGCATTTGATGCAAATGTCTGCACTTCAAAGTGCTTTACACATTAAGTTTATCACCCAGAAAAGTACAAGTTTTACCCTGTTCTGAGCTAGGTTTTGTTACTGAGTTTCAAAATACCTGCTTTTTTTTTTCCTGTCCTTTTTTTTCCCCAGCCAAAACCATCTTTGACATAGTTGAAGGCCAATTGATTTGCTATCTCACAAAAAGAAGCACGCTCCACTGAAAGGTTTTTGTGGGGTACAGTTTGCTAATGACACTTCTAGGGAGTAACTGCCTAAACATCTTCATCACTAAAACTATTAAGAACATGAGAAAAGAAAATTCTACTCATGCTACTATGTGTAGCTAATTGCAAATAGAAAAAGGTTCTTCACACCACAACTCAGGTCTCTGTCTTAGAAGTGAAAATAAAATGGGAAAGTGTGTTAATCTCGTATAGAGCAGTACCACTCTAGCAGTTCCGTAGCAACCCTTTTCCTAGGTCCTATGTGAGGAAAAATGAACAGCTCAGGATGGATCTGTATGAAGGAATAAGTTAGTCTCTGGCTGGTTGCTATATGCAGAAGCTTTTCAAAGACAGCAGCTCTAAATGTGCAGTAGGAACAGTCCACTATTGTTTAGATGTACTTTTACTGAACATTTATGATTTATGTTATGGAAGACGTTAACTGATGTCATGCCAGTTTTGGTGTTCCAATTGAAAATTCTATTATATATTAAACTAGCCTAGAAACTGGCTTCCCAAGAAGGATAATTTGGTTGACATAAAACCAAATAGAAAGCTGCCTTACAGTGGGAATACTTTCAGTCATACTGATGGCAAAGAATTAAGAACCAGAAAAGAGAGACGCACAGGAACAATTGCTCAGTTGATGCAAAGTAAATCTGCACTTACCTCTGCAGAACATAAAATATTTTCCGGGAGAACTAACAATTTTAACTTGAAACTTGTGTAATTCTTGTGTTCTACATGATCCTCCACAGGATGATATAGAACAGGATGGCTTACTAATTCTTGGTTAGTTCCTTGCCTGTTAATGACTCCACATTTTTATCTCCCTCAAAAAGATTATTACAGTATTTTTTATCTATATGCTACTTATATACTTTTATATAAGTATATATATAGAAGTATATAAAATACTTATTATTGATATTAGCTCAATTTCCTGTGCTGGTTCTACGCAATAATTATCTGTAGAGTAATCCATGTCAATTCTAAACCTACAGTGTAGCAATGGATACAGATCTGGACACCTCCATCTGTCTGCCTTAATCCCCCCTCTGAATCAGAGACAAACACACTTCATTGGTCCCCCTTTATAGCTCATAATCTTTCAGCACTGGGCAAACACAACTCTCCAAATTTGCTTATAAAAAATATCCTGAGTTCTGATCCTGTGAGGACACCTAGTGAGCAATTTCATACCAAAACAAAGAAGTAACTTCCTATAGCATATGTTACGAGTGCGCACTCAAACCTTTTACTGCAGACATATTATAATTACTGTTGAATTACAGCAGCTTCTATAGCCAGGCAGTAGTTGCAAAAGGTTCTATTAATTGCACATAAAAGAAAAAGTTATGTCCCAAAAGCTTACAGACTAATCTAGCTCACACACTTTTGCAAATACTTAAAGTGTCTCCAAAACAATAAATTCACTCCATTTTAAATATCCTACTCTTAGGACTGTTGACTTCAGCAGGAGCCTTCTGGAGGGGCTCTGCAGTGGCAGATGATGGTTGTGGCTCCACTTTCCCAAGAGCATGGCCCCAAGCTCTGCTCTACCATGGTTGCCTCAAGCAACAGGAGTTCTCTATGCAGATACAATAGGGAGAAGAGGTGATGTGAAGAAACAGGTGACGTATGTTTCATACAGACTACACAAGATTTCATAGAATCATAGAATGGTTTGGGTTGGAAGGAACTTGACAAGTTTCTGTTTATGGAGAGAAGGAAAATGCAAATGAGATTCAGAGCTTAACAAAGTAACTCTTCGGGTTCAATCAACAACAAGGCATGGTACAAAGAAAGGCTCGCTCTCACTGTCTGGTTGGGCTTGTTTTATTTTTCTCCTGGGTAAATTGATTCTCCCACTCACAGCCATGTTATAATTTGCTCATAATATTTCGGTATGATTGCAGTCACTATTAGACTGAAAAAGTGAAAAAGATGGCAAAAAAAAACACCAAAGCTTGCAGAAATTTGATTAATCATTCTGATGATTGTCCTTTATCTAAAATATGTGCCAAATTTTCATCAAAATAGAAATAAAGAAATGATTAGCAATAGGTAACTTTAACTAGAAAATATTCCATAATAACTTAGTGAAGTTTTAAAGGAAGGAAATCCATATTTCAAGGAAGATCTATTATAATGTGTCTATTTATAACATCTGAAAATTTAGAAAAGGCTCTGGAGAGGCCGGAGGTATGCCTTTCAATATTTAAAGGGGGGCTATAAGTAAGAAGCAGTCTCCTTAGAAGGGTCTAAGATAGGAGAAGGGGAAATTGTTTCAATCCAAAAGAGGGGAAATTTAGACTGGACATAAGGAAGAAATTTTTTTTACAATAACATCAGTGAGTGCTACAGAACAAGTTGCCCAGAGAGGTGGCGGATGTTCCATTCCTGGAGACAGTTAAGGCCAGTCTGGTCCAGGCTCTGAGCAACCTGATTTAGCAGTGGATGCCCCTGTTCATCGCAGGGGATTTGGACTAGATGACCTTTAAGTGATCCTTCCATCTCAAACGATCCCATGATTCTATGATTCTAACTTGCAAGATTTAGAAAAATATCACATTCAGCTTCCAAAGACAAAATTTCCTCTTGTACAGCACAGCACACAAATAATATTTATTGAATTGTACATTGTAGTTCCCCAGGGTTTGTTTTTTTCTCTAAAAAGGTAGTGACTCTCCCCTGGAAAGATGTAAGGCTATGAATCAGTAATGCCCTAAACACTGTTTATGGCAGATGTATTAAGCACTAAGACTGCCAATTTTCACCTAATTAGTGCACTAGCGGATTTCCCCAGATCCTCACTATTATGTAAGAAGCTGCCATGTAATACAACAAGCTTAACAAAAAACAGAAATTGACCTCTGGAAGAATTTTAGATACATCTCATGGCATAAGTGCAGGGAATCCAAAAAAAAAAAAAAAAAAAAAAAAAAAAAAAAAAAAAAAGACTGAAAAGAAGAGCACAAGTAGTAGATAAAAGCTTTGGTAAATTAATTAGTCCTGACTCATGCCAAGGTTTTGTATGCCTGCCTGCCCTTATTGAGTCATCCAAACAAGTCTACACTTTCAAGAATCTTCCAGTCTACTCTATGGTAACTCTGTCTTTCCACTGAAAATCACCCTCCTATGTTAGCAGAATTGTCAGAGATCATACAAATTAATTTCACATATTTCAAAAAGACAATTAGGTATTGTAAGAGAAATACATTTCTTAGTATTTTGTGAAAGCCATTCACACGTTGAAGTGTGTATGGGCATGGAACTTCTGAAAGCACACTTTTTTCTGTTACATAGGCATTAAATATTAAGTACTTCTTACTGAAGTGATGGACAGAAAATATTCTCAGAAACTTCATAAAGAAGACTCTATGCTGACCTGATTTGTGTAATTATGTTAAACATCTAGTGACAATTGCCATGTTATTTGATCAGTTATTTTGCAAGCAACCTAAAATAAGCTTATTTTTTCTGCTTTAAGTCCTCTTTTTTCTTTTTTCTTTTTTTTTTTTTTTTTTTAAATCATCTATGAACAATTTGTAGTTCCTTGAAAAAACGAACATTTGGGAAATAAAAACATTTACAAAAATTGCTGCGGGGGTATCTTGGGCATGAATTTCTGTGCTAGTGATTGTGAAGAGTGAGACCACCTAGAAATGGTTATATTATATTAACTCAAGTGAGTGAAAAGTAAACAGTAAGAAGAATGGCAGAGACAAAGTTAATTAATTCAAATAAATCTCCAGTACCCAACATCTGCTTATGGGAGGAAGTCAAATCACAGGCAATCATCAAAGCACTGTTCATTCTGGCCCTTGCAAAACCTACAGCACCCAAAAGGAATCTCCCAGCCTTGATCAGTTACTCAGGACAAGAACACCACTCATAAAATTCATGTCTCCTAAATGGTTTTGAAAACCTTACCCTGGACAATTGCTATACAAAATGCATAAAATGCAAAGAGCTGCACATAAAAATGATAATGACTTATTTTATTCTACAGGAAAGGTTAAAATATGACCTCTGATGGAACATAACATCATTCTCAAAACTGTTATTTGATTAAAGGACTACTTAACATTGTCTGCATCCAATTTAGCAGCAGTGTCAGAGCAGATCCCAGGAACTCTGTGCAGTTCAGTGCTGAGAGCTCTTGGAGTGCTGGGAAGCACAGTGTGTGAGGTTGGCATCAGGTGCCCGAGGTCAGCCAGGGGCTCTAAAACCAGCCACCTCACCTCTCAGATGGGGGCTTCCAAAGCTTCTGGTTCTTCATGCTGTTCCTTTACAATACCTGGTCCAAGGGTTTACCAAAGCAAGTGGTAACCAGTATGTCTGGTTTTCCACATCTGGTGTTCTGCTTTCATTTATTTTGCTGTTTCTCCAGGCTTCACTTCACTTAAAAAAAAAAAAAAAAAAAAAAAGCCATAAAAAATTCCATGCATTTACCATTGTGGTACCAAAGACAATTGGGCTCCTTTTAACTCTTTTTGGTACAATCATAGAAATGCATTATTTCCACACTATAAATCTTATTAAATTATGACACAAGGAAAATGACGGGTAAACTCCAACTTTCAGTGCAATCTATAGCATGAAATAGGCTTGGTGGTCTTTGCAGTCATCATTTATGTGCATAATGATCTTAGATTTTCATTAATTTAAACAAAAATAACTTCCACTGAGGAAACAAAAGCCATACAAAAACTTTAAATTGTTCATTGCGAAGTCCTAATCAGATCTCAGTATGAACTGCAGCTGAAATTAAGCATGCAAAATTCAATTAAGAAGGAAAATAGCCATGCTATATTCTGAAGTATTTTTTCTAATGTTCATAAATAAAAATATTTTCATTACCATAAAAATGTAATGGGTTTATCTCAACTTAATTAGTTTGTTTTTATTCTTTTATGGATATTTCTCCCTATGAAGTGAGATTCCCTCTGTTTGATTTGTTTCTGTCACTATGTCTTTTCTTTTACTTTTTCCTCCAGAAAGCTAATGAAAGAATTTTTTTTGCCTCACCACAATTTCTTATCTTTCTTAGCTTACAGTTTTGTTTATGCTTGTAGTTTTAGACCAAAATCTGCCTCAAAAGTCCAGAGAAACAAAATAGGAGGATGAAAGGAAAAAAAACTTTGAGCTTTCCGAAACTTCACACTTTTTACTTTAGTTTCTTTCACCATGGCTACATTCTGCTGCAGAGAAACAAAATGCACAGAGAAAAACAAAAATGGTAAGAACACAGAATTTTAAAAATCACTAAAAGATTGCAAAGCATACAAAAAACATTCAGAAAACAGTCGGTAAACGTAAGTCTTCTGTTACTGACTGGAAATGTAGCACAAGAAAAATCTCAAGTTTGGTTTAAATTTTCAAAATGTAGTATCCTCACATTGACTGGGAGGAGAACTAGACTTTTTTAGTAAAATGAAAGTAAAATGAATTTGAAATCTTCATATGGTTCAGAGAGGAAGAGTAAGTCCCCTTTGGAACTAATACTCCAGATGAAATTTCATTTTTGGCAGACTAAGATTTTTCTTTTGGGCTAATTAAAAATGTTATCAACTCAATTATACTCCTTTCAACCTTATTAGTAAAGCAAATACAGCTTTTCAAAAAAATAAAAGCACTGTTTTGAAGCAAAAGTCAAAGCACTTTGTTCTGTAAACATCGAAATAGAAAGTCACTGGGATATTTTATTTCAACCGGCTTCCATCTAAACAAGAATACTGAGACAGGAACACACTTGCAAAGAATGTCTGAGCTGTGATAGAAAAACTTTCTGTCAATGAACCCTAGTCATTCAGTCTTTCAACAAATGTTAAAGTAGCATCACTGATTTTCAGATTTATTTGAGCACATGAACATGCAGATAGTTCTTAACTGGAATATTTTAGAGTGCTGGAATATATATACATCACTTTCAAAAATGAGAAATAACCTTCTGACACATTTGGGTATTTTTGAAAAATTTATTTAAATCTGATCATCACATTTTGAATTACTCTCGTTTCCTTCTCTCTCAGGGAACGTACAGAAAATAGTCATTTTAAGCTCAACTGTTTAATTTTGTAATTATATTTTGCTTAAAGAAAAAATGTTTTGGGAAATCCTGGCCACTGTGCTCCAGAACAGAAGGCAGGAAAGCTCCACCATTCATGTTGGACTGTGTTTTGTAATTTCCTGCTCGACAACACAAAGTCACATCAGTCGCAGGACTAATGGATCATTAGGGAATGATTAGGATACCAGCACAGTTGGCTCTGCTCTACTGTTGGCTTTCTTGTGTGTTCTAAACAAGTAATCCATCTGTTGTTATTTTCCAGAAGTTAAAGGAGAAACTAATAACCGGAACTTGAGAGCTATGCTATCCATGTGCCCTCCAACTGGACTGAGCTGGCAGCGCTGCAAGTCATCCTCATTCCTGGCAACTGATGGAAGATACTGCCAGCATTTCTAGAACAGTGAGCTCTGTTCATCTATCCAAGTCCAGCTCTCATTTCTGCAGATTACCTCAGTACTTTTGAATGCTGTAAGAGGATGCTACCTTACAGAAAACCTTTGCTATAGCATAATGAATATCAGATAAATCAGCACAGAACAGCAAAACAGGAAAGAAAGAAGATGCATGTGCATCCATTACAACCAAGTTGCAGGAAGAAGCAACCTCCTGCAGCTGAACAGGCACGATTACCTCACTGACCTGTATATCTCACAATGCATACATACTGTTCACAAAAAATTTTCTTCCTTTTCATTCTGCTGGTCTGTCCAGCCTCACAGTATGGGTAGTCTTGTTTCAGACAGTCACATTAATGCACTTATTAACATGCACACCAGCCTTTGTTCCCCAGCATTTCTGCACAGAGCCTGCAAAATTTTATCAGAGGAATGTTACCACCTCAAGATGACACTCCGCTGGGGTTCCTTCCTTGGCATTCACTTGCCTTTCTGAAGATAAGAGATATACTGTCTCCAGCAATAGGAATAAGTCCTCTGTGCATCTCTTCTATTTGAGGCAGAATCTTTGAATTGCCACACCTTGCTGTGCTATGCCAGAAGGACTTCTGTTTACTAAATTCATGAATTAAGAGCACTTCTGCAAATAGGCCAGCAGTGGACAGCAGTTCTTCTAGAATGCACTGTTAAATATTTCATGGAGAAGGACTGCTAAAGAAGTGCTAAGGCCTTCCGTTGTGAATGCACTTCCACTGTTATGGCTCAACACTGCAGACGCTCACACTCCCAAAACCCATGTAATAATACAGCAAGAAGAGCAAAAAACAGTTTGCCAGAAATTGTGAGTTATAACTTGGGCATTAAAAGCTGATTGTAACCACTAGAAGCCTTCAAGTGCCATGGGGATGTCTGCGAGGCTGCACAGTTTCATCTCTGACTAGCGGCAACCACTTCCTTATCTTAGTACACCAGCTACACCAGGACCTGCAGACCATTTAAGCCTTTAGAAGATAGTACCAGCTGTTCTCTACATCTGCAGCCAAGGGTAGCCTTTCCTTATCAGAAAAAGGGCTGCTAGTTTGCTTTTGCACAGACCCAGTCCTCTTGCACAAAACATTGCAAAACCAGAGCCCCATCCTGTGACTGAGAGCAATAGCTGAAGAAGGATTCATTGCATAAATACTGCACAGTCATAGCCACATTGCTTGGGATGATTAATTTATCATGGGATTTGTATCTCCAAAAAGCCGATTCTCAATTTTCTACCCTTTTCTATACTCACATCCTACTTACTGTTGTTGCTTTTTAAATGCACATACCAAATGTCTCACATGTATGTTTTAACACCTGAAAATTGGCAGTGTCCCCCGATACAGAAATAACATTCTATTACTTAATGAGATTAAGCAAGGCAGCAAGTTTACGGCACTGTTAGAAAATAAAATGTACTTTCTCCCCACGAGCTCATGAAAACAACCAGGAGGGAAGGCTGGCATATTAGATAATGCTACTACTAGAAAAAAAGGCTAATGGCTCTTGAGCTGGTTAGCTCCCTATTGATATTACCTTAGCACATTGGTTCTACTTGATACTCAGCATAGTATCTAAAGAGCTAATCTTCAATGATGCAGATTTTCTTTCTTCATGGCTTCCGAATAACACTAATCAGAGTTGGAGGGCCCAAAAATAGGTGAAAATTACTTACCTAAAGACAACTGATTATTTAAAGACACGCATAAACATTTCTCATTAAAACCCAGCTTAAAGTTGCTAACTGTACAGACTGGCTTTCTCAGATTCATCAACATGTTAACTAGGGCTAAGCAAAAGCCTTACTAAACACACAAATAAGATACCATTCCCACTTTTTAAGTAAGTGAAAATGTGACTTAGTTGAATTTTTTTAGTTGTCATGATAGAGACTGGCTGTGAAGACTATGTAGACTCCTTCCAGTGTAATTAATATTCCACACTGGCTGTCATAGTTTTATGAAATAAAGCACTGGAGGAATACATTACAGATTTCATTTTGCAAACAATAAACTAGAATTTATCTCACAATGAACAAGCAGATCAGAAAGGGCAATGCTATAAACACAAAGCTTAGAAGAATCTGTATGAAAGGACTCTGATATGAAGTCTGGGAAAATGCAGCCATGTGACCTACATCAAGTCTGCTTACTACACGGACTTTCAAAATAAGGCACATCACCATGAAAAATAATTTTCTAAAAGCTTTGTCACTCATTGTACCACTGTTGTTTTCAGTTAGTGCTCTCCCAAAGGCAGTTTCATTGCCCGGTGTGCACAAAGAGATACTGATTTATTGCAAATTTGCATAAGTTTTAGTTTAAGATTGTCTCCCACAGTGATAGCACTGTGCTTTTTAATCAGTTAATAAACTTTCATCTCCTGATCACTTCTCCAATACAGCCTCCAGCCAGTCTGTTAAAGACAGGGCTCTTCTCTCTACCTGCAGACCAGCTATGCATTCTAATTAATTGCATGTTGTCTCAAGAAGCTTCTGTCTCCAAAGACAAGCTTAGTCATAGCATTTCTGTTAAGGATTCCTCTAGTTAACCACGTTTTCATTTACAAGGATGATCATCTCAACCTGGAAAAAGGTAAATACTTGCTATATTTAAGGATACACATATAAATACTCTTAATAAGCTCTTCCTTGACTGACAACACTAGGATAGAAGATCACTGGAAAAGGGTCTGTGACTAGGCATATGTATGAAGGATACACAGAATAGCTCCAACATTTGTTGCCACCTAGTATTTTTGAGGAAAAGGGATCTCTAAGAGTAGCAGAACTCCACTTCGCCATGTCCAATACAAGCTTTTCATCAGTTTATACCAGACTTCTCTTTTTAGCAAGACTAGAGTTAAATCCAGCACATGATGACATCCTTTACACTACAGTAGCCTGCCTGGGAAGCTACTCTCAAGTAATATGGCATATGCATTTCTAGCACATTTTTTGCCCTGCAGACTGCGCATTATTTCCCCATGTAAACAAAGTCAGTAAACAGTATGCTTAAGAGATTGCAAAATGAAGTTGCACACACTACTTGATAAAACTATTTTGCGCAATATAAACTTGCTTACGCACTGTAGATTTATATCTGGGGAGTTGTAAGTAAGCTGTTTGCCACACTGCTGTTAAACTTGTCTGTTGCATTGTTGTTTTTGTTTGTTGGTTGGTTTGGTTGGGCTTGGTTTTTGTTTTTCTCTCAGGGAGAAGGCGCTTCATTTTCACTTTCTGCAAATGAAACATTGTGCCAATCTTGAGAATGGAAAAAAAAAAAAAAAAAAGAGAGAGAGAAAGAGAGAAAGAGAGAGAGAAAGAGAGAGAGAGTCTCACAAAGGTCACTTTTCCCTTTGCAACAAAACTAAATTACAGACTTCATACAGCAAATAAAAAGTGGCATACAATCTAAAGCAACCTGCTGTAAAATATAACAGCTGGGAGCAGTTAAAAGCTTCCACGCTCTTTCACTTTCTTTTCTGAATGCCTCATTTTGTAGAAATGTGCCTCAAAACTGGAGAGAAAAAAACAGCACACAAATGGAGCTGTTATTCAAGACTTGTGCTGTTTACTGCTTGCATTACTCTATATGCCTGCATACAAGCATGCACACATGTAAATATATGTTTAGTCTCTAAATATTATATTATTATAATACATAACTAACTCAGAATATTAACATTGTCTATTACTTAAAATCTTGCAAGGTATTTATTTTATTGTAAAATAATTGTATATAGCATATCAAAAAGGAAGTAAGAGAACAATACTGTCAATTAGCAGTAGACCCTAGCACACACCAATCAGTTATACAGTAATCCCTCCTCAGAACAAGGAGCAGCAGATGCCAGTATAACTGATCTGTCCTGGTTCTCCCACTCCCAGCAAAGTTCTCTCACTTGAGATTACAGGCTGCCATCTGCTGGCACTCTCACATAAATTCTTCTTTTGAAAAAAGTTTTCTTAACACATTGTCTTCTTCGCACTGTTTCTTTCAGAGCACATAGGATCACAGAAAGGCTTGGGTTGAAAGCAATCTTGAAGCCCACCCAGCCCCAACCCGTGCCATGTGCAAGGCTGCCCCTCACGAGCTCGGGCTGCCGCCCATGGCCCCATCCAGCCTGGCCTTCAGCATCTCCAGGGATGGGGCATCCACAGCTTCCGGGCACCTGTGCCAGGGCCTCAGCACTCTAAGTGAAAAATTTTCTCTTAACATCTAATCTTAAGACATTTTCCCTTCTGCTATCACTGTTAGACTGTGTAAAAACACCACAATTTCACTGATACTACAGCAAGACTAGTTTAGCAAAGTAGAGCTCTGTTGGATCACAGGTAGTGCACAGTCCTTAACAGTAAAGCATAACACATACAAATGCAATAGAAAAGCAATAGAGATGTTCCATTCCTTATGTATTTTGCCCTTCATTACATAAATCTGATCTAGCAGTGCACATCTCTGTTCATGGCAGGGAGTTGGAAAAGATTACTTTTATGTGTCCCTTCCAAGTAAGGATTCTACGGTTAAATGGATTTGTTTGGGGTAAAATAAGAAATACAGAAAAAAATTAAGCTCCACTGAAAATATTGTAAACACAGGAAGAACTACTACCACTATATAACAACAGACAAGAGCTTCTCTTAAAATGAGTTTGGAAAGCAAGTTTGCTTTGGTAGTACCAAGTATTAAAATTCACTGGATCTATTACTAGCAGTGGAAGAAATCTCAGACTTTAGTAACCATCCCACTTTGAATTGGGCAAAGTCTAGGCTGCAGCAATACTAGTGCCTTCCAACATAGAAGTTCAAGTGTTACTGTACAGCCTGCAAAATACAATTGTAATTTAGTGGAAAGAAGACTGGAATCACTATTATCCTTGTTAGCAACTTTATTTTAAAAAACAAGGAAGTACTATTACACAAAACACTTCCACTGACTTTCAGAAATTTTTAGAAAGTATTTATATTCTAAAGAAAACTTAGAACTATTTGAAGAAAAGAGACAGTAATTTATTTTTCAAAGAAATCATGCTGTTTGTTGTTGTTTTTTTTAATCATGCAACCTGAACCCTTCTTGTTATATTGTGCAAATATATTCTTCATCCACAGCATCTTTCACAAGCATCTAGCATGCTCCCTAAGATGTGAATGAGTGTGATGCTAAATTATGAAATCAGAAATACACTGGGTCATCACTGAGCATGAAAAACTCTGAAGAAAAAAAAAAAAAACCCAAACCTCCATGGAGCCAGAGAATTACACAGTTTTTCACTTTTTAAGAATTGGAAATAACATCCAGAATATAAAATTAGAACAAGCAGAAGGGAAAACAATAACCCGTGTCATTTAAGTTATTCTCTCAATAGTGAGTCATAACGGATTGTCCTTAGTTTCATGTTTTAAATGTGAAGATAAAAATCTTATAAATGCCCATTTGTGTTTGACATTCAAAAGGAGTTAAGCTAAAGAAAATCAGCACTGAATACCTCAAGAAAAGGATCTAAGGGAAAAGTTTGACCTCTTCATTCTGATTTAACTTTGATGATGTTCTATACACGATGAGGGCATTGCTATCTCACAACCCATCAGCAGGTAATTCATAACGAGATCAAAGAAAGGAAAATGCCATAGAATCATGCATAATTTAACGATTTCATCAATAAACAATTCTTCAGATAATAAAGAGAACTGAGAGAAATGTGGAGAAAGAGAAAGGGAAAAAAGACCCCATTTTTGCATCACATTGAAACTAGTTTGCAAGAAAAGTTTGGAATTGAGCACATACAGGAAATCAGGTAAATAGTTTCCTAGTTTGCATTAACAACCATGATAATCATGCACTTAAGTATAGATGCATGTAAATGTATACACTGTAAATTATACTTAATCTACTTGTGTAGGTTGCAATACTTCATGTTACAATACCAAACATAAATATTAATGTATCATCATAGAACATCTATACCTGTTTTAATTTAGCTCGTAAATGTCTGTTCTTAAAGAAAGACTAATCATAAATATAGAAAAATTAAGTATAGAATACATGGGGATTCTTTTTTTCTTAACTTGTATGCATTTCGCTTCATCTATTCCAGTCAACCATAACGTAACAGATCTTACAAAGTACAAAGTCTCATCACTGTAGGTGTTAAGCACCAAAATAAGAGGGCAATCAAGGAGAGCAGGGATAGAGTCAAATGCTTCTCTGAATTAAGGCATTAGTTGTGATACTCAATTTCCAGTACTTTTTTTTTTTTCAGCCTAAAATCATAAGTATGACAAGCATAGAAATGTTCATAATGTAATATGATATTACAAATGCAAAATTTAGCTGCCAGAACAAAGCTAAACTTCTTGTCTGTTATATTGGCTACACAATTGCCACATAGGTATGAAGAATAGGGACTACACAAAAAGAGTGTAAAGCATTGCGTTAAGTACTCAGAAAATAAAATGTGATTTTTTTAATGACAAAAATCAGTGACATTTTTTACTTTCATCTCAACAATGCAACTTAACAAAAATCACTTTTGGAGTGCAAAAAAAAAAAATAAAAAAAAATAAAAAAAAATTCTTCACTTTTCTAAGGCAAAGACAACAATTTAGCTCCATCCTTCTCTATAGTATGCCAAAACTAGGGGGTTTAATTTAGCATGTGAGCAGAGCCTGACATTTTTTTAATGTTGATCACATTGATTCATACTTATATCTCCATATCTATTGATTCTTATAAATTTAGAACAAAACCTATGGTCTATTACTCAGGCTTTTTATGTGGCTCTTCAAAGCTGATACACTGTAATACATTTACACAGAAGAAAGTGATCTCAACTTTGCTTTCAGGATGAATTACACCTTCCTCTCAAATTCAACTTCTTGGAGTAGTTCTCATGCACCACAACAGCATATGTTACACATTGTCTACTGCCAGTGGTAGGGGACAGGGAATATTATGAAGAGGTGTAGAAGTACAATGAAGTAAAAAGTGAGACCTAGTTAGCAGTTACCAGCATTTGATAGCCATCAACCTTAAAACCATTACTTCTTAGATGGTCCAGGCAACATACAACTGCCATCACTGTAAGCATTTATACTGGTTGGTAGCATATCTCTCTCATCCTTCTGTCACCAGAACTTCAAGCTTTTTGTTTGTAATTACTACTACTTTCATTTACCAAAAAAATGTTTTTTCAACCATTAAGAAATAAAGAACGATTTATAACATGTAACAATTAAAATATGGCAGTCTGTTCTCATAACTCTGGCTGAAACAAAGTAATTATAGTAGTTAGGAAAATACAATGTGTATAAAATATATTAAAATATTTCTTGCACACTGGACTTTTTAATTAAAGTGTGAGAAATGCGTAAATAGAACCAATGTCTTTTCACATGTAGTCAGTCTGTTCTTGTATGCTGATTGCTTGCTTGTAGTCTTCTATAGCTTCTCTACTGAAACCCAATTTAGCACGAATATCAGCTCTAAGTCTGTACATCATGGCATCATTAGGCTGAATTGACAATGCTGTAAAAATCAGAAATAGAATGTTAGGTAAAGAGAATCACAGAATTGCAGGGGTCAGAAGGGACCTCAGAGATCACCAAGCCAACCCCCCTTGCTAATGCAGGCAAAGAAGCATTGTCAAAAAGTTTGTGTTCTGATTCTTCTCCAAGCATGTTTTCATAAGAGAAAACATTACCTGTGCTGATGTTCCATGAAAAGGTAGGCAACTTTGTCACAACACTTATTTCTTAGATTTTGTTTTCTTTTTGATGCAATTTACACATCTCACCTTCAACACTGCCCTAACAGCAGAAACTATGCTGTCCTATGTAAAATGAGCAAAATCTTAAAGAGAAAACACTCTGACCATCCACATTTTACAACATGGCAAGCAACCCAATATCCTACTCAGTTTCTCTTTTATATAAGAAATACTTGGGAAATTGATGGGAAGTTTCATCTGCTGTTTTAAATTCTGCTTTAAAGAGAAAATTAGTAGTCTAGTCAATTTTCACTATTAAAACACCATGGAATAGTCATTAAAGCCAAGATGTAATTATTATTAGTCACAAAAACCAAGATAATTTTGATAAATCTTACTGTAAAAATAGCTAATTTTTCAAAAAGAAAATCTACAACTTGGAGTTATTCTTTACAGAAAGTTCACTGTTTGTGCAAACAAATGTTGTCAAATTAAAGTCTACTACTAAATTTTGTTCCATAAAATACAAACTAAATACAGATTTAGTTTCCAGGAAGAAGTGGCCTGTGTGTCCAGAGTTGCTGGATCTCTGGTTAGTACCAAGGATAGCAGTAGCAAAGAAGTAATATGGTTCAGCTATTCTGAACCTAAACAAAATGTTTCTATTTCACAAAGATCAAGATAAAATCATAGAATTATTTGAGTTGGAAGGGACCTTTAAGATTTAGTTACAACCCCTTTGGTATAAGCAGGGACAGCTTCCTCTAGACAAGTTACTCAAAGCCCCATCCAGCCTGGTCTTAATTCTTCCAAGGAGGCAGCATCCACAACCTCACTCAGTAATCTGTTCCAGTGTCTCACCACCCTCACAATAAACAATTTCTTCCTAATATCTAGTCTGAATCTACCCTCTTTCAGTTTAAAACTATTTCTCCTTGTCCTGTCACTACTTGACCTTATAAGTCCCTCCCCAGCCTTCCTGTAGGCCCCATTCAGGTACTGGAAGGCTGCCATAAGGTCCCCTCGGAGTCTTCTCTTCTCCAGTCTGAAGTTCTCTCAGTTTTTGTCCTCAAAGGGGAGATGCTCCAGCCCTCTGATCGTTTTCATGGCTTTCTTCTGGATCTGCTCCAACATCTCCATGTCCTACTTCTGTTGGGGTCCCAGAATTGGACCGAGGTGGCATCTCACAGGAGCAGAGTAGAGGGGCAGAATCACCTCCCTCAACCTGCTGGTCATGCTTCTCTTGATGCAACCCAGGATACAGTTGGCCTTTGGGGCTGCAAGCACACATTGCCGTTTCACACTGAATCTTTCATCAACCAGCACGCCCCAGAAATTCTTCTCAGGGCTGCACTCGAGCCCTTCTCCACCTAACCTGTATCTGTGCTTGAAATTGCCCCAACCCATTTGCCGGACCTTGATAAAAACTTGATTCAGCTCCTCTTCTCTACAAACCATGCTATTCTCCCACAAAATCTTATCGAAGATTAATACCATTTTAAAACTTGTTCTAGCATAAGCACACACTAAATTTCTTCCTAATACATGAAATAAGCTACATGAAACCCTGGTTCATGTCACCTAGAATCCTCATCACATACAAAAATTTTGGTACGTATTTTCCTGCACTTATTTCAGCAATTTTGTTTAGAACATGGTTCCGAACACGTTCAGCTGCTATGACAATATGAAGGTTTTTTTCTTTCTAATCCACATAATTCTTTATTTGTTCTTTATAAGATTGGAACAAAGTCTGAAATTAATCAGTCTTCCTCTTTCTAGTCACATCACAATATCAGATCAAATTAGTTAGAAAGCATTAGCAAAAATACATACACAGTTGCTGAGTTATGAAATAAAACCAAGTTGCTTACCATAATTTCCAGTATGCTACTATACAGTAGGTAAAAAAGATTACCTGTTGAAATGTCTTTCTCAGCTAGCTCATACTGCTTTAATGCATTATAGAAGTTTGCCCTGTTAAAATACACCGCTGCAGAGCATGGACAGAGGCAGACTGCCTTCTCAAAGTCTTCTTTTGCCTCTTCAAAATTTCTTAATATTGTATTTGTAACAGCACGATTCATGATAGCAGATTCATTTCTTGGTTCAAGATTTAGTACCTCTGAATAATAGCAATAAGCCTATAAAAAACATGAATTGGAGATAAAATAGACTGAATAAACATTCCTCAAATTTTAACATTCTGTTTAGCATTATTTGCACATAGAAAAGAGGCACACACAGCATCCACATGGCCAGAACAGCTGGCCCTACCTGATGAAAGTGATATTTCACACCACGGTTGATGGTTGGACTGGATGCTTTTAGTGGTCTTTTCCAACCTTAATGATTCTATACAGCACTGAGCTCATCAAAATCTGGGAGAAAGAACTATGGAGGAGATAAATTTAATCTGATGGTGCCTGTCTTGTCAAGTAACCATAATGTACAATGAAGCCCTGTTTTCCTGAAAACGATTAAATACATGCACGCTAATGGGTAGTAGTGAATGAACTCCTTGTTTTGCTTTGCTTGTACACACAGCCTTTGGTTTATATATTTCAAACTGTCATACGGTTTACGTATTACAAACTGTCTTTATCTCAACTCACGAATTTTTTACTTTAACCCTTTCTCTTCCACATCACACTGGTAGGGACAGAGTGAATGGCTACATGGAGCTTAGCTGCCTACCAGAGTTAACCACATCATCCAATACAGGGTCAGTAGTCACCTAGACAGACTTCTGAAAAAGGAACAGCTGGCTTCACTGAATTGTAAGTATCGCACAGAATAAATGAACCACACACTAGGGACAGTTTGGATTAACATACAAAGCAATTAATAGTCCAACTCCTTGTTTCTCCATAAAGAAACAGCTTCTGGGAGACAGAGTAAGGAATCACAGAACTATAGGAAAGATTAAACACAACCCTTCCAAGACAAGTCTTGGTGAATGATTCCAGACTCAGATAAAAAGAGAGTACAAGATCACAGGAGAAGCCACACGCAGGACACTGGCCTTGTAGGAATTTATGATCCATGTTTGACTAATTCTATTGACTGAGCAACAGGAGTCTAATTCAGAGAAACAAACAGGAACAGTAAATTGCTTTCTGACATCATTGATTTCTTGTGCTGTATGAAGTACAATCTCAACTTCAAACCATATGCCAAGTCTGTACTATACATGATGAATTTCTCAACATATGAATTACAGGCTGAAGTGTTTACAGATGCAGTTCTAGTATGGGATTAATTCAAGTTGATCAGAAGTGTTGAAGCATCTTTACTGGTTCCTACATTGCATTCCTACAACTGCTGGACTATAATGTTCTGGTCAAAAGCCTGATTTTACCCATTAAATGTGATAAGCAGCAAGACAGAAAGCCAAATGGAAAAAAAAAAAATAAAATCTGTAAGGGCCCTCGTCACAGAGAGAAAAACAAATGGTTCTTGCCTTCAAGTTTTGAATACTCCCAGGAGGAATTTGAATATTTTCTCTGTATTTGGAAGATGCATACTGTATTTTAGCAGAATTAGGTTATTTAAAGTCCTTAAGTTACTGTACTAACAGATGTAAGATCTGACTTCTTGATTGAAGCTCATCAGCAGAAGATTCTCTTAATTTTCTTCGTGATGGCATTATGGTGAATCTGGGCAAGTTATTTAACACACAGCAATTAGGCTTGAGGGAGCTTACTTAACATCAGTGAGATTTTGGTACCGTGCTCCATTACGAATTTCTGTGATGAGTATCTTAACTGTCATGAATCTCAATTCATATCAATGCTGCAATAAATAGTAGTAGAGCAATTACTTATTACTAATTACTACACTGAAATTAATGTCCTGATAGAGGATCACAAAAAAAAACAATGTAAAAAAGTGTCAAGTTAAGCATATTAGAAGACATTAATAAATATTGTAGGTACGAAGATAAGTCAAATAAAAAAGTTCTCTGAAGACAGCATAAAGACAGTATAAATTTTCTGAAGACTTACCTGTGAAAACTGATGATTATGGAAGTAGATATTTGCTGCACAGAAATAAGATAATGCATAGGTGGGGTCAACAGAAATTGCCTGTTGATAGTCCTTCATGGCACAGGACAAATGCCCCATTAACTGATTGATGATACCCCGATTTGTTAGCAGAGGAGCAGTAGTAGTGAGCTAGAAGGAGATAGCAGAGACACCCTTATTTAGGGAAAATTTACACTTACGTAGTAACTGTCATTTTTCAAAAATGCATTTATTTGAAGTAGAAGAACACTTTCTAATCCAAATCATCAATTGTTCAATGTACAGTATTGGCTGACCTCATAGAAATAGCTTAATCTTAGTAAAACCACTTTAATCTAATAGCTACCTTTAATGCAGCATTTATGTCTTGAAGCGCAGAAAAAACTTCACCCATCTGAAGAGACACTGAAGCTCGTCCTTCATATGCAGCATTGCATTTTGAATCAATAGCAATGACAATTGTTAACTGGTTCCAAGCACTCTGGAGCTTTCCAATGGCCTAAAATGAATTGCAATATGCCCACAATAAGAAATCTACAAAGTATCAAAAACCCTACTAATGGTCCAACTTAACAAAACTACAGTAGAATATGGAAGCATGCTTATATTTACTAAATTGTAAAATAAATAAATAAATAAATAAATTACAAGGCTTTGTTAATTGTGCAATAATCATTGACTTTATAACTATGCTATATATCAACCATACATGTTTTTTTTTTTTCTTAAATCATAGATTAACCAAATAGTTGAGGCTATTCCTAACTCCTTGCTGAAAACAGGATCATCTAGAGCAGGTCACTCAGCATCATGCCCAGCTGTGTTTTAAACAACTTCAAGGATGGAGATTTCACAGCCTGTGTGTAATTACTCTCAGCTTTAGCTCATCCTCACAGTAAAAATAATAATGATAATCTGACTTTTCAGTTGAATTTACTCTATTTTAGTTACTGGCCTTTTATTCCTGTCCTATAGCTAGACACCATTAAGAAAACCTGGCTCCTCTTTCCTCTGTGCTCCTCCATTATGTATTTTTATACATTGATAAAATACCCTCCTTATACTTCCAGATTTCCCTTTCCCTGTGGCAATAATACAGACTAATTGTAAAGGTGGAAAGCTAAATATCTAGCTCCCCACATCAAAATACTCACACACATGTATGTTTCAGTCCTAAGGTATGATCAGGCTGAAGAAAAGGCATTTAATGAGATTTAGGCCTCTTGAAATTAAGCACCTGCCATTACGTGAATTTTCTGGATTTCCTCCTGCCTCTGAGAGATCTAATTTCTAACTATGTGGCCCCTCCAAGTTTTTTCTCACACTATTTCACAGACCACTGTGAAAGCAGTGTACTAATACTGTACTAGTAAATCTGTAAGGTAAAGGAAATTTTTGACACTTGCGCCAAACAATCTGACCCAAGCCATTGACATTAGTCCCTCAGCTACATTGGTAAAAATAACTCCCAGCAAGATTCATGACAATTCAAGACATTTCAGATAAGTGGATATAATAAATCAGAGTACGTAAATCATAGGAATTAGACACAGAAGAAGGAAAACTGTCAAGTCATATTTTATATCCCTCTGCTAACATAGAATTACATTGTCTATGTAGTTAAGTATTTTTCAGTGATCACAAGCTCTTTTCCAAGGGATATTGTTAGATTTGCTAACATTATTACAGATAATTGGAACAGATAAGATTGTTTTACACCGATTTCCTTTTTTTGCCACTTAAATCTGTAAACAGCTCATACACACAAAATATACAAGTTCTTAATGTTCATTTACTAGATAATCAAATATGCAAGTCAAACATAAGGTTACTTGCTATTTCATTAAGAACAGATATACAAGATGACTGGGTACAAGTGTGGTCTATCCACTGATTTAGAAAGAAAACACACTACAATCTGTCTTAAGTACACAGATTGTTCTATATTTTGCATTTTGCATGGAAAGGATTGCCAGTCTGGTTCCTGGCAACCCTGCCCACGGCAGGGGGTTTGAACTACATGATTTTTAAGGTCCCCTTCAACATGAGCCATTCTATGATTCTATAGAAATACACACATAATATTAATTTTTATGTTAGATTATACATCATATTTACAATGAATTTTGATGTGTTACCTGCAAGTTGTACCCCAAGCAAATTCTGGCTTTCATACACATTGGATTCAGGTGAATTGCTTTCAAGAAATCTTTCTGTGCCTGTTCAAGATTAGCCTCATGTCCTTTTTTCATATATGAATTTCCTCGTCCAATATAGGCTTCCACAGAAATGGGTTCTAGTCTGAGAACCTGATTAAATGATCTCACAGCGTCTTCAAACTCATTAAGTCTAAAAAAAAATTAATATTAACTGTTTAATGCTTACAAAATTTATAAACAAGACTGACGTAATGCCTTCAAGAAGTAGTTCAGCTCTGACTGAGAATACTCTATTTCTTAACTTTGCTTTCTACATGTGCATCTTGATGGTTATTATAAACAGAAGACAGTCAAACATCGGTTTAAATTCCTTGACCTGAAGAAGAAAGCAGCAAAACTCATTCAACTTCTGCTGGGCAAAGATTTCAACTTTTCATCGTTTGTCCTGAGCAGAGTCTAGTAGAGACTTCATCTGAGTCATTCACACTATCCAAATCTCATGACCAAACATACTTTTGGCATTCTGCTCAGGCAGAGGTTTTCAGTCATAAATCATCTACATCTAAGATTATCTGACTTCCCTCATATCGATTCTTAAAATTATCCACACTATGTTAAAAACAGCAGGGCAAAAAAGAGCCAATATTCAGCCAATTCTAGTTTTAGGAGTAGGCCAAATGTGGAATTCCATCCTTAAACAATATTTTATATATCTGGAGAGTATTCCAAGTAGAAACAGAATTCCAGAAATACCTGACATATCAATGAGTGCTAGTAGGTGCCTTTACATACAAAGCAAAAATTTCAACATGTCAAAATAAATAAGCATTTCACTGAGAAAAAATTGAAAGATGTTCTTTGATTATAAGCTACCTGTTTTGAATCTACCTGAAGAACAGCCTGACAAAAAAGGAAAGATTATAGACAAAGATAACAAAGAAACAAAAGGATAAAGACTAAATGTTGTAGATTTTCTTCCAAGTAGAACAACTGTTGCAAAAACAAGCTTTTAAAAGTTTATAATAGATGAGTTGCCAGTGAATCTTTTTATAGCTATATATATACTTATATATATATATATATATATATATAAACACAAACTATTTTTTAGAAGCAGGACTCAGCATTGTGTTAATTC
This sequence comes from Tympanuchus pallidicinctus, assembly GCF_026119805.1. Classification (NCBI taxonomy): domain Eukaryota; kingdom Metazoa; phylum Chordata; class Aves; order Galliformes; family Phasianidae; genus Tympanuchus; species Tympanuchus pallidicinctus. The sequence continues at coordinate 36,432,977 of NW_026294747.1, read as the reverse complement.
AGAATCATTCAGACACTGAAAGATGGAGCCAGCAGTGCTTTAACTACAAGCACAGTAACACAAGAAGTTTTAATGCTACAAACCTGAACATGTCCACTTCCAGACTACCTCAGAAGAAATAAGGTTATACAGAGATAGATGACACAGTAACCTTAGGGGAAAAAAAAAAAAAAATTGACTAATAGGTAGAGAATCATTAAAATTCCCTTTTTACCCTAGGTGATATTTGTGTGAAATGGGTATGACTGACTCCTTGTGTCACTACAATAAGCAGTCCTCTCTACCACTTTTCCTTCTCTCCGTTGTCAGTGCCCTCAATATGAAAAAAGTAAATTTTAGGAATTATTTCATTTTTCTACTCTGCACCAAAGTTACATATCTTACCGATAATGGCAGGTTCCAATAACTTGAAAGATCTGGCTATCACCTGGACTAAGCAGCACTGCTTCTTTCAAGTCCTGAAATAAACAGATCCAAAATGAGAATTTACATTGTTTCACTCACAGTTCTACACCTCCACAGGAAAAGGGAGATAACTTCTGATGTTGGTGCATATCAGAAGTACTGCATAACTTAATTGTTTTTCATATTTTATGGCCCGTGCTCTGATAGAATGAAACCTCTGACGTTATGATATCACAGTATTTCTCACAAAGCTGGAAGTATTACCTCCAGGGGGAGGGAAAAAAGCTTCCCAGAGGGACATTGTTTTTAATAAAAATGATAGCTATTCTTAAAGACAAATATTGAAAGTATGTTTTGCTACATGCAATTTCAACAGAACTATTTTAGTAAGAAAATTATTTAATTACCACTTTTTCAAGTTACAGTAAACCAAATTCATATTTGTATTAGAACTCTACTCACAATGTTCTAGGGAAGGACATCCTATAAATTATTATAAATCACTGTTCCAGGGCTTTTAACTTTCCCTTTTTACTAACACTCAAAGCATTATCAAAATGCCTGTGGCTTTCATACTCATAGAATCATTAACACTGGAAAAGCCCTCTAAAATCTAGTATTGTCATCCCCCTACCACCCACATAGCCCACTAAGCCAGTTTCCAATTGTAGTTTCCTTAGTGCTCACCGCTTAGTGAGTTCAATTGCACAATTGAACGATAATGTACTCAATTGTAAAAACCATAAAAGTGATTTAAAAATCAAATGCAATCATTTCAGTTAGGATGAAAGGAAGCACTTCAGGACTTTTTAACAGGAAAGAAATCAGTAGGCAGTAGGAGTGGTTTAGCTGATGTATCCACTGAATTACAAGTCAGAAAGCATTTTCTACTTGTGCAAATTTAAAAGTGTGGAAGAAGATTTCAGTACTATTAGATTTACGAAAGTGACAAAATACTTTGATATATGTATGTATGTATGTCAGTTAAAACATTTCTTTCACTAAGCATGAAATGCCATCATAAAATTATATCACAAAAACTCTAAAAAAAAAAAAAAAAAAAAAAACCACTATTGAGCAGCAATGTTCCAACCTACCAAGCCCTGTCAGTGAATTCCCGAAGCTAATGTGATTCTCTTCATGTGTACAGTTTGAACTATGCACTCTGCTGCATTCATGGAGCACAGCAAATGCTGGATCATTCCAAGGATTAGGTTTGGCTTACTTAAACCAGAAGTCCTACCCTTAAACATCACCACACACTCTTCATAGAATCATGTAGAAAAGACAGGCACCTCTATGCATCAATTCAGATCTTTCATAAACTGAACTACAAACTTTGTCTTTCTTCCAGTGTACACAATTCAGAAATACCTTCACTTTGAGTAGAGGTAAAATAATTACATCTTATTTCAGCAAGCACTATACATGTATACAGATATACCTTAATGAAGTAACAGAACTGATAGAGCTCTAGCACATTTATAATCACTGATTCTTTTCTTAAATTAGCTAATATAATTTTGTGCCTATTTTCAATTGCCTTTTTAAGATTTGTCTTCCTTATAATCAAGTAATTCTTTGCTCATCCTGCTAGTTCTGGTCCATTTCCTAATCTCCTTTTACTCTCAGCATCTTTCTGAACTGTATTGATCAATTTCATCCTGAAGCATGACACCAATTATGCAATGTTTCTACTTATTTCTAAATAAGGTCCAAGGTCTGCCAACTGTCAAGAGCTTTTAGCACACGCTTCCAGATATTTTTGAGTTAATGGAAAGGGATTAATATTCTTTCTTTAATATCTCTTTACAAATCAGAAATTAGTCATTACTCAATTTTTAGAATGCTTATATTGACATTGTTGCTATCATGTGACAAAGATAATGAAGTTTAAAGCTAACAGTCCACAGCAGTCAATGAATGCACCAACTACTGCTAAAAAAAATACATATACATATATTACTTCACATGCCCCAAAAAAAGTTTTAGAAAACTTGCAAACTAGAACTGAAAAATAAAAAACTTGTATTTGAAAAAGTAATTTTAAATACTTAGATTTTAAGCCTGCTGCTACAATACCAGGTGGAGTCCCACTGAATGAGTCATCTGCACTGTGTCAGACATTTCTTTCTTGAGATCTGATGCTCCCTGTCTTTCAGTAAAAGTCACTTACACACACAAACATAGACGAAGAGAAAACAAGCTCACACAGACAAATTCCTGCATTTACTTTGGATTCCACAATGAATCAGTACTTATTTAGACCTAAAATAAATGACAAAGTTGCATTTTGTTTATGTCTGCTTTTGGATTGTTTGTTTTTGTTTGTTTTTGTTTGTTTGTTTTACAGAAAGGACAAGTCAGTTGTCATTACATTAATTTCTTGCAATTCTTATGCTCAACTCCAGCTGTATAAAATTGTAAAATGGCTAGGACTGCCCTATATTTGCATATTCACTGCCTAGTTTGGTATTAGATGCTATGCAAATTAAATAAGGAAACCTTAACTATTTTAGAAATACTAAATCTGGCAAATTTATCTCTATGTAACCAAGGGCTCATAATTAAGAGAAACTCTAGATTTGCTCTACACAAAGAAGGATTCATTTGCTTATTTATTTTACCTCACAGGCATTAGCGTAATCACCAAGTTCCATGTAGAGTAGTCCACGATTGATGAACACTTTTAAAACTATTTCCTTATGCTCCTCATGCAGAAGAAAAATTCCGTAATCTTTCAAAGCCTGTGTAAAATGTTTTTTTTTTTTAAACAACTGTTTATTCAGAGAGATATATACATTGCCTTCCATAATTACATAGATATCCAAACCCAGAGTACAAAATTAAAGATAATATAGATATATTAAACAGACTTCATTAAAACTCATTTTGTTATTTCAATTTTTTACCAACACTCAAATTCATAGTGGCTTCTACTACTAAATTTTTTGTCTATATTCTTATTTTTAATATTATAAATGCATTATTCTTTATCTATTATTGAAATAAGGTATTTTTAGAACTATTTTCAAATAATTTTATTTTTACTGAAAAGACTAAGCACTACTTGCATTAACTGAATTTTTCTTTTAATTTTGTGAAGTAGGTATTAGCAACAGAGTGATCATGTGATGTTGTAAAATTGTGTATTGTACCTTTCTGAAATTCTTTATTTGATGATAACAGATTGCTCTGTTATAATATGCCAAAATGCAGGTATTGTCAAGGACAATAGTTTTTGAAAGATCCTCAATTGCAGCTTTAAATGTCTGGAAATGAAAAACACATCAAATACAAATTATAATTCACAGCATCATATATTCTTCCTGAAATAATAGCATTTTGTAGAATTTGATTTCATAGTTTTCCATTCTTATTTCTTCATCAGTACTGGAAGGTATCATTTCACCAGAAATGAGTTTATGTAAAGGGAATGCTTCTTCAGAAACTCTATATGGACAGTCAGGACATCCAAATCTTTTTTAGTGATTGCTTAGAAAATTTTCATATGTTGCAACACATAATCAACCTTTAATTTTTCTGGTTTATCTTTTAACCCAAAAAGTATATATCATGCCTATTATTAAGTGAGAATCTATGCCAAAGAACTTCAGAATAGAATATGCAGATAGATGCCCAGTAGCTTGCTCAATTCATCATTAAACTATACAGATCAGAGTGGCTTCAGGCAAGAAAGCAACATAATTATTAGGTTCCATTAGTAACACTGGTTTCCAAAGTTTTACCATTATTTTACTATTATGAAGTGATAAGTAAGATATGAGGGCTGCTCCAAAAGTAATGCCTCCTATCTGTTTCCATGAAAATTATAATAGCGTTGTAGTGTTCTCTGTAGCTATTTGATTAAAAAAAAAAATCTCATTTACAAAACACTTTTTTCCCCCCAGCATAATCACCACCATTAGCTGTGCATTTTTGCCAGCATTGTACAAGAGTTTGCATGCCACACTCACAGAAGTCTGCCTGCCTGGACATGGGTTGTCTTTCATACAAACATTGCCACTGCTGAAACATACCACCCACTGCCTCACTGTGCACACATCCACTCTTTGGTCTCATCAGCAAGAACTGATGAATGTCAACAAATGCAATTTTTTTTCCACATGGAAGTATTTAATTCCATGCCCTTGCTTCATACACACTTCCATGTCAGACATCATTGTGTCAGAGTGCCCCTCTGCTGCCACCTGTCACATAGCAATAACAAGTGATGGAATACTGGCAGAGGGTTCAACCTCTACTGCTATTCCACCAATAGCTACCTCTGATGTTGTGGGCCACCATAATAAAATAGGAAGGATTACTTTCAGCGTGGCCCTCATTCACTGAGCTCTAAGGGAGAAAGCAATAGTACAGCAACAAGAGATACCTACCTTATTTTGATACTTCAGTATTCCTCGGTAAAAATAAGCTTTTACACTGTTGGGATGAATTTTGATTGCTTCATTACAATTCATAATTGCCTTAGAATATCTGCCTTTACTTCCATAGTAAGCAGCACGACCCATATATGCCTATAGAATTAAAGACAGAATAATGCTAAAAGAAAAAAAGCTGCTTATTTAAGGCAAGGGTTAAATAAAAGAAATAAAAAAAGCTTTATAAAAATATCATCATTGTGCTTGCTGGTAGATTACAAGGCAACATACCCATAAATGCAGAACCAGTCATACTCTGAACCCATACTAACATGCCACAAGGAAACAAACCATCAGGAGTTTTTATATTACCTGGAAATGTGATGGACAAAGTTCAAGTGTATGATTGAAGTCTTGGATGCACTTTGTTTGTCCGAGTTGCATTCGACACAGCCCTCGTTGATAAAAAGCATCAGGGTAACTTGAATGTAGTCTGATAGCCATACTAAAAGCATCACAGGCCTAAAAAAAATTACATATCATCTGACTTAAACAGTTGGTTTGTACAGCTGAAACCACAGGCTGCCAAGTAACTGATTCATTTTTACAGGGAGATTATATTCCAAATGCATAAATAATTTATATACGTGTCCACTTTTTTATTGTTTTTGCCCACTGCAACTTAAAATGCCCTAATAGCACAATCACAACCACAGGGAGGTACAGTCTAACTCATTTTATCATCTTCAGTGAACCTTATAAAGCACATGGTCTTCTGTCTGTAAAACCTGAAATTGTGCAATTATTTATGACAGTGGTTGATGTGAAACTCCTTCATAATTCATCCAGGCATTTTTTTCCTTCCACACTGCTCATTACACAGTCATGGGCTTTTCCAGGATGTACAGCTATAATATTAGATGTGCAATGGCAGAGTTAACTTCATCAGTGGTCTGGATTATCTGGTGTGGTAACATATGACAACTTTGAAAGCTTTCTACCAAAAGAACGTCACTTTGACTTACCACAATTCAGATCAGAGGCAGACACAGAAAAACATTGTGCCCTGTGAAAATTTGATGTTTCAAATGATTCTAGTTACAGTCTTGAGCCTTTGGTAAATTAGCTACTGACACATATTTACTAAAATATCAACATAGAAAACATTTTCAAGAACCCGCCCTAAGCCTGCCACAGAGCTCACAGGTAGACTTTAATACTTTTAATGTTTTTTTCAAGAAGACTAATTGTTTTTTTTTCAATACCTCTAATGTGTGGTATTGATTTTATTGAAAAATGTTTATTATTACTATTTGTTTTGTTAAATATCATATGTAAGTTAAGTGCCAAATAGAACCATCTAGGGAGTGTTTTCAGCTACAGTAATACAAAAGACAATTTAAATACAAACTCCATAATTAATAGAATAATCTAGGATTTCCTTTGTCTAAGTTCAGCACTTATTAACAAAGCCACTAATTACTACATGAGTATTTATAAGATCTGTGAAAGTATTGATAAGAAAGAAATTAGTGCCACTTTTTAATGATATCAGAATATGAATTATTTTCATACATTAAAAATCAGAACGTTAACACTGAAAAATGATTCACAAACTCACAAGACAATCTAATGTACATCATAAGTTATAAAGAATTGTTAAGGCAGTTAAGGCTGTTGGAAATACTGAAGTTATCACTTCTGTCTATAGGCACTGGAGCCAAACAAGTCAAATATATATAACGAGTACCAACCTCTAATAAATTTATTTGTTCCATATAACACAAGCCCATGAGATAATACATTTCTGCAGCTTCAAATGTAGGAGGAAGGATTTTTTCTGAGGTCATCAGCAGATTTATAGCTTGTTTAAAACTTCCCACAGCATCCTACAATACAGGGAATTTTAAGAATTTTAAAGTACTTGAGTGAAATTTTTAAATGTTTTAGTCTTTGAAACATAAATGCAAAAATGACAAGTACAAAGATCCTTAATGCTGGAGCAGCATAGCCTGATGTCTGGTCATTTACTCATATTAGAAGAATTGTCTAATTCCTGTCCAGCAGTGAGGCCCCCCCCCGGGACTAATACTCTGAGGAATCAGGGTAGGACTCTAATACACATCTCTTAATCGTGACAGCTGAAAGTTGGATCAGATGGCACTAACAATTGCCATCTTCCACTTAGCATTCTTTCAAAGACAGTGGAAATAATATTGCTCCATTATGATTTGAGACTAACAGAACACAAAAGCTTAACAAAAAACAGTTGAATGTGTCAAGATATTTCAATTGATACAAGCACAGAGGAGTACAGTCTTCGTGTACAGTATACCTAACATTCATTTAAAGAAATGCACAAACAAAATCTAAAATGAAACAGAAGGACCATGCAGGTCAAATACACAACTCAATATATAGGTAGATTCAAGTCACTCTTGATCTACCTGTTGCTTGCTGCTTTTATTTAAGGAAACAAGACTCTGTATATTCTGCATAAATACATACTGTACAAAAAGAAATTGCATATCCATAATGCTGATTTCAACAATTCTGCAGGCTTCAAGCATTAGCTAACTAAATGAGCCAGAGAAGTGACAGCATTAGTTAAATCTTATGACATGTAAGTATTCAAGAAGTTGAAAAATACTTTCAATGTTATATATTCACTACATATACATTAATGAAATATTTGTACAGTAATTAGAAAAAGAACACTAGATATTATAGTTATTTCAGAAAAAAGAAAAATTGTTACATACAGTTATAGAATAAGGTCAGTTGTTTAACAAAAATATTAATAATTTATTTTAACAAAAATGTTTTAAAATTCAAATTGCCTAAATTATGCAGAATTGCTGTTATTGAAAAGTTTTACACAGGTCTTCTTAAATTTTAGCAGTAAGGTGCACCAAAGATTTATTTACATACTAAGATATCAAATATTGAAAGAATTAAGAAAAAACATTGTCTTTCTTGGCATAGGAGTATAACAAATCTTTCTAACCTCTATTTTCTCAGCTTTCATTTGCATTTTTCCTAAGAGGACAAACACTGAAGGCTCAGGTTGAGTTGTAGCAGCTTCACGTAAGCATTCGATGGCTTTACTGTGATTTTGACAAAATGACTGTATGAGTGCTTGCTGAACAGGCTGAAACTGAAAGGACACTGGAAGAAAACCATCACAGAAAATTATAATCTTTTACTTCAGCATGTGTTTTCCAGTATAAAATCTCTTTAAATTACATGCGAATTTCAGAATATTGTTAAAATAGTTTGTTTCAAAAGGACTAACAAAATTCCATATAAAAATCTCAGGCTGAACAATTATTAATAAGCAGCTCAACAGCTAAACATCCACAAACCCTCCTCTCCCCGTATCTAGGAAGTCTGTGCTATGTTGAAGTATCACCACACACTTGCATCATTTCTGTATTATTATACTCTGCACCCACAGTTTGTCCCTACCAGAGACAGATCATTCATCTTGAGTAGAATAGGTATTGATATGGATTTCTAAATAACTGTAAGGATGCACTGACACTGACACCTTATGCTCATCACATAAAAAGGAACTTCTATACTGCAACATTTTTACTGTTCAAATGCATTGCAGAGGCTTAATCCTGGAGCTATGTAGTATTCTTTAGGAAGGACCATAAAGAAGTACAGTACAGAATCCTTACTCAGTATTCCTTTTAAAGCAGAAGTCACCAAAATTGAAGGAAGAAAAAGCACCAAAAAACCCACCACACAAACTCAAAAAAGAACACCACCACAAGAACTCAAAAGAAAGAAATTCTGAAATCACAGGAGGTAATCAGGAAATAATGTACATATCAAGTTATCATATTTTAGCTGATTCATGATAACTAACCTATTAGAGCGCTTGAACTTTTTTTTTTTTATAAAAACCATAATTCCTTGATTAGAGATCACACAACAACACAAGCAAATTGACATTACCTTCATTCATTTTTGCAAGTTGATGAATACATAAACTTGCCAGCTCATATTTCCTCAACTCCAACAAATACTGTCCCCTGTAAGGAAATATTTGTTGGATGCAATTAGCAAAGTTCTTCCCAGGTATTTCTGTCAAAATGCAAATGCTGCTGCAATATATTTTCTTTTATAGAAAGAGAGAAAAAAAATGAGAAACAATGCATTTCAATAAAAGCATTTGAATTTTTTCCTTTTTATGACCATCAGAAGTATATATTCAATTTTATTTTTTTCCTCTAACATAAAAGCACCAAGAAACAATATGCTTACTTTGCAGATTGTAGGAATTACAGAATTACATTTCCTTTGAGATTATATTAACAGGATGACATTATACAGATAAAGTTCCTAAGGTTTGAAAATGCCATTAAAATACTTTTTTTTTTTTAACCTATTGAGAGCAGGGTTCAAGGCACACAAAGCATCTACCAAAACATTTTCAATGGGAAATGCTGTAAGGGTAAGGTACATTTAAAGACTTCCACTAAACACTTTCCTACCTTAGTATCTGCAGTTCTGACTTATCTGGGTAAAGATGAATTACTCGATTTATGTCTTTCACAGCATGTGATAAATTATGAATCTGTAATTTAAAACAAAAAACTCTACTATTTAGCTGGTATTATGAACACAACTTGGAGACAATTATTTCTGTAAATGTGGTCCTACAGGTCATAGTACCCACGTAATAATAACAACTCACGAGGGATATGCCTTCTAAAGTAAGGGCTCAACGCTTTTTAATTAAAAGGTCTGCCACCTACAGATTTCCATACTCTCCCACACAGCAGACTTGAACAGCAGACATTTTCTTTACTTTTCCAAAATCCAAATAAGATTCTGGACTACTTGGAAGAAGAGTAGATAATGAGATCCACATGAACATATTTCCTGATTGATTTTAAATGCAAATCATTACAGCAATGATTTGTCAAGGTTGTGTCTGTGGTCCCATTCACTGTTTTTCAGAAGGGGAGGAGAAATGGCAGGAATCATTGCAGAAAAGATCCCAGGGACTAATCTATCCAGATGGCTAGGTGCCTGCTGGAACTGCCATCAAATAGTATTGCTGAAATTCACATACTAATCTTAATTTAGCTACTCTACATATTTCAAAAAACTAGAAGCAACCTGAGCATTAGTAGAAGACATTTTATGTGAACTATGAGACAAGTTCTTAAAGTCAGTATCATATCTTTAAGTTTTATTTTTTTAATGAGTCCATCCAAGTGAATTGATGAGTTAAAAGTAGCTTTCTTTAGACAAATAAAGTGAACAGTGTTAAATAATCCTCAAAACGCTTAAATGAGAAATAATTATTTCCATTTTTCCAATGACAGTCCACAGAAATTAGGTCACACTGAAGACTATGTTTCTCATGCTCCTGAGAAGTTCACAAAAAACAACAGCTAGCCAAAGCTGTTACAGATGTAAAATATATTAATGGGAAATTAAAACTTTACAACAGCTTCCAGTTTCCTGAAAAACAAAAGTTCTCAGGAACCCTAGGTCCAGAAAAAAGTATTTCAATTTATTTTATTTCGAGTATATTTTATTAAAGCTCTGACTAGATGAACACTGACATAGAATAAAATTGAATGAAAATTGAAATATTTTATGTTGTTGCATCACATGCCAAGTTTGTTTTACAGTATTCAAAATGCATGTAATTCTATTATAGTGATGAGGACTACTTGAAGTGTGTAGCTATAAACAGGTTATAACGATGCAACATCAAGTTGTAAATATTAAAATACTTGCAACAACACCAAATGTAGAGCTGTATAAGTGATGATCAAAAACTAAAGGGGAGTATTACCTTGTGATATGCTTGTGCTCTACACAAGTAGGCTTGAACATTGAGAGGATCAATTTTTATAGCATTAGTAAACTGCCGAATTGCTTCATAGTATTGATCCAGATGCAACAGCAGTATCAAACCAGTATTTAAGTAAGCAGAGATGATAGAGCTAAAAAAAAAAAAAAAAAAAAAAAAGATTTCTCTTTTGTTATTTCATTAAATATATAACTATATAAACTCTGCAACAGGCTTAATTTGCTTTTATGAAATTTACAACATATTGTGATCACACTGAGCAAAATAATATTAATTTCCAGCAGAGGAGATAGCTTCTATGCACAGAATAGATTAACAATAGACATAGATGGTAATTCACATATTCTGAATACACCAAGAAACATTGAACTCTCCAACATAAAAGCATAAAAGTTTACTTAAAAAAGACTCCAACAAAACATACACATCTCCCATTTAGCCTGCTCCTTTACTTCTTTGGCTAGCAGTGTGAAAGATCAGAGATTCCAGGATTTACAATATCTTGTGTAGCCTCTCTTGGAGAAAGTTACTAGGCAAGTTCTAGATTCCCAACAAAAAAGCCAAGAAAAAAGGCGAGCTGAGGGGATTGTACATCCGCCACAGATTGGAATGGAAGCATTTGCTCAAAAAAAGACTGTTGAAACTGAAAGAACTCTATCTTAAAAGAATGGGTAACTAATCTAAATAACTGGAATAGGAAGCTTTTTTCAATTTGCAAGACTGTGTGCAGAAGCCTACCAACAAACAGCCTGTTTATAGAGTACTAAGTGGTAGGAAGAAGTCCAACTCACAGAAACAGCACGAGCTTTAGTCACCAACTGTAACAGATCACAAGCAGTTTTGTTTTATTTTGTGTTATCAGGAATTTTTTGTTTTAATTTATTTCATGGACACTACTGATTTTGCTAAGCAAAATGTTGTAACATAATTTTTTTTTAAAAAAAAAAAAAAAGGTGCTTTCATCTGCATTGTATGTATAATTGCATAATGCAAATTTCCTTTCAGAAGACCTGTGAAATAATTTTAGCAAGAATGATCACCTGTAATTAAGATTTCAATTTCATCTTTCATTTGCCAAATAGCAATTTGTTTGCCAAGTTGCCATATAAGGTAAAATAAAATTTAAATCCTAAACAAATAAATAGTTTTTATTGTATTTTGTACTAGGTTAAAAGAGAAGATACTGTGAAGAGACAGCATCGTATTTCATTTCAATCTCTTTTCTGAGTAAGTAGTGACTTCACTTTCCTTTATTAGTACTTACTTCCTTGATTGTTTTTTTTTTGTTTGTTTGTTTTGGGTTTGGTTTGTTGTTGTTTTAGTATTTTTATGCTTTAAGTTAATAAGAATATAAACAAAATACACTGAAACTGTCAAGTCCAGTTACCTGTCCAAAGCTATGACGCTTTCAAAGTCACGGATTGCAAATGACCATTGCTGTTGCTTTGAGTAAATGACCCCACGATGAAGAAAAGCAGAAAAATTCTCCTGAGTGTCATTGATGAGGACTGTGAGAAAGAAATGAAAAATCAATTGTTAAAATATCCTCATGTATTTCTGTTACTCCACTCAACTTACCTGCAGTTCACTCTTTAGCTTTTCAAGAGTTTTATAAAATATAATTGTTTAACAGCATTGTAACACAACACATTATATCATAATACAGTTAGTTTTAATAGTGCTTCAAATATCTTCAAGGTGTATAGAATTCTCACTTACGTTCATTCAAACTGTTAGAATTGAAATAAAAAAGGCTTAGGGATCAGACTGAAAATACCTGAGGAGTAGCAAAAGCAGCAACAGTTGATGTGATGAACTTAATAGAAAAGGAACAAATTATTAGCATATACTGAAAAACAACTATATTTTCCAGAAAATGAACAGGAAATAATTTTGCTGTACTATAATATAGTAATTAATGGCTGATGATCTTTTTAAACAAAGATGTGCAGCTTTAGAACTAACAATACCAGAAACACTGAAGTCCTGCAGAGCTCTTTTTGGATCAATCTCCCGTAAGATGCAACCTCTATAGTAGAATGCTAACCAACAAGAGGGGTCTAGATGAATTGCTGCTGCCAAGTCGTGTACTGCATTTCTATACTGCTTCTGTTTAGCATATGCTCTTCCTCGATATAGCCTAATAAAGAAGGAATAATTTGAGTCAACTTAATAACAAGCATCCTTTCTTTAATGGCATGCAAATTTGAAGCACTTAGAGGGGAAAATGTTGAAGAATATAAGCAAATGCTCATTCTGTTTCTCAGTGCATTAAAAGAAGTCTAAAGGAACAAGATCATATAACCTATACCATATAGGCAGATTATTGCACTTCAATAACCCAAGCTCAATATAACACAGCACTATCAGCTTAAAGATGAGTTGAATGCGAGACTCTCGAGTTCCACAGAGTACTGGTGCAGCAGTTTGAGTATGGAAAATTCTAGTTTTCCTCAAATCTTACATAAACAAGAAATAAAAGCAGTCTCATTACTATATTAAAGCTTTCTGAAAACATTCATTCTATTTTCAATATTTAAAGCAGACAGGTTTACAGTCACCTATTATACTACTCTTCAGTGAAATTCAAAGTTCTACATCTCAAGGAAATAGCACTTACATCAAAATTGAAGTGTCATCATATGGTATTGCATATTGCATCTTTTTAATTATTTCATAGATTGCAGTATAGAAATAATGTAAAACTTTGTAGGAACTTTAATAAAAATTGAACACATTTCCCAATGAAAAAAAAGAAAACAAGAAAAAAAAAGTCTTTCAAAGTCAAAACTCAAAAACATTGTTGTAATTTGAAAATAAAGATTATTCTCATCCATATATTTGGATTTTTTTTTTCCCCTGCAGAAAGCGTTAACTAAGCATAATGTTAAGAAGTGTCAAGAAAACAAATTGAAATTCAGCATAGATCTACACAATACTGAAGATGTTCTTCACTTTAAGCATTTATTTAAATCCAGTTCTTTACAGCAAAGCACAATCCAACCCACTCTATATTTGCAATACTTCAGATGAATCTGAATATATGGTTCTATCCTTAGTTAAATTAAGGTTTAGGTACTAATCCAAAGTCACTAAAGCAATACAAAGATTCCTCAATGAATATCATGGCCTAATAGTCTTACTCTATTTCTGACATATACCTCTTTGAAAATGCAATTGCTTTATTACTGTATAATGCATATTTAGTCTTTTGCATAGTAATGTTTTAATAATCCAATCAAAATTCAAATATTTATGTCATACTCTATATTATACCTTGCTTGAGCATTGCTAGGGTCTTCTCTAATCACAGCTGTAAAATCCTGAATAGCTGTAGTCAAAATTGAATGGTCAAAGAAATATATTCCATGTTTCATACGTGCATCTGTTCTTTTTGGGTTACACTGAAAACACTATAATAAAAAAATAAAGAATTACACAGTGCTATAAAAATAATGTTATAAAATTACATTTCTTCATTCTCTCTTTTTTTTTTCCTAATTCTCTTCTCTGCTATCATTTCCACTAACAGTTCAGTGAGATAGAGTAGCAATGATGCAAACTGATCAGTGCCTGAGAATGTGTAGACATTCAGTAACTTAGTGAATTACCAGACAGAAATAACAGAAATAAATAATTTTTATGACACTGATTTCTTTTAAAACATCATTTATTAGAAAGGATATCTGTGCTCAAAGCTACTTTCCAGATATATTCACATACAGTTTATTTTCAAAGTTAACAAGAACTACAACATTATTGTAACAATACAAAAAAGTTAACTTACTTTGGCATAATCATCTACAGCCAACAACAATTGATTTTCCTCAAAATACAACTCAGCTCTTCTGAAATACATGTCATCATCTGTAGAGTTGCATTGTATTGCAGAGCTGTAATTGATGATTGCCATTGTATTATCACCCTGTTTTCTGTAAATTTCAGCCTTTGACAGGTATGCATCTGAAATAATCCCACAAAACAGAAAAGGCACTATTTTATTTAGCAGTCCAAAATAATGTCATCTCCTTCTTACATAGTATTTGAAACAAGCAGTAGAAATTAAACCAAAAAGTTTGGAAGTCATTTAATCTGAGGAACAGAGCTCAGAAATTTAGAGCTGTGTGCTCTGTCCTCAAGCCCATATAGATGGAAACTGATAGTACCCATGAATCCTACAAGAGCTCAAATCTCTTTCCTCTCTGCAGAGCTCAGTAGAAATGTCCCATCAAGCCATTTGAGTTAGTCATGTTGACCACAAACAGACAGAGTAGATTTGGTTTTCAGTAACTGTAAATAGTTACTGAGCCTGGTCAAATAGAGCTAGCTTTCTTCTTAACTGCCCATGTGGTGCTATGTTTTGAATTTGGGGCTAAAACTAGGGGTATCAATACTGCATGTGTGAAGTGATGAGTGATTGTATTCCCTTTCTTTCTATCTTTCCTTTTTATTTGTTAAAGTGTTAGCACCTCAAGCCACAAGTTCTCTCTTGATCTACCTATTTTCTCCCATCCTGCCAGGGGTGGGGTAGAGCAAGGGAACAGCTATACAGATCCTTAGGTGCTGGCTTGAGTCAACTCATCCCAAATGTTCACAACCACAAATGGCTGAACACTTCCCAACACCTTCTAACAAACTTCTAGTGAAAAAAAATTCAAAGAAAAAATTGTAATAGAGCACTGAGGACAGTGGCACCAGAACAGCAGAAAACAAAGGCACTAATAATCTTTTAAGCCTCCACACTAGCAAGTAATACAAAACTTCCAAATGATCCTCAGAAGTACAATGTTCTCATTTTTGTGTTCTGTAGCCTCAACCACAATACCAATAAGAAAACAGAACTCTCCAGTAGACACTGACAATCTGATGAAGGAATAAAATAGTTTCTCCTAGCCCTAAGCAAGGCTGGTCACTAATCAGTATGATCTACTGATCATAAGTAGAGCATAAGTGAGATATTTGAAAGTGGGGGGGGGGGGGGAACCACAAAGAAAGCCACACCACCCCCTGGTCCTTACAAATAGCTTAGCCAAAGCCCTGAGTAACATGTAATAGATGTAATGCAAGAAACAGCAAGTCACTTTTCCCTCACTTCCAATAAAGTGCAGGATCTGACAACCAAAGACCAGTATGAATTTACATCTGTATAACCACTGTTAAATACTGTTATAAAATTCATTTCACTTTATAGAGCTCTGCTTTAAAATCCTCACTTAACTACATTACTCAATTTAGAAAGCCACTCCTGAGTTTCATTCCTAAAATGGTTAGAAATCTCCCCTAATTCACAACTCAACATTTATCCGTGAAAAATGTACACTCATATATATTGCACTGTCATCCTTCAATTTAAAGTTTTTCTCCTCATGAAAAATACTTCCCATACCTACTTG
Organism: Tympanuchus pallidicinctus; assembly: GCF_026119805.1. Taxonomy (NCBI): domain Eukaryota; kingdom Metazoa; phylum Chordata; class Aves; order Galliformes; family Phasianidae; genus Tympanuchus; species Tympanuchus pallidicinctus. The sequence goes on along the minus strand of NW_026294747.1, from coordinate 36,416,955 downwards.
CAGTATATAGATGTTTATCATCAAATGTAGGCATTTCTGATCAACTCTAACAATTTAAACAATGCAATGAGATCATATAATGAATTTATTGTGTTCAAAACAACAATACAGTGACTTTAAAATTTAACATATTGCTTACCTATCCTTTGGATGTTCTGCACATAGAAATGGTTTCAGCAAATTAAAATCTGAGTTATTTGAAGAAGCATTAAAGAAAAAAAAAAAAAAAGGTAGATCACAAAGGAGCTTTCAATTCCCCTAGTCCAGGGGCTTAATTTCAGAACTAAATTTTAGGTCAAGCAATGCAGGGCCTTATCCAGATTTTAAATCTCCAAGAAGTATCTGCTTCAGTACTTCACCATTCCTACAGCAAATATTTTCATGCCCAAAGATCTCTGCTGTTGCAACTTGCACATATTATCTCCCATTTGACAGAGCATCTCAAAGAAAAGTCTGATTCTGTCTTTCCTATTACTATGCATCACATAGCTGAGAACATTTACCTATTAGCCTCACTTTCTCAAAGCTAAATCAGCTTCCTCAGCCTTTCCATACAAAAAGGTATGTTTCAGTCACATGACCAGGCACCTCACAGATTTCGAAGGACTCTCTCCAGTTTCCCTCTGTCATATCAAGCACAGTACTGGAGACGAAACACCACAATCAGGCAGGGGAGAATCACTTTACCTCACCTGCAGGGCCACACTTTTCAATGTATCCAGAGCACAGCTAGCCTCCTCTGCTGCAAGGCTGCACTGATGACTCGCATAACTTGTTCTGGAGGGCTGATACTCAGCTACCAGTTCCCAATCCATACAGATAACAGGCACATAAAAAAAACTTATACCAATTCTTCTTTAGAAGACACGGACCAAACTTGATTTTCCTTTTAAGGTCCTCCTCCATAGTATAAAGCTCACAAGCTCACAGTAGAACAGGTCTGACTGAATGCAAAATAGCATGTTGTCCCCACTACAGGAAATCAGATTTCCCCATTAATTTTTTTTTTTTTTTTTTTAAGTACAATGAAATTAAGTACTTATTTTTTTCTTAGAAATCAATTTCCTGTCACAAATACTTGAAGATGTCACCTTCACAGTTTTCCTCTAATAGGGGTAAACCAACTGAAGTTTATTAAATATCTACTTTGGATGAAAAGCAAGCTGTTTAGAAAGTTAAATTACGCTTCAGTAGATACTTACCTGCTTTATTTTTGTTCCATTTAGTAATGAAATTCAGGTCATTTAAAGCAGCAGAGAATTTGTCTTGAAAGAGGTAAATCAAATGTCTATGCCAATAAGCATCAAGTAGTAGTGGTTCTAAGCTTATAGCCTACAAACAAAATAAGAATAATATTTTGTTTTGCAGAAGAAAATTCTGAAGTGTGCTAACAATAGCACATGAGAAATGAAATCTTTTTGTACTAAAATGATTTTTAATAAATCTTAGACAAACTTCTATTTAACCCATAAATCTGAAGAGTTTGACTGATGCACCCATTTAAAAGCAATATATGCTTATAAATATGCAGAATCAGAAATCAGTCTACCAGAATTCAGTATAAAACAGATCAGTTGTGATATTACCAGATTTCTTTCTTTAGTAGTTACCTGAATTATTTCTAGAAACCATGTGAAACAATGTTGCTTATTTCTTACTTTCGAATAGGTATGTCTCCATTAAAAATGTATCCATTTTTCAAACTACACTGTTATGATTCCTATAAAAGTACTTCACATTTCCTAGTATATGCTAATATTCCTATATTCCTAGTACCCTAAGATATTATTTGATAGATCTTATCCATATATATATCACTGTGCAGATAATACAAACTTAACAGCCATATGGAAATAAGTATATAGACAGATACACATCTGAGACTGGTCTGCTACAAAAGTAATTCTCAGATTTGGGTCTGTAAGCCATTTCTAGGATCCATTAACTACGCAGAGATTGCTTTTGTGTACCATGAAAATAACAGTCAATGTTTTCACTAAATTGTGCAGTAGCTTTGCAAGTAGTTAATAGGGGCCCACTGGTCAATTGGTCATTTTGTCATTGTGGAATTTTTGGCCTTTTCAGACACTTGACTGCCCATTTCTGAAGTTCAAGGTAAAAAATTCATTTTTTTTTTTCCTTTTTGTCAGTGTTTTTATTCTGTTGGATTACTTCTGACTAGTTGTGCAGGGTATTTGGCAGAATTAACAGCAGGTTTTGTAGTCCTGCTGTTCCCCTGTACAGAGGAAACAAAGTTATATAAACAAAAATGCACAGAAAGCCACTAATACTACTGCATAAAACATCAGTGTTAAATGATAGCTCAATCATAAAAAGAAAATACATTACTTTCCATTTTAATTTCTCACTATGCTTTTGCAGAAATTAAAAATATGTTTGTCAGTAGCATTACTTGAAGCAAATAGCCTCCATCCTTTCCATCTATCCTCTCTCCAACATACATCATATCACTTCAGGTCTTAAGTGCTGTATCCTGAGCAAGAGTCCTAAGTTCAGTTTAAAAAAGAAAAAAAAAGAATAGAGGGGGCAGGGGGCCCTGACACAGTAGGAAAGCTTGGCATTAAGCTTACTTTTTCCAAGTCATCCATAGCTGATTTTAGCTTGCCTAACTTTCTTCGTATTGCTCCACGCCTGCAATATTGAAAAGCTGAAGGATGCTCAACCTTTTCTATTAGATCAGTCAGTCTTCTTACTTCTTCTTCTAAATCTTCAGTGTTAACTACTGCATCATCAAGCAGAACAGGTTGTATTGAGTCAACTAGTTCTATTTGTAGATTTGTTTCTTTAGAGCCAACTGCCTTAGCTCCTTCTAGCAATTCAGGACCTTTCTCAGGAACAGTCCCACAAGCAGGGAATGTCTCATCAAACCAGCAGCTCCAGATTCCACTGACCCACGCACGAGCAGAAGTTTCTTTTGGAATTCCACCCCTCACTTTAGCAAACTTTTGAAAATCCAACAAACAAGGGATGCTTGGGCTTTGATATAGTTTGATTGCTGGCGACACCTTGATAATGAATTTATTATGAATAAGAAGTCTTCCTAGAGACACAGACCTAAGGAAAAAATATTTTAAAATTAACTAAATATTTTCAGCTATATTAATGATATTAAATTACAGTCTGCCAATCAATAATTAACAAAAGAGTTGACAATATATTTATGAATAATAATGACTTTTAAACACCAGCCACTTATAAAGAATACTGTTGAAGTTGGGAGGTAAGCAGAATCCTGAATGATCCATGATCCCAAGTAGTTCAGTGCTTATTTGCAATTTCATGCTAATTTCTTCCAAAAGCTTCTTACCTCAGTTTACAACGACAGTGCTGAATTTAAATTTAAGAAAGGACAATATTTCAGTTTGGCTAAATATGTTGATGACAAATACTAGATGGATGAATATACTGATTATATATATATGGATTATATATATATGGATGGATCTATCATCTACATGGATGATAGATATTCAAAGGAGGCCATGAAAATATAAGAATTAGCAATCAAAGTTAAACAACTACAACAAGACCACATGAACTCAAAAGGACACTTTCAAAATTGTAAGCTAAGAAAAATTGCCTGTTCTAAAAGAGCCTCCACAAAGGATCATGATTAACATCTGCTTGGGACCTCAAAGTGAAAGAAACAAATCTTTAACAGAAACAGAATTCAATATTTTTCACAAAGAATACTCTAGCCTTGCTAACACAGAATGAAATACTAGGAGAGAATACTAAGAAATCTACAATGCTTTATATAAAAGATAGGTAATTATAATATTTATATTTTAAATTTGAAGATCCCACTGAGAAAAAGAGAAATTGAAGGAAAAATAAAGCAATCTTGTGTATGAATATGTAAAATAATACAAAGATGAAAGCTTTGTGGATTAAATAAACTGATATAAAATACTTAACAACTTCATAGTACTGTCTAAAACAGAACTTTGGAGAAAGGCCACCATCTCCATAAGTTTCTTCGTATTATAGCAGTGTATCACTCAGTAATTTCAGTATATTGATTTTCTTAACAATAAACATACAGAAAAGTGTAAAGGCAGAAAAAGGAGAACCTGAATGTGAAACTGGCCTGAAAGACCAGGCCTAAGCATCAATACAAGTTACACTGGGGACACAAAACATGACTGCAAATAAAACAAGAATAACTTTGGGAGGTTTTTTGAGCTTACCACTTTAAGCACCTGTATTTAAAAAGTATCATTCTGGTAAAATCAAAACTACAGCTTGGATTTTTTTTTTTGTTTGTTTTTCTTAAAAGTAACCCATATATAAACAATAAGCATTCACTAGAACAGTGTTTTAGAGCAATACTTATTATGTAAAAAAATAACAGCTGTAATTAGATAATACAGCTACAAATTAAAATACATTCTTTAAAATGGCAAAACAGTAAAAAAGACCTTTTAAGAATTCTTGGAGGTTCATTTAATTTCTTAATCACAGCTTCTAATTTTCTAGTATTTATTGCTTTCCTTGATTTCTTCTTCCTCTTTCCTTTTGAGACAATAACATATTTAATTCCAGCCTTTTGAGCTCTCTTTGCAAGTACAGTATTCTCACTATCCTCTTGTCCAGTCAAAGTAGGCATTTTTTCCACTGGTGCATTTGTCATCTTTGAGTGGCAATCATCACAGACTTGGTTCAAAAGATGCTTGGCAGGGGAGCTGTTCGCAGTCTCAGTCTCAACCTTTGACTCAGCTATTTGTTGCTTCATAAACTTCAACTCTTTCATACTGGTTTTGAAATCAGCTGACATCTTCAATACAGTATCATGTTTGAAAGCAGTCATCTCCGGCGCAGAGGCTGATCTTTTAATCAAATTTATCTGGTTTTAAAAAAAAAAAAAAAAGGAAATTATTTTTCATTTAAATGTTCATTTGTATTAATATTTACTTATCACATTTCCTTGGCTTGAATGGACTGGATTTTATTTTGAATAGAATTATAAAGAAAAAAGCAACCGGGATACTATACTTGAAAACCATGTAGTATTGAATGGGACAAAAGAGCCACACACCTCCAGATATGTATCAAAATAAAGGCATCTGAAACATTAAGTGAAAGTTATTTGAAGCTCGTATAAGGCTAAAATTAATTTTCTCTAGAATGTTATCATGAGAAATTTGAAGTAGATAACCCCCCCCAGAAAGAATGGAAAAATTTTAAAGTGAAAAATGTACACCACTGGTGGTAAAACTTAAAAAAAAAAAAAAAAAAAAAAAAAAAAAAAAAAAAAAAAAAAGATGAACAGAGATATATTCATAACATTAGAATAAAAGATGGGACAACTGTGAAGTTTGGAAATACTGGAAATTGTACTATCTAGAAATACAGTTGAAACCTGAATTGAATTAGGCATCCTTATATTTTGTGTGCCAATTCCCGAATCACCTGACAAAAATAAAAAATAAAAAAGAATAATTGTAATGATCTGGTGTTTAATTGTAGTCATTATATAACATCTGCAATTTAAAAGCATATTGCATCTTACTCTTTTAGATAACTCCATTTCACTTGTCTTACACTATAATATGAGGTATAAATTTGACATAAATTTGTCAAAGAAATTAAAATGCAATTTCATATCCACTACCTGAAGGTTAACGAGGAAAGAAAACATTTGTTAATCTGAAAAAAAAAATAAAAATGAAGCATTGAACAAGACTACTTGTATTTGAATAGGAAATGCTGAAGCTTTAAAAAAAAAAAAAATCAAGCATCAATGCTCAGTTCAAACTGCAGACATAGTGTTTAAGTTACTCAATTTATTATTACGTACACTTTGAACTGCTACCATGCTTCCTATCCCTCTTACAAATAAAATGGCCATAACACTTTAAGCAGGTTTTTATGACCTATACAGAACTTTTAAATATAGCCTCTGCAAATTCTTACTCAAAATCTAATTTCTCAATTAAACACTATCTATATAAACTATAAACTCCTTGTTGTGTACGTGTAAAACATGCATGATTTATTGCAGCTTAATCTATTTCATGAAACACCTAACATTACTTCAATTTTAGAAGACATCATCTTATGGATTGTAAACTTAATATTGACCCCACTATATGTCAGAAATCCAAACTAGATACTGCAAATCTTTACTAGCCCACTGGTCCACTTATATCACGTTGAGGGAGTACAGGCTCCTCTCACTTACCTCTCTCCAAGTGCCTGTTAAGTTAATGGTAGTTTCTCATTACAAAGCTATGTTCTCCTAATAGGAAACTGAAAGGTTTAGCTTAACCAATGCACTTGAAAAAGATCTTTGAAGTGTTCACTTTTCATTTAATACGAAAATATTAACTTCAGTTTAGTTCAGCATAAGAACTTCTTCTCCAAATAGAAAATCACAGTTTGGGAACAAGTAAATATAAAATACCTTTGAGCTCTCCCTGTCAGAAAAATGTGAGAAAGACTGGCATCTTCTCAGCTGATTTTCTGTCTATAAGTAAAACAAAAAGTGAAAGTAAATCATATCATAATAAACCAGGTTTCAGTTGTTTCAGATAAACAAATACTCAGATATTCCTGTGGGATCTGGGTAAGCTTTTACCTACTTCTACCTCTCAGATCCTTTCACTTAAATATGTTTACATAGAGTTAGCACTTTGAAATGAATAGCATAATTTGGCACTTGAGACTCTCTGTGAAGCCTACGGGTCTCATTACCGCACTGCCTCCAAAGACCAAAGCCATTTAAAATGTGCACGATTTTATAAATGGACAGACTCACACTACAACTTACATTCATAGTTCTTGTTTACAAATCACCTGCACAGAATTTCTTGACTATTCTTAAACATTTTTAATACCTTCAGAGAAATTCTACATAAAAAATTCATATATGTGGAAATATTCCTCTTCCCCTGTTCTCCTCCTTGCCTCCCACTGTTTTTTTTAGATGGCTGTATGTAATGGAACATCCAGTAACCTTTCTGTTGTACCCCAGAAATCTCTCATTTACATTATAGCTCCTACTCCAAAAACAACTAAGAATAGTCTTGGGTTCTAAAACATGAAACCTAGCATTTTCTATATATTCAAAAACAAACCAAATTTAAATACTGTACTTCATTTGCACACATATCAGCAGTCAACCATACATATATCACTTTATGACCTCAAACTAAGAATTGTTTTGTTAAGCTTAATTACATTCAAAAAAATACCATGATACACACTGGCAAATAATCATACAAATCAAGATCAGCTTGCTCAGTTTCTAACTCTTCTTCATAATCAATTAAGAAGTCTTCATACGTGATATCTTCAATAACGTTGCTCTGAAATATTAATATATTCACATATTTAAATAAGTACAACATTATTATTTGTCAGCTACAGAAACCATAGTAACAGACAAGCCAAGCCTATTCCATATTTGAGCTAAAGAGATATGATGATCAAGATCAACATCATAGAAGCCATTTATCTTAAACTACTGAAGGACAGGCAGTGGAACACATTAAGATCAAGAATGATATGGTGCAAAAGGGGCATATAACCTGAAATAAACAGTTATTGCTACCTGATTCCATAAAGTTTTTATCTGTAGCCTTTGTAATTTATGTCAGCTCACAGGAGTCCATATAATAACACTAACACAGCTTTCAGTTCAGGTAAAAGTAAGGCTAGGAAATAGCAAATAAAGTTTATTCCTGCTGTTAATTAATCCAGATGTAAGTGTGCTTCACATCTTGCACAGGGGTGTGGACTGGTTGTGAAAGGCTGTTTTTTCTGTAACCTTTGCCATAGGAAGGTGCAATGTACCATGAATATGGGATTCCAGTAGGCATGGCCTTTTATATGAAAGGCTAATCTCTTGCAACACCATAACCTAACAACATAGAGAAGTTTTTACATTCAAGAAATTCATAATTCAAAAACATTGGCAACTGTTAAAATAGACTTTGATAGATTTTGTAATTTTTTTAAACTTTGATATATACCTCAGCCAGCACAGCAGAAGAAAGCCTGTGCAAAAATATGTTTACATTTTGTTGAAAGCCAGTAAGACAGATAGAGTAGCAATTAGTAACTACTAATTCTACTAAAGAACTACTACCAGAAACTTTCTTATTGTTAAAATGGAAATTAAATAATACTACATAGTGTATATTAATACAAACTGTACACTGAGTTATATACCACACTTAGAAATAGTGAAGCATTACTAAAATAGCAGTTCAAAATGCAACTATGACATTCAACAAATATAACATTAGAAAATCAAATATTTTTGCAAAAGATATGTTTTCAGAATATTTACCTCATATTTAGGAAATAAAATTTCCTTCATAGAAGAAATTGGAGCAAAGAACTTTGGTGGAACAGGAGCCCAAAACATTTTCAAAGCTTCTGGATAAATGGAAACCTTCAAAACCAATGGAATGCAGTTATCAACTTACACAAATCAAGCTTATTTCTGTCAGTATTTAGTCTAAACTATTAGGTGATAAAATATTATTTTGTACATTATTTCATAAGGAAAAAAAAACAAAAGACACACCACTTTAAAGCGCATCAAATACAATGAAATTTTGTGACCAACAGGGCTCTGCCACCCAAAAGAATTACACTGTTTGTAGTTATGTTTGTTATTAGCACATTAGCATAATATTATCACAGATGAGAATTGAGCCATGAGATTTTAGAATAACACTCTCCATCAATAAAAACTTTAACTATTGTTACACTGCATCTTGTCAAATGTCAAAAAAGAAAAATCTTTACTTCTTTCATGCAACAGAAGAAAAAAATTAAAAAATACTTCCAAAATATTGTGCTTTAATTGCAGAATTGCACAATTACATGACATAATTATTAAAATTATTTCTTACTTTCTCTCCTACCAGTTGAAGCTGTGGTTTTTTAAGACTACAATCAGCTTTTTGCCACTCAGCTAGCGTTTGTGATGTATGAGGTGGAAGAGAGCAAATCCCATCTTTCTGATCATTCTGAAACAGTTCTGAAGCAGGAACTCCTTCATAACAAATTCTGCAGCAACACAGAAGAGGATTTAAGTTATTTGGATGCTGTCAGGTTTGAAATTAGAAAAATAGAAAAGTAGGTAATTTTTAATCAAACTAGAAATGCTTTTATTTTTTCTCAGAAGGAAAGAGCTAAAGGCTAAAATGACTTAACTCATTTGAGAAACCTGCTGCTAAGCCTCTAGTTTTAAGACTTCCACAACTAGGTCTATGGTGTATATTACTTGTAAATGAAGTCACTATATAACAGTAACCTCCAAGTATTAAGTACGTTTTATAAAATAAGTAACTTCATGCATGGCAAATACCCAATTCAAGAACTGGTTATGGTTAGATATACTTAAACAACCAAGAGAAATTATATCAGCAGGAACGTTGGGCTGGTTTTGAGCAGTATTTTTTGTGATTACTTTGGGATAGGATTCTGATTGTTTGCTTGCCCTTTATTATTTTAAATAAACTCACCTATGGCAATCACCTTGGAAAAGAATTTCACTTCAGAAAGTTGCTGAAGTAATTATGCATCTTAATTTTCTGTCAATGTTTCAATTTCAAAAATACTGAACACTTAAGCAACACAATGTAACTCATCTGTATAAGTCCATATATTATACACACACACACATATATATATATACGTATAAAATCCTATAATAACTTATCTTTATTTCCTTTGTTCCTGGCACCTGAAAAGCCAGATTTAGATCTGAAGAACATATTACTTCTAAGAAACTAGTAAAACTATTTTAGAGAATAGCAGCAATCACAATTACAAGCCTACTATCATTCATCACTTAAACAGGTATTTTACAGGATTTACATAAAAACTGATAATGAATATTTTTTACTTAAGAGAGTAGAAAATACATCTGTATATTTAGCTATTCTTGTTTTTGCTTGTTTGACAGTGCATTAATTACTTCTGTTGTCACTTATATAATTATTCAGTACCAGAATTACAAACAAAATACATTGAATGTTTCATCTATTATTATATATACAGAGGAACAAGAAAAACATAACTAGGTATATGCATGCAAACAGCATATAAATTGTTTATGACATAAACACAATTTTTCATAACATATTGGCACATTGGCATATGCCAACACTGACATCTACTGGTGTTAATCAGATTTGGGGTAGTTTGCAAACACTAAATAATGAAGTTTCCTTGTGTTTTCGTGGAATTAAAGTGCTTGATTCCAGTTATCTGCAACACCACTGTCAGCTGTATATCTGCTGCAGTGGGCTTCATTCTCACTTAAAATAGAAATATGTTGCATTTCATTTAAGACTTATCAAAACCGTATGTAAATGGGAGCAGCGGGGAGGTCTCACTGTAACTAAGAACCAGCCATTTGATTTAGCAAACAAAATGCCTCTGAAGTACAGCCCCAAGTTGAGAAGGAATCTTTAAAATGCAGCACTAGTGCAAAGAAAGATTGTAGACCTGAGAGTACTTCTTGAACTCTTTCTGGAATGCTCCTTTCTTGAAGTGGAAGCTTTGAAAAAAGACCTGTTTCTTGTAAAATGAACTGAAAGCCTAACTTTTGGCAAATGTATGGCCTTCCTAGTTTTTGTTTCTATTTAAGTGGTCAGTGGTTTTGAGTCTTCAAGGTGAGAGTCTGCATAAAAGTATGTCAAGAAGTTATAACAAGATAGAGAATGGTATAAAACAACCAAAAGATTCTTTAGCATTTGACCATCTTAAGTGAACAACATAAGAGTTGTTACTCTTTTAGGGCACTTTTGTCATAAATAGTTATCAATTCAGTGAGTTTATACCAACTAATAAAATGTGAGTTAATGTGAAACAACATTCAGGCTTCTCATTTCTGGAAGACAGAAACAAATGAAGAAAAGCAGCTCAATGCAATAATAATAAATTCTAATAATGTTCTTATTCCACCTGCTGGTTAATAAATACAAATTCAATCAGAATGTTTCCAGGAGATTAAAGCATTCCTGCTTGAAGGAATTTTAACAAAGATAAGATGAAGCTAAAAACCATGTTAAAATATTTGCAAGATTTCTACGAGGAATGGATTAGACCATCCACATATAATGTTCATAAACATACATTCTGATTAACTCTTAAGTCTTTATGGCTAGAAAGTAGCATTTTTAACTCTCAAACAACTGATACTTGCAGAGCATGTTAAGCAGGACATAGAAAGCAAGGGACCTTCATACACAAAATAAACACAATGCAGTCAGTCCTGGTTTCCTGGTTATGGCTGACCTGGAGATGTATGTATATTGATAAGTAACACTCTGCTCTGTTATATGTTTTTCACAGATGTGAATGAAAAGTTTGTTGTGAAAAAATGTCTGGAGGTTTAAAAAACAACAATGTTGAAAGCAAAATAATTATTGCTTTATTAATCTGATCCACTATTAAAAAAAAATCACAATTGTAACTTGCTCAACAAAGTCATTTAAATTTTACTATGAATTACATAGAAATCATGCTTATTCTCAGTTACGTTATTTGTATCTGTGAAATTAGACAAGTGCCAGGAATTTTTCAGCAATAGATGTGAGTAGTGTAAATAAACTTAAATTAGTACCATATAAATGATATCTGTTATGCTCCTGTAAGTGAACCAGTTCTTAATAGTAACAGGCTGTTGCAGGTTACGCCACTAGATGGCAGTGCTCCAAAGAGTTACGTTTTCTAGTTTTTCCAGATTAAACAAATTTGAGCAAGGATGTTTTTGTTTTTGTTTTCTTTTTAAAGAAAACAGGCATCTTAAAACTTCTCATCTGTGGGAATTTAGATCTGCATTGAAACCTTTCTGACACATAAAGCTCAGGCTCATCCTTTGCTCATCAGCTACCCTTGAAAGCAAAACCATTTTCACCTTCAAGCCCCATCTTCACATAGCTTCCACAGTTCTTAGTTTCACTAGCATCTCTTTACATTACAGCATCCTGTCCTCCACTCATTTCCTCTATTCCTAGTAAAATGTACAAAAAAACACCTTGTACAAGTCGCCTCTCCAAAATAATGAATCAGTATGATTCATAACTATTCTGCACCAACAAAAATATCAAACTACCCACCTCCTAGAGATGCCAGTGCTAGCTCAGCAATTCTGAAGTTCAAGGATCTTACAAGACTTTGCAGTATTCATGGTTTCCCCACTACTTGCTTTCATCGCTATGGTGAGCACCTCCATCATTCAACAGGTAACATTCACAACATACTAAAATTAAAGCTTTCTTTCAATCTCCCTAATAAGCTATTTCTCTGGTATTTAATATCACCTCAGTTGCTGCAGCATCTGTTTCTTTAACCCAGATAAGCACCACCTTCTTCTATTCACTCATTTTGTTGTTCTGTTCTTGTTCATTTAAAGTGCTACTGCAAAGATCATAGCTCCTTGCTTTGAATGTTATGCTATTCTTTGAGATAACAAAAGAGAGTGCTAATGCAAATATGAGATGCTCCTCTGCTTTCAAAGCACTCAAAGACCTTCCTTTTTCTGTTATCTCTAGATTAGTAAAGCTGTGCCAACTGCTATTTCAACGCAACTTCTGACTTCATAACTGACTTCCTAAGGGTTTTATTTTCCCCCTTTATGAACACTTTTTTGCCCACACTTAAATTGCCTCCCACGCTTGAGAAAAGAATCACAGCTATTAGCTTATTTTCTCAGAACTTCCTTAATGATCTTCCCTCATGACCTGCAAAACAATGAACAGCCAGGCTTCTGGCCACTCCAGCTGAAGCTGACACAAACCTATCAGAAAGATGAGGGCCTAATCTTAAATAACACCATACTTGATGGTTGGGAGAAACTTGACTGCATCAAAAGAATTTGAGATCTAGAAGCTTTCGTACAACAATTTTATGGATTCAGATTTTATGGAAAAAGAAATATTATGACAAACCCGTACTGATCTTCCAAACAACACAAATAATGCAACTTCATCAATATTCCTGCACTAAGCTCATAGTTCCCTTGGTGAAACTCAGGATACAACTCAAAGAAATTAAGTCTTGATTTAAAGACTGCAATCAGTGAGTAGTTTCATAAGGTACTCTCATTGCTATGCAATGAGGTCTTACAGCTACTCTCAAATTTGTCTAGACTGAAATGTCAGCTACTGAGTCTGTTTTCATTTATGCAAGTTCTCTTGCAACAGAAACTACGCCACTTAGGTAACAGATTAAAAGTATCTCTTATTTCTTACACAAAGACCAACATAATGATCTTTTTAAGTGTCTTCACATAGAACAAGCATTTAAGTAAGAGAGAGATCACATACAGGAATCCAGATTTCTGTTAACTCCCCAAGAACAATATTTGGAACTCACTGCTAAGTGCACAGCCTTCCTACAAATCTGCATGTGGAAGAATGGCAGACACCTGCAGGAAGTCTATTGCCCCTTTCTTAAACTTAGATTTCTCAGAGACTGCAGGCAGAATTTTTCCTCCATTTCAAATCCAGAACATGAGGCCCTTTTCTCAGGGTACACTTCCCCCCCCCATGAAGGGGGGGGGGGGGGGGGGGGGGTATGGTGGTTGTGGTTTTTTTGTTTTGTTAGACAGCAATGGGAAAAAATGCAACAATGGACTATTTCTTTCTTCATGGCAATTTGCTATTGAAGCACAGAGCCAGGATATGAGAATTCATTGCTTATGTGAGGATTCAAACCTCAATCACCACTACATGATTTGACTGTTCTGGGTGCAGGAAGTTGTGCTGCTGAGCATAAAAGAATACAAAAATCATGTAGCCAGGAGAAAAAACAAGTGGTGGCATGATTGCCTCAGTTGTAAGAGCACTTACCTGGAACAAAACAAAGCAAAACAGCTCTGTACAAGATTTCTAACCCCAAAACTATTACTTTCTCTATATTATTCAAAGCGTCTCATCTCCATTTTAACATACATGCTTGAAGGTTTGAGTCTATTACATAGCCATCTTCAGTTACTTATCTTTCAAGAGTGTAAAACTCTGCTCAGAATTACAGCTTCTCAGGATACAATCTGCCCTCCTACAAACAATGACTTCTATTCCCTATTCCTAGCCTTATGACCTTGCATTTGGCTGCACTAAAATGCACGTTTTTCAAGGGAGCCCAAGTTAACAAGCTACACAAATTGCCCTGTAAAACTGACCTGTCCTTATCCTTATTTACCTCTCTATCATTCTTTAGATCACTACAAACTTTACGAGCAATAATTTTATATTTCTGGACCTGGTGCAATACAGAAACTCAGTTGCAAATTGTCAGTCTGAAAAATCTTAAGGAAAAAAACTTGAGTGTAAAGGTTCTAGTTCCAAGATGTTCATCCAGAAAGACACAGAAAAAGGAAAAAAAATTAATGAAATAATATGGAGTGAAAAATGAACATTCTTCATGTTGTTTAGTTTTATTTCACATTATTTTAGCGTAAAATACATTAAGAAAACAACAAGTAAGGATTTAGGAATTCAATCAAATGTAAAAAATGATAATGCTGTTATCATGAGTACCTCTTACATGTACAATTAGTATTGTTGACTACAGATCTATCCAAGGTTTTATATTAATTTTGTATGCGTTGAACTCAACAGAACTTCATTAAATTACTTGAACTTACAATTGATGCTAAGTGCTTGAAGAATCAGGATCATAAGATTGTCCATTTGATAAAGGGTTAGTGACTGTACACTTTACACACCTTCTACTCTTGCAGAATTTTACATTCATAGGAAGCTTAGTCTAAGTGTTCAACATTGCTTGTTATTACAGTGAGACTCATCATTAGTAGAGCTAAATACAAAAATTCATAAAGTGAATTTCACTCTTAAAAATTAACATCACCTTTTTCATTCTAAGCAAGATAAGACCTTTGGGCTATATAATTTAAAGCATACCTTACAAACACGGTAAAAAAATAAAGCATTTTTATTTGCCACTTCTGTGAAACTACTAAATATTGAAACACCATTATTTCTCAAAATATAATCCCTTAATTTACAAAATTAATTAAATCACAGTAACATCAATAATAAGTTCATACCTTTTCTTTTCAGCTTGTTCTTTCAAGTAAATATACTCAGAATATATGGATTCTTTCTGCCTATTGTCTATATCCTCTGCCGTAAACAAGATATTGTGACCTCTTCTATTTGAAGTATGATAAATTCTCGAAGCCATTTGTAGATACGGAGGCAACATAAATCCGGGAAAAGCAGTACATAGATGATGAATGCTTGAATAATTTTGCTGTCTAGAAAGGGAAAAAGAAGCCTTAACCATTCTCTGAATTGTAAAAGTATGCAACTTATCGAAACATTATATCCAATGGTCTGTAACGTCACAATGTAAATTGCTAATATAAATACTCGGCAAAAGTTGCCTGGTAATCCAGATGACTTCTACTGAAAGCAGAGTTAATATCACTTGGAGTATTGGTGAAGGCGAAGGGACCCACAGGTAAAAGCAAAAATGTTGGCAATAATCTTAAAATTACAGAATAACTGCAGTAGTCACATTTTTACTTTCCCACAGCGGAGCTTTCACACCGTCTGCCCTGAAAGCTTAAAGTATCTAAGCACAGTATATTTACAGCTTAAATTGGGTATTTGCATAAATGTTATGTTAAAATGTTATGTGTACATTCATCTGTGCATTCTCTCTCATGACAGAACACCAGGTAAATACTCTTAAATTTTGGAATTAGTTTTTTTTATGCTATCATTTGAACATTTTTCCTAATATTTCAATTCAGCTGTTGATTTTGGAGGAAACACAGTAAAACACAGTACCTTTGACAATCTTTAAAAAGTTAATAACTAAAAAAAAAAAAAGTCTACCATTTAAGCCTCCAATCTAAGTTGTGCTAAAAGTGATGAAAGTCTATTGACTTCTACAGGCCATGGATCAAGCTCTAAAAACAGTCTGCAGCTACTGTATGAACTCTACAAAGTTAATAAGTATCTAAAAGTGCAGACAGCTACAATGTGAAAAACAGTATAGAGAAAATATCCGAGCTCCCCAAATGCATGCTACTTTTAATTAAAGTTCACAAATATCATCGTATTTAAAATAAATTCCTAAATGAAAATGGTTAAAACTCCACTTTGAAACTATGCTGATTAGCTTTCAGGTATAACTTTGTGTTTTCAGTCCTTCAGCAAGTTGTCTATTTTACTGATAACTATGGCTTTTTCTTTTTTAATAAAGAGATTATAAAAGGAAAATTAGTAAAAACTACAAAACAGGGAAAAAAAATACAAGATCAGTCTAATCATGCAATACATATTCCAGTTAATGTAAATTTTTTTAATGTACTTACCTTTCCTGAAAATCAATGACAGCAAAAGAAGTTTAAAGAAACCACACATGTAAAGAAAATAGGCAAAAAAAAAAGTGCAATATAACATCAGTTTGACTCACAATTAAGAGCTTACCACATCAGTTATATTATTCTCAACTGAGTCCTGATGTTTACAGGCACATGACAACAGAATATAAATGAGTGACAACAAAATAACATTTTAATTAAAATAATTTCTGTCAAGCCATAATATGTTTTATGCAATATATGTAATATATAGAAATAAGATAAAGAAGAAAGCCTCGCCACTTCACGTTTCAACAAGACATTTTTACCATAAACTGCAATCCAAAGTCTCTACTCAAATTTGTGATTTTTTTTTCCTAAAAGAAAACAGGAATTGAATAAAGTTTGGAAGCTAAACATTTAAAATGAAATATCCAGTTGGAAAAGCAACACAGAATACATAATACTGATTAGAACGTAAGGCTTACAGCAGTTCCATATAATGAAATTGATAGGCTTGGGGTTTTTTGAAACTAAATTCATACATTTCACAGCACAAATGAAAATAAGCAATTGTTCCAGTGTGTGAAACCAGAGATCCATGCTTTAAGATCATGCTAATTTAAAATAAAAAGAAATATTCCATGATACTTTAGCTGAAAAAAGAACACCTAATATGAAATATTTTATTTCAGGATTCTCTAACAGTACACTTACTCTGCAAATCAATACATATGCATTTAAAAATAAAAATAGGCAAACAATTCAACTTTGAACTTCAAACAGTTGGAGTAACATATGTAAACAAAACTAAGCAAAATTATTTTAAAATCATCTGCGAACTTTTTTCACATAGATTTTGTAAATTATTTAAAATCAATAAAAAAAGCTTGAATGATATCTTAATTGTAGTATAATTACTTTTATATTATAGAAGTTTATCATTTCATTGAATTAACTAACTGAATGCTTTATGAATGTAAACTAAAATATTCAGGGCATGCTTCAGGTAAAGGTGAATGTTTTTACAACACACACTCTTAAAACAGACTATTTATCATTCTTTGAAAAAGTGGACATGAAGAAACAATACTGTGTGTGTGGCCTACATTACCCTCATTTAATGCACTAAATACAGGTTTTTTAGAAAATCATGCAGTTTCTGCACCATTGATAATCTGACAGTAAGTATTTATTGAAGGTAAAACACTCATTGTCTGTTGTCACTATTTGTTTTAATATATAATCTTGCTAACCAAATGATCTTTAAGCAATGCAGATAAGCAATGGCATGCAAAGGGTCACTTAAATGCCAATTTGACTGTTTCATAAACTTAAGCATTCTTTTCCCATGACTATTCTCAGCTACTTAATTGAAAGTATTATCCATTTACAAACTTCAGACCTCCCATAAAAAGGCTCTCTTCTGTATCCAACAGACCATTCAAGACCCTAAGAACAACAAAAGCTAATAATTAAAGCTGCTTCTCTCACTCTTTAAAAAAAAACTCAGAAGAAGTGAAGAAGCAACTTATGGTATACCTAGGCAAAGCTAGCCATAAAGATGTTAGTAGTGAACACCATAAAATTGAGGAGTCTCACTCGACATGAGACAGGACAAGATTAGTTAAATCAGGACACAAGCTGTACTACTTTCGTAATCTGCACTCCTACTAGAGAATGACAGATGCCACCTATGACAACAGCAATGTAAGAAGCAGTTGTCCTTAAATTACTGCTCTGTGTAAAATCTCCTGAATTTCAGACAAGCACTGACTGTGTAATACAAATTCAAGTTAATGAATTTTTAATATATCTTCTCTATTTAAAGATGATGACTTACAGCTGGCATTGCTTATATTAAATTTGTGGTATGTTCCATTGTTTGTTTTTAATTATTTTGATTAGATTACGCTTGGAATTGTATGGACAAATTCAACCTCTGCATAAGCAACTTCAGTCTCTGCTGCAGTCAAAAAAAAGTTTCATCTGCATACAGCAGGAATGAGCAGGCCCTCTAGATTTTAAAAACTGTAAATCAAATCCATTTCAAGGAGGTAAGTAGCAAACAAACCACCAAGCTAAACTTGATAGATCAGAAATTGCTTAGAACTTTATGTTTCAGATCCATATTTTGGGAGATAGCAATATTTCTTCTCCGTACTTATCTGCCATCATATGTTTTTGTAACTTAACACATTTTCAATATCAATTTCATTATAATGAATTAAGATTAAAGTATTACTTGACATTTGAAGCATGAGTGGGCAGGAAAGACAAACACTGTTGCAAGTTGTGTTCCTCTTGTAGATCTTTCTGAAACTCATTTGGTTTAATTTTTGATATCGCTTTTCCTTCCACCCTTAGCACATCTGTGGATGAAGCCTAAGATGTTCACAAGCAAAAGATAAGCACAGTGTTATAGATGGCAAGCTATACAGATATTTTCATACCCACTCCACAGAAGAACAAGAAGCAATGGTACACAAGAAACCCTGACTAACAGAAAACAAAATTCAGTTAAACAAGAGTAGCATGTAACTACTGTCTTTGAGCAGTAGTTACACCCAGTAACAGTAACACCCACAGCTATTCAGGGCACAGGATATGCAGAAAAGTGTGGTAAAACAAAATGTCCAGTGTACCCTATGATAATCAATAGAATAATCAAAAGAGCATCAAAATTATCACAATTCAGAACTCCTACTCTTAGAAGTACATGAGTACTACCTAAAATTTGAGTAGTATCTACAATTTGTATTTTTATGCAAATTAAGATAGACAAATGTGGTTTAAAGGATAAACTTTTAGAAAAGTTTATTCAAGGTTATGTTTATTCAGTACAGCAATACAAAAGGAATTGCTATAGTTTCCACCCACAGCTGATCATTCCAATTTATTAATGCCAATAATTTTTTTTTTTCCCCCCCACACAGTTAAAACAGACCAGATAACTGTTGAAAAACATTGTATGCATGCAAGCATGCAAGGAGAAGGCAGAAATTAATCCTGATCTTTGATCCCTGTTCCACCAAAGAATTTTGTCATGGAGCAACTCATTGAAGTCCAGGAGCAAGACCAAACAGCAAGGGGAAGGAACCTCTTAAAGATATTTGTTCCCAAGGCATCTACATTTGTTTCATAAACTTGAGCTTCAAAATCTACAGAATATGCTGGAGGCCATCATAGTCTAGAAGAAACAGAAGCCCCTTCCAACTTTAAGCATTTGACAACTCTATTTCCTGCAAGATGTTAAACATCTTCACAAAACAGACTAACTGCAACCAATAAAAAGGATTCATCTGAGCTCCCCCAAAAATGTACCATACGTAATACAGCAAAGCAGGTTCAAGAAAATTAAAAGCTATAACAAAAGCTACATGAAAGATAGAAACAGAACACTGTGGAAAACCAATTGAAAAAAAAAAAAAAAAAAAACCATTTAAATTCTGCAGTACTTACATCAAGTAGAACCAAATGTATTTTATCTTTCCAGGTGCCTATCATGGAAACTGCTTTTTGTTGTAACCTCACTAAACATATGTTTGATGGGTGTTGTTACAACAACACTGCTAGAGCATTACAGAAGTAGCATGTTACCCAAAACAATACTGTCTAAAAACCATCACAGTACCCAAGTACTGTTTAACTAACTGTGAAAATACTGTTAGACAACAGTATATAATTTAGAATATGTAGTTTTAATATAGTCTTAGATATTATAAAAAATATTTGACATTGTATATTGTTTACACATCATTTAGTACCTACTTCTGTAACCAACAGATCAATATATATATTATATATATAGGTATGATTGTAGAGCAATTTCTTACAACTACCTATTGCAAGCATCATTGTTAATTATCTAAAGTCAAGAACAGACAGTACGAATGATTAGAAAAATTTTAAACTATAATTTCTAAATATTGTAAGGACAATGTCAAAAGAATATTATTTCTAATTTAGAAGAAATTTTTCAAATTACTGTTATCATTCATGCTCTTCAGCAGTAGCTATCTAATCTGTCTAACAGAAATCATTATGCTTCCACAAGAACAGATACAACCAAATACTTGACTGTAGAAAAATGCCAGTCAACTGGAACTACTCAGACCATTTAGGGTTTTGCTTCACATTCACTATAGCTCCAACACAAAATGCAGCACCAGGAATGATGGGGAGTTTGTTATCTCCCTGTAACTTACTCTCAGAGTAGCCCACATCCTTGAGCTCTTCAGAACAGGTTCTTAGCTACCCTAAAACTGATGAGGAAACTCTACTATTCTGGGCTCCTAAGGGTATGACTACCACTCTCTTTGCCTTTCTCCGTGCCTTTTGACAAGACACAACCAGAGCCAAACTACAGTCAATGTGAAAAGCTGAAGAAGCAGCCGACACAAGGCCCTTAGGCATGCAAAAAGTTTCTCATTTTGATTAGATCTGTCTTATGACTAGACCTAGAAACAATCTGCTCTCCAATAATATGGATTTCTTGTTGATAGGAATCTCTCTCTCTCTCTCGTCCCCTTTTCATTTTGTTCCCTTTTACCTCCTCCATTTCAATACCTGCATCTGTCTTCATGTACCATATCAAACCTTGTGTTCACCTCTATTTAAGTTTCGGCCAAGGCTACTGAGTATTTTTGGTACATAACTATGTAGTGGAAACACCTCCAATCTTGGTTGTTCTTCACATAATACATTTAGCAAATATGGTAACTGTAAGGTAAAGTAATCATTCATATAGAAGCAGCAGAAGGAAGCACATTAAGGTGGTATCCTCAAAACACCAGAATGATTAAAACCAGCAATATGTGGCCAAAGACATTTTTTGGTCTTTGTAACAAGTTTGTCCTGCCTCTGTAATCTTGGTATATGTTCTTTACTAGAAAAGCTTTAAGTGGTTGATATCAAATGAAAGCTCTTGTCATGTGTGAAACATCACATAACCAAGAGGATGTTGATCATTATGCCATTTTCCAGGAAGGCACACAGTTGTTAAATGTAAATGAGGATTCTATTTATACATTGTTTCATTCCTAATCTTCTCAATCTCATAATGAAAAGCCTAACCCAACATATGACCGAATGAACCTTAATTTATTTTTTCCTCTAACATTAAGCTGCAAGACCAGTATGGAGACCTGTATTATAGAAGAGTCTTTTAAATGGCAGGTGGTTTAAAAAAAAAAAAAAAAAAAGCGCTTACAAATCCCCATATGCTCTAAAACATCAAAACCTCAAGCATGGGAAAACTAACACTATCTCATAATAGTACAAAGCCTGCTTACCTGTTTCACCTGCTTATTATATGTTAACAGCTCATCTGTAGGCTGAGATTCATTTTCTGCTACTTGAGATTCTTTTTGAACAACTGGCATCTTTCAAGAGAAAGGGAAAATCCATTTAGGAGAAGAACATATAGCATTTTCTTAAAAACACATTTTTACACTCCCTGACAAATAATTCATTACAGTATTTATTATTTTCAATTACTCTTTCATGGTACATGCATTTTATGAAGCACATGGATCACTGTATCTATTTTATCTTAAGCCAAATATTTCTTCGATCGAGAACTGGATTTACAAAATCAGTACACTAACAGGCAAAGGGTTTACAATGATCAACACTAAATAATAATATATAGAGAGATTTCTTCTGAAAAGCTTTTTCTACAAATTATACTTCAAAAATGTACAAATTAACATACATCAGAAATGTGTATCAATATATATGGATCCTTTAAAACAAATAAATCAACAACTCTAAACATTAAGCAACATCTCCAAACACATCTAAGCTTACAAATTTAAATTTTAAAAACAATTTGAATGCAAGACAAAGTGACGAGCATTAATATACATGAATATCAGTGAATGCTTTGCAAGTTCATTGCCCTAATCCTCATACTACTTAATAAGAGGGAAATTCTGCATATCCAGTAACTAAAGAATCAAACTCCCAAAGAAAAGAAAGGAATAAGAGACACAAAAGGGATAGAAATAAAAATAAAAGTATATTTATAATTTATGAAGTACCAAAATGTTTTCAAGCACTATTTCCTTTCCTTCCCTGTTTTATCAGTTTAAAATATGATCTACCTATCTTAACAACTCTACAAGCAAATACAAGTACAATTAACTTATTATATTTCAACATTCCTAGATAATGTAGAATGTTACCAGGCTTGCTTGGTGAAAACTTGGCAGGATTTCCTTGCTAGCTTGAGAATCAGTTTTTATTTCCTTACATTCAACTGGGGCCTGCTGCACAAACCAGAGGGAAAGATATGTATATATATATACACACACACACTATACTATAGAGTGCACTATATATATATACATATATAGTGCAATTTTCACTACCTAATAGAACAAAACATCAAATCAATATTCATGCACAAATTAAAGGCTCGGACTTTATTATATATATTTGAAATATACTAGAAATCAACATACACATGAAGAAACAAACTTAGGGTGATCTTTTGAAAAGATTTCTACACATTTCACTCCTTATTTTGTGCATTGTCCAACCAGTAATCTAAAAGCGTATTTTTAATGCCTAGGATTTTTTTGCATGCCATACTCAATTCCATTCTAACAAAACATGTAAAAAGTGTATTCTGAGTTGCAACATTGTTCTGCCTGCGTATTAGAAAATGAAGATGATACGAAAGGAGTTTTCAAGCAAAAAAAAAAAAAAAAAACACCAAAAAGTAAATAGTAAAAAGGAAAAAAAAAAACTTTACTTGCAAAATATTGCATGCATTGGTGATTTTATTTTTAGACAAAGCTCTAGTAAATAGTTACTTTTGACAGAAAAGGCAGAGCTTAATTTAAAAAAAAAAAAAAAAAAAAACAACCTTATTCCATATAACTTTCATAACTATGGAAAAACAAAGGAATGAAACATCCTGGATTAAAATACAGATTCAGCAATACCTTCCCAAACTACACCAAATAATCCTCCTTTTCTTTGCAATACATGCACATTTCCAGACACGGTGACTACAATGGACTATTAATTAGACTCCATCTTAGCTAAGTGGAATTCTTTCCCCCACACAATTTATTATCTAATGCATGAATTCAAAGAGAATTTTTCACATATCCTTTCATTCAAACAGGCTGGATCAAAACCGACAGAATAGGTAGATCAGTTTTCTATACTAATTTCCTTATCAAAATCAAAATTATATGAACAAACAGTATTTTCATGCTATTTTAGATACCTGTACATGTTACACAACTGCTTTTCTTTGCTGGGTGTGGTATTTCTTCTTTTGTTCACTCCCCATGGGAGAATTGCAGGCACAATGCTGTTCTGGTATTTTAACATAATGTGTACCATGTGTATATGTACTATGGGTTGTGTGTTTGTATTAACAAAAACTAAGTCAATTTTATTTAGAAATAAAAGTGTTGAGACCACGGCAACTCTTAATTCCTGTGGGTCCATTCTCAAGCATTCTGCTGATTCTTCCTGCACTGATATTTTGTGACAGAAAATTTTATTGTGCCTTTAAAAAAAAAAAAAATGCCATTTGAGCAGTCATAGCCTTCTGCCTCATTGTAAAAAACAATTTATCAATTTATGGATTTAAGTACCTTCATAACTAACTAAAAATGTTGGAACAGTTTCCAGTGATTTTGATACGTCTTTGGTATCCTTGGGTGCTGAAAAGAAACTTTGAGACTCTTGACATATAGAAAAATCAAGACTTTTTAGTGTTTTTAATAATTATCTCTAAATTCATCTTACCAAAAATTTTCAACTTCTCCTTTAATAGTTAAATGCTATGAAAATAATTTATTTTAAAAGAATTCTAGAATGGTTTTGGTTAGAAAGGATCTTGAAGACCATCTAGTTCCAATCCCCCTGCCATGGGTAGGGGCACCTTCCACTACAACAGGTTGCTCAAAGCTACATCTAACTTGGCCTCAAACACCTCTAGGAACAGGACATCCACGGCTTTTCCAGGCAGCCTATGCCACTGTCTCAGCACCATTGTTAATAACTTCTATATATTTAATCTCCCAGCTCCCTCAGCCTGTCTTCACAGAAGAGGTGCTCCAACACCCTGATCATCTTCATAGCCTTGTTCTTCATTCACTGCAAATGATTTCTCTCTTCTGATGATAGAAAGCCATCACCAATGTAGAAAAGACTCTACATTTATTCTGCCATTTATCAGTCTTGATGTGTGATCATGCAAATACCCTAAAACACTCTTATCTTGGTGAACTTGTATAGATTATTTATACAGGCATTGGTAATCATCCTGTATCCCTTTGAGAAATCTTGAAATCATATGAAATTACAGTTTATCAGATTAAAATCAGTTTGTTCTCATAACAGCATCCCACCAGACTAATCAGGAGCATTCTCCCCTTTTGTTAGACTTCAGGGTAAAAAGACAGTCCATGAAGCCTGCAGCATTTCTTGCAACAAGAGGTGATCATGTGGTAATTATGCTAATAAGCATAAAGAACCAGGATACTGGAAAATGATTGTTGATACAAATCTCATAAACCGCACAACTGGATTATCTTTAGTTAGTTACCTGTATTAGTAACTCTGAAGAGATAAACAGATTAGATTCCAGATGTTCCCACATGTATATCATATAATAAGCATTTCTGATTAGGCAGCTTCTTGTAACATCATTAAAACTGTATATCTTAAAAAAAAACTAATATTTGAAGTAGTACAGGTCAACTGTTCCACAGGGAAAAAAAAAAAAAAAAAGAAAAATCAAACGTATCTCCAGGATTGGTAATGCAAAGGTAGGCAATAACATTGCCTTTGCTATGCTACAATTAACCTTGTTGAGTATAATCAATAACACGCAGTTACAGAATTAAGAATACACTAGAAAAATCATAATACAAGGCTTCATTATTGTGACTCATGAACTTTTTACACATTCAAATAAATAGAAATCTCATTCATTTCCAAGAAAAGAATACATCTTACAGCACTTCAGAAATATATTTTCAGTGAGCCTCCTACCATTTTAGTCAAAAGAAAAAAAAAAATGTATAATTTTCACGTCAGTTGAAATATAAAGAAGCTATACACTAAATACTTAAGATGCTATAAAGTGATGAGCAAATACTTGTTTATATTTGCTTGTAGCTAAAGCAAACAAAACTGTACTTCTGAGAGAGTACTAATATTTTACTGAGAAAGGCTCCTCAAGGCCTCACTTTCTGTTGAGTAGTTGAAGAGTTAGAGATGTGTACCAAAGCAGAAGAATATTTTGTTTGTTCTTTGATGGCATGGTGCACTGTACCATCATCCTTTAATAGAAACATTCAAATCTGATTCTATTTTTCCAGAGAGAAAAACAAAACAAAAAAAGTATTTTCTTTTAGTTACCACCTTCTCATGCTCATCTGAGATACCAAACAATTGATCTGCTGAAAACAATAAGCCAACTAAAAAAAGATGAGTTGCAAACTCATCACTAAGGAAGCTGAACACCAAGAAAATGTATTTCTGGAATGAATATAAACACCCTCCTATGGATACTAAATCCAACATATAACTTGATAACAAGATACTTCAGGGGTGCAACATGCCCCAAGGCAACAAAGTGACTCCAGGCATTGGAAATGATATTCTGATTATAATAAGCATTTCACTTTTTAACAGAAAACGTGATAGGAATAATTATTTATAACCGATTTCCTCCAAGGAAACAGGGCTAAGTACTAATGTCCCACAGAGCTGGCATCCCATTTCCCATGTAATGTTCTTTGTAACACTGTGGGGGGAAAAAAAAAAAAAAAAAAATGCTCAGACTCCACAGCAACAGTACAAACTATCAATACTAACCACTCATTAATTCAAAATAAAAAATAAGATAAAGAGAATAAAATACTTTTTTCTTTTTTTAGGGAATAAAAATCACATTTAATTCTGAAAGCTTGTTTTCATTTTAGTAGTTCTGTTCTATTTCATTCAAAATAATATACTCCTTATTTCATCAGAGAAGACAAGTCTTGAAACTCAGTCTAAAGCAAACAAGTCACACATAATAATAATAATAATAATAATAATAATAAAGAATTGCTAGAGTCCTCATCCTATTTGTAAGATCACTTCAGTTCATAAGACGCCAGCTGTAAATGCCTTTAATTTAAAAAGAGCAATCAGTAAGTGTCATTCATATGCATTTTCCAAAAATCCATATCTAAAAAAAAACACTAAACAACTAACAACTGGACCAGAAAGTCTGATCACCAAGTCTCTACTTCTGTTTTACTTTAAATTTGATTGATATGTTTAGTTTTCACAGTACTCCAGAGATCACTTTCAAAGCTCAGAGTGCAGTAACTCCCAATACAAACAACAGAAAACTCAGTTCACTTCAAATCAAGAACACCAGGACCTGATAGAGGTCAGATTTTGAAAATCTTACCTATAAAACATAAAATACAATTGTAAATGAGTAAGACAGGACAAGCAATGTAACATAATTACCGCAACGCTAATGACTTTTTTTTTTTGTAAGTTGAACAAGAAATTGTTTTCCATGTCTGGGATTTTCTTTAGTCTTCTTCATTTCCCAATCTCCTCTGATGCCTTTTGGCAAACTTCAACCAGACTTAACAAGAGAAGAGACTCAAATTATTACATTCCTAAAATCAGAGTAAAGCAATGAAGAGGGATCATACAATGCTGCCACACTGAGGAAAGGCTTCTCTCATTTCAACCCAAATACACACCAGAAAATATACAGAGTAAAAGGCATTCTGAGTACCTGAGCCACACAAACAGCTCTGAGAACAAAAGTAAATCATAGGACATAAATCTATTAGAAATGCAGTTTCAGACTATTGCTACTCAGACATAATTAAATCAGTTCTGCATTCTTTTTTGTCTTAATTTTTTTTTTTAATCTAACCAATGACAATCAATCTCACATTAAAGAAATATTAAAGTACTGCACTTACATTCTGTGCAAGATACTCTGTAATCATAAAAGGTAGCATTTTAATAGCTGTAGGAAACAATTTCCATCATGATTTCCTAAAACACAAACACATCAGTCTTCCATATGATTCCTTGCAATGGCAGTTCCTTCTTGTAAGTATTGCATCCTATATGGGTGTACTCCACCCCTCACAACAAAAGCTAGTATGCATACAAAGTATGATAGCTATTTTCATAACACGAGTTTCAGCCCTTGTGAAATGGTTCATTCTAACAAAACCATTACTCTTGCTCAGAAAAGACAAAGTACTGAGAGTAATTTACTAGTAAATCTAAGTTACTAGTTAATAAATAAACCGACAACAACAAAAGAGGCTACCCTCTGGTGAGAATCCAGGAAAGTCCTCTATGATATTGATGTTACTGGTACCTCTTACTGTAAGTGAAGGGACTCTTACAACAGCTGATACAATCTACTTAACTACAATAATGAAATTGTTTTCTTGAGACTTCGTATGCCAAACTGAAAGGAACAATGCTTCAGGTATACTTAATGCACTTGATCATCTCTTAGACTGGAATTGCCATCTTAAAAAGGGGGAAAGAGAAAAAAGAAAAAGCTGTACTAATCTATAAATAGACTAGCAATTCCCACCCCAGAGGATTTATGTTTTAATAGATTTTGATATCGACTCATTTTCATATGTTAAGGGAATTAAAGATCTGGCAGAAGAAACAGTGAAGAATATTCTATGGTACATTAGTGTTTGCGTCTGTTTGTTTTGTCTGGCTTTTGTGTTGTAGGAGCTGGAAAAAAATATACAACTCCTATAAAAGTAATATTTATCTAAGACAAAAATATTGCTCTCGTTCTGGTTCACCTACTTCCATTTTTATGTTGCATTTCTGGCCAAGAACACTCTCCAGGAGTTCTTTGATCATCTGTTCTGAGGAAGATGGAGAAGTAGACTGCGGGGAAGCGATTATTTCATCAACAATCCTTGCAACTACTTTCACAGGCAATGCTGCTGTGGAAGTAGGTTCTTCAGGTTTGCTCTGCTGGAAGTTCTCATATATTTTTGAAGTGTCTAGTCTAGTCACATCTCTTACCTCTTCCAACTGTTCCTGAGCAGACCTCACACTTGGCTGCTTGCTTCCTTTTCTCAGCACTTGTCCCAATTCAACACATAAATCTTGCTGCTTTAGTTTTGAAATCTCTTTGCTTCTCTTCTTACAGCTTTCCCTGGTTAATTTTCCCTTCCTGGGAATGTTTTCATTTCTCTCTAAGTCTGCAGAGCTAAACTCATCACTATCTTTAATCACAGTACCTATTTTTTCAGCTTTATCATTCCTTAAGTTGTAGAGATTCGCCTGTAGCATACGTGCTCTATCCTTTACTTTACTAACAGTTTTTGTCTTCTCCAACAAGACCGGGGAGTTACTGGTGCAAAAATTAGATCCGCCATCTCTTAGCTTCTGAGGTGGAATTTTTTTAGCAGTACCTGCAAACGATGCTATTACTGGAAGTTTTACAGTGCAACTTCCATGACTATAAGTGGCATTTTCACTGTGACCTTTTTCAGAGCAACTTTGATTTTTGTCATCACTGTCTTCTCCCAGAGTTCTATTTCTGTGGTTCATTACCCTGTGACCAGAAGCTTGTTTTTTCATTTTTCTTCCGAGAATCTCCTTACTTTCTGAGCAATTAATAAGGAATATTTTTATTTATATTCATGGCAGGCTTATGTGAACTCTTTGACCTCTGGAGAGGATAATATTCTTAAACAGTGCAATTGACCTGGTGTTAAATCTTGCACATGCTCACACTCCTAGAAGCAGTAACTATTGCTAATTTGATCTTCAGGCTGTCCCACTGAGATTCCCCACATACAGCCTGGTCCTGTAACCACAGCCAGCTCTTCCAGATAACTCAGTTCAAAGCGCTCACATTTTCCAGCAATTCTCTCCTGCAGTACACAACCTGTAAACTCAAACAGAAATTAGCTTTTATACTTCATATACCAATGCAGAACCCAATCCTTTTAAGAGGACCGCATTTTGCTGAAGTCCCTACAGATTTCATTATGACCACCACATAGTGCATATCACTAAGCACCAGTGACAGTACCATCTACCAAGGGAAAGAACTGAACTGTTGCTATCTTTGGGAGCATAAACCAGAAGTCGCACAGAAACCCCCAGCAGAGGAAGAAATGAGGCAGGCTGAAGCTCTGCACTTACTAAAGTAACTACAAAGGCTTTCCACCTACAAAAACAAGTGACCTCAGGCCCCTGCCAGCCCCCTTTCTCCTCCCCCCCCCCACAGCAGGAAAAGTACCTCCCACGAGGACACGCCAGCAGCCGCGACACAGCATCCAGCAGGCACAGCACGGCCCCCGAGACCCTATAACCCCGCCGCTCGCTTCTCCCCGCCCAGCGCCGCGGACGGGGCCACGCCGCTCCCGTCGTACGGAAGGACGCGCTCCGTAACCAAGCAACCGGGAGGCAAGAGGGTCAGCAGGGAGGCGAGGGCCCCCTACCGGAGGGGAGGACACCTGCGTGTGCCACGCAGTCACACACACTCCTGCTGTCAGAGGCACGGCTGGGGCGCAAGGGATAAACCCAGCTGCGTGCGCCTGGTTAACCATCACCAATAGCTTTGTCAGTTATTAGTAGGATAGGCTTCTTGCAGATCTTATGCAGCGTTAATGTGTCTGGAAGTCAGAAACAGCTCTCTTAGGGGAATTGTGGGAATGATGGCACGTGTCAAAAATCACCAGGTAAAAAGAGCCCAAAAAAAAAAAAAAAAAGCCAAAGCAAAACATAAATTAAAGGAAAGTGTGAAAAGTACAGGTCTACAAGGTCTTCACAGGGGCCCTTAGGCAGTTCATAGCTCATAAAGAGGGAAAATGGGCTTCACAGAGCCATGATGTCTTGGGTTGGAGGGGACCTTTAAAAATGAACTGCTTTTCAGGAGTCCCTGGGCTGTAACACTTCACGAAATTAAGTTTGCAACTAGTGTATGCCTTTTTGGTGGGTAAAAAATAAAATCTTTTTGTTGTTGTTTGGATTACCAAATACCTCCATGTAACAAGGGGATGTTGCAACTATTGGCACAGATTGGATTGAAATAAGCCACACAACTGATTAAAAGCCTCCACTGATCTAATGGGAAAGTGTCTTCCATTGTCCTCTTCTTTCTTTGTGGCTTTCAGCTTCAGCTTTTTTCCTTCTTAATTGCATTCCTGGAGCCCAAGGGGGTGGCCAATGCACTTCCTGCAGACAACATGCCTTGCACCAGGTTTCATGGCCAAATTTTGGCTTCCTGAGGCAACTAAGGACTTGTTAAAGATTGAAAACTCATTAGCCAGTCACATTAAAACCAAATTTAAAGTAGATTTTCTTCTTTTTTATTGTAGATAACTGATGAAAGCCATGTAACACACCCTAGGAACACTATCTATTTAATATTACTTAACTTCTCGTGCTCCCTAGCGGGAATATCAGAATTGCAGGAAGAGGAGTGGGTGGAAAAGAAAGCAGTTGTTCTGTGTGGAAGGATTCCCACTGCCTGTCCAAAATATTGGAGATGTTCTGAACAGGAATGAAAGTGTTTAATTCCCTCATTGAAGATAAACCTGATCAGCAGTTTAATGTAGTTCTGAGTCAAGAGGGAAGATCAATTCCAAACTAGTTACACAACCAGTGAAGCCCCAGCAATTTGGTTTACTGAGAGCAGCTCCTCTCTGCAGGAGTCACAGTGGGACATAGGAGGAAAAGCCCTGCATGTGAAGAGGTATTTGCATCAGGAAGTTCCAGGAAGGAGCTGCTGAATGGCAAGAAGTATTTGCATCAAAAGAAATGTTAGAAAGGAGAAAAAATCCTTAGGCATGGATTTCTTCTTGAGGTTAATAGCTGTGGTAAAGTGGTCGTGTGCAGCTGGAAAACAAGCATTCTGTATTATCTTACTGTGTCTGCTATTCATCAGCTCTGCTTGTAGTAAAGCAGGGACTGGCTACAGGAAGATGCAGTTAAGTTGCATGAAAGGTTCAAGCAGTAGTTCAAAAATGTTTCCTGTGCTACAGCATTGAGGTTCTCAGTTTTGTAGCAAAGGGAATTAGCACCCAAGGGTGGCTGATGACAAGTTAAATCCAAAATGTGATGTTTTTTACCTACTAAGCCCCACACATTGCTTAGCATTCAACCCAGGAGTAAGTATATCCTCTACACCCTCAGCTTGAGCTCTGAAGATGACAATGAGCCCCAATACACAGAAATTAATGGAAATCTTTCTCCCATTTCCCCAGGTATTATTAGTATGTTCCCTTCCTTTCATAATCACAGTGCCGCTTGAGACCAGCAAGTTCTCTTTTTTTTTTATTAATGTGAAGTATTTATTTAAACAGGTTAAGCCTCATCTATGTAGCATGCAAAGTCCAAAATTTAATGAGCAGATGAATCCTTATACTGAGCAAATGAATCTAGCTTTGGAAAACCTTGTGCAATTTTATTCCCTTGGTACACATTATTATTATTTATTTTAATTACATCTTACCAGATCACTAAGCTTTCTAATATCACATAAATTTTGCCATCTAGGTTATTTGTCCATAAATGTTACAGGGAATTGTGGGGTTTTTTTTCTTTCTAGGAAGAAAAGCTGTTATTAAAAATTGTTTTTGTTGGTTGGAAAAAGGTCAGAAAGCAGCTTCTTTTCTCATTTATCATCTGAGTCCGCACCCCGGTGCACACATTTGCCATAATACAATTTCAAGCTGGAGTGAGACATTGATGGCATTGTCCCCCAGGCTTTGGAAGGACGCAGACATGAAATCAGGAGTAAGTATTGTGCTCTCTGGAAGCCATCTTGATCTTGGCAATTGTGAATAAGGGGAAGAAAGCACATGAAATATGCACAAATGGTATGTGCTGCCCAGCAATGCCAGAAAGAGTTCCTGTGAAGCTAAATAGCGATCACTTAAAGGAAAGGCAAGTAAGGGCAGAATTACATTGTTAGTTCTGTGGCTTACACCCAGATAGCCACTAGAGGCTGGGCCTCACCTTAACATCCAGCTGCAGCTGGCTGTGAAAACTTTTTCACCTGAGAAAGCATAAATTCTCAGCAGCTCTGCTGGGTGCTCTTAATCTCCCTTTGGTACAGCCAAAGCATGCCCTGCCTCAAAATGGGACTCACTCATTCAAGGCTATTTATCAGTGTCCAATATACCATTTCAGAGACCAGGAACTCAGATTACGGGTTACTGCTTGCTCTTTAAGGGCATCAACATCTTTGTTTTAATGTTTCCAACACATATATGTATAAAAATGGCCATAAATACTCAGAGAAAATCAAATGATTATCATCTAAAATACCAATCAGTGAAGTATTGCCACTGTGGACATAGAACAAACTTTTATGACAATTACACTGTAGGAACAATAATCTGCAGCAGAACAATGGAGTAAACATGTAGGTAGCAAACAATCTCTTAGATCAGACAGTGTCAATACTGAAAAGGCTTTTGATTAGTCGCAAGAGTTTGATCCAGCTGAGCAGAAGAAAACACCTTTTTTTTTTCGGTGATCAATTCATGCTGAATCCCTTGAGCAGTAAGCACAAGCATAGAAAGGTTTTGCAGAATTAGTATTATAAATCATACATTCAATCCCTCTGTGAGTGTTGAAAGCATCGTCATGCTTCTAATCACTATATCCTCTCTTTGACGCATTACAAATACGCACACCCAGCCCCTACTAATCTCCATTGTGATTGTGTGATATCTGTACTTGCTGGTACTAAGCCAGAAGAAGTAGTTAAATTTTTTCTTCCTCCTATGATTTTGAGCTTTGCTTCCCCCCACACAATTGAAAGACTTTGTTTAAATAGTGATGTTTCCCTTATAATTCAAAATAAAACGCAGTAAGAAGATGGAAACAAGATGGAACCTTTTCATTTTCAACTATACTTGAAATGATAAAATCAGGTTGTCTTGAGTGATCATGAATCCCAGGTTTATTTTTTGGTATGATGATAATGTAATATTTTCAGTTATGTGCCATTTTATTATAGAGCCCAAGAAAAATTACATGAGTTTCTTCTAGCAGCCCATCACTCACAGCCTTTATTATAGGCACAAGGTCAGAGGCACTCCTGGCTTTAAAAAGGGCTGTAAGCAATAAACAGAGAAATTACAGCAAAGCACCTGCCGAAGTCTTTGTTGGGTTCAGCCCTTTACTTGCTTTAGTTCTAAAATTTGATCATATTATCTCTGTTCTCCACTGTCTTTCAGTTAATACTAGAAAACAGCAGGTTTTCCAGACCCCTATTCCTGTCCAACTCCTCTTTTCTCGTAGGACAGCAGCTTGACTGTGGATATATAGAAAGATACAAGTGTGTGTTTGTAGATCTCGTAGGTTTCACAGCTGGAGTATCAGCATTGGGGAACATAGAAATCCCATTTAATCACAAGAAAAATTTTCACATCTGCTCTGTTTCTTCAGCAAAAGGACATGTCCTCCAAGGGGTGAAAAGAGAGATCTGCGGAGGCTGAAGTTTCTGTTGTATCTAAGGGAAAGGTTAAAAAAAAACACAGAGCGAGTAGTGAATGGAATATTCCTTGGTATTGATCCTGAAAAAAGGCAAAAGATTGTAAGTTCAACAGATAACAAGAAAGCCACCTTCATCTAGCAATGAAATTATTGGGCTGGAAGACTAAGTTTCTCTTTGGAGGAGATGAAGGAAAGCAGCGCTGGATTCTCTCCCAGTCATCCTACCTTAAGTTACTACCTAAAAAGGAGTAACCCTGAAACCACATGAACTTCAGGAATATTCTGACACCTGCCTCATTGCCTGGGAAAGGGTGGAGGAGGAATGAATTGCATCTGCCCAACCTGGCTCTCCTTGTCTCGCCAGTAGTTGCACAGAGAGCAGAGTCTGTGTGGAGGCAGAAGGGAAGGCATGTGATGAGCAAAGTCACCTTCCTGTTGCCATTGCTTTAAATCTGCTCAGCAGGAAGATTCACCCCCAAAATGCCTGAAGAGCAGCTGAAGTTCAGACCGACTGCTGGGTGAGCCAGCCACTCTCCAAACTGCTGAACAACCGCTGCTCCTGAGGAGTCCCAAAATGCTTCTGAATCCAGATCACCCTCTACTTTCCCATAGAAGTGAGTTGACTGTCCTATTTTACAAGTCTTGCTTATGATTTCATGCTGTTTAGAGTCTCACTTTCAACATAAAATGTACAACTATCGGACATTGTTACATAGAGCCTCTATGCATCCTTTTTCAGGGCAGATATCATGCATGTCCCATGAAGGAGAAAATGGCCAAAGTGTTTCTGTATGTATGTGATCACACACTGCCACATATCCCACAGTTTCTGGGTGTCCTTGTTAATGCAGCTCAAAAAAAGTGCAGTTAATACAGACAGAATTAATTTGTGTTCTAAGAAGTGCAAGCCAAGTAACACTGCAGAACTGTTCCCTGGGGAGGACTTTAAGTAAGCCAGCCTTGATTTTATACATTTGATTCTTCAGAGCTGAAGGCAGTCAAGGAAGCTATTTATAGTGGATACTGCTCTCTATCTTCTGTAAAACTACTGTAGACACAGAGAAGGGAAAATAATCTTTTATTTCATTTATTTATTTTTTGGTAAGGAAAATGGGGGGAAAAAATTAAAAATGTGGTGCTAAATCCAAGTTGCAAATTCAATCTTCTGCATAGGAAGGTCAGTTTGCAGAAGAACTGATGTGTTTCTGTTGACGTGAATATCCCAAGTCGCTGATCAACTCTGCATCACTTGACCAGTACAGCAATATTTGGCTTATATCAGGGAAACAGATATTCTCCCAGAGAACTCATTGCAGTGTTTGAAGATTCATGGGGTATGAAAATACCTTTTGTTCAATCAGCAAATAATATTGGAAAAGATGGACAGACAGTGGTCCACGAAGTCACTCTCCCAGCTCTAGGTTCTACACAAAAGTGTGTCTCCTCCCAACGTTTGTTTCTGATACTGGTTTATGTAGATTAACTGTGCAGGCTTTGATATCTTTATTCCTTATATTTATGTTGCAGAAGTCCGTGTATGTTTTATTTTAAAAAATTGTTTAAAAAATTAATTTTTCTATTCAGGTGAAACTCTACAAACTGGGTGCCATTGAAGTATATTTGTTTATCTGTGTGTAGTCCCATCTCCTCTGATACTGCTTCTTTTGTACTGTATTACTGCAGTTACTTTGAAACAAAATATGGTTTTTAAAAAATTTGCAAACAAAACTTTCAGAAAGGGACAGTGGCTGCATCAGAATTGGCACACTGATTAAAATAAGCATCAGAAGCATTGCCACTCGTGTTTCAGGAAATATAACATAAATAATACACCCACTAATTGAAATGCATACAATATGGCTGTTCTTGATTCAAGTGAGAAGCATGAAATGCATTTATTTTTATGAAGAGTAAAACAGACTTTGCCAACAACACACAGCAGGTTGGGCATCCTGCTTGCTCAACTTCTGCAAGCCCACAGCCAGCCCTATTAACAAAAATGAAGTGACTGAATACACCGGGGTGTGATTTACCTGCTTAAGAACTATATTGTTGCACTGAAGAAAAAAGTAAACCAAACCCAGGGACTTCCTTACTCTGAATGCTGTGGCCATCGGACAGTAGGTTATATGTAGCTTTTCAATTCGTTATTTGTGCTTCTTTCTCCTTTAACTGGGCTGTGATATATGAGGGCTTTTGGGTGTAGGCAACGTATTTTTTTCCATGTCAGGAGTGTATCAAGTCGCTACCTGTGTGCTGAATGATGCCTGAAAAAAAGAAACGTAATGAATGTTAAGGAAATGTAACGAAAAATAAAAAGAGAGAAAAATAAAAAGAAATGAAATAAATTGAAACAGAGTAATAAAATAATAGATAACAAAGATAAATAAAATGAAACAAATCAAAATCCAACAGCGTCAAGTCGCTGCTGCAGCGTCCTCGGGGCCTCGTGGAAGGCAACGTGCTCCATGCATAAGACCCCGGGCGCCCCGGTACGAGTGGGAGCTCCGTACCGGCGCTGCTGTGGCCGAAGAGTGGCCCCGCGGCTCAGGGAGGGCGAAGAAGGGGAGGCAAAGGCCGGCAGGGGCTGCACTGTGCGTCCCTCGGTGCGGGGCTGCCGCCGGCCGCCGCCGCCACTGACAGCGTCCCGGGGCTTTCATCCGGCTGCGGCCACCGGCGCGGCTCGCACGCGATTCCTGTGTTCACTTTTACGTGGGGGGGATTCCAGATCGGAAACGGGTGGAACGGGAATTTCCTACTGCCGGGAGGGATGGGTGGGTAGGAGTCAGAGCCGGGGAAATGGAAAGGCGGCCGGACAGAGATGAACAGGGAAGGCATTCTGATGCAGTCTCGCGGTTCCTTCCCGAGGTTGAAACCTGCCCCGCACGGACGCTGCCGAGAGGTTCCCGTCCACTGGAAATAATCAAGCAAGACCCTACAAGTTGAACTAATAACTGCCTCTTCCAGAGGAAAAGGAGCTCTTACGCAGGAGCGGATTGAAGTAGCGCTGTCCCATCCGCCCCTTGAAGTCAAAATGATAGTTGTCACCTATTCCATCTCCCATTCCACGAGTGGGTCAGTGCCCGAGCAGCGCGGGGCCGGGGCTCCCGGTTTGTGCGGAGCTCTCGCGCGGTGCCGGCCCTGATGCCATCCCACGGGCGAAAAAAAATGTAGCAGGTACAGCTTGATGAGAAACCGACAAAACGGCATTGCTCTAACGAGATTCGGGGAAAGGCTCTGGGGCCGCGATTACTGTTCTAACTGCTAGAATGGCAGAAGTCTTTCTATGTCCTCCATCCCCGCAGAGCCCTGCTCTCCCCTCCCCTCGGGGGCTGCGAAAGGATACGGTCCCGTCGCGCCGGTGTCCCCGCGCATCCCTCACAGCGCTGAGCCCCGGCCCGACGGGAAGCACCGCACCGCCGCGCTCCGCTGCTGCGCACACGGGAGGCTTCCGGCCGCCGGGGTTGGGAGGGGGATTTCCAGGACCGGCTGTCACTGCCTGAGGCGCACTGATCCATCTGTGCAATAAGCTGAAACGCTCTCTTCTAAGAAGATAACAGACCGCCTGCCTGAGTCTCACCTTCAGGGGCAACGTTAGGAGCAGGAAGCCGCGGCCGGACAACAGGAGGCGCTGCGGCTTTGCACAACCCCGGCTTCCGCGCACCGCTCGGCACGGCTCAGCACGGCACTGTCAGCGCGACTCAGCGTGTGCCCCAGCGTAGAGCTACGTGCCGCCCGTGGGGTCCGTGCCTGCTGCCCTCCCGGCACACGGCGAGCCCTGAACAGGCTGCCCGCGTCCCGCCGGGCGTTGCTCTCGCGGGGCCGTGCTGGGAAGCGGCAGCACCGCCCCGAGGTCACCCTGCGGCGGGCAGCGGGCTGCCGGAGCCCTCC
This sequence comes from Tympanuchus pallidicinctus, assembly GCF_026119805.1. Taxonomy (NCBI): domain Eukaryota; kingdom Metazoa; phylum Chordata; class Aves; order Galliformes; family Phasianidae; genus Tympanuchus; species Tympanuchus pallidicinctus. Next base: position 36,379,235 of record NW_026294747.1, on the reverse strand, counting down.
CTCCCTTTGGGAGGCTTTGAACGGAGCCGGAGCACCGGGCTGAGCGAGCCGGTACCGAAGGGTCTCTGTGTTCAGACTGTTTCCACTAGGGAAAGAGAGAGGGTGCATACATAAAGACCGCAATTTGAGTATCTGTTAGATTTTCCTCTGGGTTTTTATCCGATCTTCATTTGTGCAGTTTGACCACTTGAGAAGTTTAACTCACTGCTTTTATCTTTTTCATTTTGTTTCCTTGAAAACACATTCTCATCCCTTTTTCTAGCTGGATTATTCCAAGTTTGTGTCTGTTTCAGGGATTTGACTTAATTCTGTTCCCAGATTTAAAGAAAAAAAAAAAAGGGGGGGGGGGGGGGGGGGGGGAGAAGGGGAAGGGGGAAGGAAGGGGGAAGACAGGAGGGAAAGAACAAAGAAAGGGAGAGCAGAAAACTCAGAGGACAAGTTAAAACATTGTTCTCTAGGAGGAGATAACCTATAACTTGGAATTTCGGTCCCGCGTTTCTGTATGATAAACTTCTTTTAAAGAACGTTTTTGTGGCGGTGACGTCCTCGCAGAGCCTTGGAGTACATACTGGTGTGGGAGCACCAGGAGCTGGGCGATAAACGCCCGGAAAAAAATCAGATCCAGGCATTGTATTTTGTGTCATATGGTACGCCTAAGGTTTTCAAAATCCCAACAACCTTTATTTCCCCTTCAAATTGCCATTCCACGAACAGCTACTTGAGTTTGGGTTTTTATGTTTTGCTTCGTTGGCGTGTGTGTGGCGTGTTTTATTTTTGTTTCTGGGTTTGTTTACTCTTTTTTTTTTTTCGCTATCAGATGATAAATGTCGATTGGAACGAAAAAGCGCAAAGCAAGAAACCCAGGAACAGTCGGCGGTCTTGGCGTAAGTTCGAAGAGCCGGGCAGGGCAGGGACAGAATGGGAGCGTGTTAGATCCGTCTGTGAAGACTGAGGTTCCATACTTTAAAGAGCTTTGTCCAATATCCATTTACTTTATCTCTATGGCCCCTTTTCGCCCTCCAGCCTATGCAGATTCTCCTTCTTCCACAAGAGAAGCTGGGAAGAAGGCAATGGTGCTTCCTGGTGCCCGGCCCCAGAGAAGGCTCTCCAAGACTCTCAAACAGCCTTCTGGCCTGGAGATTTTCGCCAGAAAAGAAATAAAATGGTTCCATGACTCACCTGGTGTTTGTCAGGCGGAGGCTGACCTCTGTGGATCCGCATTCGAGTCTCTGTCCGCATTTATTGGGTGTCTAGAGTGTTACCGCTCAGCGCGGTGACTCATAGAGTTTCTAAAAGTAAGACAACAAGAAAGAGGTACCATCATCATCACCATCACACTCCCGGGTGGAAGGCTCGGCGGGCTGAGGGCTCGGGGACCCGGATCGAACCCCCGTGCCTCGACGGGAGAAAGAGGGGGAGCGTGCGAGGACTTCCCTGCCATTTTATTAGAGGAGCATCTACTAGACTTCAGTAAATATGGCCCCTAATCTCGGAGTTTTAGGGCTGGATGGCCTTTAGCATTCTATTCAAACAGAGGGGACTGCCCTTCCCTTATCTACCTCATTTCATTTCCAGTGAGCCTTCCTAGAGCTTGTCCTGTCTGTCTACGAGGGGAGAGTTCCTCCCTCCCCTCTCCCACCTCCGTCTCTCCTTCTTTCTCCGCAAGCTTAAACCAATTACGCCGCTTTACAAATAAAGTGCCGCCCCGGGGGGAGCCGCAGGCGAGGGGAGCTGCCTCGCTGGCAGGTGCATCTCCGGCTTTGTAGGTGCGAACGCCTTTGTGAGGCGGACAAATGGGGAGAGGAGGAGGAGGGTACTTTGTGCGACGTAAGATCCACATCAGCTCAACTCCACTCACATCCCAGCCGGCACTTCCTCACTTTCTCGACTGTCTCGCCCCGCACCACTCCCTGCCTCCTTTTTGACTTCATTATAGAGGCAATTTCGGCACTCCCGCCCCTCCTGGGAGCTGGCTTCCTGCTAGGTCGGCCTCCTGGGCTCTTTTCCTGCCACCCGTCGCTCGCTTGCAAGAGGGCTGGATGGTTACACCGGGCAGGTTGGTTCCATAATGTTAGGGACTGTGAAAATGGAAGGGCATGAGACCAGCGACTGGAACAGCTACTACGCCGACACGCAGGAGGTGAGCGAGTCCCAGGTCCGCTGTACCTCCGAGGGGGAGGAGAGGGGACCGGGGAGGGCTGGGGTGCGGAGGGGGGCAGTGAGAGGGGGGGATCGCTTCGCGCTGCGGCTCCCGCCAGCGCCATCGTGTCTCTCCTCGGCCAAGTCGCCCCGAGAAACTCCGCACCGCCCGCAGGAGAACCGGGGGGGCAGCGCTGAGCTCGCCCCAGAGAACTCCTGGTTCGGAGCAGGGGACCGCTGCGTTGCCGTCCCACTCCCACTACATATGGCACGGACACAGGGCGCGCCGGGCCGATGGCAGCACACTCCCCACGCCTCCCCCCCTCCTCTGGGGCCCCACGCTGCTGGCTGCCGCCGGGGCCTCACCTGTTAGAGCCGAGAGAAAAGAAAGGAAGAGAAAAAGAATAAATCGCCGTTTGTTCGGATTTTGCGAGACAGCTCGCCCGCGGTGGGCGCTGCTGCCCAGATACCGGCTGGCGGCGCTGCGGAGAGCGGCCAGGGAACCCGGAGGGGGCCCGGCCCGGCAGCCCGCCGCCGACCCGCGGCACCCGGCAGCCGCTTCCGGGCCCCCCCCGTGCTCCGGCGTGGTGTGAGAGGAGCGGCCCGAAGGCCGTTAGGAGAGGGCCGGGGAGCGCCGTGATCCAGGCCCCGGTATAGCCTGGCCTCTGCGGGGGTCCGCGAGGGAAAGCAGCGTGGCACCACCGTGGAAGAACCGGGAGCGGTGCCCTGGCAGGAGCCGCTTTAAGGAAGTGCGGGAGCCGCGAGGTGCGCACTGGCATTGCATCAGCGCACCCGGACACGGCGCCGTCCCCACGCCTGCAGGGCCGCACAGCTCTGTGTCACCCCACGGCCACCCTGTTGCCACGCCACTGTTACCTCGCTGCTACCCCCTCAGCGGGGAGAGCTCAGAGAAAAGGGGGGCATCCCCGTGGGGTGTCAATATCGCGCTCGTTTTTCCTCGCCATGCTCGTTGTCCACGCACCTTAAATTACACGACCTGCCCTTTTGCTGTTTTTTAGCCCTGCTCTTTTCTCCTCCTGTGCTATTGAACTGGAATCGCTGTTTGGGTGTGAGGTGGGAGCCCCGCCGCGTTGAGCCCTTCGGATAATTACTGAGATCCTCCAAATTCAAACCGCATTGAGAAGTTCGCGGAATATGTAGGGAATAATGGGGAATGTTACAGAGCGCTTAACCCGCGCCTAACAACCTTTCCTCGGCCGCATTGCCTTTGTTCGAGGTGAACGGGAACGCGTTTCGCAGAGCCCTTCTCCCTCACGTGAAATCAGATGCGGACCCAGAACGCACATTTTGGGGGCTCCAGGTTCTGCATTTTGTGAGAGCGGTGAGGAGGGATCGGGCTGCGATACCTTACGTTGAGGGCTACAGAGAATCCCGTGCTTTGGGAGCCGGAGCTCGGCGTGCTTCGCGAAGGCTGGGGCGGTGGGTTTGAACTTTAAGCCCGACTCGGAAATGCGAACAGGGGCAGCTTTCCACAGGTACTATGTGCAGACAGAGCTGATAATTTTTTTTTTTTTTTTTCAAATATTTTTATTTGTGACAAGACACTATCTGTAGGAAGAGAAATATAAATCAGCGCGGAGGGAGACCTTCGTGCGGTTATTCCGGGAAAGTTTTCCCTAGCACACCGGCGTGCGCCCATAGATTGCAGTAATCGGACGGATTCAAACACGGGACACGGAGCCCACAGAGCCCTGCAGCACTCGGGGCGACCAAATTGAGGGCCCGCGGTGCCGGGGCTGGGCTCGGCGGCACCGAACGGTCTCTCTCCGTTCCCGTCACGAGGATTCGGGCTCTCGGCGATCGTCCTGGGCGGGTTCGGAGGCTCCGTGGTGCCGGGCTCCATGCTAACCCTCTCTCGTCTCGCTGCCCTAGGCCTATTCCTCTGTCCCCGTGAGCAACATGAACTCGGGGCTGGGCTCCATGAACACCATGAACACCTACATGAGCATGAACACCATGACGACCAGCGGCAACATGACCTCCGGCTCCTTCAACATGTCCTACGCCAACACGGGGCTGGGAGCCGGGCTGAGTCCCGGAGCGGTGGCCGCCATGCCGGCGGGCTCTGCGGGTGCGGTGAACGGGATGACGGCCGGCGTGGCGGCCATGGGCGCGGCGCTGAGCCCCGGAGGGCTGGGCGCCATGTCGGGGCAGCCGGCTGCCATGAACGGACTGGGCCCCTACGGCGGCATGAATCCCTGCGTCAGCCCCATGGCCTACTCGCAGTCCAACCTCGGCCGCACGCGGGACGCCAAGAGCTTCAAGCGGAGCTACCCGCACGCCAAGCCACCCTACTCGTACATCTCTCTCATCACCATGGCCATCCAGCAGGCGCCCAGCAAGATGCTGACGCTGAGCGAGATCTACCAGTGGATCATGGACCTCTTCCCCTACTACAGACAGAACCAGCAGCGCTGGCAGAACAGCATCCGCCACTCGCTCTCATTCAACGACTGCTTCGTCAAGGTGGCTCGCTCCCCCGATAAGCCCGGCAAGGGCTCCTACTGGACCCTGCACCCCGACTCCGGCAACATGTTCGAGAACGGCTGCTACCTCCGCCGCCAGAAGCGCTTCAAGTGTGAGAAGCCGGCGGGCGGCAAGGCCCCGTCGGAGGGCCGCAAGGACCAGACGTCCGCCTCGGGCTCCGGTTCTCCCCTGCCCCGCGCCCACGGAAAAGCGGCGCAGCCCGATGCCGCCGCCCCCCTGCCCGGCCCCAACCCAGCCGCCAGCCCCCAGCCCATGGACCACAGCGGCCCGAGCGCCGAACTGAAGCCCTCAGCCCCGGCCGCCGCCTCCTCGCTCGGCTCCGTGCCTGCCCTGGCATCCGTCCCGCACCCCCCGCACTCCCTGGCCCACGAACCCCAGCTGCACCTCAAAGGGGACCCCCACTATTCTTTCAACCACCCGTTCTCCATCAACAACCTCATGTCCTCCTCGGAGCAGCAGCACAAGCTGGACTTCAAAGCCTACGAGCAGGCGCTGCAGTACTCCTCGTACGGGGCTGCCATCCCCGGCGGGCTGCCCCTGGGCGGCGGCTCCATGGCGGCCCGCGGCAGCATCGAGCCCTCGGCGCTGGAGCCCTCCTACTACCAGGGGGTGTACTCCAGACCCGTGCTCAACACCTCGTAGCTCGCTGTATCGGGGCGCACGCCGTGCACAGGACTGTTACTTCCCGATGGTCGTGCGCTGTCTCTGTCCCGCATCCCCCCTCGCTGTACATATGCCCCGCACCCCGCAGGGTGTCACTGAAAAGAAATGGGTGAGCTTGTAAACTACTCGTTGTGCTTTCCGCCCCCCGCCCCGCTCTATAATCTCATGTAAGTTTACAAGGTATGTGGCAATACTTTACCAATACGGAGATGAAGAAGCGAGTAGAGATTTAAGGCTTTTTTTTTTTTTTTTTTTTTTTTAATTAAGAAGGCTTTGAAGGACAATACTGCTGTGAAGTAGCAACACACTAAGAGAATCTCTAAGCAACAAGAGGACTGTTTGCTCTCTCGGATCATCCTTTTGATACTTGCAAAACAAACCTCCGGCTCGGACAGCCGCACCCCGCACCCGGCCCAGCTGCAGCCCGGGGTCGGGACAGACACCCCCCTCACCCCCCCCAAACCTTCCTATATTTTTTTCCAAGTGTTACCTGTCTTGGGATGTAATATAAAGTTACAAGAGGTCACAGCCAGTTGGATTTTTTTTCTTTCCCATCTGTTACTGAAGGTTCTCGTTCCTCAGGCACTCTCGCCGACGTGTGGATGACATGCTTATTTAATTTAAGGTCTCTTCGTCGCGTACCAGCGGAGCTATGGACTGAAAATAAGGTTATCCCCTTCCCGGGAGGCGCTGGCCCTCACACCAGCGCCAGGAACAGAGGAGAGCCCTTCCTCTCCCCTTTCCCACCTCGTTTAATACATTACACACCCATCATTTTTGTGGCCGTTTAATTATCGCCATCATTAGCTTGTTTCATCCAGTGTTAATGCACTTTCCACAGTTTTACACGGTGTTAGCATAGCCAGACGGGTTTTATTATTATTCCTGTTCGCTGTCTCAATGTCCTTAATTTATTGCATGGTTTATATTTTTTTTTCTTTCTTTACAGCTGGAAATTGCTTTAAATGACAGTAAAAAGAATTACACGTGAATTTAAGAATTTTTTGTTAATTTTATAAATGTGATTGTAATTGAAAAAAAATATTTTGATTTAAAACGATAACTGAGAATTTAACGCGTGAAGTATGGTTTTTTGATCATTTGCAGTTAAGGACTTCAAATAAATCAAATGTTAACAATGAACGACTGCCACCGTTTCCTTACGAAATTTCTGCGGCGGGCCCCGGAGCGCGGAGCCACGCGCGGTGCGGGCGGACGCGGCCGTGGGAGGGGTGCGGAGGGGCATCGTCCGTGCGGGGATCGGTGCGAGCCTCGGGAGCGCGAGGCTTTGGGGGGCGCGCAGCTTGTGTCGGTGCGGGTGGATTTTCGAGATCCTTTTGTAGAGCTCGCACGCGCAATGGGCAGGGGCTGCCTGCGCCTGGGTTGGTATCATATGTATTTATGTATATATACATATATACCTTTTTTGCTGTTGTTGTTAACATTCCGGTGGCGGGAAGAAGGCACGGAGCCAACTGAGGGAGATACCCCTCGCTGTGTCGGCTCGGGCTGACCGCGGGAATACCAACAGCAGCTCCGATCCCCCGCGAGAGGCACCACCGCAGATCTCCTTGCGCTCAGCCCCCTCGGGCCAGACGGCCCGATGAAAGCTCTGTGTCATTCTCGTAATTATCGCATAATTGCCTCCTGATGGGTTAGGGACAGCGGCAACAAACTACATTTAGAAGGTGATGTATGGGGGGGGGGGGAGGAAGGGGAAGGGGGGAAAAAAAAAAAAGAAAAAAAAAAAAAAGCACACGAGCAGGAGTCACAGAAATCTCCTAAGCCAACCCAATTACTCCAACGTTGTTACTCGGCGAAAAAGGAGAAAAAATTATTTTAAAGTCCTTCTGCTTTGCTACATTCTAGTATTAAATGGGGAGGTTGGTGGCCCCGCATGTGGCAGGGAGGTTGGAGATTCATGATCCTTGAGGTCCCTTCCAACCCTGGCCATTCTGTGATTCTGTGATACGGAGCTGGGGCCCCGGCTCATCCCTCCGCCTGGCTCGTCCCCACAGCCCCGGCAGCGCGGCCCCGGATCCGGGCAGGTGGATGATATTCAAAGTACCAATTCCGCTGCTGCCAAGAGCTGCTCGGTGAGACACCGCGGCAGGATGGAGCCCGTTCTCGGCAGGACCTCGCTTGTCTCCCACAGGCTGCTCTATGGATAATATGCAGCTTCAAAGCAGAGACATTGATTTAATGCCTTGGGTTTGTGCACAGAAAATATCAATCGACCGACAGCGATAAGGCAACGGGTTTCGCATATCAGCTGAGGAGCACAGACCTTGTGTAATGGAAATATTCGGGGCGTGGGTAGTAAAAGGGCTTAAGCGGAGCGCCGCGGCTCCCAGCCTTTCAGAGATAAGGAGCAGAGCCCGTCACAGAGACTGCGTGTGCCCCATCGCCGCCGAGAGCTTGTTCTTTCCTTTTCTCGCTACAGGCGAATGGTGGGCAGTGACCCGCTGACACTGCAGGCATATTGGCTCCGGGCAAAAATCAGGGTCCTTGCCTCAGCGGGCACTGCAGAGTGCAGTGTAATGCTCGGTATCCAACAGAAGGAAGAGGAGCCCCGTACTTTCTGCCCCATTTTAAGCCCACGCTCAAGTAGCACCCGGCAACAGTATGAAAGTAAGCTGTAAATGGGCTCGATAAGAAACAGGGCGAATTCCGAATGCCCCCCACTCCATCAGCGTGCGAGCATCTCCCTTCGGCCTGATCGGTTCGCTGACGGAGGGAGGCGGAGGGAGGTGCGGGGATGTGCCCGGGCCAGTGGTGGGCTCGGCCACGAGCATAGCAAAGCGGAACCCTCCGAGCTGCAACCTCCACTCCCTGCCGCTCACAGGGACTTTTCGCCTTTTGCTTCACGGTGATTACTTCTGCCACGTGCGAGGCAGAGAGACAAGCTCACGGAGTGCAGCAGAGCGGGGAGCGATGAGGGGAGGTGGGGATCGCTGTACACCCATGCAGAGAGCGGGCACTGAATGCTGCATACAGAGTGGGGGCCGGCAGCGATCCCCGTTGTTCTATGGGGCCGGCGCTGCCCCCCCGGCTCCGCTCTTCCCCCGGGCACTGCGAGGCCCCCGCGGCGCTGTCCAGGTCCCTCCGACCCGACTCCCCCCCCCCCCCACCCACGGGGCTCGGTAGGATAAAAGCTCTTCCATCACCCAAATCGGGGATGGGAAAAAAAGGCACATGAACGTCTCGGTCTAGTGTCGGGGTCCGGATGGACAATACTGGCACATACATCGGCCGCGGGTGTGTATTTATTGGAAGGAATTAATTTAAAATTTTCGGGACTGATAGATGAGGGAAAATATTTCCCGGTCAGTTTTTCCCTTTGAAACTGAGTCGCGTCGATAAAAGTGACTCGTAAAGGGATGGCGCAGGAAAACACTTCAGCCTTTGGCGTGGCTTCAGATATTGGTTTGAATGGTGGAGTTGATGCTAAAGATTTGGATGGTTAAACCAGAAATAAAGGCATCCTTTCGCTGCAGCTCCAACTCTCCTTTAAGGAGAAATTTGATTTCTTCTAATTTTATAGAGATACTGTAGCTAAAACTCTTGGTTGCGGTAGTAGCGCACCTAGTATTAATTCTCCTCTGGGACAAAGTGGGATCTGGACACATAGGTGTGCCTATAAGTGTTCGGTTACTCAAAAAAAGATAAAAACGGTTTTAAACAGACATTTAAGGAATTGACGTTTCTCGTGTGCATTCAGAGTGAGCATCTTAATTCATAGAGAAGTTAATTATCCTCATAAAACATAAGATGAAAAGTTCTCTCGGGAGGCTCATAGGTGAGTATATTGAATATATTAACATATAGATAATTAATATGTATTTGTTTCCAGGGGGACAAGTGGAAAATATACACAGCACACAATGGCCGGGAGAAAATCACCGCACAAAGGGGCGCGGAGTGGCAGCGGAGAGGAATGTGGGCGCCGCACTCCCACGCTGCGGTGCTGGGTTCGGAAATGCGGGATAACGGCTAACAGCTGAAATCAAAACGCAATTAGTTTGATTTTTTAAATGTCGAGGGCGGCATTGTGAAAAGGAGTCATTTTTTAATCTTAACGCAAACTCATCCACCAGCAAATGCAGAATAAAAGCTAATTTAAAAAAAAGAAAAAGAAAGAAAGAAATGGAATGTGCTTTTTCTGCGCTTTGCGGATCATTACAGGAGGAGAAACAAATGAGGGAAGAGTGGAAAATGGGAGGCGATAAGAAAAAAACCTGCCTTTGTTCTCCCTGGTCATTTTCTGCTAATTATTCTGCCTATTGTGACAAAGTCGCAGTTAAGGGCAGATTAGTGTACATAACACCGCGTTTCGCCCCGCACCGCACAGCGCCCGGCCTGAGCCGTGCCGCCGTGTTTGTGTTCCTTCCCTTCACCTCCAATAGAAACTCTCTGAGATTTCAGAACTTTGAACTTTGGACGGATCAAACTGCCAGCGCTCACCTTTGTCTCGGGGCAGTAGGATTTAAAACACATATAACCTCATGACGGGATCCATCGGTCTCCGCGAGAGGCCAAAAATGTTCTGTTCCCCCCACCCCAAAACTTCCACATGAACACTGAACTCCCGCATGGAGTCTCCGCTACGGGAGTGCTGCTCAAACAGGCTCTGACCAGGAGGGTTCTGTTAGGAGCAAACCCCTCGCTGCCTTTTATCGTTATTTTGCCACGACTGATGTATTATCGGTGCTGTAATTTACCCATCAAAGCTCTTACACCTGCTCCTCATTCCAAGGGGAACCTGCTAGAGAACGGAATTTTTTATTAATGGTGATGATGACCATTGCATTCAGCTGCGAGCCCGAGCCTCGCCGTGCTCCCACAGCCTGGCCGGTCTCCGGGGTCCCCAAGCAGGCTCGAGGTCAGACCAGGACCAGCTGCGGGGCCGGACAGCAGCACCTTCCCACTTGCAGCGTGATCAGGGCTGGGGCTTCGCGCCCTGTGGACCAGAAAGAGCTACGGGGGGGGGGGGGGGGTACGGGGGGGGCAGCATCTGTAGGCTGATCGTGCCTATGGTGTCTGAGGGAAATCAGCCTCATTTGAATATCTCCCGGCTATGAAAGGGTGCGGGGTTGCCCTCGGGAAAGGGACGCTCCCTTCTCGGGCAGTCGGCGGGGTGCGGAGCTCCCATGCCGTCGCGAGTGGACCCGCGGGGATCGCCCAACACCCGGGGAAGGGTCCGGACGGTATCCGCCACCCATCCCGCGGCACACACCGCCCCGCTGCCCTCAGCTCCGGGGGCTGCTGGCTCATCACCTCCATCTGCGAGCTACCGCGCAGGAATCTCTTTTTCCCTTTTATTCCTTCTTTACACCCAGCCTGCCCGGCAGGTTGCTAGCACGCATTTCCTCCGGTTTTGACCGGCGGAAAATGTAAACAGGTCGGTAACCAGGAGGTGGGCCCCACTCTGCACACCGACATCTCTCCATTGCGATTCCCAGTAATGACCTCTTTAGCATAATAAAGACCCTGGGGCGGGGAATCTCTGAACTGAGGGGCAGGAGATGGGAATAAGAGCGCGTTCGAACTCATTCACATGTCTGCAACAAGTTTTCCAGTTCTGAGGTTATCTGATAGTACCAACAGACGTTCTCCCTCTGCCCTTTTTTTCTTGCTTGGCTGCTTTATCTGAGGAAGTACTTTGCAGACTTCAGGTATTACATTAAGCTGTAAAACACAGAAAGGGGAAAAAAACCAGACAAACAAGGAAACTAAAGGAAGACTCAAGTACACATTCAGTAAAAAATTAAATTTTTTTTAAAAAGAGAGAGATAACCCTGTTCGGGAGGGGGGGGGAGGTGCCAACGCTCAGCATCGCTCCCAGAAGCATCACCCAGGCAGAGGCTGTGGCAGAGGGGGGTGCCATGTCCCCCTCAAAGGACCCCCAACCTCCCGCGCCCCGGTACCCGCCGCGGAGCCCCAAACCGCTTCCCCCTCCCCGCCTATCTCCGTCTCTGCCTTAAGCACAGAGGAAAGGGGAAAAGGGGCCGTGAGGCGGTGCACGGCTCTGTCCACCCCACCCCCCAGCAATTGTTCCCCCGAGCCCCTATTAATGCGGGACATATGTTATCCACAGGCAGCGGGCAGCGGTTGAGGCTCCGCCATCGAACTTGTTGCTCAACTTACGAGGCGGTTCTCATCTCCTCATCAAAAGCCGCCGGGCTTTCTTCAGCCGTATGGACAAAAATGTGAACAACAATGCCCGCCTCCCCTCACTTCAAAAGCGGCCATCGCGGAGGCTACCCAGAGAATTTTCTCTCTGCCTTTCATTCCCTGTTTGAAAAAAGGCACTACAGGGCCAAGGCGCTCCTAATACTCTTTGATGGGGATTGAATTCATTATCTCCAATAACACAATTGTGCTTGGCCAACGAAAAGAGCAAAGTAATACTCATCTAGAATTAGAGAGCGGGGCTCAGAAGAAAGGGAGCGAGAGGGTAGGGGGGTGGGGGCATTTCAAAGGGAAAGGGGGGATGAGAAAACACCTATACCGAAAATCGGCTTGGAAGGAGGGGGTCCCGGCAGTTTAAATTACAGAAGTGCATTAAGTGGTGCATTGTACAGATCAAGGCGCGTTGGTGGTCCGACTGCGAATTCCTCCCTTTGCCGGCCGAGTCGGCACCCAGCGAGTTAGAGACTCCTGACACGTTTCCCTTCAGGACGGCCACGGCCACCGCTGCCCTCGGCTGCCGCTACCTGGCCTGCTCTGCCCTGATGTCCCCGCACTTATCCTCTCGGCGGCCGGGCTGCGGGCGGGCATAGAGCTCTCCCTGCCTTTAGACACTCTGTGTACCATCGGGGCATCCGCAGTCCCCTAAGCAGCCGGGGACATCGCGTCGAATTAGTCGCAGTGAACGGGACCGGCGAGAACCAGTGGGCGAGCAGTCCCCTCCGGCCAGAAACACCTACACGGAGCGGGTGGACCCCCGGAATGTGTCTTAATGGGAGTCGGGGAAGGGTCTTCGGCACCGAGCGCACCCCAACGCCGAGTCCTGTCAAGTCGGTGAAGTGTGTAGGGTGGCTGGGCAAGTGAACGGGGGAAGTGGGTGGATGAATGAACGCGAGCAGTAGATGAATGAATAACGTGAGCACAAATAAATAAATAATAGGGCACAAAACCCGACCGATCGGAAACCCGCTGTGTTCGTATGAGAGATCAAAATATTTGTCTACTTGGCTTCCAGCGTCAATGTTTTCTATCGCGTGTTATCCAAACAGGCTAATTTTCAAAGCCAAGCAAAATATCCCAAGGAGCGGCTAAAGGCATCTCACGTGGGGCGGGAGGCTGCCGGGGGCCCTGTGCGTGGGGTGCGTGAGGTCCCATGCGTGTGCCCGGTGGGCTGAGATTCAGCTCCGTGCCTCCGTCCCACCACGGCACCCTTCACGTTTTCCAGGGAAAGGGGCCCCACACAGCATCTCGACGACTCAGAGGACTCTTCGGGGAGCACGAGTCCTCCCAACCTGCACGGGAGCCAGGAGCCCCAAACCGGGCATATGAGGGCTTCCCATCGGTCCGGCCCCCGAATAGGGGCGCATTGGCATTTGGGAGAAACAAGGAGAGAGAGATGATTTTCTCTATCCCTGTGGGGATTTCCTCATGTGCAATAATGCTGTCGCCTTTCCTTTCACAAGGCAAAGCTGACCTTGACAGCGCTGGTTTATATGGATCCTCACTGCTTTTAAACACTCCCCTGGCAGGGAGAGACTTTTTTTCCCCTAATGAGTATGGACCGAGATTGCGCTGACCTCAGCAGAGTCCGAGGTTCAAGGATCTCAGAAAATGTCCCACTTTGTAAAATGCCCTGGGGCTTATTTTTATTTGAGGATTTTGTGTGTTTCTTTGCTTAAGAAATAATAATAATAATTTTAAAAGTAGAGAATAATGTGGATGCTCCCACGGAAAACAGTGGCAAAATATCTTCCACAGAAATGGAAGCAAACCTCACTTTCTTTCTGCTGAGGTCTATGCAGACCAAGCACACACGTCAGCTAACCGTGGGCTTTGCTAATTTGTGGCTTATCTCCCTGAACTTCTCCACATTATCCATTCAATGACCACACCATGCCCAAAGATTGCTTTTTACAGCTCATCTTCCCTTAAGGATCAAGGCGCCATTTATACTTTTACACAATAGACTTTAATTGTTACAAGGGAGCTCTTTGGTTGATAAGAAATAATTTGTTCTGTGCTGCAGCACAAACAGAGGATTAGGGCTTCAGGTAAGGAATAAGCAGCAGAAACAACTTAATTCCTAGGCAACAAGGGTCCTGCTGTCACTCCGGACCCCTTCTGGGTAGGAAGAGAACCCGAAATTCTGCTCCCGGCGGACACCGCTCGGCGCCATCCGCTGCCCTGAATCTGCCCTTCAACAACTCAGGGCCAAAAACTGCGTGTAAGGCATGCAGTGCTAAGCAAAAATAAACGTAAGAGATACGCCAAATCAATCAGAATTTTCTCTCTCTCTCTCTCTTCCTTCCCCCTCCCCCCCAATCACGATTTAACTAACGAATTGAAGTGAGCTCCGTGCATTTCACTGTGCAGTTCGCATTTCCAGTGAAACAGATGCGATGGCGATTGGATTTACAATAGCAGTTCCATTTGCGTTGATCTGCGGTTTCTTCATTTCTTGCGGTCGGCCGCAATTTGGAAGAAAAGCGCAGCGGACGAGAAAGACGAGCGCACCCCAAACCGCGACCCACCGCCCTCAGCCTGCCCCGAGAGCACCGCTCCATGGGCTCGAGGAAGCTCCCCCGGGTCCCCACCGCCGTCCTGGGACAGAGCGGCCGCGGAGGCAGCGGCACGGGCCTGGCCCCTTCGCCCTTTGTGCTTCAGCTTCTCCCCATCACTGCCGTTTGGCAACAGTGAGGTGGGAACTGTCCGTGATCTCCTGGAAGAAACAAATACCTGAACGATCGAACGAATGAATAAATGAATGGATGAATCAACCAACAAATTAACAAACAAATAAGCCAAACCAGGTTCAGTAAATGCAATGCAAGTTGGTTCAGTAAAAATTGGGAAAAGAGATGGGTAGGAAAGACAGCCCCGAGAGATATTTGCAGTGTCCCTCTACATGAAAGAGGTGTCCGACTGGTCCATCTCTCCTCGAAACCATCCTGCTGTAAGCTAGAGGACAACTGAGGTCTTAAAACTTCTAAGGAAAGACAAGGGTGCTTAAGCATGCCAGGGGCTCAGTGTTGCTGGTGGTTTCCACTTTCTCTCTCTCTGCGGGGTACCTGTAGGTGTCTGGGGGAGCCCTGGGGTACACCTTGCCGCGGAGCCCCTCAGCTACAGAGCACAACGCAGCTCGTGCCCTACGGGAATGCCATAAGCCAGTAACACGAAGTCAAATGACAGTGATTTGGGGCACTTCCACGAATTGCACAGTACTCTGCAGGACGGTCCTGCGAGAGCTGCTCAAGGAGTCTTAACCACAGTGAGGATTTAAAAGCTTAGAGAAATGATGTATGTTTTCAGTCTCATCTTGATGGCCTTTCACTAAAAGTAAAAACGAGATGGGACATTTTGGTGCACATTATCTGATAATGAGGTTTCTTCACACAGCAGTTCTGAACTTCGTAGCAAATACATCTTTATCTGAGAAATCAGAACACCTTACTTGCTATGCTGGCATGCCTGGCAATGTCTCCAAGTCATGGTATACATGCAAGGCTTCAATGTGCATTAATCAATTTTCTGAGTGTAATTGTTTTCCCACTGTATGTACTGTCACCATCCTAGAAATACAGGAACAGAATAAAAGCTGCAGCGTGCATTAACCAGAAAAGCCATTCATGGAAACGAGTCTTTCTTTTTCAAATTTCTCATTTCAAAGAAAGGAGTATCATTGTACCTAACCGGGTGCGTTGTCTGTGACAGGGCAACAGCCAGCCAGTGTATACGTGTTGGATGGAAAATTTCTAACAGCCTTCAGACTGCAGCCAGCATACAGTGCTGGAGGTACAGTGCAGCAGTCCTCTCCATGGCGATGGGAATACAATAGAAGCGGGGAAACTAAATACTAACACTAACGTTAATACCAACACCCGTACCCAATACCCATAGAAATACCAATACCATTAACACCAATACCATCTTTTTCTCGCCTTTCTCCTCTAAGTATCATAACGCCTTTCAGTACTGAGATGCCAACCACAGATAGAGCCTTACGTAATTGGTCAATACACAGACACATGAGGACACGGAGTTCCTCAATTCCCACAGTCGCAGCCTCGAGATTTCCATATCTGCAAGGACCTGTGCTCCGTGGGCTCTGCGTCTCGGCGCTTGCGCCAGCGTCGGCATAGCGGGGTACTGGAAAACGGGAGGAGGGAAAAAGAAATAAAAAAAAGGTGAAAAGAAGGGTATACAGAATAACACTGGTTTAAATTATAAACGGATCGCTCAGGCTACTAAACACGTGGCATCTCCCAGCGATGGCACTTGGCAGGGTGCTTTGGAGGAACGGAGTGAGGCTTTGGGACCAGGAGAGGGATTCCGAACCGCAGCCCTCACCCTCTGCAGGGCACAGAGACTTCCCCTCCCCCGCCTAACGAGCACGATGCGGGCACCGCCGAGCCCAGGAGGAGCGGGGAGGGGCAGCGGTCGGAGCGCCGCCGCACGCCGGGGATTTCCCAATCTCCTCCTCCCGCCGCCGGCCGAGCCCCGTAGGAAGCCGTGGAAGGCGGCTCTAGGGGCTGCGGCTGCTTTGCCAGGGAGCCTCCCGACCCGCCCCCCCGCAGCTCCCCTCCGGGGGACCTCCCCAGCTGCCCATCTGCCCGCACCTGTGATTTCTTTGCTTTAAGCATAAACGTAACCATAACTGCTCTTCTGATCAGTGGTTACCTTAAACACCAAAAAAACTCGTGTACGTTTGGTTGAAACATTTGCCAATGACTCCATGCTAACCACTAGACTCTGTGCCCACGGGTTTGAAGGGTGCGAGAACGCTCCATCGAGGGTAGAAGTGAAACATGATCTCATCCCAGGCTCAATCGAGAGCCTGAAATGATTCACGCTGACCGTGTCTCCCTGATATTTCTTATTTATTTTTTTTTCCTGCTTCCTCTCTCTATCTTCCAGTGCACACTCCTTCCAAGGGGTCCTTCAAATACTCGAGGAGCATGAGAACAGAGCCACATGCCGGGTTTCCTTGGAGAGTTTTATTGCATTCAATCTGAAACAAAACCAAAGAGCATTCTGCAAAACTTCCCTTTGGAAGAAAAGCAGCTGACAGTTGTTAAAAAGGGGAGGACTCGTGGTAAAGTGCTCTGCATTGAAAAGCATCCTCCTTTCCATGTGAACTGCATGATGTGGTGATGGTGATGATGGGTCAGTGATTGGACTAGATGATGTTAGTGGTCTTTTCCAACCTTAATGATTCCACGATTCTATAACTGTGATATTGGGTCTTTATTTTGAGTAGTTACTGTACATGCCTTGCCCTCATATTCAAAGCATTTGCTCCACAGAAAAAAGTGCGGGTGAAGGGAGGCAGCACTAGGTCCAAAGGGCTGTGGTACTGGAAAAGCAGAGCCTGAAGGACGGCAAGAGTGAAGGAGGAGGAAGCAGGACATGGAGGAACGGATATCAAGCAGCAGGCATGCAGGGACAGGAGAGTTCCAAGGAGGAGCAGGGAGCGGGAGGTGGCTGCAGGGAGCAGGTGGTTGGCAGGAGTTGTGGACGGTGTAAATGTGGACCACACCTGGAGCAGCTGCCTGCCTTCTCTAGGAAGTGAGAAGAGATAGGAAGGCAATACATGGGCTGTTCCCCCAGCCTAGACGATAGGAGACGTACAGTGGAAGTCCGCCTCTGAACAGCAAACAAGGAAGCTCGCTGGTTTATGTGTGTGCTTAAGGTTGAATTTTGACCTCGAGTTGACGTCATGCAATACAAGGGTTGTCTGCCCCTCTGAAGGCAGAAGAAATCCAAGGAGCTGGGTTAAACCCAAGAGTTACAAACGTTTTAAAGCCCCTGGTTTCGGGGTACAGGTGGGGACTGGCCTCAGGCTGCAAGCCCTGCTCCCAGGCCCCTCTATGCCCTCAGAGGTGCAGTGCTGTGCAGTCTGGGGATGAGCAAGATGGGATCGCTCAGTGTTTCTTGCTATTCCAATGCCACCCTGTCTCCAAGCCTGCTTTAAAGCATGTAAGAGCTTGTGGAGCTCCTGCTGCAAAAGTTACAAAGCTGTGGGCAATAGAGACTCAGGTTAGATAAGGGGCTGGCTGGGTGGAGCTGCCGAACAATGCACGAAAGTGCTTTTCTTTCACTGATCTTGGTTCAAATTAAGGTTAAATTCCAGGGGGAGTGTATTTTTTTCTCTCAGTCTCCCTCCCTCCCTCCCTCCCTCTCTCTCTCTCTCTCCAGGAAGAGGTTTTAAAGGACATCATTTTCAGTTCTAAAAAAAAAAAAAAAAAGTCACAAAGGGAGATACATGTTAATACAAATGTAGCATTCCACAGAATGGAGCTCAGAGCTGTGGTGTCGCACCCACAGCCACGGCAGCAGAGGCTGCTCAGCACCTGGCAACACCTGGCAGGAAACACTATAGAAAGTTGGACCTTATAGAAGCCACAGGGTCTTTACAGAAAAAATGCTGATGTACAGGAATAGGAGAGGGGATTATGAAAATAATACATGGAGCTCAAGTCATTTTTCCTAAAATGTCACAGTTCTTACTTTCCAGCGCTTGAAAATCTGAAGGCGAATTAAAATCTCATCTGTACATGTATGTAACAGAAATAAATTGAATATGAAATGCGCTATTAAATCTATAACACTAGGTGCTGCATTGAAGGGAAAAAGGCAGCGAGGCTTCTAGCTGTCCCTCTGAAACAGTTTTTGTTGTGGGAAAAAAAAAAAAAAAAAGTTGGATCAGCTTCTTCACAAAGAAAACCCCATGGCATTTGTTTTGCAACCTGTCTATCACTGGTGTTCTGCTTTGAAGCAGTGTTCAGGGCACTGTGAGGAAGTGCAGGAGATTCTGTGCCTGGCTAAAATCTGTAGTCAAAATGCAGTTTCTCCTGTGATAAGAGCTCCCTAAAGTTCAGGGACAAAGGTGGCACACATTTAGTGTTGTCTTTTCTTTGGTATGACAAGGGCTCTTGAGAAATCAAAGGGGAAATCTGTGGGCTCTATCCCTGAGGCAGTAAGGGTTTGCTGAAGGGGAGTTCCTGGCTCTAAGAGGAGCCCCAGGACCTCTACTTGCACTGCTCTGTCAGCCAGCCTTGTTCCTACAGCTGCTTTGTCTTCTAATATGAGGCCTCTAGATATGCTGCATGACAGCACAAACTGCCATGTCTTGCCTCTGAAATATTTGCCACATGCATAGTATATACTGCAGAAACACAAATTCATTTCAATTTTCATTTGTTTGATCAATATCAAATATCACTGAAATGAGTGCTCTTAATATTCATTGTCAGCACCTTGTTACTGTAAGAAGGCTGCAGCACAGACTGAAGGAGTGAAACTTCACTTCATCCTTTGCATGTTTAGAGCCCACAGTGGCTGTGCCAACTGTATTTCAACCAGAGTTAATGTTCCTAGGAATATGTTGGTCAAAAATTCTTGCCACTCCATGCCAGTTGACTTACATGACCTTTCTTTCAATTGCTGCAGAGCACACATCCCTGATAGCATCTCTCAATTAAACAGTGGTCATCTATGATTCCTCAGTGCCATAACAATGACAGAGTGCAGCTGCTGCTGCTGGGCCTGGGCACTTAACCACTCCTGGGGGCTGGCTGCCCCTCCTGTTATGAAGGGCAGGTCTTGCTGTAAGCTAAAGCAAAACTCAAAGAGACTCAAGGTATGGCCTCAGATATTCTGCGTGGTGCCTGCCTGGGTTGGCGGATTCCCCATGCTGCCATTCAGCTCTGCAGTCCTGTTCTTGTGATATTCCTTCTCACAGCCCTGAGTCCTTCTGACTTCCTCCTAAACATCCTCAGTGCTGTGTTTCTCCCCTGTTAAGGTCAGCACCATGTTACTATATCATCATGTCACCTGTAAGTGGCTGTCACCCCCACTGCCAGCCCTGCCTGCCCCAGGGCCAATCACCGCCTTTTTGTGCCAAGGCCCCTCTAAAAGCCTTCAGATCCTGCCTAGCAGATCTGCCCCAGCACTGACACCAACACCAGCACCACTGCTTCTCATGCACATTCCACCAGCCTCTGCCCAGCCATCCTTCTTGCCATCCTTTGACTTAGCTCAAATTACAGTGCAATTAAAATCACCATGGAACACAACTAAACCAACAAGATTAACTGCATGATCACTTCAGGTTTCTTTTTCTTTTCTTTTTTCTTTCTTTTTTTTTTTTTTTTTTTTTTTTTTTTTTTTTTTCCTCCTGTTTGGCAGCCTTATCAGACATCTTCCTGGCTTCACCTCTTGTGACTTTCAAACAGCTGTGATAGGGATTTAATTCTTTCCATACTGGGACCATTCGTGGCCCAGAAATAAAAATACAGGACATGGGTATTGGAAACAATGGCAACAAGCTTGATAATATGAGCTCCTACTTCTATTTCATCATATTTCCCTCAGCTTACCTTTTCACTTTTCATCCTCATGCAATCTCTCTCCCCACTCTCTTTCATCGATCCATGTTCCTACAGTCTGTGCACTTATTTTCCTCTTCACCTCCTTCCAACCTCACTTCTATTACAGCAGTTTAGTTTGACTACAGAGACATTCCAGCCTGAATTGAAGGCAGGTTCCCTTATCACCAAGGTCATCAAGAACAAACGACACCCAAGCAGGACACAGGCTGCACAGCTGGTTGGCTGTGACAGGCGATCCACCAGGCCATGAGCGACACTGAGCCCCAGTGGTGAGCATAGTGCTGGGGATAGGTAGAACATATAGTAAGAGAATGGGAATGGGCTCTGTACAGCCCAGGTCTGAGACAGGGAAGGAGTGCTGTGTTCTGTTCAAGTATCCTCACATCCAAGAGTTAGAACTCAGGAATACTGTAATGTTTGAACTGTATCTAGTAGGTGGTATCAGAAACTCTCTTTAGTCAGTTTGTCCAAGGGAAGATTAGGCCATTCAGGGTCTCCAGTTATCAAAACAGGGAAGGATTTGAGAGATTAGTTTCCTCTTTAACACCACAGGCAAAAGCAGGATATTGAGACCTTCTGATCTGAAGGTGACAGAAGACAGACCAGAAAGCAAGTCCAATAACAG
Organism: Tympanuchus pallidicinctus; assembly: GCF_026119805.1. Taxonomy (NCBI): domain Eukaryota; kingdom Metazoa; phylum Chordata; class Aves; order Galliformes; family Phasianidae; genus Tympanuchus; species Tympanuchus pallidicinctus. The sequence goes on along the minus strand of NW_026294747.1, from coordinate 36,358,721 downwards.
CAGTGGGTTCTCTGTGCAGCCCCTTAGAAGGCTCCAAAACCTCATGGCTGTGGTTCCATGTGAAGACCTGGGCCAGCTATGGGGTGGCCTCTTTCTGACATGCTGAGGGGTGCTGGGTTAACTTCTGCCCCGTAGGCAGCCTGTGTACCTGGAAAGCAACAGGAAATCAAGGAACTTGGGGGTTGACCTGTTGAACCATTCTATCAGGGACTGTTTCCCACCTTTATGAAGAGTAGTAGCAATATTTTTTCTTGAGGAGAACTATGCTACGTGGGCATGCTATAATCCCCAAAAACCAACATGGCAGCTAGCTGGACACGTGTTGTGTATGAATTACTTGGGTAGAAGAGAAACTGAACAGGAACCAAAGACGTAATTTACAGGTTTGACAAGTGGGGGTGGGGTGAAGTAGGGAACAGGACATGTTAGTGACAGGTGGTGGTGTAACTCCAGCACATCCTGGGTCAGGAGGTCAGTGTGCGGTGCAGCCTGCCAGGCACTGGCTCAACTCACTGCTGGTGAGAAGTTACAGTAACTACTCCCAGCAGGTACCTGCAGCAGGTGGCTTTAAGGAGAGAAAATGAAAACAGTGCTGAAAAAAAGAAATTGGACATTTAATGAGATAGTAGGCAGCAGGTCACCCGATAACGAATGGTTGGTGATACAGGAAATCAGTCTGTGCAAGGGTGAAGTTTTGCACGAAGCACCTCATAATGTGCAGTGTTTGTTGCCTGCAGATCAAATCTCAATGTATGGAAAATTACAAGAATAGCACCTCTACTGAAAATCAGAGTAGGCAGCCAACACAGGCAGCAGTGGCTTTGCTATATAGGAATGTTGAGAACAGTCCTGTGGGAACTCACAAAAACACATGTGATGAAACCATATTTTCTTCAGGCAGAGGCAGTTCAGATTTATAAGTCTTACTCTAGTGGCTGTTAGAGCTCTTGGGAAATAAAGTTATCGCGAGCAGACTAGCAAAATGCAGAGGAAGTGGGGCATTTAGCTGCTTGAAAAGTAATTGAGGTGAGTTTCTCCATTATGTGATCAAAGCAGGGCAAAACTGTGAAGCTTTTTGGCCTCTTTTCCAGTGCATGCTACTGCAGCACTGCTGTACTCAGATATTTGATGCTGTATGTCTGCAGATAAGAGCTGTCCCTCACACTGCACACATCTCCCTGCATCCTGGTACATCTTTGCTCAACACAGAGCACAATGCAAGTTTGCACATCTCTGACCCTCTCCTGCACTTCAACCTACCAGTTCAAAATTACCACACATGGGAGCAGCAAGTTCCATAAGCAATGCCTCTGGGTCAGAATGGAGAACTACTCTATGGGACAGATGAAGCTGTGGCTCTGAAAGGCAGAGTGGCGACTGTTAGAGACATGACAAAGAGCTGTGGGTGATGGCATTTCACACACCCAAGCCACAGTAAAACTGACATATGGACACACAATACCTGCAGTAGAGGTGTTAAAATCTGCTTGGAACATCCTCCATTCATTGTGACCAACTCTGATCATCCCCTGTGTGAAGAAACCTATCACTGGGAGAAAGTGCTATTGTTTTTCACTTTCTTTTATATGTGTGCTAAGATTTCTTAATGAAAACCTTAAGAAGGTTCAATATTTACCATTTTGGTGATATTAAATGTATGCTTCTTTATAACAAAAAAGCTTTAGCGATAGGACAGGTGTGATTTCTATTGCTCAACCTGAGAGAAGCAGGGGGGACACTGCCAACTGTACATATTGGCTACACAGTGACCAAACCAGCTAAATGTTAATTAGGAATGTTGTTTTATTCAAAATTTAGAACTGAGATATCTTGTCATATCAAACAAGAATTCAGTGAACAAACTGAACACAACCAAATTTCAGCATTTTTCTTATCCTCACACTCTCACATCAACTTCAGCTTCAGTGAGACACCTACACTCAAAGACTTCAGAATCCGTGTTGTGCTATGACTTCCCTGACATTTTCAACACCTCTGTGTGTCTGCAAAGTGAAGTATTTCTGTTGCTTATTGCAATAAATTTTCCTCCTTTTTTTCCATCTGAAGCAGACTATGCTTCCACACTCATGCAATTTTTTTTTCTCGTACTACTCTTCTGCTGTTCTGTTCAAAATGTAATTTCTAACTTGCACTTTGCTATTATGCAGCTTCAGCGCTGACCAGTCCTGGCGTCCTGATGTATGCCTTCCATGTCCTTGTAGGAAGTAGAATCCAAGTAAATCACAGCTTTTACTTGGATTCTACTTACTTGGATTTACCTACATCTTTCTCAGTATGCTGACTGGATCACACATTGAGAACTCATAACTCCAGGTATGAAAATCATGATATGCTGTTTTGGAGCCCTACAGCTCCATATCCTATGACATTGATACAGAGCTCTATATTTTTGACTTGTGTGCAAAGCTGTAATCTCTCCTCACCAGAGAGAATACAGTTAAGTGGTAGAACTGGTCTGCCAGTCTGGAGGTCATAGCTTCAAGTGTTTCATTTGATGCACCTCCATTTCAAAGCATGCTGATATAACAAATGCCATAGCAGATCACACTGCAAATTTTATCTCCTGTGTCTTCTTTTGCTTAAGTGTACCACTAATGTTTGGAAACCATGTGTTGATGAAGAAACCTACCATTTTTTATTCTATTTCTACTCTAGTATACTTCCACATAGGCTGCATCTGAGCTGTGCATGTTCTCTCAATAATCCAAACATCCAAGTGAAGATATTAGTTAACTTTTTGAAAAGCTAAGTGTCACATAGAAGTGTATGAAATCTTGCTTGATTTCAACTTAGACTCATTTCTCATTTTTGAAAACTGTTTACTTATCTGAAAAGAAAGAATTTGTGAAATAGTGGCACTACTTCAGTGAAAGTAAAAAATTGTGAGCAAAGGTCTTGAGGTTACAGACAATAAATTAGAATAGCACTAAACTAAATTTTCATTTTTCCGTCTTAAATTTTTGTATTTTCCTTTTCTGTTATGAATTTGGCTTTGGTAGTAGTTCTAGTAATATACTTTATCAAAAACAAAACGAAACAAAAAACCTCAAACGCATAGCTTCCACCTTTTGAATTCTTCAGGAAATCATGTCATTGTTCAGTCATATGTGAAATACAGTATTCATATTCATGTATGTCCAGTAATCATCTTAAATTCATGTAATGTATTCTGCAAGGTTTATCAGGTGTGACGAATTCTGCCAGGTACGTTGCTATTTCACTATATGACAATGGATCTGCCATAGCACGTTCAGAAGCCATTCAAATGCTTAGGAACTCCTGTGAATGTGGCACTGTTTCGACCTTTGGCTCCAGGTAACCATGGAGGAAACACGCCAAACTCCTCCTGATGACAGCTTCGCAGAAAGGCGTGTGACCCTTTGCAGTTGGCTGTTGACTGGGCAACGCACCAAAGCACGTGCATAATTGTAGTGGTATGCTCAAGTGTTTGTTGAACTGGGAATCTGTCAGGATTTATACAAAATATACTGTTTTCAATTTATACGTTCTCAATTTTTTAAGATTCAGTACAACTTTCAGGTTAAATCCTATGGGAAAACCAAAGGTAGAAGTTGATTTTAAAATAAAAATTTAGGCTAAACATTGCAGCCCCTCCCCCAGCCAAGGGAGGGAAAGACCAAAAAGAAAAACAACTCCAGGCAAAAGGTTTTCTTTTTCCCTGAGCTGTTCTATTTTATCAGTTCAGTACTCATTCAACCTGCTCTCTTTATTGTCTGGCCCTGCACCCCTAACATTAGGGTTACTACTTATTTATCTTAGCATTCAGAACGACTAAGTTGAAGCTCTGCAGGATTTGGCCAGAATTCTTGTATTTGACTAATTTTACAAACAAGCCTTGGCCACTCACATGAAGATCTAAATTCTGAAAGCATTCTGTAGTTGCATTTCTGAAGTTTAGTTGAATAGAGTTACCAGGTAAATGTTACCTTAAAAATTGATTAAGGTAAAGGCAATATTTTACAAATTAAAAAAACCAACCAAACAAACACCTCCCCTCAAAAATGAACTTCTTTTACAAAGACTATTTTAATAAAAGGATTACAAAATACAAAAGAGAGAGAGAGACAGGTAATCTGAGATGTAATTTTGGAATGCAAACTTTTCGTTGAAATGTGCAAGCTCAAACTTAACAAATGTTTAAAATATTTGAGTTTTTCAAATGGTGCCAAAATAAACCATGTCTTTTCTAAAGACTACATATTTAGCTAGGCACCAGCAATGTAAATCTTTCAACCATTTCAAGCATTTGTTTAAAAGCCTCCCAGAACACGTGTGCTCCCAACAAAACTGAAGAATGAAATGTTTAGACCAGTGAAGCTCAACAGCTGACTTATAATCAACCTAATATGAGAACACCACTTTGTTTTTTGGACTTGTGAATGCATTTTATTTACCAATGCATGAGAAAAACAAACAAGGGAAGTCCAGCTCTGTAGACCTGATGTGAAATGGTACAATAATAATAGTCAGCATAACACTGTGATCATAGTGAGATCAATATGAGAGAAACTGTCAGTGAGAGACTTAATGTGTATTGCAGCTTATTCCTGCAAGTGACAAAAATCTTGTGGCACACAAATTAAAAAGAAGAAGAAAAAAATGCTAGCAGCCTTCATCAGGAAGTGTTCTAAATGAAGAAGATAATAGCACAGAAGAATATTGACATTTAGATAGCAAGTTCATTTGTGTACATGGATTAAGGATGTTATAATTCTTGATCATTTGATAAGAAAATTTATAAAGCCATTTAATTTGAAAATTAAGGTGAATATCTGTAAAGTGTCCTGTGATTTGAAATAAATAGATAAACAAGTATGCCAGTGACAACATAATGACTTTACTAAACTATTTAAATATGATGGCTTATTCATAAGAGCTGTTTTCATGTTCCCCTATATTAATGGTTAACTAGTGAATCTTGCTTTATTGTGAATATATTTAAAGCAGAATCAAACTGACTTCATCTCTGGGATTCTGCAAACATGACTGATCTGGCTCTGAACTTTGCAAGTATCTGTAGTTTTTCTGGCACTCGTGCAGAAAACCACACTACTGATTTTGGGTTATGGGCTGAATGAAAACAGTACTAAATGACTAAAGGTTCACAGTTCTTTTCAGTTAAAGTTGATTTGTCATAATATTGTTAATTAGTGTGGGCTTAGGGAAGGCTTACTATGAATATAATTACAGTGCCGAAAAGCATTAATAACGCTTTTATCCCAAGCCAACATGATGCTATTTACATATTTTACCCTGGCATATTGCAGAAATGGCTCCCAATGCAAGCATGCTGCAGGATCATCAAGAGAAACACAGGAAATCTCACAGGGGTTGAGTATTCCTGAATATCTCAGTGCTCTTCAAAACAACAGGGACACTAATTTGACCAGTAATTACAACTGTCACCATAAGTATTGCCCATGGTGAGCCATCTTTCATCACCGGGAGGAAAACAAACTGCTATTTCTGTTACTTAATCTGATGCAAGCTCATCTTTCTCCACAAGTTAGGACAGAAGTGACTTCTCCATATCTGCTATATAGAGCAGGTTTTCTCTGCCTTCAGAACATTTCACAGACATCAATCACTTCTCACTGAATAAACTGCACAACAAAAGCCAATTAATCTGTGTTATCATTATTGCCTATTTCTACATGTCAGATCAGAGTTCCTGCCCTCATTACACTGAAAGACAAAACTCAGACTGAGTTCACTGAGGCCAGAAATCCACCTGAAGGCACCAAGGGCTAGGCCTCTATTTCTGGAACTGCCCAACCTTTGTCATTCACTACAGCGGGTGAAGAAGTGAAAGTGTTTTGCCATTAACCTACAGAGGTGCCTGAGATCCCCCCCAGGGTGCCCGTGGGCCTCTTGAGGGTCTTCATGCCTTTTACAACAGTCACTGCAGGATTTGTTGAGGACCACACACCATGCTATGAGCAAGGAGGAGACAGAGCCCAACTGCTTCAGAATCTTCACCTCCCAGCACAGCCAATTTCCCAAGGCTTTTTCCAAAAGAAAACAAACTTTTCTATCTGAATTTTAAAAATTGATGCCTAATTTAATTATGATTCAAAGTAACATGTGCAGGGTGATATAAAAAAAAAGCTAACTTAAAAGCTCATTACATCTCATGGTCACTTGGTACAAGATGTAAGACAGAATCAGGAAATATTTTTTTATCTTAGGTATAGCATGTCAAAAAGAAAATAATGTAGCAAATTTACCATATAAATGTACATAATCAAGTAACACCCACAATAAGAAGTATGCTGATGCTACGTTCCTAAACAAAGCCAGCTGATGCAAGGGGAGGGAGGGCCAACAGCTGTGCTATACAGAGCCTGCACTCACACAGTAATTGGCTCAGAGGAGGAAGGATTTGGGGCAAGGTGAGAAATTCTGATACACATGGGGAGGAGGAACCTAGCACATTCATGCATAGAAAACAAGCCGTGATTAAGTAAACTTGCATTTCCCAAGCAACAAACAAGCTCCCTCAACACAGTTGCCAAAGGAGTAAGATGGAAAATCTTCACACGGAAAAATATGTAGTTAAAAGTTAGTTCAAAACAACAGCTAACAATAAATGTATCATTTTCACAGTGAATATAAACTAACTTACTGTCCTATAGGAATCTTTGTCAGAGACCATGCTGTTCAACTTATTTCAAGGCCATAAGAAATTGCCTTGAAAAAGGGGATAATCTGGAGATAAATGATATTTCCTAAAGAATTATCATTGCTGAGGATGAGCTGCAGAATAGGAACAAGTGGTAATCAGTCAGGGAATGCATAGTAATACAGCAGCTGAACGTTCAGAAAATGGTTTTGATCTGTTCTGATCTTGTACACCCCATGATGAATCCTGAACTGGATATTATAACTGAAGAATAAGATCTAAAGTTATTATTATTATACAAGTACTAACTTAAAAGACATAAGCTTTCCTAAAGAAATTCTAATGCTTAAACAATTACAAATAGCTTGAAGAATAAAACAGAAAACATAATTATGACATCTGTTAAAGTCACAGCTTGAATACCATGCACAAATCCTGCTCTATCTTGGTAAAAACACCGAAGAACTAGAAAAGAAATAGATCAGCATGACAAGGCAAGTTGAAAACATGAGACAGCTCCTCTATGAGAGACTCGGGCTTCTGTCTGGAAGATGGGTGAGTGAATGATGAAAAATACATAAAATCATAAGGGATGAAAAAATGGTACAAACAGGAATGGCTGTTCGATGTTTTTGTAGTAGAAAAATTAGGTTATACCATTTCCTCAAGCAGAACTGCTTCAACAGTGCTGACAGCTCAGGCGATCTTTTCTTTCTATTAGTGATCCAAGGTTCAATGAAGACAATGGAAAAAAGAGCATTGAGTTGTCTGAATGCAGAATGGGAGCACTGTAGAGAGTTGGAAGGGGCTGGGTGCTGGGTTGATGGGCTTCTGGACTGGAAGCATGAAACTTTCATCCCACTGAATACATGTGGAGAGACTTCAGTCTCACTGGCTATCTCAGGATTGAACGAAGGTCAAAAAGGAGCTCATCAGGAGTTTCTGAAGTGACCCTGGATAAATTTGGCTTGAAGGAATGCTACTCATTTCCCTGCAAGGGGCCAGATTTGTTAGGCAGCTGCCTTGAGCTGACTCTTTAGTTCGCATTTGCTTGTGTGATAAAAATATGGAGTACATGGAGATATTTGGTTCCCAAATATACATCTAGGGCCAACTCTCCTATATCTTTGGGTAATGTCTACAATGACTGTGTACCTGCAATTTTCTTCCCCACTCCTCTGTTTCTTTCCTCTTTTGTCCTTCAGCATTCAAGTTTTCTCCCAGGGCACTTTGGGAGTCAGCAAAGCAGAGGGCTGGCATTCTGGCCCCAAATCCAACCAGGATGGTACTCCTGCATTGCAGAGCAATCAGAGGTCAAAATAAAGCTGGGAAAACATTCTTGCAGGAAATGTCTGAGCCACTCACCTTACAACAAATAGATGCGTTTTGACCGTAAGGTGATTTCTGAACATCTGAAGGATTTACCCTATAGGGAAGGACAGAGGAGTAACTGAAAACAAACCAGGAAACCTTCCCCACTGTCTGAGATACCCCACAATGTCTCAAGGCTTTCACACAGCGATTTATGATTATTTATGCAGTTGTTCCTCCAGTGAAACCTAGCTATACACTTCTTTAGAAGGTATGCTGAAAATACCATGTACTCCAGCAGTTATTCAAGTGTTGTATAAAGCTATAAGTGCATCCTTCCTTTAGATGTAGCTATGGTTATTAGCTGCAATGGGCTGTAAGTAAAGAGGAAAAAAATCTCCAACACAGTGGACAGAACTATTTCTTGAACGTAAACTTACTTTATCAAATACTGCATTTAATATACAAATACCAGACTGTTTGCAGTTTCATAAATAACACAAGGGATTCAAATTTTGAAGCTGTTTTCCAGGATTTTGCACCTGAAGCTGGAGGTATTTGAACACACGGTCAAGCTGTGCCTTGCTTGCAGCAGACTGTAGTCTAGTTACACTGATGGAACAGACTGTTAAAATAAGCATCTACATCATTTTTCATAGTACACAGAGCCACAATGCATCTGCTTAAAAACAAATATATGTTTGCAGTGAAACATTTCAACAAATCACAGAACTCAGCAGCAAAGTAGTTAAACATTTATGATTTGATTTTATCTCAGCTTGGAATGTCGCTGGAGTGTCCCACTTCTAACAACTGTTTGCTAAGTTAAGGCTTTAGTGTTTACACAGTGCTGAATGAAGCAGCCTGGTCACCAGATGTGAATGCTTCCTTAGACTGAAGCTTTCAATCAGATCACGGTCCTAATGGTCCCTGCTCCAACCTTCTTCCTCAGGACGTCCACCAGCCTTTCCAACCTGAGAGGGGGCAGGGAAGAGGGAGAGGAGAAAAAAAAGGAAGCTAATGTTAGGAATGTTCTGGCTGAAAGAGACAGTGTTTGCACTGAACCAAGCTGTCCTGGTGGTGGTCACGCTCAGAAACAAAGCACTACTGTAAAGGAGAGACATTAAGGGAAAACGCAGACAACTTACAGAAAACTTTTTAACCTAAAACCCAACCCATAGCAACTTGCTTTTCTTTTATAGTATATGGAGTATGTGAATCCCCATAAGGAACAAACACAAAACGCTGTACAGCAATTGTGGCACACATACTCTTTGGTGTTAGCACAATGTTCAGCTCTTGCACTTTTAAAAATTTGGCCAGTTCATACCTCTTCTTAAACTTAACACTTAGCTGTTGTTTCCCTTTAAAAAACACCCTGCTGTTAACCAGCAGTGCAAGATATTTTTATTGTTCAATTTATAAATTTATGCCCAAATCCCATGTGTTTTATGTCAGAAGCTCTTTCAAAGTAACGACAAGCCAAGTCTCTGATGTGCACAATGATATTTGAAGGTGGCCTGTATGATTGTTATGGAGATTACAGAAAAATTAGCAGTCAAAATAAGTGAGTCAGAGAGGCATCTAATCCTTAATTTTAATGGACAAGCTATAAGCATGTCCAGCACCTTGAGGGCTTCATTTGTTCTTTCCTTTTGTAGGTAGGGAAACACAAAGGGCTATACATGTGTTTAGGGTTTTTCCATTTGCAGGCATTTATTTTCAGCATTCCAGTAATCTTGCATTTAAGCTACTTCTTCAACTTCATGGAATTCTTCCATGAAAGCTATCCCACATATAAACTATCTATACAGAGCTAGGCACTGCAAGTAATGGAACACTTTCAGAGCAGAACCAGCATATTATGCACACACCTTCCACAATGGATCAAAAAGAACCACAAGTTCAAGTAGCTGTATTCACTACTGCAAAGTTGACCATTGCTTCTTATCAGAAAAGTTTTTTTTTTTTTTTTTTTTTTAATAAATATTATATAACATAAGGAATGTAGATAGGAAGTAAAAAAATAACATTATTTTATCAAAACTGTAAAATGTATTTTATCTAATGGCTGTATCAGAGCAGGAAAACCAGTTAACACATTTTGGATTTAATGCCACAAGTCGTGACTAACACGCATGGTACGTACTGAAACACTCTTGTTTTCCAGGAACCACAAAGTGACATGAAACTACACCTCTTATTGTACTCACCAGATGACTTAATTCCTGAAACTTGATTAAGAATTCACCACCCTAACACAATTATCAGACACCAGGAAATGTATGTGGAAAGTTCACCTGGTTCTAGTTGTTTCATAGGGATTCTGAAGAATCAACTATTAATGACTTCAATTTCACTTTTTAAGTATAGGTAAAAAGTTACTGCTTAGCCATGCCTCTCCCTCCTATTGTCCATGTACTGATTTTCCTTTTTTAACCAACAAGTGCATTTTTTCCTGTTTTGTAACATAAATCTATGGCACTGTCTTTCTGAAGGCGCTGCCCAGACAGTTCTAAAACACTACAGTTTGTTCACACATGTACAAAGTCAGGCATATTTATTCCTTAAAATGGATGAATCTATGCTTTCTGGGTTCTAACAGCTCTAACTCATAGTTACTTTTAGGTCACACTTTCCTCAGCTCCTCATCCTGAGATGTTTTCCTGTTAAATCAGCTCCATGTGCAACTTTAGAAAACAATGACAGATCATCCCTCAATATCAACAGAAATGAGGACTTTCTACCCTCTACTTTCAGAAGCACCACTGCAGCTTTTTTACCACTTTAAACATCACTGGAGGTCCTCCCCCTCCACTCTCTCTCACTAAAACCTTCTCTAATATGCTTCAGGACACAAAGGAAAGGAGTAACATTTAAAACAGAAGGTTTGGATTGCCAATTGTTTCTTGATAAACAGCAGAAACAGCAAAATCCAAAGCCAGAGCTTATTAAAATTTCTGCTCAGTCTAAAGGAAATCACGTAGCTTACAGAAGAGGGGTAAAAATGTATTTAATGATTGAGGTTTCCTTCAGAGATGCAGGCTAGGGGTCCTACAGTAAGGCTCAGCTATACTCCACACTGGGATCAGCCAATGGCACTGCACATGGCAGTATGCAAGTTAGTGAGGAGCTGCCCGTGTTTGAACAGAAATGCCACTGGGATGAAAGTAGATGTCTTCTGTTTAACCTTGAAACTGTCAGGCTTCATAGAAAATAATGAGGCTTAACAAACATAGCTTCTGCTTTTCAAATGAATGATGACTGAAATAATCAAAATGAAGTATCCAGCACCAAATTCAGATCGTGCAGGGCTTATTTGCCTTTTGTTTCAGTCATGTGTGGATTTGCAAATTTATTTATTCTTTATTAGAAGAAGGAAAAAAAAATGCAGCAGGGGATTAAGAAACTGTACCTTTGAAAGAGATTTAAACAATAATGTAAAAGAGAAACAGTAACAGCTATTTATAAGATAAAAAAACCAGAGGGCAAAATTCACCCCTACACAGACACAAGACCCAATATACCACTGAAATCCCTCTTAAGCCTACAAAATAATGCTATGGGCTGAATCAGTGCTTAATAACTCTTGATACAGGCCTCAGGGGGCTTTTCGGAAAGATAATCCTGGACTCTTTGTTCACCCAGGGCCCAACTCTGCCATTCTGACTCACACTAAGCAACATTTTTCTTTGTGAGTAATAAAAGACAGCTAATAAGACCATTTGTGTAAGCGAGGCACTACCTGTGAGGGGTGAGGATGACAGAATCACCCCTGCTTGGCTAGGCTTTGCACCAAGCCTGGTGGCTTACTGCAGGCTGCTCCTTTTGGAAAGTGAGCATCTTAATCTGCAATAAGCTAAAAGAATAGTGCGATGCCTCAAAATCGAAACTAACTGAAATGTCTCAACAGCCAAATGAGACATGCTGAGAACTACCCTGAAAGTCTAGAGGTCTGAAGAGTTTGATTCAAAATACAGAGGGCAGTGACCTGAAGAAAGCATCTTCTATTGCTTTGTGCAATCATGATTCACCTACCAGTACAGCCTCACTATATTTTACTTTGCTAAAAGCAGCACTGACTACACTTGATGGTATGCTAAGACACGGATTTAACAAATGAAGGTTTCTTTTCCTTGCGAATAAACACTTTTCTTGGTATAAACGCAGTGTGCAATATGACGCCTGGAACAACTGAGCAAAAGATGCATCATTGTGAAGAGTCTTGAAATGTTGCCTGAACATGAATGTTGTCAGCTATGTCTTTCTCAAGACAGATTCTCCATCATTCTCAGCTCCTCTTTCAATTATTTTAAATTGCATTCTCTTACCATCTATACAGCTGACTAGAGCCTAAACAGACTGCATGATATTACATGGAATACTCTTAAATAGTTCCTGAAAAGACTGACAAAATAATTTGACTTTTAGCAGATCTTCATAGAGTTTTATTCCCTTGAGCATAAACATTTCGATCACAGAATCAGCTTCAATAAGACTTAAAATTCTTACTGCCAGAGAAGTTTGTTTAAGGAGCCCAGAAGCTGGATGTAGAGTTGAAAAAAACAGTATCTACTGGTGTAACCACCTTCTCTACTGCTGACTAATGAAGAAATCCAGCTTTAAGCTGGAGCTTGGGATCAGGAAAAAATCTGAAACCATGTAAATCCACATAGCTCTTCCCACACTGCTACATTTTTGACCAAAAGAACTCACTCCAAATGAATGTGGTGGCTTTCATCCATAAGTTCTGTACATGACAGAGTTGCATTGTCACAGATCTTCCAGCGCATTGTGCCCCAGAAGTGGCCAAAACGTATGTTCAAATGAAAAGAAACCCAATGAAAGCATCCTTCAAGTAGCCTATGCCCTAATCTGCAAAGTAATATACAGACTAGCAGAAAACAATAGCTTCTACCTGCATATGGGGAGGGTAAGTGATAAAAGCAAAATCCTCCTGGATTTTGAAATGCTATATAAAGGCTTATAAACCTAAACTACAACCCTTAGTTATCTTTCCAATAGATAAGATTAGGTTTAGGCTATGAAGATGGCCTTACTTGCATGATATCTAGCTTCTTCTGGAATGTGTTTTGTGAACACAAATTCCCTTTAGAAACCAAGCATTTAAAAATATATTAGATAAGTACAATGCATTGGACAAAAGCATTGCAAGCAATTTAGCAGCTAAGCTCAGTGAATAACTGACTGCTCACTGAGGAGTCACACAAAAAAAATTCACTTAATTTCACTTCAGTATGAAAAAAAACAACTTTTTTCTCTCCTTTCCTTTGGTTTTCCTCTTGGATATGTTTCACTGAACTCTGCAGAGTATTTTTGCAAAAGTCAAGGAAACTAGTGAGACAGAGAGGAGAGGCTGCTTTGAGAAAAGCACCTTCCTAGAATTAGGTGCTTGGTTAGTGCATCATTTACTCTAGAGGTGAGAGGAAACTGGTTCAGATCTGGGTTTTGTAGAAGTGAGCCAGACTCCAGTGGCTTCCCTCTTCAGGAAGCAGCACTGTGCTAACATTGGGTTCTGAGGAACTGTTTTCAGTTTCTATTGTGGAAGCTGTTCTCTTCGAATAAAATGTTTAAATATTTATAGCACCAAAGCCTGGAATGTACAGGTAAGGCCTTGCAGTAGGTGGCCTGCCATGCTACAGAGGCATCTCTCTCTTGCCCTCTGTGTGGGTGAATGAAACTTTAACTATTCTTACTCCTAAACTTAAATATTATTTTTGTCACCATAAAAACCTGCCTTTAGAAAAACAGTAAGTTCCAACTGATTTACTAAAAAACATAACCTGGCTGTAATGGGTCATATACCAAACTCTAATAATTCCTTCGTAAACCATCATTCTGTTAATGACTACACTGGCTCAGAAGGACCAGTTTCCTAACTGCCTAACCAAGTTTCCTCTGCACTTTTTGCATTGGATTCTGGGTATTCAGCAGCGGTTTTAAACCTGATGCCAGAATTACTGGGTAGAATTCTGTGCCCTGTGGTAGACAGGTGGCTGGACTGACTGATATAAATAGTCTTAAAAGATAAGTCTTAGAGACTGATTTAGCAGCATCAGCAAACTCTAAACTGTGGTACACCACAGTGTTGAATCTAATTACTCCAGACACTGCAGCCAATTCCTTCCTGACCAACACTGGTTGTAATGTCACTCCAAAATGTATGTTCAATTAAACTTACAGACCTTAAATTTGGCTCGGCAAGCCATTCTGTCTCTGAAAAGCCCTGTCACAAAACAAGCATTCCTATTAAATCCCTTTCTCAGCTCATCTTCTCAGCTCAAAAGAGTAATTCTGTATATGATTAAACTTAGAAGCAAATACAGCCAGTTGGGCTCCTGACAGCAGACATATTTCAAAATAAACCGGGCTTACACAGGCCTTGGCTAAAATATTAAGCCTTTATCTGTGGTCCACAATAACTAATCTTGTCACACTGTTTGCTTTCTACCTTCTGTTTGGAAGATTATGAGCTAGCTCACCATTACTATTCACCTTGTGCCACCACCAGCAGCAGGAAAAGTAAGTGATAAACGCAGTTGGTCTGTTTTTACAGTATTTCACTCTACTTTGAATTACTGTAGATTGCAACATAGATTACTGTGTACAGAAAGTACAGAATAATACAGAATAAGCACTTCTGCATCTGTGCCAGGTTTTATGCTACCTTGTGAAAGGTATTGCTCCTTTGCTTTCAAATACTTTCTCAAGACAGCATACACCAATTGTCTAAAATAAATGAAGTTATGAGAAATAAAAAGAAACCCTGAAATTATTATGCTATGGCACCATCTGCTTCAGTAAACTGAAATCTACAGTATACTTGCCCTTTAGAACAGACAGAGACCTGTACTGCTGGATCCAACTTTCAGATCTAAGCACATGCCTGGCATTGAAGAGTTAAGAAACAAAAAGTAATTGAAATAGAGAATATATTGGCTTACTGGAGGCCAAATGATACTCATCACATTATTTAATCAGATCACAGAACTTCACCTAATTACCACCAGCTTCAGTCCCACAGTTTATATACCGGTTTTATGCAAAGTTTACTACTTTTACTTGTGCAAGAAAACCCTTTTCCATACCTCTTTCCATAAGCCTGGAATGCTTTTAGTACTGACAGTTATTGTTTCCACTCTCTTTGTATCACAGTCTCTTTCTAGAAGAAATCTTGACACATAAGCCTACACTTCACTGTGACAGCACTTCCACATAGTTTGTGCTGATATGACTAGGCAAGGATCTCCTAGATTTTCTTGCAGGAACTCTCCATCATCTGCCTAAGAAAAGCCAGCAGTTTTACTTTATTGCTAATGTATCTTCACCACAGAAAGTATTCTGTCATAGTATTTATTCATCTCAAAAGAGGAATAAAATAAGCTGAGAAGAAAGCTGATACTTCCTATCAACTCCTGAAGAGCACTAGTTCTGCCATCTGGTAATAATGAAAAGTATGACTAGAGAGCCATGACTTACAGGCTCGCTTATTCTGTCTCTGAAGAGTTCCCCACCTTCTTTTTTTGAGAGCAATACAGTCTCAGAAAAGCACATATTCTTTCATTTGAACACTCACAATCTGGAAGGATGGTCAGAAATGTTATGTGTTTAAAAGGCAGACATCAAGCCTATTTTGAATCATGCACATTTTGCACGTGGCAAAAACAGCATGCAGAGAAGGGAAATGACCTGCTGAAGCTCAGTCAGACAAGAAGACAGAAAAGACCTGCAATTGTGTTTTTTTTTTTTCCTAGTTTAACTTTATACACAAGTAGTTTTGAGCTGGACTGGGTTCCTCATGTGAGCGCATGCATGCACACATATTTTAGAAGTACGGGCATAAATGCCTACAGAATTAAGAGTCTAAAATTGCTGGGTACAGAGCACAGTTCTCTTGGCACTTGGCACTACTTAACCCTCTTATTCCATATTCAGCTGAGACATACTTCAGTAAATGCAGAAAGAACCTTCTTTGAAGCAAGTTTTGTTTTGTTGTAAATTCTTCTTCAGGAATATAAAAAAAAGGTCAAAAATCTAATGCCAAAACAACTAATATGCTCAAAACAAAGAGTTAGGATTTCAGATGCAGGAAGAGTAGTTTGATAATACTTATAAGAATCTGTAGAAAATGGGGTTACTAAGAGACTCTAAACTTCAAAAGGATCAGTATGAGGTAAGTCACCTTATTACACCACTCTGTGTATTTCTTATAAGCCTTCTTTGTAGGGCCAGGTCTGAACCTCTCAGTTGCCAGTCCCACCACTTTTGAGCATGTTCTAGTTAAGCAATGCTTACAGCGAGTTCATAAAATCTAAAACACTGATGCACTGCTCAGGCTGTTTCCCAAGTCCACCCCACCAAAACACAACCTTGGCCGACTCCCCTTGATATCATAAGCAATGAAGACAGCATTAGCTTTTCATGATTCCACAACCATTTTACAAAACCTGATGCAGTTTTGCTGGCTCTAGGCAGCACTCAGCTATGTTCTGTCTCCCTGAGGTGGTTGTGACCAAGAGCAATCTGGAACTTGCAGTGAGAAAATTCCTTCCCATAAAATACTGTCAAATTCCTGCCCTATACATTAAAAGTATCACATTTAAATAGGTTTGATGTATTTCAATATACTTTCTCTCTTGTGTAACTCATGTGATGCTGTCCACATTGGAAAGATTTTTGTGGAACTGGAAAGATCAAAGAACTGTAGAAAAGGGTTTGGATGCAAGAAGAAAGGATTTAGTGGAGCTCAGTTGCGATAAGCCCTTCATAACGGGCTCAGACTGGTAGCTGAGCTCCCCACCTGTCTGATTGAAGACAAGGATGCCCAAAGACTTCTCCTGGATGCATGAAGTCATCCTCCTAAAAAATATTTCTAGAGAAAATAAGAGCAGTCTTTCCTCACTAGTGGATCCGCAAAAAAAAACCCAAAACAAACAACAAAATAACCAAACATGCATGAAACATCCTCTCCTTCTCTTAGTAGGATAGATAGATGAAATCAGCATGAAGGTTATTGAAGTGATGTTGCAACGGAGTCCTACGTGTAGGGACAAAACTAGAAAAAATGCCTCATTGCTCATTCACACATAAAAAATGGAATTTTAAAATATTAGCTGAGAATCAGCATCACAAACTGAAGTGTCTTCTTCAAATGTGTAGCATTCCTTAAAGCACAACCAAGACCTTCCACCATGTTACCAACCATTTGAAGCCATATAAAGTAAGTAAAGAAGTAAAGAAGTAAAACCAAGTCTTCCCACTTTTAAGCCTCAGTGAGCTACCTGCAGAAGCAGGCACCTAAACTATTTCCAACATTCTCCTGCAATACCATTCACGGATATTTTTTTTGCACTGGCCTTCTAGGCCCATTTTGCTACATTTTCCATGCAACTGGAAATGAGTTTCAGTGTCACATTTCTGTTCTCTTGCTTCTGGGAGATGAGAGAATTCATGAGTGAGGATGAATTAGGAAAGAATCAGTGCTCCTGAAGCTAATTTTTAAGACAGCTTTAATTTTTCTCAACTAGTGACCTTCCAGACTCTAATCTTGCTAGCAATTCTGCCTGGTGGTGATATGAATGAGACTGATATTAAAAAATAAAAAAGGCTTTTAATTTCTGCTGATGCAAGCATAAAAATTTGGCTTTACATCAAAACTTCTAAAATTCTTGAAAAGCATTAGTGTTTAAAATCAGAGTACTTTCAAATGTCTTTTGTGTAGTTTTCTGTTTAGGATATTCTTTTCATTATATGTAGATGTGCACTTACTACACCCTTCAAATCATTTACATGATTATATTGCTAAATAAAAATATAAAGTAATAGAAACTGATATATGGAATAAAGTGCAAAATACAGTCATTTTATTATTCTCCAATTATTCTCCAATTTATTTATCTCCAATATCTGCAGCGTCTTCCATCCAAAGGATGAATTTTGATACTTTCTACAGGTAAAAATTCTATAACCTGAAAGAGAAATGATAAAATTTGGTCCTAAAGATTTATGTCTTACGGCAACTCAGTCTTTAGTTGTGTGTCCTTATATTTAACCCACGTATAGCAGAAAACTAGAACAGGCAATTATGGGGTTAAAGATGTTGCTGGTACTCATATCTAGAAACACAGTTAATACTGCATTTTAAAAAAAAAATCTTGTTTGAAAAATTAAACGGCTTTTAAAACATTTGGCTATTACTTAGATGACTTAGATTAGAAACATGAACAGTTTGTATATACATATACATATATACATACACACACACACACACATATACTCATTAAAGAACTGGTACCTGCTTCAGTAAAGTACACTTAATTTTAAGGAGTGGGAGAATATTCAGTGATTTCAAGCTTGCTTAAAATTAAATACTTCACTGGTTTGGGTCTTCTCAATTATTTTTATCTGATGATGACTAATCCAGCAATTCTCTAAAAGTTTATATGTATTTCAGAAGCTTCAGCAAGCCTGGTATTTCTTGTTCAGCTCTGCACATAGATTTACAGTATTCAGCCTTTTGCATATGTTAGGAAACAGTATGAGCATTAACAGAAATACCGCAAATTTATTTTTATTCCCTCAGCCAAGCCACAAATAAATGACTCCTGCAAACAAACTAAATACTATTTAGTAACGGCAATGCAAATGCCATTAATTTATTTTATTTGGATATAAAATATTAAAGAAAATGATTATTTGCTGTGATACTCATTTTATCATCTTGGTAGAAAAGCACCTCTGAGAAAAAGTTCTCTTTCTTCAAGGAGAACTCAATCTGTTTCTCCAAGTTATTAAATATTTTTTTCATAGAATAGTTATCTATAAACTTACAAATACTGTGTCAGAATGCTTCCTCCTATTGGGCAAACAACTTCAAAATCTGATTTGTTTGTGTTATTGGCCTTACTAAATAATGGCCTTTGCAAGTCTGGTTTATACCATTTATGTTAAATATGCCAACATTCTGATTTTGCACTGAAGTATTCCACAACAAGCTGATATTATACAATACAAACCCAAGAGCTAGCCAATCCAGTTTACTGAGAGTACTTAGCGTATTTTGCTACTGATAAATCAATAAAACCATGTTGTAATCTACAAACTTCCATCTCTGTGAAGCAGCTATAAGCAAACTGCAAATGAACACACAGGTCAAAAACTAGGATGCAGTGATTATGTTGACTCTGAAAACATTTGACTTTCATAGAATACATTCTAGTGTTTGAGAGAATGAAGTTTCAGCACTGCTTATGTTTTCCTGAAAGACAGATGATAAATATTCAAATGATGATAAATATTTGTGCTTATATTGTAACTACCCATACTTTAAGAAAAGTATTGCACTGCAATCCACAATTTACAGAGGTTAAGTAAGTGTAAATCATAGCTACACAAAGAAAATAAACACTTTGCTTAGACTGTACACTCAGTTTTGTGTTCTTCATCCACATGAAAGTCCCTGCAGTCAATGGACATCTTGGTTGTGCAAGTAATGCAGGAAAGACTTCTCTGTATTTCTACTTTGCTTGAGATTTTTTTGCCTTTATTCTGCTAGGTGTTCATGATCGATGCCAGGATAACGTACAGATGCTAAAGACCTAACCATTACTTATGACACACAAAGCATCCATTAAATTCATATTTCACAACCTACTGTGGCAGTACCACAGACTACAACTTTTGGTATTGAAACCACAACATCATCTACAAAGGCCCATCCTCCAACAAAAAGGAGATGACAGAAGACATTATGAATCATTAATATATCCAACCTCCAGACTGCAGAGAAAGCCTGGCAGTACCTTGGATAGGATTTGTAACAACTATAAGGGAAGGGTGCTTCTAAACCAGCCAAAGAGTTTTTGTGTTACTCAGTCAGAAGTTTTTCACTTGTGATAACACAAGCCTTCTCTTCTCTGAGCTGGGAAGCTATCAGTATTAGAGACAGTTAGAATCTGCAGCTCCCTCCATCCCAGTCTTCAAATGCTAACTGGATTGCAATAGGGAACATGTAATTCAAAAACTGGCAAGAAAAGCGTCATCCAATTAAGATAGTATCATTCAATGCTGAACACACATTTCACTCCAGCTTTGCAGAAGTGATGTATTTCCTTCTGAACTGCAGGAACGTTGGGCACACCAAGGAAAACAAGATCCACTTGGTGATACTGAAACATAGCATATCAACAAAAGTGGAGAATATGCCATGAGTGACTGAATTTGTTCAGCTCACCTTAGATTTCACACTAGTTCAATAATTTATTTCCTCAAAACTGAGTGAATTTTAAAGTGATTTTACTCTATGCTGAATTTCTCTGAAGTTGAGCACAACCTCACTGGCTTACTAGATGGTTTTATATATATATATATTTATTTATTTATATATATATATTTATATATATATATATATATTTTTTTTAAATACATTTCAATTATTCTTAATTCCTCACTAAATCTAATTCCTTAAGCAGATCACTTCCAAGCCTATTACTCCTAAACCTGATAATTTCACGCTGCCTGTTTTTGCTACCCTTGTTAATGGCAATATTTTCATATAAGACACGATATGCTTGTTACTACATTTTGCATTTCAGACTCTCTTATGTTCCTCTTCATGCCTTGCATGCCAAAGAAACTTTACATCAGCTCTGCTGCACTGCAGAATTCTTTGGGGTATGTGGTAGTTTTGCGTGTCTGGGAATCTTCCATCTGGCTAGTGTGGGTTTCCTAAACACTATAAAACCCCGCCTGTGGAGATTGTATATCTCTTATGGGCCCCATGGAGTTTATAATCTGCTTTTAATCATTGCACAAAGCAGCCAACACATCAGTTCTCATCAAGCACTTTTTTCCACTTTGAATATCCTTTAATGACTTTTGATCCAGTTCTGAGAGTCCAGAACTATTGCTGATTTTCATTGGTATCCTGACTGCTACAAGATTTTCCTCCCTCGACTCCTTCCATGCAAAGTCTCATAACCATTGACTTCTACTGCTTGTTACAGTAAGTAGCAGATTCATAACACTTTGCTCTCACTTACTGGTCTTTTGAATATAGCCACCAGCATCTGTTTCATAGCAAACTAGAGGTCAGATCCTTAGTCAGGACAAATTAATGCAACTCAGTGCAACACAGCTAAGCCAATTTACTGTAAGTAAGAAAGTACCTCTATGTTTACATTCTTCAACGAGTCACCAGAACTTCCTTTACATTTCAAAATGCTAGCATCAATTAAATTCCCTATATGATATTAAAAGATTACCAACTATTAAATCCCAGCAGAAATTCACAGTAGCAGACAATGTGGTGGTTTCATTAAAAGCAAAATCACTTTTGACACAAATCAGTGAAACTATTAAAATCTATAAAGTTGCACTTCTCATTGCCAGTAGTTGACATGATCTCACGTTCACCAGAACGTATTTTTGTAAGCTAAAAAAAATAGCAGTTTAGCATAGACAGAAGATCCAAATGTATCTAAATGTATCATCTTGATAAAATAAGAAATCAAATTATATTAATTCTTTTGAAGGATGAAAATAAAAGACATGTATCTTCAAATTAAAATAAAACCAATCAAGTTATCTGGCATTTGGTGTTACATCCAAAACAAATGGCTCTAAGTCTGGGTGAATGTGCAACTTGTTTCCTTTGTGTAGCGCTTCTGCCTGCAATTTCTAATTAACTAGCTCTATTCTTATTTACAACAGGAGACTGAAAGCATACAAGCCACAATATAGACTTCAACTAAATATACGTAGGTATGATTTTAAAAGGGAGACAACTAGTTAACAACATTTGCATACAGCAAGGAGGCTCAATAGGTATAATAAACCAGAACTGCTTGCTTTTAGCCTGCTCCCTGCATAGTTGTGCTGTACTGAATACAAACTGTACATTAAAGATACCATGTTTGCTGTTAAAAATCTCCAGGGACCTTAGACCTATACATAAAGATACTTATTTTACTCTTTTCTGAGACACTGACCTGTATCCTCATTTAAAAATGAACACTCCATCTTTATGTTATTAAATCTTTGTTTTGATCTATTAGTATTCACCAAAGAGCCATTTTACACAACCCCACACTGAATAGGCAAGGCTGGAGGTAACCATCTGCAGCTTTAGAGGCTGCGTTTGAATTGATGAAAAGAGCTTTGTGTTTTCATTGCCAAGTTTGATTCTTCCAGTGATTAGACATTCCCCTCAGATCGCATCAATGAAGCGGACTCTCTTACACCCATGTGTTAAATTCTCTTCTCCTCATGGTTTCCTTTGCCAGCTATACTCCAGAAAGACTACTGGGTCTTAGCCACATTCTTCTCACAGCTGTGTTAAAAAACAGCATCAGAGCGTCTTCCCAAAATCCATATGTGTATCTGGTCAGTCCCCCGTCAGAAGGTCACCTCGCATTGTGGTGTGATTATTCAAATATTCATTCTTGTTCTTGAGCTGCACTGCTCCGATCATTCTGAGAGAGATTAGGCCCTCCAGTGAGCACTGGAGAATGTCCTGGACATCCATGTGAAATGCACACGGCTCCTGTACTGGCAGGGCAGATTAGCTTTAATTGCAGAAGGGGACTCCAATCACTTAGTAAATGCTCAACCGTAATTTTTTCATTTCTATACTCTGGCAAATGCTGGTAAGAACTTTTTGTTTCTGCTGTCTTATTGACAGACTTATTTATCAGCATCAGCTAAAAAGCAAAACTATGTGAGCAACTCTGATAACAGAGAAATCATGTTCAGAAATGCTAGAGGGAAACCCGGGACCACTCATACATGGGTGCATTCCAACAACAGTGAAAGCTAGGTGGTCAAACGGCACACCTTAGGAGGTAAAGCAAATCAATGTTATTACAAATTGTGGGTTTTTTTTGGTGAGAGGCAGTAATTTTTTTTTTTACTAAAACCACCTGACTGTTTAGAACTAGTTTATTTTTTTCTTGTATTCAAAATATTGATAAATTTTATCTAATCTGTAACTAACTTTCCTGAGCTCCTCCTTAAAAGGAAGAAAATAAAAAGACAGTTTCTTTAATAGTCAGTTAAGGAAAAAACAAGTAAGAATTTCTGCTTTATATTTTAGCACTGCACCATTACTGCATGGTTGTGTGTTTACTTTTAGAGGACTACATAGAAATTCTACATGCATACCCTCCACTGCCATCTCCTGCACACAGCTATATGAGCGTGCAAAGGCTGCGTTCACAGATGCAGAGCTACACTTTCCTGAGCCAGAATCATTAAACTGTGAGAAAAAGAATAAAAGCCTTGATAGATAAACTGCATTAAAATTCACTCTAGCTGCAAAGTCATTGCAGGAAAATTTCCTGGAAAAAAAAATGCATCAAAAATGGCCTCAACCTTTAGTGATAATTGGCTCATATTGATTTGCTACTACACCATGATCTCCTCTGATCTCACTGACACTGGTAGCCATTCCTCAATCCCAGAGGCTCCAGTGGGAAGGCCAGTTTTAAAACACCTCTCTTCCCTTGCTGGCAGAGGCATTAATGAATTTGCCAGGTTTTACGGCCACCTTCTCCACCTCACTGCTGAAGCTGCAGCAGCTGACTCCTGACTCCGGCAGGACACACTTGCAAGGCTGTGGCACTGTGCCAGAGCTCCTTGGGGTCCTATGCCTCTGTATTTGTCCTTTGTAAATGTTAATGACGCAGTGAAAATCAGAGTATAGCATCAGTTAAAAATCTTTAGAGTCCCGCAGATTTTTTGTAATTTCCAACTGAAAAAGTATGTACTACGTTATGCGTACATGAACATGTATTTATTTACACACACAGCATAGTTCAGATGTGTATATGATTTATAAACCAGAATAATACTTTCTTCAAAGTCTAATATATATCTTGTTAGTGTTTCAAAACCAAAATACATTCAAACAAATGCTATTAAATCTGTGCAGCCACTCTCCACCCATCACTGTTTTCTGTTTCATACCATCCCTGTCTGCTTCACAGGCAAGAGCACACATCCATCACACTGCTGTGAGCTGATGGGAGATGTTTACCCTTTTTCAGTGTCAACAGAATTTGACTACATCTAAGTTCACTATAAGCAGATTCCAGTATATTCCCCTTCTGGTTCCCAGCTGCTGTTTCATGTGGGACAGGATCCAGAAATTTTTTAGATGCCTTGTGTCCTGATCACAGAGAGCCCAGGACCACTGTTCTGATTTGGATCTTGCACTTAGAAAGCAACAATTGCAAGTAAGTACACAAATTAATGAAATTATGGACAGAGAATCAATTAGCAAAGACACAGCGAGCATGAATAAATCACATGATACAAAGATACAAAGTACACTCTATTTCAACATTAATTACTCCAGTTATATTCTTTTTTAGGGAAGCTCATAATTATTTTACTTGTCTAATTTTTAACTGTAGTTACTTATTCAGATATTTTACTGAATAATACCGAGAAACTATTTTGTATAGTTGCTAAATGTGTGTCTCATGTCAGAATTAAATGTTACTTAGGCATTTACAAGAACAAGAAGTCAGGTAAACAGACATTTAAAAACCCTGCTTAGGTGATGAATTTTAGCATCTCATTTCCAATTACAATAAGCACGATCTTATGACTGCTAGTAATTAATACCAGCGCAATTGATATCATGAAGCCTTTCAGCTGACAGGTTTATAAATGCTAGTTCCTTTTTGAAATGTAGAGCATCCTACATCTTGGAAATAAAAAGCTAACAAATGAGTTCCTGCCTAATTGCCAAACACTGATTTGTATGAAGCAGTTGAGGCTACAAAGGAATTGGGAATTCTCAGCCCGGTTTCCCTGCTGATGAGTAAGAACTGTCTGTGTAGTTCTCCCAGAGGTGTCAGAGGAATCTCTATAGTGTCACACAAGGGTTCTTAGCTCAAAGTAAACACACTTTCCACAAACTCAGCTGCTTAATCTGTTTGCAGGTTGAATTATAAGATGGGGGTGGATGACTCTGGGTGCTGGGAAGACGCACAGAGCATTTCCACAGTTTCTTGGTAAAAAGGGCATGCTATTGTCATCAAAAGACTTCACCCAATTGTTTAATTTTGCTATAGGCTCAGTGGTCTGATCTCAGCAATAATGAAAACTAACCTGATCAAAAATTTCCCAAGTACTTGAGCATGTTAAATTGCATAAATTCTTTGCACTACAGCAGTGCATCAGCACAACTTTAGTTCGGGTTGTGTCTGCACTTCTGCTCCATGCACTCTGGTTACACAGGATTTAATAAGACTTCTCCAAAACAAAAACAAAGCAAAAACCTTCACTTAAATGTAGATTGCAAGTGTTTATAAATAAAAAGAAGCAATAGCAACTTTAAAATTACGCACTGTACAGAAAGGCACTACCAATACTCACTTTTAGGTGCTGTAGTTATTTTTCATAGTTTTTTTTTCAGCAAGCACATTTAATGCATCTGTTGAAGTTTCAAATGCACCTAACTAGTGATACTAAAGACCTGAATAATTCTCAGTCATTGGAGGTTTTAAAGTGATGACTGAAAATAAGAACTTTCATATTAAAAATTAATGAAAAATACTAATATTAATTAATTTTTAGGTAGATAAAAATACATTAAAAATAATGATATAATTTGCATTTTGTTAAATAGAAAAACTCAGTATGATTTTTTACTTACTCAAGAAGAACTCTCATTAGGTCCCTGCAATATATTATCAGCCAATTCCTAGTTGCTCTTGAAATACACTGCAGACACTGAAGTTGAAAACAAATATAGACTGATGAGAAAATTTGCATCAGTTCAGCCTTCACAACCTTGGAAGGGTGCTTTGAGGCTAAGGAGTGGAATACAGAGATAAGTGCCAGACGTTGAGGAGGCACTGTCTACACATTTTCCTATTTCCAAGAAATCATTCTGTCAAAAACTTACATGCTAGCAATAACTATCATGACAATAACAACTTCAGTAGAGATAAACTTTGAGAATTACACTTTGGGAAAGAGAATATCATCTCTGCTCACCCATTCAGAGACTCCCTGCTGATTTCAGTGAGATTTTGAAGCTACTCCTAAACAAATTCAACAGCATTTCCTATTGAATGAATCCTGCCCCATATGTAACAGACAAGAAATCATGAGAGAGCCTTAAGATTCTACCTTGCAGTTTTAAAGGTAAATGCTCTGTTATCATTGGAGTGCCATGGATGTAAATCATTCAGTGGGAATGGAAACATTTTCCCTGTACACTGCACATGCAGAAAGCAGTTTCTGTAACACAAGTGAAAAGCATCCTAACCACCACAGCACTGTTAAAATCAGCTTCTTAGCTGAGTCAATAACAGAACAAGAAAAAAAAAAAGGAAAGAAAAGGAAAGGAAAGGAAAGGAAAGGAAGGAAGGAAGGAAGGAAGGAAGGAAGGAAGGAAGGAAGGAAGGAAGGAAGGAAGGAAGGAAGGAATTTGAAAGGAACTTAGTTATGAGTAGCATCATACTTTCATTCAAGAAAAAATACCAGAAGAAACACTATTTTCTCTTGGTTTTCCATTGCAGTTTTACCCGAAAGAAGGCAAGTGACTTACTTCTGAACCTTCTCATTGGCCTCCTTCAAAGCCTCCAAGGCCTTCTGAAGCTTCAGCTCGGTGTCCTGCTGCTCGGACTGAGATTGCTGCAGCTGAGCTGCCAGGTCCTTAAGCTGGCCATAGGTAATGGTCACAATGTCGTCCCTGTCTTTCAGGCCACCTTCAGAAGTAATGAAAGCACAGTGAAGCCAGTCATTCAGGCTCACTCCTTGAGACACAGGTTTGTGTAAACTGGGGAAACAAAAGCATACACACTTCCTTAGGTTTCAGCATAACACTGAACTGCAAGAATCGTACACTCAGTTTAATTAATATTATCACATATGGATCTAGATAACAAATAAGTTCTGTTATAAATTATATATAGATATTATCTATATATAATGAAGTAAGTTCTGCTTCGAAGATGATGGAAAACAAAAAGAACATTTGATTTCCACAAGTGTCTTCTAAATGTATGTAACAACTAGCAGATGTTTAAAAAGCAAAAAGGTTATTACACAAAAACTTAAATAGTATTTTTCAACTGCAACATCTTCCCAATCACTTCATCACCTGCAGAAACAAGCTGTTAGTGTGATTTACATAAAGTTGAATTAGTCAGTGAATATTACTACTGTGTTATTAACTCATGTTGCACAGCCCTTTCTTTTAGCAAGCAGACAGATCAGCTACAGGGGGTTTATTTGAGAATTGCAGGTTTTTCAACATAATGAAAGGAATAAAAGTGCAACAATGTACAAACAAATGGACTATTCAGAAATATGAATCATTTGTGAATGCTAACCAATGCCAAAGCTATCAATAACTAAAGATGATAAGCAAAAAAAAGGATGTTGGACAGGCAGTTTACATGTAAGTCATGAGCAGAAATTCAAAAAAGAAGAATGAAGAAGACTGTGTATTGGGAAAAAAACTGTGAGCCTGTTAGATTGTGAATTATTTTCCAAGGAAGCAGCAGGTGTCCAACTGCCTGAGTTATTAAGGTACAATGCAAAAATCACATTAATAACTGACTCCCAGTGAAGAAGCCTGCACCAGAAGGCTCTTCATGGAATTGACAGTGATTTTTTCCCTCCTCTTCATAGTTACATTTTTATGATGAATTTTACACCAGTGAAAACGATAATGGTAGTACAAGAAACTCACGGAGCACATTTATAAAAAACAATGGCAGCAGGATATCATAATGAGCATGGTGTTTAGATAAATAACGTAAGTAATTTCAAGACAACTTTACAGATATCAGAAGCTGTTGCTATATTATGAGTATGAATTGATATCATCCTTTTGACTAATGACCATACAAACATCAAACGTTATTTCTGTGTGAATTTCTAGTAGCCGTGCAGACTAATTGCACTATTTGAGACACTCTGCATGTCAGCAGCTAGTATGCAATAGCACACTTTCTTCCTTCCCAAGGTATCTGTACTGAAAACATCCTTCTTTCTGTCAATCCATAGATGAAAATCATATACAAACTAAAATATAATACACAGGGACAAGCAAAATGTGAATAAGCTAATGGAAATCTAGAAGCTAAAAGGTCAGAGTGTTGGTATGTCATTACGTCTACTACCTGAGGTTGTCTGAAAATAAAGTGAAGAACCTTTTCAATTAAATGAAGACATATTGAAAATATAAATATTTATAAAGAGATATTAAAATCCCTAGAACAGTCTCACTAAAAATAAAATTACTTTTACAGTTGCACATAAAATTTATTGACTGAAGTTCTACTACGGTTGAGTGTTGATCACCATGGAAAAATACAAAGATATGCAAATAATGCTGAAAGCTGGGTAATGAAAAGCCAAACTGATGTCCAGTTCTTAAACACCTGCTACAAGAACAAAATGAAAACAAACAAACAAACAAAAAAGTCGCTGAGACGGTAATCTGTTCAGTGAATATATGGATCCCTGGTTTTCACACACACACACACACACACACACACACACACAAATAAGAATCTAAACCTAAAAATCCTAACATTTTCACACCAAATGTGACTTGTTTTTATTTTTTGGTTGTTTTTTCCTCTTTCTAGAACATATGAAAAAACAGAGCCTTTTATTTATATTCAAAATACTGTCTATGTCTGACTACAACTGGGCCCCTTCTGAAAGACTGGCTGTGAGCAATATAGCATGCAGTACACAGTTACATGTTTTAACTCTTAATGATTGCACCTGAGAGACAAATAGATTCTGATATATACATGATATATACACATTTTGTAAGCCAGCATGGCACCATGGTTGACAATCTTTTAAACCTTTTTTTCAAAAGCATAAAACTGCCAAATTTTCAAGAATATGTACTTTGCTAAAATGCTTTAGTCTGGGTTGATAATACTAATTTGAAATTCTTTCATTAATCTCCATAGGATTATTTCTTCAAAAAATGTTGATGTTATGAATCAAAAATAAATGAGAGTTCTATGCCTGGGGGTGGTTTACAAAAGCATTCAAACAGCTACTTGATTTAAGTAATTCACATTTTGATTATACAAAACCTTTTTGCTTACTCTGACATAACTGTATTCAAGCTAGGTCTGAGAGCTTCAATTAAAGGCTGCCTTTTCTGTGTCCAGGAGGAAGAAAAAGTCAAATGTGATGCTGTCATTTATGCAACTCCAACAGATAGCATGAAGTCCTCCCAAAGCCAGAGCAGTTTCAAGCCTGCTACAAATTGCACCAATTCTAACTGTTCCCAAAGGGCCTTAATACTGGCTGAAAGTCAACGGCATGAAGTGCTGCTCTTAAAACACTTCTCTCTTTTTGCCAGGCATACTTTTGCTGCAAGGTGAGAAATGCTTTTCCACCTGAAGCAATTACTGAATAACACACAGAAACCTTCTATCTAAAGGGAAAAAAAAAAAAAAAAAAAGTGGAAACCAAATATGCCCAATTTGTCCTCTCCTTCCACCTCATCCCCAATGATAAACATCTCTAGTGTCCCCAAGCACATGCAGATCTGATCTGTGGTGTTTTCACCACAAGTATCACTGACACTCAGGTTCTGTAGACCCCTCAGCAGCCAGCTCACACTCAGGTTGGTGTGGAAGAGGTCTGTTCATCCTGCTGCAAGCTCTCAAGGGTTGGGCAGCATGGAAATCTGGGAAATACCACCTCTGAGGTACTCATGGGAAACAATGCAATAAGACAAGATTTAAAAAGCCTATAACATCTAGAAGGACTTTGACATTTTGCTGCAAAGCAGAGGATATAAAATGATGAAGTTTGCATAACACATGAGTCAGTAGCCTGACAGCTGGTAGACAGGTAGCTAGATGGCATTGCCCTACCATAGACAAATATTTTATCAGCCTTCCTTCCTCCACAATTAAAAGAGTTAAGAGTACTGTTTTCTCTCCACTATAACCACCTAAACATCTTTCACTAGCTTAATCAATGGCACCAGCTTTGTTAGCACAGACTGTGTTGAGCACGTTATGTACAATGCAGACTGCATTTTGTGCATTCTTCTGATCCATCACAGTGTCACTATCTTAACTCTAGCATGAGCTCAGGCATCCTCTTTATATTACGTTCTTTCACCAAACTCAAGAATAAGCACATGTAGGACAGAGCCCACTGCTGATGTTCTTCCCTGTGTTGGCTGTTGATATAACCTTAGGGTTTTACAGGATAACATCTCAACAAATTAGCACTGATCATGCTTGCTCACGCCACCAAAATTAACTGCTTGTTAATCTGGATCCTAGGAGAACAGTAGACTGAGTTTCATCCTTCTCTGTTGAATTCATCTAGAGAAACCTGTGACCTGTACAAGGGTCCAAATAATGGGGCTGCTGTACGATTGTATGGGTTCGTTATCTGATGATCGCCCATCTCAGACCTTCCATTTTTAAACAAATACAAATCATTTGCCTCCTTGGATCTCAACCTTTTCACCTTTCCGTAAAAGCAATTGCATTAACTCGATGATCTCTGGAGGTCCCTTCCAATCCCTACAATTCTGTGATTCACTGCTGAAAAGAGACTTGTCATTGTTGAAACTGAAGTCAGATGCAGCACAGTTTGAATTCAGGAAAAACTAAATCCAGCACAATTTGATTTTAGGAAAAGTTAAATCTTCTGATGACATCAAGCAGCATTCTCTTTTGGATCTCATTTTCATTCTCCAGTGCACCTCCAGTACTCACACCATTCCCAAGTGTAGACTAGTCTGTGAGAGGTAGCAAAGACTGACAGCTCAAATGATTAAATAAGGTGTCCTTCTCAAGCTTGAAGGATTGCTGAGACATGTTCTCAGCAAGAAATAATTGGAAGCCATACTTTCATTACAAACTCTTTATTTCTACAGTTGCATGGTAGTCAGAAATCACCTCATGTAGCCAATGGGCAAACTGCTCAGATAGCACTGACTCGCATGTCAGCAATATGCACATGAGATTCAATATTACCCATTATTCCTCGCATTTACTATAGCATTGAATGGTCCAGGAAACCCTTAAAAATATCTTATGGGTGACTAACGCTTGGTTAAACAGAATCCAAGCAAAACATCCATACATGAAGCGGTATCCATAAGCAGAAGAAAGCATACTAAAGATTTTTGCATACCTTCAGATAGATGCAGACACATAGTTACTAGCTTGTGGCCAAGAAATGCTCCCGAATTTCCTGAGCTTATGATGCTCTCTTGCAGCAGCACATGGAGCAGGGCCCTCTATTTTAGTGAGAACTGTTGGTGATAGGTGGACAGTTGGACTGCATGATCTTGTAGGTTTTTTCCAACCTTGGTGATTCTATGATTTTCTCTGATTGATTAATGGAAGTCTGGCAGTTGATAACTTAGCATTAGCTTTTTTCACACATACATCTACTCTCAAACAGAATGCATCTGAATTTACAGAAGAGACTTGGATATGTTCTATGCTTTAATCCTAAATATTACTTGATACTTGTTAACATGAATAATAAAATAACAAGATTTCACAACAAATCTGTATTAATTGCAAGGCACATATCAACAGGCTATCATTTTTTTTCCCCATGAATTAGGCGATTGTGTTTTCAGCATAATAGCAGCAAACTACGATCTACATGGCTCTACTACCTACAATAGTAGATACTCCTCAGTTTTATTTAGCTATATGTTATTCCTACAGTCTCGCCATAAAATGCTCCTGTCATGTTCTGACAGCAAATTAGCTGTATTAGTATATTTTAGCCTAGCATTCACTGAGAGAGACTATTCATTTGTGAAGCCTAAGATCACTACGAAATTAATCTAAAATTTTATAAATAATTTTATTTTGTATAGTGCTTAACCACACTAGAAGTTACAAGAAATAATTTTACTATCTTTTATCTTCTCTTTATTGCCAATTTATATGCTTTGGCCATTCTTAAATATTTGCCAATGGCTTTAGTTAACAAAATAACATTAACATTGTATTTGTAATACTGCAGTTATTCCCCACAGTAATAGATTGTTTAGGTAACACTGCAAATACAGAGGAAACCTTATCTATTAATCGAAGATAGAACTGGCATCAAGTCATCGGGAGTGACCTCAGTTTGAATATAAAGGATGTTTAAGATGATGCCAAAAGCTCCATGCTTCACAGCATGCCACAGAACCCTGAATGCTTCCCTGGCAAGTGCTCACCCCATGGCTGTGATGCACTGGGCCTGGAGGTGGGCAGAGAAGCCCCAGAGACATGAGCTGCTTTCACCCTCCCAACTCCTGGGCTCTCCAGTGGCTGCTGAAGGCTGCTCCACAGGTGGCTGAAGAGGTGTGTGAGAGGTGGTGCAAAGCCAGCAGCGTTGGCCAGTAGAGAAAAGGCCCGTGTCTGGGATTTGCACCCAACCTTGGTGGAATAGCGATGGAGGATTATGGCTTAACTCCTGATTGGAGTGTTTTACTTTTCATGCTTTGAGTTTGTTTTTGATCACATCAGTTTTAAGAACGGTCTAATTTTTTTCCAAAGCTAAATATAATTAAGAAAGCAGTAATTCTGGTTACACATTGAAATAACAGAGCTTTTGGTACGTCACCTAAAACAGGTAGAAAACAGTCACAGTAGGTATTGTTTGTCCCTTTTTTGATGATCTCTGCCAAGAGCTCCATTCTGAGCACTCTCCCTTACATGGTTTTGTGGGATAGATGGACATAGGTCTTCACAGCAGGCTTGCCAGGACAAGCTTGTACAGCTATGTGCATCTAACCCCAGCCAGGTCTGGCAGGCAGCCTCTGGGCTCTCGCTGACTTCACTGCACTTGGCAGAACAAGTGTGTAGCTGGCCTGAGCTGGCCTGAGCCTCCTGTCTCCAAAATGCCAACCATGGAAATCTTTCCTATTGACAAAGAATGTGCACATTCAAGGGTCAGGCATTTCAGCTCCAAGACTTAAATAACATGCCACTATAGTTTGAATTCTGATTTGCCTGCATAACTAAGAAAATCTAATAGATCTCTTTGTTAGGTGTTACACATGTAGCTAGGGCTAATTTGGTTTGTGCCTTTAGTTTCCTTTACTGCTTCTCATTGGTAAGGATAATGGCTTCTGATTTCCATTTTATCTGAGTGACTACACATAAACTATGTTATTTGGAATAGACAAAATCCTTCTGCAAAAAGTACTAATATTGTTGTATCACCCCTTGAATTAGATAAACTGCAGCAATTCAGATGGAACAAATAAGAATCCTGACCCTGAAAACTGACACAATCAGTGGAGCATCCATACAGTAGAAAGTGATACTTCATATATACATTCACCAATATACCTATAAATGTATATATACACATAAAATAAATCTGATAGCACTGGTATAGACTATAACAAGGCATTGGAATCACCTGAAAACAAGCTCAGTGTAATGACTTTGTGCTGTTGACTTTTATTTTTGTCTCCAGGGAATATTGTTTACTTTGCTTTAAAATTTATATGAGTCATTTTGTTATGTGCCTTTTTTTAATTAGTTTGAAGGAAACAGTCATTCGAGAAAGAGAGCGGAAATCAATTCTGATTCGATACTGATAGCTACTGTGCGATGTAAACTGTGTGTTCTTTTTAATTAAATGTAAACACGTTCCGTTCTAAAGTCCAGCAGTGATGACAACAACTACTAGAAAGGATTGCTTAAGCCCTGGTCAACTGATTCTTGTGAACCTTTTGTTCATACCGTAGGTAAGCTTGTGCAATCTGTCGCAGAGTGAACGCCAGTTGTAACTGACTTTATTTTAGGTCATCTTCAGAGAAAAGACTTGACAAGAATGTGGAGCGCTCTGTAATACCTCAAGTTATTCATTAACTATGTCCTTCTGATAGCTAATCAATAGCTCTGCATGGAGCCAAACACACTGCACTGAACTGCCCCTCTTCCAAAAGCCAAGTCTTGGTAAATATTTAATGGCAGTAAAGGTGTTTTTACTGTTATCAATCTGATATGTTAAAGAACTCTTGAAAGAAACTCTATCTTGTTTCTTTCTGCATAAATAATTTGTTCAGTTAAAATTTTAGTTTTATACAAAAGTACTAAAATGCTTTTAAATCAAGACTTTGAACACAGAATTTGTAGTTTCAATCTCCATGTAAAAAAAAAAAAATAAAATAAATAAAAAAATCAGTTATTTCCTTGATAAAATGCCAACTAGAAATATACATCAAGGAACCCAGCCCTTTATACTGTAGTAGTAAATACTGCGCCAGACTCTTTCAAAACCTGTTATACTAGTGCACATTTAAGATTTTCTTACAAGGCTTCAGTTTCTATAAAATTCCTAGCTCTTGCTTACATCAAGAAGACCTTCAATTTCTAGCCTCTTTTCACCAGGGAGAAACCCAGCTTTTTAAGATTGTTACAACAAGATTCAGACACTTTTCGTTCCCCTGAAGTGAATATTCCCATCTTGAAGTAGATACAGACTCAGCTAATGAGTTTTATTAGGCGTTTTTTCCATTTTGTATTTTTCTGTGCAGAGCAGCTTGTCCAGATAATAGATAAGCACTTTCATCCTGATAGTTTAGCACCTAATGTGTGTACGTACCCCTCTGCCCCAGCCAGGGAGGGTCCAAATGTCTCCCAAGGGACTTAGATAGGATTACTCCATGCCTAATGTCCCAGCACAGAGAAGTCTCCTGATCCCCTCTACCAGCACCGTCTTCCAGACTTTTCTGCGTGATTCAACTCCACTATGAGCATAAGTATTTTGAAGAAACTGATTCAGCATTGGATCCAAGCTTTTTCTTGGAAAATAATATGGGAATAAAACATTGATAGCATTTCAGCTTCCAAAATGTGAATCACCATAAATGTTTTCCCAGAAGTATAAGCACTATTATTTTCCCCAGTGTTTAAATGGCCTCTTTAGTGCCTATGATGCTATTCAATGGATTTTCAAAAAAAAGATCAGAATAATAATTCCCTAATGCTGGCACAGATAAATTGGACAGCTAGGAGTTTTCAAATCAATACTACTTGTCTCTGATGAAAACAGTATTAATTAAAATCATAAAAGCAAATAAATCAATCTGAAGTAAAGTTCATGGTACCATCCAGAAATGACCAGCTGAAGAGAGCCTGTTACTAATAACCATAGGAAATATCTGTATTTAATACAATGTTATCTTTATAAATAATACATGATTGTGAATTTTATGGCTGTCCTGATTTGCTATTGTGATCACATGGCTTAACTCCCCCACTGAACCAGAAAACTAAGAGGCAAGTCTGTTTCGGACACAGGGCAGAAAGCCAGTCCTGCCTTCCAGCATAGCCAGGAACATCCAGCTGAGTAGATGGAAGAGAAGTGTCTCTCCAGGAGAAGGCAATTAAAAGAAATAAAAAGAATGGAAACGTGTTTCAAAGATGGAATAACTAAACACATTTGGAATTTGAGAGAGTGATGATCTAATGGATGAGCTGAGTAGCCCTAAAGCTAGAAACTCTCACTGTAACTGACCCGGGAAAGGGATGCACACAGGGTTTGTCCTCTTATCATTACTTTTTTGGCGAATGATCTTTGAATGTCATTTTTAAAAAATTAAATAAATGTGTGCTTTTGCTTGTTTGTTTTTCTTTTTGTTCTGAGTATACTTCCCTGCTGCCCCAGAAAAATAGTGTATTTAAACAGTTTTGTCTGATTTTTCTCACTAGAGTTACCGAAAAACATGAAGCAACTCTGAACATAGAGGAACAAAATGTTCTGTGCTCCAACACATGCCTGGCTGTGGGAACCAATGTGCCAGGAAATGAAGTATGCCAATGAACTCTACATGACTGTGCCCAGCACATGGCTTCCTCACTCTCTTGGTACTTAGACCTTTCTGAAATGGCTGCTGAGTCACCAGGGATCTGGTGCTGCAGGCTGAGAGCCTTCATCCAGACTGGCACTGACTGGTGTCTACCTTAAAGCTATTGCAGCTTCTCCTCTACAAAAATGAGATTCGCTTGGGGAAAGCAGTGTAGAAATACATCTAGCAAGTTGCCTCCTGAATGCCACATAAATGACATAACAGCAGTGTATCGCTACTCAGTAAGCCATGCCTTGCCTAGCTGCAGCTGCCAAACCTTGTTCATATATAAATCATATATCTCCTTGGGCAGTTGAGAACTATGAAACAAGGCAGTTAAAACGATGGTTTAAATGATAAAGGGAACGCCTGAGAAATTTAATACCGGGGAAGTCTGCTTCTCTATTGTACCTGTGCTTACTGGGGTGATGGGGCAGGCTTGTCTGGGCCATTCTCCCTAGTACAAAACAAGGACACATGCTGTGGAATGATTTAGTAGATTGGAGATCAGAGCTCTGTCTTGAGTTCCCTCTTCTGTTTCATGTCTTCTGTGTGGCACAGAACAAGTCACAACATGCTCACCTCAGTCTGCCATGTTGAAACTGGAAGTTAAGTGCCTTTCCCTCACCACTTCTCCTAGTTAAATTCTAAGCTTGTGGGCCCAGGATTGCTTCCTGTTACATATGCGTGCCACATTTAGAAACCTGATGCCTTAATCTTGGTTGAAGTCTCAGCACAGATTTACAGTATTCATGGGAAGATACAAAAGAGGTAATTAATACTATGTGCATGTTGGCAATGCACATCAGCCTGGTTAACCTTAGGAGACAGATCCAGGTTTGGGACCTGCACAGAGGAATCTCTGCAGCTTCTCACAAGGAGGCAGTTCCTGCCTTCCTGTTGTGGCTTAAGCAGCCAACGCTACCACAAGGTGTGAGCAGTGACAGCAGTCTCCCCTCTGCTGTGAGCCCCAAAACTGTGTTACCCAAGGATGTCTCTTGCATCCTCCTAAGTGAAAAGACCATTGGCAGGAAGGGCCTATCAGAGGGAAGCTGAATAATATCATTCTTATTGAAATGTGAGGGATGAGACTGGATGCTACTAGAGAATGATAATTGAAGAGGAAGCTCAAAAGGGTAAGGGTTGGAAAGATACTAAAAAGTGATGCTGAGTTGATTTCTTTATCCTAGAACTCTTAAATCTGCTTCCTCACTTCTCTCTTCTTCTATCCTCTAGAGTTTTAACCACTGGGCTATTGAAATAAAATCTGTGAAAGAGTAACATTTCTGTGTCCTTTAACTCAGTCTGAGCAAAGAAGAAAACACCAGTGGTAACTTCATGAGGCAGAAGTTCATGAGAAAAACTGCAGCTTTTTCTTTTTGCCAGCATATAATTTCTCCATAGCCAGCAGGTAAAAGTGAATAATTGTAGCAGGAAACAAATTGGCTGCACTAAACCAAAGATCTAATTATTTTCTCAGGACCTGACAAGGAAAATGAATGAGTATGAAAGTTCTTGTGAAATCTAGCCAGTACTGAATTCAACAATATTTGATTCATATTTTCATTTTTTTGGACAGGACAAGATAATACACTATACTAATACATGTACATTGAGTAGCCTGTTCTTCTCTGACAGGAGCAGTGAACTGCTCAAGAAAGAGAACTAAATTCTTACATCTCAAAGACAGTAGTTTTTGTTTTACTGTCACACAGTAGAAGTATATGACTCTTTTGGTTAAAGATGATAAGGAAAAAGAGCTAAATGGAAGAACAGGTAATTCTGTAACTCATCCAATTGACATTAGGCTCAGACTCTAGAATCTTACAGAATCTGACTGAAATAAATAGATTGCAATTAATTAGACAAACCTGGATAAAATAAAGATCCTGTCTAGCTCAGAAGGACAAGGAAAAAAACCAATCTGAAAGGTATTACCTATCCTTCTCCCCACTCCTTTTGTGTAAGGCACAAGTGAGGGATAAATTCACAGCACTCCTCCCTGGTGAGTCCTCCCACCAGTTCAATTCTCTTCAGTGACAGTGGAAGTCATTTGTACATTTCCTGTTGAGGACTACGATGTAGCCCTGTGAAGAAAGACCTGAATTAATTGTATTAAGAAGCTAAAGGCTGAGGCCAACATTAGGTGTCTACAGCATTCTCCACGTCTATTACAAAATAGTTCCTGAAAATCTTCCACCTTTCTCTGATGTACAGAAATAGAACACTAGAAGGGGAAGAACACAAGAAAATATTGCTTTTTACATTCAAAAAGAGGTGTAGGTTGCAGTTTCTTCAATAGCTAATGAAACAAACAAATGGAAAACCAACAACCACAAAAAACAAAACAAACGAAAACAAACAAGCAAACAAGAATAACAACAAGTAATCTAGATATCTGAAATTTTGGTCTAAAATTTTTTTTGAGCTTACCTCAGTGACCACAGAATAGGTATGAAACAAACCTTTCACGATAAATTGTGAATGCATAGTACACAATTTTTACCTTAACGAGATACATAAGACCACAGCATCTGAATCAAACCTATGATATGCCTCTAAGTTATTTTCTCATGGACTGTGGATGAGAGGATGTCATTCCTCTGTTTAATCAGGAGTTAAAGCCTGTACAGTAATTCCTTATTTTCACAATATTCCTTCTGACAAAGATAACAACCGTAAGAATGGTTCCCAGCTGGCTAAACCTGACATACAGGTTTTGTTAATAAAAAAATGCATGACTTAATTAATGAAACGGATCTATTAAGACTGTCCCCCAATCTCCTACAGTGGCCCCACCTACAGCTGAACTTCACATGACCTATCTTATGCAAAAAGTATTGTAATAACTTGCACAGGAAGTTGGGGTAGAGGAAAGGTTGCTATGAAGAAAAACTATGACTCAGAGATGCATACAATGCCCCTACAGGAGAAAGCTTAGTATTTCCACTTTTACTCAATGTTTTCTTTTACAATGAATAAATAATTGAAACGATTTTGTTAAGCTGTGTAAAATTATTTCATCAAGAGTAATTACGTTTGATCTATTAGCACCTGATACTATCTATTGTCTAAATTGCCTGCATTCAATCCACGAATAAAGTCAACAGTATTAACGTCCATTATTGAAGCATTAGTTGAGCAAAAATCATTTTGAAGTATTTTACATTACTGTAATCTTCCTTCTGGATAATGTTTGGAAGAATTATCATTATATCAACATCTTCTCAACCTTTTTTCAGAGGCGTGTTTTAATATAAGTTTGCAAACTCAGGATCTTTAAACTCACAGTTTACCTGTTACGTTCTGGCAAGCATAAATCTGCAGCAA
Source organism: Tympanuchus pallidicinctus (assembly GCF_026119805.1). Taxonomy (NCBI): domain Eukaryota; kingdom Metazoa; phylum Chordata; class Aves; order Galliformes; family Phasianidae; genus Tympanuchus; species Tympanuchus pallidicinctus. Next base: position 36,319,557 of record NW_026294747.1, on the reverse strand, counting down.
TCTACTCATTTTACATGCTTCTCTGTTCCTGTCTAGCTGTCCCACACTAAATGGCTATCCAAATTCAACTCCATCAACTTTGGCAGGCTCAACACCTCCTTTGCTAAACCAGTTTTTTTTTTTTTTTTTTTCATAAAGAGCTGCAGTGTTACAAACAGAAAGAAGGAACTCTGCAACCCTTCTAAAGCAAAGTTATGTACATATATTCATTGATTTCACCAAAAAGATCCTTAAATGTGAAATAATACAACTGCATTCACCTATCTAGAAAGCAGATATATTTTTCTGTCTTGCAGCATCATTTCAAAGGATTTCAAGTACTTTCTGTCTTTTAGTAGAGGAAATATTATGAACTATTTGAGATCACATTTTTACTTGAAGCAATGAATGCCACAGTCTTCTCCAGAATAAAAAGCTACTTTCTCTCCTTGGAATAGTAACTTTACAGTAATTTAGAGGAAGCAGGAGAAACAGTTGGTCATTAAACATTAGATGTATTAATGAGGCACTCACAGTATATCGTTTGTCTGGAAAAGGCAGTTCTGTACTTGCATTTTAGAAGGACTGCTGGAATACAATAGCTACTGTGATAAATTTAGGTTTCCCTCACTTAACTTTTAGCAGAATCTAATAAAGAAAACTTAAATTGATGTATTTTCCAAAAATGTATGAGTAGCACTATTCACATCTTACAGCTAGGGTAATCGAGAGGCAAAGAAAAAACATTCCAAAAGAGGCCCTTCACTTTCACTCCCCAAATGGAGACTTTTAGGATTTGATATTTACAGGTTTCAGGACTTGCAGGTCCAGATGAAAACAATGCTAAATCCCAAAACTCAAAATAGAATCCCCCCAAAAAATTTTGGCAGCATGTAAAAATCACCCACTACTCCAGATTCATGTCACTCTGGACATCCTGCTCAGTTCCTGGAATTCTCAGGCCTGAGTATGTATGCACATGGAGCACTCTGAGGCATTTTCTCATTACCTTGTATTTGGAAACAGATCTTGTAGGGCTCTGGAAAATGATCCAAAAGTGTCACAGACTATGCGGGATGCTGGTTTGCTTAATACAAGGGTTCATATGATTCCCTGGAGTACAGGAAAAAGTGACAAATAAGATGTGCAGACCCAGGAGATATAAGGGCTGCTCCAAAAGTAATGCCTTCTATTTTATTTTGTTGGTCCACAATGTCAGAGGTGGTGGTATGGCAGTAGAGGTTGAACCGTTCCACCAATATTCCATTACATTTTGGTGTTGTTGTGTGACAGATGGCAGCGGAGGGGCAATCTGACAAAATGGCATTAGACATGAAGCAAAGGTGTGCCACTGAATTCCTCCATGCAAAAAACATGGCACCTGTTGACATTCATTGACACTTGCTGAACATTTCTGGAGACCAAACAATGAATGTAAGTGCATTGAGGTGGTGGGTGGTGCATTTCAGCTACGGTGATAGTGGCATGAAAGCCAAGCCATGAAGAATCCATACACCGATGAAGATTTTTACGAGTGCGGCATGCAGGCTCTTGTTTATTGCTGGCAAAAATGCTGCAATTTCTATGGAAAGAAATAAGAGGCATTGCTTTTTGGAGTGACCTATGTATAAACGAGAGACAATTTCTACACAGGAAAATGAACTGTCTTCTCCCAATACACTATGAATCTCTTCTTTTTAGTCTCCTTTCCTAGTTCTTCAGGATCTATCAAACCTAAAAAAAAAAATAATTTTTTTTAAGAAGACTTTGTGCACCACCTTATTCAGAAGATCTGACTTGTTTAAGTGGTTAGGTCAACTCTGTAAATTTTAGGAAGCACAATCAAACAATAATAGAAAGTATCAGGACCACACCAGAACACAAAATACTATAAGAGAGTCCAGGGTAAATATATCTGTTTTTAAGGAATTCCAGAAAGGGAGACATCAAGAGAAGGAGCTTTTAGTACATTCTCTTGTCTTCTGTGACCTACAGAACACAACAGGGAAAACAACCTCTTAGTTTTGTTGGAAAAAAAAAGTTCATACAAATTTCGAAGAAGAAAAAACTATTCCTACAACTGTATGTTTTCCAGCAAGAAAATGACTCAGTTCAGAAGTTATTTCTAAGAGTATATATGATGGGATTGTTTTGATGGGCAAAACCTTTGGGAAACACAAAGCAAGTATTTTACAACAAATGGAAGAAAAATAGCAGCCCGATAAAATTATCAGAATCCAAAATCTGCTGTATGCTTACAAAAACAGTAACACTTTGCCTGTACTTAAAACAAGAAAAAATAATCACTAGCTGTTAATGCTGAAGCAGAGAAAAACCTTCAGAGAGAGACTATGGGAATGTAAAATGGAGTATGACATTCTCCGAGTAACTGTGGTGTGTCTGGGGATAGAACTTCAGTCACCGGCCCCATCAAGTACTGACAAAAGGAATGTGAGAACTGTTCCCAAGGTGAAAAAAGACATGCTGAACAATCTGACTAATGGGATCACACTGAAGCTAATGAGATCACTGAGACTTGCTTTGCTTCCGTTGGTGTATGTAAAAACTGACAAAAAAAAATCCTCTTTTAGCTAGCAGTGGGTTAAATCTTGACGGATTTTTGAGAGATTGGGAAAAGGAGTGTATCTTCAGATTTTCATGTAGAAAGAGTTTATGAGGCAAAAGCACTTTAAGTTCAGAAGTTTACAAATTTGTGAGAGGGGTCTTTATTGGAGAGAGAGAAAAAAAAAAGAAACAGAAGGCTTGGACTTGTTAATATCTTATTGAACAGACATTTACTGCTACTGCCCTGACATACATATGCAGAGGCTACAGACACTTTGCGTTTGCACAAGCCCCCAGTTGCTCTCTCTCATAACCCTGCTGCAGACAATAGAAAAAACCTGATTGCACCGAAGCACCAAACCATCTACGGCACATTCATAATTTACAAGCACTGACAAGACTCAGGGATGCTGCAAATAATACTACTGACTTCTAGAAGCAGTAGAAAATTTGCTTAATGAGTTAGTATCTTGGTTATGGCATGCTGAAGGTATCCTGGAGACAATGCTAGACCAGCTCACAATGTTTTTACAAATAAAATAGAACAGGTCCAAATGGCCAAGCATTGGTGGTGTCATTTAATTCAGTAAGTGACTAGTTGTCCAAGGTGGTACTCGCAGGTCCCTTCCCAGCTTCCTAAATGCAAACTCAGGTGCCTGAGCTTATTTATTCAACACCAAAAATTTTGGCCCCGCTATTTAAAACACAGATCTGCCGGGAGGCCTCTTGTAACTGGATTTTTTTTAAAGCCTTGTATTATTGAATAGATACTGGCCCAAGTCCAATCTACAACTGCAAATCCAAAGAAACAGCTCAGAGCAAACCAGCAGCCTTATTAGCTTTTAAAGATTTCATTTTCAAGAACTCAAGACCCTTTATTGACTAATGAAAGGTTGGGTCCCCAAGCCCACAGACTGATGTTGCTTGGAACATATTTTAATCATTTTGGAGTGCTAGCAGCCATCTGTCTAAAGAGCTTTGATTGCAGAAATACACTCTGAACTGCAGCTTCTTCTGACTCCAAACCCTTTCTGAAAGCCAAACGGAATCCATAGGCAATGCAACTTTGAGATACAATTCAAGGCCTTGTGATGTGATAAGGCTGCTTTTATTATTTAGCACATCATTCAGTTTAATGATACCACAGATAACAGATACACTAAAAAGATACTATTGTCATCTCCTATCTTGTAACAGTAAAATCCAACTGTGAGCTCTCTTTGTTTCTACCCGACACTTCTTTCTATGTTACTTTCAAAGAACAAAATGAAGGTAAATGAAATAAAAAGGTTGATAAAAATGATAAAAAAAAAATCACAAACAAGCATTCTTTCTTTTTTCACTACTTTCCTCCTTTGTTTTGAAAAAAATATACAGAAGGGAAGTAAACATATCCCAAATAAACTACTATATTTACAGTATTGTCTTTTGGCTTTTGGGCAGATAATATTTTCACACAGTAATCTAGTCTGGCCAGCACTGAATACAAATTTACATGGGAAGAGAGAGATCCTTTACAGTTACAATATTCATGATAGTATTTGCAAACATTTTGCACAGTTACCCTAATTATTTCCTGTAAAATTCTTAAAACAATCTGGGCACCTCATAGCCTACTTTGTGGTGACCAATTTTTTCATACTAGTGTCTACCACAGATACGTGCTGTGGACTCCACAAGCTCAGAAGCAAAAACATCAAGCATAAAACAAAAATGTTGAAATTATCAGAGCCAAGAAATTTCTTTCAAATATGAAAGCAGCATCCCTAAGAACTGGTATGTGGTAAGACCGCATAAAAATGCCTCTCCTGAAGACAGAACAGACACAGAGATATATTCTGTGTGGCAGTCCATGACTTCATTTGATTTAATTATAAGCAGTCCCATTGGTTTGCACCTTGAGATTACAGGACATGCTGAGATTAGATTCTTTTACTCCCTTAAGACACACCAGGTACCAAAAGAACATGGTGTTACCACATACTGCAATACTGTATGTCTCACTTCAGTAGCCCTCGTGCTAGCTTTATTCACTGCGCCCTCAGGCTTGATAGGGGCTTTGTTTCAGTTACTGAAGAATGGGAAATTAAGAAACAAAACCCCTATCAAGCCCGAGGGTGCAGTGAAAAAAAATTCTTTGTGATCCCCAAACAGGCTTTAAAACCCACTGCAACTTTAAAATAAAGTTCAATTATGTTAGCTAAAGGCAGCAAAGTTTTCAACTGCAGATAGGAGAGCAGAGCCTATGTGCTCATCTCTGGGATTTTTCAGGCTGCAGTATGACAAGACGTTCTCCTTTAGCAGTTAATAGTCTCACCTGTTAGTGCTTGTTGCTGCTTCTGTGTCACTGCTAACCATCTGATCTGTGTTGCCAGTGAATACATTTCTGGGTGGTCATGTCCAATCTGAATCATTGGTATAGTACAGGTGAAGGGAAGATAAAAACAAGATATGAAGTGTCTCCAGTTGGGAAGGAAATGTAAAGTCACTAGGAAGTTGACTGTATGCTTGGCCTAACTTCCTCCTTGCCCTTGTGTGGCTCTTCTTGTCTAGCTCACAGCCCCTCTGCCAGGAGACAGTGATGCTGCACCTCTGCATACATATGTTCTTGATGGTGGTGGAAAAAGCTATCAGTGTGTTCTGGGACACTTTTTCTTCCTCTCATGACAGTATGAACTTCAGCTTTGAATTGAAAAGCATTATGAACATATTGTATTTTATTCAAATATTTCAAAGGCTTAGAATTGTGCAAATCACAGCAGTGCCATTTCTTTACTGGAAAACTGACGGAAATCATCAAGTCCATTCCTATTTCTACAATTAAAAATGACAACCATCACACCTGTGCTGGAAGAATTATCTGTACTGGAGGAGCAACACAGCATTACGTAATTTTGGACACAATATTAAAAGCCTTCCACTTCCTAAGCACAGACCCCGGTCTCATTAGTTAGCAGAGCAGCTTGTGGATGGAGTGTAAAATTGGACACCTTCCAGGGAGAGGCATCAGCAAGATAAGCTTGTAGCAGCTTAACAAAACCTCTAACTTTCAAAAAACTAAACAAAAAAAAACCCAAAAAACACCCAGCTGAATAGAAACACTATCTTGCTCTCAGCTCTCAGCATTGCAGGTAAGCAGTCCTGTAGCTTACATTCTGCAATAGGCAGAGAGAACACTTCTTTTCACACCTGAATTCTGACTTGTTTCCTAAATGAAGTTTTCCACTGACTCAACTGGGAGCAGGGCTAAGCCCAAGAAGTAATGTTATGTCTAGCACTGCCTAAAAATTTTTCATGTGGAAAGTCTTCTCAACAAACAAATGTTTTTCTATTGGAAGAGGTAAATTCCAGTGAAAAAAATATGTTGGCTTCCTGTGGCAAATTTCTGAGAGAAAGTTTTCCTTTCACCTTCAGATTTCAACTTCAAATGCTATTTTCTTTCAGTTCATCAACAGAAGAGAACTGAACCAGAACACAAGTCAAAATAATCTTTTTTTCCCACTGAATTGAAATTTTGGCATAAAAACATGTCATGTGAAAAATCAACAGAAAATAAATGGCATTTAAAGTCCTTCTGACAATGTTATGACTTTATTCCTAAAAACCATATTTATAACGAAAGAAATTCCCTTTAATACACCATTTGCAGGGCAAGTTGAATTCTCTTTGTTGTAGTTTTAGATTTTCTTCTAAACTTTTCATGGGAAAATTTGTCTTCCAAACGGCTCCGACTACACAACTTTTCTGTATTTCTTGCTTCAAAGAATGCTCTCTTTTTTTTTATTTTTTATTTTATTTTTTAAATCCTGTGTCTGTTTTCTTTCTCTGACTTTAAAATAAGAGCACTTTTTGATAGACTATACGTATCTAAAAGTATGACAGAAAATGGTAATACTTTGTTTCGTACAAATAAAGCAGCTGAAGAAATTAGGGAGTTGGACTAGATGGTCTTTAAAGGTCCCTTCCAACCCAAACCGTTCTGTGATTCTGATTAGTGATGTGATTCATCCATATTCACCCAGTGTTTAAATTGCACAATCAGAACATATAGCTTCTAGTCACACACCCTTTCTATGAAGGAAAAGATTTTACCATTCTACAAATGCTCTGTGTAGATTTTGAACATTCTTTTTCAAGTATACACTTGAAAAGAAGTATATACTTCAGATTAACACAGAATTGCTATTAACTTCACTGAACTCAATACCCTAATTTTTACAAGTATGTCTACAGTAGTATATTTTGTATTAACAATTAGCTCCAAACTACCAGCTGGTTGCTTGCAGGTAGTTATTCCAGAGCCTTTAAATCTTCCTTCCAGCAATTCCACTTTATTAAGCTTTAACAAATTTGAAAAACAATTCCTAGAAACCGCTAGCTATGCACTTATTCCGAAAAGTACAGAACAAAATTACACTTCTTACACTTTTCAGCTCACTGCAAAACTGAGAAGGCTAGAGCAGAAAACCACAGAGAACCCAGGTGAAACAGAGGGGGAAGAGAATCAGCCTGAACCAGGAACAGCTGCTAACAGAAAGTCAGCTGCGCAGTGCATACAGAGTCACAGGACCATGGCAGCGTCCACTGGCAAGGAATTCCTTTCTGTCAAGCAAATCTGTGCTCTTAGAGAACAGCAGAAAGTCATCTAAAGTCTATCATAGCAAAACTGACAAGGTAATTGTTGTTTCAGTTCAAGTTACCCCACAGAAGTAGGTAGGAAGAAGTCTGTGCAAGTCTGATGAAATACACCATAATCCAGTGTGCAGTGCTTCTTGCTTTAATGTTGTTGGCACAACATGGGGCTGATCAGTCCACAGAAAAATTAAAAACCTGGAGAAGGTTTGCCAGTATAACACACCCACTGACAGAAGCAGTAGCAGACTCAGCCTAGGGCACAGTACGAGTTAAAACTGCATCAGAGAGCATGTAAAGCACTTCAGTCCATACTCATGCTGCCCACATTCCTCCTCAGATTTGCTGCTTAGTGTTTCCTATTGGCAAAGCGCCTCTGAAGGCCAACAGCCAGCCAGTGGAAAAATTAGGCGCAAAGTTTTCATTAAATGTAGGTCAGACCAATCCTTGCCTGAGTCAACAGCAGCATAAGGCAAAGCAAATGCTTGACGTCCACCCCAGGCTGCAGGGATGGCATGGGCTAGCTTGTTCCACCAGCAGTGGGGATCTGTGGCAGTGCAGTGCTTCCTCTCTTTCTCCATTTTTATAAATCATGAAAGCTGAGAAGGAAATTATTTTTCCATGCTGCAACATTTTTTCCCAGTGATGGGAAAATTTTCAAAATCATGTCAGGGCAAAAACAGAAACTTTCAAAACTTTTCTGTGTGCGTGCGTGTGTGTTTGTCTTAATGAATGAAAGAGCATGCTGATGGCTAAAATATTCCATTGGGAGGCAAAAAAAGAAAAACACCATCCTTCCAAACAGGTTCAGACACTGCTCTGCTTTTTCACTGCCTGCCACATAGGTGCTGTAAACACCAAGCTTATGGTCCATGCTGGAGTCTCTCTTTACTATTCCTCTTCTGGGCAAATGATCAAGTGTTAACTGGAGTATGCACGACGATCTGGTCTGCCACACTTCCAAGGAACTCCTTATCTACTGATTATTGAAGTCAGACTCTCTGGCAATCATTGCTAGAAAATGAAGCAACTACAGAAGGAAAGAATAACCAATTGCAGGCTAGAGAACATGAAGTCTGAGGATGGGGTGAAGGGAAGAGGACAATAAACCCATTAAAATGTGAAATACATATGGATTACAGAGCAGGACTCTGTCGTCTGCTCACCTGCACCTAGACACTGCAGGTTGTAGCCATCTCAGCAGCCCTGGTAACACTTTACATAACTGCTTTGACAAAGCAGAGCAGCCAACTGATCCACTTTCCTCTCTTCAGCTATCTGATCCAGTTTGTGAAACAGTCCTCTGGGTGCTGCCTTCTCTTGCACCCACAAATTGACTAAAATTCTCTGAAAGCCCCACAGGTCACTCAGAGAAGGTGGGATTTTAACCAATCTGATAAAAGTAATACAGAAAAAAAAAAGCCAACATTCTCAACCGATTTCAGAACTCTGGTTCGATGAACAGGAAGAATACATACACAGAAAAACAAAGCTAAATTGTCATTCAGTGAATGTCCAAATCTCCCACAGAAATCTGTGGGACTATGTAGAGAATAAACTAAAAAATATAGCTTGGGTAGTACATGAGTTTGCTTTGTTTTACGTAGTAACAAAAGACAAACAAAGGCTTAGTGTTCCCTTACAGAGACGTTTTCTGTATGTTGAGCCATATCACATTGCAGAGAGTTAGGTTTCTTCTCACAAGAAGACATACCATACTGTCTCTCACTGTACAACGCATGCAAGCATCTCATCTCTGGTATAAAAAATAACCTCTCCTCTTCTTGGAAGAAGTGGGAAATTTGCTTAGCTCAAGATTTACTTTTGAAGATGGATGTCTGAAACTCCTGGATAAATGGAAGTTAATGTTGCACACAGAATACTGAAAACACAACTGTCATCTTCTCCTCTGATCTCCCCAAAATCACTCTTCAAAAACAGCACTCTTCTTAATGACTATAGCTAGCCACATTATGATGTCTGAATCAACTAAGACTGAGACTACAGTGCCAGAAAAACACTGAGCAGACAGGTTGAAAAGAGCAGGAAGATGAGTCAACAAATGTAACTGAAAAAAATGAGATGAAAACTAGCAATGAAAAGAGCAGTTCTTTGAGGTAAGCTGCAGTGGCAGGTGCTCAAGGTATCCTGCTTCAGCTGCAAAGGAAGAACTGAGATCACTCCTCTGAGCCAACAGCTGCAGCCTCACTCATCCCAGTGTGAATAGGTTTCATTTCATTTGGACTGGGAAGCTGGGCAGTAGAGCAGCCCCATCTCCTGCTACACATCCTATAAGCATGAGATAAATACAGCCTGGATAAATCTCTGAAAAAGAGGTGGCAAAACAATAAGGCTGAAATAAAGAAAGAGGCTTGAGCAGGGGGTCATTCGGAAAACAGGAGACTAAATACGCAGTTGTATTCTGACTTGCCATTACAGTGACTGTGAAGCTGAATACTGAATACAAAAGAATGATTACTGGTGTTAGGTAAAATATTTTATAGCTTATAACAGATCTTATTGCCTGAACAAGAAGACAGTATAATCGTAATTATTATGTCACTACCTATCCATTTGCAGAACCCATGGAACAGTGCTAAAGAGAAGTTGTGGATGCCCCATCCCTGAAGGCATTCAAGGCCAGGCTGGATGTAACTCTGGGCAGCCTGGTCTAGTGGTTGGCAACCCTCCCTACAACAGAGGGGGAGGGGTGGGGTTGAAACTAGGTGATCTTTGAGGTTCTTTTCAACACAGACCACTCTATGATTCTTTGATTCTAAAATGGCTTCATTTAAGTATTATAATCCATTACATTGGCCAGGAATCTATAGAATGGAATGCACCACTGTATTCAGAACTAGAATAGAATACAACCTTTTTTTTTCCCCAGAGGTGCAGATATTGCCTTGCAAAGTGTCCTTCTTCATCTATTTCTCCTGTTATATGTTGATTTAATACTGTAATTAAAATGAAAATTGAGTTTGTGTTTATATGTCTTTCATCTGAGGAAATAATCAAAAACTCTCAATTCCCTTTCAACTCTATCAATTTCCATCTCTAAAAATATCAACCCGCACATCAGTTTATGACACACTTTGTGGGAAAAATCTACGTACCTTTGCAAAATCAATTGTTTTTTCAACTATTTGCTTGTGCTACTTAAACCATGAATTCTAGGTTAACTGAAGCAGCAGAAGCACCAGCAGCTTTGGTACTGAAATCTTATTAAATCTCTTCACAATAGTTTATAACTTTTAAAAGTGATACAACTAGTTAGGTAGCAAGAGAAGCTGCCCAAGCTGACTGAATGCCTGATTCTAAAAATATGTATTTCAAATCATACTACTTGCTATTACAAGGATCTCACTGAAGTTTGAGTTCTATCTCATTATCGAAAATTGTCACATAATTGTAAAATACAAGTAGTTTTCTTTCATGCTGGTTCAATTCTAATTACTCTTCTACATGCAACTCCCCAGACTGTGACATCCATCTATTAAAACTTCAATTCTTCACGAGACAAATTATGATTTCATTTTAACATTGCAAGTTAGAAAGAAATACCCATTCAATAGGAAACTTGCTGCAATAAATGTAAGTTTCTTCCTATTGTAACTTACAGCTTGTAGCTATTACTGCATCTTACACATTTCAACAGCAAACTGGAGGAGCCTCTGGGTAAATATTTTTTCCAAAGTTCTTCCTGTCCCTCCTCCCCTGTGAATTTAGACTTGGTAAATATATGGCTTTTAAGTGCTTGATTAAATCACAAATGAAACTCGTACCTATCACTGAAATAACTACTCACACTTCTAATAGCATTCCTAAATTCTACCTTACAGCCCTAATTAACTCTTATTGCTGGACATACGCATTATTTTCTTTAGCAGTTTTATTCAAAAGTGTGTGAACACAAGTGTGCATTTCTTACACAGCTGTGGAGCAAAAAATTATAGTTTTTCTGAACTGAGCAACCCTACATCTGACCCCAACATGAAACCTACAAAAACATACTTTTAAGCAAAGATCGCCCTGTATTTATATTTTGCTCTCTCACCTTTCTTGGTAATGGAGGTTAAATCCAATTCAAAGTCAGACACATCATTTTGTTCTACTACTTATAATCTGTTCAAATTATCTACCTATGAAAACTCCCAGTCCCAGAGCTTTTGAGTGAAGTATTTTAGATTGTTTTTTTTTTTTTTTTTTAAATTTGGAAAAATATATAGGTACTTCATTATATAGAAATATAGTCCTTATTCACAGTCATGCTGTTGTATCTGATATGTGAAAAAATAATCAGTATGCAATAGCATATGTCTATGCCAGCATTTTATATGTAGCAGAAGTACACTTCTGAAGCATTACTGAAATAGAAGGAAATTGATTATAGAAACGGGTAGTCCACAACTGAAAACTATGCAAATGAAATACTTATGATGACATTCAAACAACAGAAATATGTGAGAAAGTGGCAGTGGGATTAACACTCCCACACAGTTCAAAACTGATTATTTGGATATAGCCTCTTTCGGTCACTGATGATCTATGATTTGCATTAATCCCTAGCTTAAAGAGCATTGTGGTGAAACAATTACCCTAGTAAGCTAGAAACTCTATACAGTTCCTAACTGTTATGCAAATTTTCATTTCTGATAAGCGTTTTCAGGTTACTTTCCAGAAAATTCAACTTTCCTTATGAGACATGACATAGGAACAATATAGGAGGAGTAAACAGAAGTGGTGAACTTGCTCAACTTTACTGTGAGCCAACTTCCTCTCCTTTCTCTATGTGAATTAGATTCCTCCACCTTTTCTTTTCCCTCATTTTTATTTATCATTCTCTTCAAAGAAGATTGTAATAGTACTGGGACCTGGTCTCTCTTAAAAAAAAGTCAGAATTCATATGAAAAGCAGTGTTTCATGATGTATTCCCGCAGAGTTCATTTTCATTTTAATTTTGGTTTGGATCTTGCAAATCCTGCTCCTATTTTTCTCAAAACTTCTCTTCAAGCCAGCAGTCTTCTAGCAGTTTCTACTTCATCAGACAAGGTTACTCTGAACGTGGTATCAAGACCATTGTTGGAAATAGCCAACATATGAAACAGAGAATAAGTTTTCACTCATTTGAGATGGCCTGAGAAAATGCATTGCTTTGCTATTTATGTTTTTTATGATCAATCCCATGTTGGTCTGATACTCTTTTCTTCATCTGTCTTATTTGGTATGAGAACTACTCAGTGACTCCCTAAGGACAGTGACAAAAGAGAGAAAATAATTTTTGATGTTCTGAATTATCTTACAACTTGAATAAGAAGTAATGAAAAAACATTCTTGCCCCAAAGGATATTCAGGTGACTACTGTCACAACTTATAAGTAAATCTTGTAGAAGATCGTAATCAAATTTACAATGAAATACTGCTTGTTCAAGAGCCAAAAGATATTAACATGCTACATTCTAATGGTGACTCCTGCAAGCCATTATTATTTTCTGAGATTTAAGTTATTTACAAGACTAAATTGCAGCTGCTGGCTACTGCACTTGTTAAATATATTACAGCAAGCCTGAGACTATCTCAACAGTCAAAAGTCAATGAAAAATCCCCTACGATGTTCAGATCAACACAAGCAAAGTCTTTATTTCTAAAATATCAATATAAAAATTGCATTTTTCTTTTAAAATTATTCTACAAATCCCATTTAAGTGAGTAATAAGGGCACTATAATAAATTCTTTCTAGCTCAGTAAATCATACCATAATTTGTGCACACACTAAATGCTGACCAAATTCATTAAAAGCAATAATCACAAATTGCTTGGGGTTTCTATTCACTATTAACAGGTTTTAAATAAATGCCTGTGAGATTTAGGAACAGAAGTTGTTTTTGAAACTTCCCTCCCAGGTTTTAATAAACTTAATGAGAAGGGGAAACTCTAAAAACCTCTGGAAACCCAAGTATTTTTCACTTGTAAATGCTGAAACACTGAAAACACAGTTCTGCAACTGCTTTTTTTTTTTTTTTTTTAGTTATAACTAACTAGTTTCCTTTATTTCCAATGAACGTAATATTCACACTACATTTATTATTTACCTCTGCAGCCCACATCCCTCATCACAGACATTCAGCCTTCAGATTCACAATTTTCTGCTGTGTTGATGCCAATTCTCCTGCTTCTAACCTGCTGGCAGCTCTGTATCCCCTCTCACATAGGAGGTCAGGATGAAATGAGAGCTGTAACCCAACATCACTCCATAAAACAACCTAACTCCTTCACTGGACCACACAGAGCTCTTCCTTAGGGATTACCATCCACTGATCCATGCAAACGTTCAGTGCAGCCCACCTAAATTAATGAGAGAATGGCTATTTCTCTTATTCTATGTACTGCTACAGAACATAAGGAATTAAAACACATACATGATGTTGGGAATTAGAAAACAGGCTTTAAAAATTACTGATTATTTTAAAATCTATGTTGAAAAGGTTATGCATGTATGTGCGAACAGGGAAAAAATAAGCGTTTATGACTACTGGTTCTTTTACCCTGGTATTTTTAAGTGAATGAATCATTATTAGACAGGTTTTTCATTCTTATGAGAATTAACTGCCAGCAACCTTCCCCTTCTCTTAGAAGAAACTAATACAATATTTAGGTTACAAGAGGACTTCTATTTCAAAGAGGTGGTTGGCGAGCAACAAAGCAGAAATGCAGCTTTGATTCATTGATGTATTCACATTTCCAACAAATACCTACTTGATAAAGCTATTTCCTTACTTAGAGTCAGACACCATACAGAAAATTTCCCCTATGAGTCACTGACTTGTTTTGGTATTAATTATTTTACCTGTAATGTACATGCAATCTCTGGATTTCTTCTTCTAACTTTCTGCACTGCTGAAGAGTGGCTTCTTTTTCTTGTTGCAGGGCTATCAGTTCTGCCTGCAGAATGGTAAGCAAAGGAGAAACAATTTATTCAGAATATCTATATCTCTTTGAAAACATTGCAATCTTTTATGCATTCATTTCAGCCATGTTTTATTGTAAGAGAAGTACTTGTTTATACTATTCCATAACACTGCCTGTGCCATTTTTAGAAAAAAATATTTCTTGTAGCATTATAACTGTTTCTAATTCCTTTTCACAGCAGGATGATGTTTTGAAAGGTTTCCTTCGCATACACAGTAAACTTTTTGAATGGGTGAGGTTAACCATACTTAGTTGAGCCAAGTTTCTTGAGAAACACGTCATAGTTATATAACATTCTCACTGCAAAATTCTGTAAGCGACATACTCTATAGTGAGTGAAACAAAGCACTCAATCTTCAGCTACTGATGTGCACCTCTTGGTCAGCATGTGGCCATGTTGCAGCTCCTGCCCTAAGAGCCACCTGACGCTCCTGGTGAAGTCTGCTGAGACAGGCAGTGCTGGATTGCTCCAGGAGCTGGCTGCATTCCCATCCAGAACCTGGTTTATGGTGGAGCGAGGGACTCCCTGAGCAGCCACTGCCATCTCCCACCTGTGCATCGTCCCGGATGTTCCCCTGCCTTTGTTTGCTGGCGTGGAGCTGAGCAGCCTGTGACTCACAGCCATGGTGGAGATTGCAGTGCGCGGCTGGTAGGTCAGGAAGGCAGCCAGCCCCAACATGGCTCTACGGGTAGCGAGGAGGAAGGAGAAATAGCACTCATGCATATTTAATAAGGCTTTACAGCTTAATCACCATTAATTTTAAAATGTCCAATTTCAATAGCACTGCAGAACTCCCTTGAGGGCCCAGATACCATATAAATTACCTGATAATCATTGGATGATTAATTGTTGTAACAACAAATAAGACTGGGCTTGCACAGCAATTCCTTGACACACGAGCCTGAGCATTGGGCTGGTTTCCAATGTTTCTAATTCATGGTGTAAGTTATTAGCTGTACAAATTGTAGAGCCTCAAACCAAGGGGTACGTGTGAGAGAAATGCTGAGGTGAATTCTACCAACTTCTCAGGACAGCGTTGCGGAACAGTTTCTTGGTAAATTAAAGACTTGTTACATGAGCTACAAACACACGAAGGGAATGATAGAGAATTCAGCTTTGAGCTCTGCCAGACTCACTGCATAATCATCAGCAACTCAGTCTGTGCCTCAGTCTCTTGAAACAGGGCTCATGCTTGCTTCTGTTTCCTGCTTGTCTGTTAAGACTGTAAGTCTTCAAGGCAGGTGTTTTACTGTTTACTGTCAACTCCCAGTCATCTATAGACAATTTATCCTGCTAGCTGATTAATCATGTCCTGGATACATGGCTCACTACTGGCAGATTTTACTGAGCACTGCTCTGCGCAAATGCAGCCACACAGCCAGTCAGCACTGTGCTGACCAGAGGATCATGCTGTACCCAGGGCTTTGTGTCACTGGGGTTCAGGACCCACTGCTGCAGCTGCTCCTGTAACAGACATACATAAAATTTTAACAGAGGGCTCCCTGGAGAATAAAAACAAACTTTCTTACAATATAGAGCATTCCTGCAGCTTGAAAGGCAAAAAGCGTTAATGTTTAACCTTCAAGTGACAGTAGTATAGAGCTTCTGATATCAAAAACAATGTACTGGATGCTGGCAAGCCCTAACTCTGCCAGCAAGAGGTTAAAATCCTCTGCAGGTGAGCTGCTTGCCTGGTGCTGCTTGCTGCCTTGCAAGCAGAACGCACAGAACACAGGAATGTCAGCCAAACCAAGCTATTTTCTATAATTATACTGTACTGTAGGTGAAACAACATTCTTAAAAATTGGAAAACATGCTTGAATCAAAGTAGGTGGTTTGTTCTAGAGGCCAATAATTAAAATCCTTGCCAATTTTCAGTGTACTGTGAAGTGTGATTGAAATGGGAGACTGGAAGGAAATGTTTGCAGCTGACACACCTACTCACAGGGAGATTAACGGCTAGTCTCTTTGGAGAACTATCATAAAAAATACATCTCATGTTCCACTCACTTTTCAGGACAAAAGTCAGAAGGCATTGGAGTCTGAAGACTCTTATTTATGTCCATTTTCATCAGAAAAACCATACTGTTTTGACTGGGTTCTCATCTGACTTACACAATCAAAATTAACAGTAGAATCAGGTGCTCTGGATTAAAAATTAAAAAATAAAGCAATACCAAAAAACAGCTACAAAATCTCAAGGGAAGAAAATAAGGCAACCCTGAGTGAGTTGATACTAGGGAGTTACGTGAGATCAATCAAAATTCCAGCCCAGGTGTCTTGGTGCATGGTATGCCACCATGCAACAAAATGGCCATCATTCACAGCCTGAAGAGTGGTAAACACAAACAAATGACTGAAGTATCCTTACTAGGAGGAGGAAAGCAGAACAACACACATAACGATGTTATGCTAACTGCTAACTACAACAACATCGCTTGCACAACTATAAAATATTTGAAGACTTCTATAATGTACGTTGAAATCCATCCACAGTGTACATGGCAGAAGTCCTATATGACCTCACCTCCAGTAATAACAATAGCTTTATGGGAACTTTTAAACAAAATATTATTTCTTTGGAAAATGTCACAATGTGGATATCAGAACTTCTCACTGAACTGTATCAGTTTTGATTATTATTATTATTTTGAAAGTAGGGGAAAGAAGGAGCGTTGACAACCAAAAGAATTACACCCATATTCCTCTGGTGGAGGTTTTCCCCCAAAAGACTCACTTAGTGGTGAAGTTGGTCACCATCTTGGTATATGGGATGCTCTCAGTGAAGTTTCTGTTAAACTCAGAAACGGTATTTGGATATGGTCTCTTTCTCAGAACTTTTGTTTGACTGCAAATTCTAAAGCTTTCACATACGGTTTAATATGGATAGATCCTTCTCTCTTTGCCTCCCAGCCCAATTTCTGTCAAAAGAAAAACAATACCCTTGTTTCTACACTTATCCCATTTTGCATTTTAATAGTTACTTATAGAAAAACTGTATTTTCAAATTAAATTAGATCTAAAAGTTAATTGCTACATATTGAAACATAAAATAGCCATGTCTTGAATAAGAAAATGCCATTATTGATCTCACTGTTGTTGCTTTTATTTGAAAATATTTAAAGCACAATCCTATGTGCAAACTAAAGCAATGGAAAAGAGAGTTGTTATCCTTTTCCTACTCCCCTAGGGCAAACACAAGCACCCTAAACCCTAATCTAATTTGAAACTTGTTATATGTAAGCTGACACAGATCTAAAGCTTCTGATACAGTGCCACATGGAAAATTATTAATTAAAAAAACTTAGAATTTGTATGTTGTCAGACTTCCTATGGATGGCAGATGACTTTTATGGTGTTTTTCTGCAGCCCACAGAAGGAAAAAATGTTCAATGACCCTAAGTAGAAAAACTGAAGAGTATGATTGTCTTACTGATGGTTTTTTCTCCTCATGCACTTATAGAGAGCATTTGTATTTTCACCTTCATATATTTACAGACAGAATATAAATTTTCTTCATTATGTGGGCTAAACATAGCTTCTTCCATTATGTCTCAGTCGGTAGGCTCTCCAGTTCCTCAGTCTTTCCAAATCTATCTCTCATGCATGCTGTGGTAACAGTGCTACTTAACTCCAATGGACACACTTCACCTGACATGTTCTTGCACTCCTTTTGCTCACAGCCACCATCCTATATCAACTGTCTGCCTGCCCACTGGTACAATCCAGCTAATAGTAAAAATTCTTGGTGCCACTGAACATCATCCACTGTTTTTTTTTTTCTCCAGTACTTGAGGTCATTGCAATCATTCTGCATGACAGCCTGGATTACTTTATATTAATAACCCCTCTTAGCTCTACAGCATCAAGCTATTTCACTAGTACACTTCTGTTCTTCATACCAAATGTTACTAATGAAAACATTAAAAAAAATTGTTTCAGCACCAACTGGTGAGAAACTATGTAGAAACTTCACAGTAGAAATCCTTGGACTTTAACACTACTCCTTTCAAAGCTGTTTGCTGTTGCCTTTCTGCTGACTAGTTCCTTATTGCCTTTGAATAATCTCTCACCACCTTCATAGGTGCATGATATTTTGCAGATGGAGCTCAACTTGCCCATCCTTCCAAACAAGAGATGCTAGCTGAACCCAGTTAATAGCAAGCAGGATTTCCTATACTAAGCTTGTGGCTGCTTGTAAAATAACAGCATACACAAGCTCCATCTTTTTAATTAATAATTTTCCATGTGGTACCAGATCAGAAACTCTACTTTTTTTGTCAGCTTATACATAACAAGTTTCCTTGTCTAAATAACCAGTATCGGGTCTAAGAATACTTGCATGAATTCATGTGAGTGAACAATGTTCTTCAATCTACTGTTGCTTTAAGTATTTTCCTTCCAAATTTACTCTGAAGACTCAAAATAAATACTAACTGGTGTATAACTGCCAGGATTACTTTTTGTTTGTTTGTTTTCTAAATGTAGGTGCTTCCTCCGCTAATTGTCAAATCATATCATACAGAATCTCATAGGATTTATTAAATAACTTTACTAAACATTTCTGCAATTTTAGTTAGGAGCTCTTTTGGAATTTTGGATAGAGGCAACCATTATCCCAGTATGAGCACAATAACTTTTCAACAACAATGATAAACTCAATTTCCATATCTTCAGTTCTCTTAACCCTTTTCCTAATATTTAACATCATCATTTCTCAGCGCTGATAGAAAAACAAAGATCAAGCAGTTTTGGATCTAATACAGATTATCCTTGATGTGTGTGCCATTCTTAGAATGGTAGCACATTTCCTCTTTTCTTGTTCTCATTTTGGTCGTTTCACTATCTATGGGCCAATTTAGCTTAACCTCCTGCAATCTTTATTAATTCTTGTATCTTCTATTTTCTATGATTTAACTTTGTTGGTTAATAAGTTCTCCTTTTTGTAGATGCTCAGTTTATTCTTATCAAGATCATAATTCAGCCAATTAGAACTGACACTCTTTCCTCCAAACATTTTTCCCTGGTTTAACGGATAGAGTTATTAATGGGTAGGTATTACCTGAATTAGTAATGGCTGCTACCAATTGCTTTCTTTCAACTGATCTGGGATACTCCTCTGGAGTAGAGGAAGGCTAGATAATAAGTCTCAACAGTCATTTCTGCAATTTATGGGCTCAATCATTTACATTTGTTAGAGCTGTGTAATGAGGAGAGATGACAGCAAAGTGTCATTCTGCTCCTCTGGTCTTATGCTACCTGGGGTCTGAGATGGAAACTAGACGTAAGTGGTCAACTGAGAATTACCCAATTTCTCCTGGGGATAGAATTATGTTTCTGGTGATATTAGTTGGCTAGGGAAGCAGTAAAAGGTCAGTTGTGTTCTTACAGCAGCAGGAGATGCTTAGGGCAGGAAAGATTTCTTTCACTTCAAATTAGAATGAGTAAGGAAAAAAAAATTAAAGAAATTAAAAATATTAAGGCTTATTTATATTTTACACTTTATATTTTACATCTCCAGTCAATAACAGTAACACGTACTGCATGATAGAGCAGGTCATGTTGTGACACATTATGACATCCAACTTCTAACCATTCTGTTATTTTTACATTAGCAGCTGCTACTTAGTGCAGATTACAACATCTCATCTTGTTTTCTATTTCAGAATGTCAACACATCAAATTTTTCCCAGACAGAAGCAGATGATACTTTGATCTGGAAAAGAATATGAGCACTTGTCTTATTAATTAGGGGATCAGAGGTTTTCAGGGTCAAGAACAAGACTCCAGCTAACAGGAAGGATCTGGAAATGGCTGACTCCGTACTAACAGCTAAGTGATCACCTTCCTTTTTAACTCATAGCATTAGCGTGTCAAACCGTTTCATTACAATGCAAACAGGGGACAGTTTGACCTAGAACATTAGATAAAATATTGCAATGTGTGTTTAAGTAGCAGCTGGCTTGGGCAATTTTAAAAATGAAAAGTAAAAATTGGAACTGAATGATGATAGATGTTACAAATTATTGATGCGCCACGTAATATGTAACTAAAGAAAAATTCCAAATTTAAAACAAATAAAAACTTGAAAATGCAGATGCAAATTTTCACAAAATAATCATGAAAATTCTGGGAGATAAACTGAGATGAAAAAGCTTGGAGTGCTAACTGAAAATTTTAGAAATTCAAGAAAGTTTAGTTTCTCAACACATCATTCTCTAATGGAAATAGTTTTTAAGTTACATTAACTTGGACTAAATTAAGGAGCTGTAATACTGTTTTCTGACAGATCTGTGTTGTTCTGGAGGATCAGTACAGTTAGAAAATTACCCTAAAGAACCAACTGAGGACTGTTTGCGCACATGAATTCTGGAGTAAAGGCAGTGGTAGTGAGAACCAACTACAGATTTCCCAGCACCCTGCCACACACACACCCAGGTGAACATTCCCTTTGGGCACAAGGGAATGAGATCTCACAGCAAACACGACCTTTATGAATTAGCATCAGGACCAATTAATAATACTGAGATATTACTTCACCATTTAATGTTATTGTTGGTCAAACTAAGTATAAGATTCTGTCTTCATCACAACAAAAACTCCCAGTAAGAATACATGATCATGTTCTAAGAATATTGCTTGCATGGTCACTAATCCTGAGAGGTGCCATTGCAGTTTTGAATGATAGGAACAAGCCATAACAAATATTATGCAGATTGTGCAATCAGAAAAAAAAAAATATTACCAAAGAACTTCTTACTGTTCTGTCAAGGAAAATTAAAGGATCCAATAACACCTTTTACTAGACTATGCACACACCTGGTTCATTAAATTACAAGGAGAACAAACTTAGTATCTATGAACTATCCTGAAGGAAAAAACATTTGAATCATTATGTCTGAAAGGTAGAGATCTCATTCTTGTACTGCAGTCACATCACACTGCCGCAGAAGACTTTAACAAGCAGTGTAATCTTTTACCTAGTGATGTGTCCACATTAGCACATACTAGACAGATTCAGTCCGTTATCACATTATACAAGAAAAATTCTATATGAAATGTCAGTTTTTTTTTTAATGAGAATTTGCCTACCTAAACTTAGGTACTACATTTATGCAAATTTCCTCACCATTCACACATTATTTTGTAATATTTTCTTAGCAATATACAGAATACTGAAATTACAGGAAGTATTACCTGTTCAGAAGACAATCCTACACACATGGTGAGTCTCTAAGACTAACACCCGGAACTACTTTATTGTACAGAATGATTCACAGTGAGGAAGATTAATTGGAAAGTCTGCCCGTGAGGTTGACCCCAAACTGTAATTGACTTCATGGGGTCAAGACTTCATTTATGGTTTCCATTTGTTGGAGTGAAACGCTACAGAACACAGAGATACTATCATAGATATCTACTCCATGCTTACGGAGAACAACTATGGATACTGCAAAGTCTGAAAATTTCCAAGCATGACAGCACCAGAAATATACATTCATAGCTGCATTAGACTTTGCACGCAATGTCATGTACAGGGACACAGATTTTTTAGCAGGAGATATTTAAATAAGAACACAAGATGGAGGGAATTTAAAATACCTATGTAGCTGAGACTCCATATGCAGATAGGTAGATGCTTGTCTTGCTATTAAACTATGATGCACACAGTGAGAATGAAATAAAAAGAAATTACCAAGAAGCCTTCATCTTAAAACAGGGGCAAATAGCCATTCACAACAGTTATATTTGCAAGGTATCTATGGCTTTAGAATTAACTTATAGAACAATGCAAATTTAAAAAATTACAGTAAATTCCTTTACTTTCCAGATTAAAAAATGCCTTCAGCTCTGGGCATGTGGAAAGGGCATATTTCTCTATGATCTGTAATTCAAGTTTGGCCATAGTAACATCACATACTTTGTTTCTGATCTAAAAATACAGTTTCAAATAATGGAGAGACACGACTAATACAGAAAAACTTGAATTTAACCACATTGCTTTGGGTAAGATGTGTCTAAAGTAGAAAATATTTTCTGTAAAATTTAAAATATTCTGATTATCTGAGGAAACCTTCTTATGCCCCATTCATGGCTGCTTAGGTAACTGGACTAGAAAACACACATATCCCTTTCAAAGACAGAGAATTATCACATGTAAGTTTAAAACAAAAAAGGAAAAATCTCTCTAATCTGCTTTAATAACAGGTATCTTTCTTTCAACTCTGAGAGATCTCACTTGCTTCACGTGCACCATGAAGACTATTACACTTTATAGCAATCTTTACCAGCAGTCTCCTTAGAGGAAATCAAGGAGGAAATGACCATGTAGACTGCAATAAGCTCAATAGTCTGCAAGCAGCTCTCCAGGTTGTCTACTGGCAGGCTGCTATGGGAAAGCTTCAAATGTCAGTACCCATGATAAACCCGTTGTCCACATAAATGACTCGAGCCACTAGGATATCAAGTCAATATCTGCTACAAACAGTAAGTCATCATCACAGGATCCAAAAGGTAGTGTTGTAATGTTGTCTCAGAAGCTTTACAATAACAAAGCCCCTATTCAATAAAAAACACATTTCCCTCAGCCCCAGAAGTGTCCTATCCAGTTTGGGGCGGAACTGTGCTGGCAGAAGAACAGAAGAAAGTTCATATTACACCTAGACATATTTTAGGTGAGCTGCAGGCAGAACCAGTGTGTACTTTCAGTACTCAGTCTGCTACATTTTCAGGCTCTGCTAACAAAACCTGAGCACAGCAGCACCCCTTTATTACTAAACAGAACCATCCAGGAACCATTTTCTGCTTTGAGACCTTTTGGCATGGCTTGGGTTTATACACCAAAACTTCTTCTGCCAACCTCCAAAAAGCTGGGCTGCCATTACCAGGTTGTTTAAGGGAACAGGCCCTGGTATACAGTTATCTTTCAAAGGCTTTGTCTGGGATTCCAGGTTAAAACCATGCCAGGGAGCTTTCTAACAAAAAGCATAGGTGATTGTGTGACATTCTGCAAATCCCTGTCCTGATCCTATTTTAGTTACTACAGTAGACACAAAAAGTCTTGGCAACTAACAGGGACTCAAACTTAGACAAGCTTGATAAGCCTTATATTTGAATTTGATTGATAAATTACTTCTCTCTCCTGGTAGGTAGATGAGGCGCTCCTGATTATCAGGGCTCACCTGCAGCTCCAGAGATATAGGAGTAATTCTTGCTCCTATTTCACTACCTAGCCTTTATTGCAGACTCCACCTTACAGTAAAGTTCTTGTCTTTGACCTATGACCAGCTATTGACCATGCCCTTCCAGAACAATTTGGACTTGGTTATCCTTTGGTTTCTGCATTGAGACATTCACTTACTAGAGCTCCCTATCCTTGATTTCATCTTGACAGTAGCTCCTTAGTGAGACACTGACATTTCACAAATCCCTCTTCCATAAGAAAATATGTACATTGAAATCATCCATGCCTCATTAAAGTGACAGAAAAAAACACACGAGGCAGTAACTTGAGTGAACAAGCAGTTGACAATTTACGCTCAAAGGCTCATAACTGGTGCCAAGTGACATTATATCCCAAATTTTAACCTATGCAAGGAGGCAGAGTGACTGTTACCTCTTGACAGAAAGTACTTTTGCAGGAGGCAGCAGTCAGAATCTGACTGCTACAATCAAACTATGAAACTTCCACAAAGGCCATGAATCTGTACAGGATCATAAAAATGAACTATCCCACTGGCTACATTCTGACTGTGTCTGTCCATACTTCTTGCAAGATTTGGAATGAAAGTTAAGAAAAAGCTTGAGGTAGTATTTACTACTTCACCTTAGTCTTCATTTCTGGAAAAAAAACCTACTAGGAGGAGTACATCCTCAAATTTATCTGGTATTTTCATATATACAACACAGAATCAACACGCTGAGTTTGACAGAACAGGTAAACTTAAGAAAAGAATAAATAATTACTGAATAAATGTTTCTGTTATGAAATGTAGGTATAAGAAAGAAAAAAAGTGACCATACGTCCCACACAGACATGTACAGACTTTAAGTAACCCAGACATTCTTAAATTGACTTTGAACCTGGCAAGTCTGTTAATACTCCTCCTTTGATATCTGAAGTTCTCATCAGATTAGCTAGAGGACCAATTTGGGCTCTTTCTCCAGCTGGACCAGTTTTGTGGCTAGCTCTTCTGGGCAAAAGCCGCATGCCTGCTCCTGAGGCCGATGACAGCCTTTATTACCTTGAGCCGCAAATGCATCTGGGATGGCTGTGAATTGCTGATTCACTGTGAGCAAGACACCACCATGTCTCCTGTGATGAGGGGATCCTCAAGAGGCACTTTAAAAGAGCTTCAATATCTGCGTAGTTCTTGGCGTATAAAAGGGATCAGATATTCTAAATCTGAGTACCTGGTACTGATTTAGATCATATTTATACAGAACAAGTCCTTGAATCTTTTTTTCCCCCATATTCTTACTGCAGTGTTTTTCACAGAAGTAGAACTTCAAGTCAGGAATTTAAATTATATTAACAAAGGCAAATACAGACATTTCTGAGAACATACGTATACATTCAAGTCTTATCAGAACCACTGATCTGCTGGAAAAAATGCAGGAGAGAATTCAATAGATAGCACTTTCCCATGGAAATAGCAGGGGACAGACATCTCCACAGATTGTTATGAATTCTATACTTTTGGATGAGATCTTTTAATGTAGGTAAGTTACATTCAATCAGAACTCAAAAGCTTGAGACAAAAGATGTCTGATCCTTTCTACTAAATGAATCTATTTACTACATTTTATATGAGGTAATTATGCTTGTCATTATTGCATGTCTATTTGATTTGATTCTATCAAATCTTTGCCTCAGGCAAAAGCATTCATTTCATTTTCTACTGAAGTTTAGATGCACAGTTGCAAAACACTTCTAAAATTCTGTCACAGTTCACTCAGACTCAACCACATTTTACCTGGAAAAAAAAAAAGGGGCTCCTGCATATCTTACAATACTTGAAATAATTTGAGGAAGGAAAATGGAAGGGAAGGAGAAGCGTATGCATCATCTGCAGTCATGTTCTTTAAAATCATAGTTGGCAAAATAAAACAACATAACCCAGAGAAAAAAAAACATTTCAAATGCTTTAACTATCAAATTCTGCAGCAATTTTCCATGATATAATGTAATGCAGAAGGTATATTTGTCCTATATTATCTGTGCAAGGCAAACGAGACCATTTCAATCACCACAGATTGTGATGTACAGAAATTATGTTCCAGTGAAACCAGACAGCAAACACTCCTCTGTTACTGTCCTACAACTAGAATTTCAACCAATTCTTTTGTTTTCACTTGTTCAAAGCATATCTTACACTTTTTCACTGCACCTACTATACATTTCTTCACTTGAACACCTGTTGAACTAAACTTGTCTTGCCAGAATACTTTTAATTATGCAATCTGTATTCTGTCAATGGCAAGCACTTAGGTAGAATTTCTTATATACCTTTCAACATACCCAGAAGACAATTAAAGAACTCAATGTACAAAAATATTTGCCAACTGAAATGCTAGTGCAGCAAGTTTAATCAAGTGATCTTGACTAACTTTTAGCAAAGAATCACAATTTTTCATCATCAGTTTAGCCACTTTAAACGCTATGTCTTAGAAAATTGTATAGACTCAGTCATTTTCACAGTCTGCAATACATGCCTGACTTGCATAATACTCCAGGCAATCGTTCCATTAATACTTGAACACTTTCTTTTCATGTGCAGTGTGATGAATGCCAAATTTGTCTTTAGCTTTTAAGAAAATTTAGTTTTGCACAGAAAGCCCTGACCCATTGAAGCCAACAGAAGTTTGCTACTGACCCTGTGTTTGTATATACATGCATTCTATTTAGTGCTGAATATTCCAGTTATATGTGTGCTGTATACAAGGCTAACCCACAGAATAAACCTAGCCAAGAGCAATGTCTTTGACTGTATTGCTGATCAATACTACAAATGTAGATATGTAAGCAAACATTGTGTAGAACTCTCTCCAATTTGGTGCGGATACAATGGTGACATTTATGAAGTGTGAGGTACAACTTGATATTAACTTTTAAGCTGACAAATATAGTAGGTTTCATCTGTGCAACCGGGTTTGTGAAACATCTTAACAGCAGTGATAAAATTTTTCAAAGAGGCACCACTTTTAGAATGAAGAAACCTTTTTTGTGGAAGGTTGCAAGGCTGTTACATTCATACTGAGATGGAAAAACTCATTACTTTCTTTTGGGAGCTGTTGGATTGGCAGCCCTATTCCTAGGCATAC
Organism: Tympanuchus pallidicinctus; assembly: GCF_026119805.1. NCBI lineage: Eukaryota > Metazoa > Chordata > Aves > Galliformes > Phasianidae > Tympanuchus > Tympanuchus pallidicinctus. The sequence continues at coordinate 36,293,086 of NW_026294747.1, read as the reverse complement.
TGTTGCAGATTGTAGCTGTGGTATGAAACTCCACAAAATGCTTTTGATCCATTTTATCTTGCAACTTAGCAAAGAAACGTTGCAGTAAGAAACACCAACAAAGATCTGAAAAACTTAAGCTCTGGATTACCATATTGTGTTCTGCTGCCATTCAATGTGTCAGACAAAGGCAGTGGTGTTCAAAGTAGAAAAAGAAAAAGAGACTCGTCAAAGACAGTGCAAAGCACAGAGTAAATAATATTCCTCCACATCCCTACTCTTTCATAGATTTGTTGTTAAAAGAGTTGCAGCAATTAGGCTTTTGTTAATTACCAGCTGTTGAAACAGATGTGTTGACTGTCCTTATTAGCCAACAGCTGGGACAGGAGAACAATTGATGCTCTCTAAAACCAACAGCCAGCTGCTTTGCAGTAATTATCTCCAATCGATAATACAGGTGATAAAGGCAGCAAAAAGGTTATGAGCTTCAATAACCAAGGTGCTGTTATTGAATATCACTGGATTTTTCTGTTTAATTTTAGAAAATGAATTGAACAGTAAGCTGCTGCAGGCTGCTTTGCCTGCTTTTTGTCTGCACCATGTCAAGGTCAAGCAACATGCAAGTAGCAGGGGAAATACAAACAGAAAACAACCACAACTTTTTTTCCAACCCTCTTGCTATGTTTCAAATATCTTGCTGATCTTCAAGGAATGCATTCTCTTTCAGGTGCCATTATCATTAGCTCAATTTCCCTCTTTCCTTGCACTCAATTTTACAAGAAATGACTTTTTGGAATGTGTAAAATGGTTAACTGTACCTACTGAAAAATTTTATTGTACAATATCTAATAAGATATGATACACAAATGCTTAAAGAGGGAGCTATCCCTCTATAAATTTAGGCTGTAGTCTTAGGCGTGCTGTCAATTCTTAAACAAATTTACTTCACTTCTTGGAATTTGGTTTCAGTGCTGCTAGCTGGGAGAACTATATTTATCTTGATTGATTACTTTGTAATTGATGATTTTAACATGCTATTGAAATGCAAAGTAATGCTTGTATAACATTACTGTAACAGGAAAAAAAAATTACACACTTTTCTAGTATCAATATATGTCAAAGTTTATAAAATGAATAGTTATTTTAGCACTGAGCCAGACTTCCTCGAGTGGGAGTCACAAGTGTAATTGTTAGTATCTAAATGAAGTGTATCAACATAGGTAGTCGGATAGTTTCTACTTACTTTTGTTCCTGCTTTGATTTATATTTCCTCATCTCCATATCCTATTAAAGTGCATTTAAAAAAAAAAAAAAGCAAAGCAGGGATTTTAAACCATTTCTATTAGCTGCTCAGTTCATCTCAGGCCAACAAAAGCCATGACTACAAGAACTACAACCATTTCTATTCACTAATTAGTCGGCACTTAAAGACACTGCCTTATGAAAACAAGGATTAAAACTGGTTGAATACTCTCCCTTTCATAGACCTCCCTCATGTTTCTGCTGGGTCATCGTAAGCAGCTTGTTCTCTGGACTTTAAGTAGGGAAGCTTGACAATCAGCTCTGGGCTCATCAGTAGGCACTGGACAATTAACAGAAGCTACCAACATTTTAACAGACATATAAAGAAGCCAACTGGCAAAAAAGTTTCAGCCAGAGAGATGAGTAAAAGTATATCACACTGCTATGGCAGTGATGTTTTAAGAGAGACACATAGAAGGATATTGGTATATAATTCAGAAATAAAGGAAAGCAACTGTACTTCAGTGTTTCCACTTCAGACTCAAGAGAAAAAAAACACATATCATTACAGCAACAAAATTAGAATGCATCCTTGTACACAAAATCTTACATCTATTAGCAGCATGCTGTAAAAACAAATAGTTGCCAATTCAGAGCCTAGTTGGGTTTTTTACTCCAGAAGAATGCTGAAGTGGGAAAAGGAAAGAGGATGGAATGATTTTAAGCAACAGCTTCACATTTGTGTTTCATTCCTTCCTTCTCTCTCCAGCTGCTTCCCTCTGTTCTTACAACGCATTTAGGCCATTGCACTGGGTTTTCCCCTGGAGAACAAAAATTGGCTCTGCTTTTTGCTTGTTATCCATTAATGAGCTATGAGGTCTGGTAGAGGGGGGAAAGGGGGAATATGGTTAAGTTTTGGTCTTGTTTTGCTATGGTCAATCAATGAAAAGTTAACATTTGGACTGTGCCAGCTGGGAACTCTTCAGAGTGATGGGCAGACCCTCTGCCTTAGGAAGAGATCTGAAGACGGATTTATAAGCTATATGAAAAGGTATTAACTACAATCAGGATAGAAACAAGAAAATTCTTCTGAACTAGTGACCTGCAGGGGTTTTCATGACAGAATCACCACAAAGCAAGAAGAAACTATCCTGTAAGAAAAAAAAAACAACACCAAAACTGTAGTGGATGTTGTTCTACCACAGCCAATACATTCCAAAATCTTTCAAATTGCATTTATGTGGTGAGGTCCTCAGATGCCCAAATCCTGCAGCTGGGTGACCCATTCCAGCCTGCAAGCTGATCATAAGGGACACTACTGTGCGTGTGGCACAACCTCAGTCCCGGTACCAACAGCAGAGCACAGCAGGGTGTGTGCTGTTTGGCCTCGGCCATTCTGTCAGGGAACTAAAAGCACCTGGACTTTGGTCTCAGGTTTTGCAACAGTCACAGTCCCGCAATGCACAGCATGACTAGATTCCCTACATAATTACAGTTACACTTCCCAGCCAAGAAACAGGCCTGCAAAGATCTGAATTAACAAATAAAGCAGGCACACTCTGTCTCCTAATAGTCTCAAACTCCACTACGCCAGACCACAGCAAATCTGTCCCATTTAATTCAATCCTATACATATTTCACCTGGTGGAACAAAGCCTAGAATGCATGGTCTGGAACCAACCCACAGCACGTTTCCTTTTGCATTTTGCTTTCAGATAAAACGTCTATAAACAGCCAGGCTGTTCTGTACGAAAAAAGTTAAACCTGAAGACTGCTGCCTGAAACCCCTTTTCAGCTATCTCACAAAATCTAAGTGTGACAACCAAGCTCCCAAGAAAATTCACCTGGCAACAGCTGCATTGAAACAAAGTTACTGCAGCAACAAATAACGTCAGACTGTTAATAATTGACAGGAGAAGAATGAAAAGGTGAGTAAGGGATAAAGAGGACAAAGGAAAGATTTTAGTATATACTTCTGCTGGTAAGTAATCAATCAAAATTAAGATTGAACGAGTCAGTACAAACGTTACTGTTAAAGCTGAAGTGAGTTTGGTATCTGGGGCTCCTGAGCAGGGTTTGCAAAACTCCCTTTTCTGGAACATGATCTGCAAAATTTGACAAACAAATCCCTCGCTGATTTGAATTTACTTTTATGCAATTCCCCCAAGAAACTAAAGCAAATGCAGGAACGGTAGCTTCTAATATTTACTGCATGCAGGAAAAGTGTTGCTTGATCCCTGGTTCTACAGGTTACGGCAGGAGTTATTAATGCGGTGATAATGAATGAGCTTCATGATTTACATAATCTAACAAAAGACCACTCCTCTTCGAGGGAGGAACTACATCCTAGTGACACTGTTTAGAAGAAGCTGTTTCGGATGACTAAATTATCAACGGCCTCAGGTGAAATGAAATACTGTATGAACGTCTGTGGCTATTATGGTTAGAGGTCAAAACAGTAGGAAAAACTTAACAGAATATGAAGTTAAACATTAAGAAATCAAGATTCGTTTCTTCAAATCACTCACTTTTTTTCTTCTTCTGTATTTCATAATATGACTGAATTTACATTTTTGTAAGGAAGAGTGTAAGTTATCAGTTTCATTTATGGCAGTATTGCTCTGCCCAGAATCCTGGCAGATGGTAAAATGTAATTGTTTTCAATAAAAGATATCCCCTAAACTCAGTTCAACTATCAAAGTTAATAAAATGAATGATCTATACACTGAAATCAAATACCCCAAAAGACTGTACTCACAAAATTAAGGAACGTCCAAGTTCAGGCCCCCAAAATAGTGTTTTTTCAGATAATTACTTGTGAAGATACATTGAAATCCTATCATTTCATCCCGTGGAAATCCTGGACCTCTTGAGGGGATGCAAAGTACTGTCAAATTCATACCAAGTCTTAAGGATATACTACCAGCAGCTGAATGGAGAAGCGATTAACAGGTCATGGTTTTTCAAAGCATCAAATAAAGTCTTTAGCAAAGAGTTAGAGATAACTCATGAAATGTAAATAATTAAAGATGGACTGTAGCAGTGAATATTATTTCATATGCATATTTACAGTTCACTGGAACCTATTTACACAGGGCCCAACACTGGTGCCACTTAAGTTGATAAAAGATGTCACAGTATCTCAGAAGGGGCAAGGGACTTCTTTCTGTTCTAGTCAGTAACGACTTGTCACTGTTGTCAAGAATTAATTAACTTCTTAATTCCTACAAAGATTAATTAATATTTCAGGCTTCAAGAAAATGATACTTCTGCACTCAAAGAAACATTATTCAATACCAAATGTCTGCTGAGGCTTCAAGGTATGAGATAAATTTAAAATGCAACACAGTGTAAAATTTAATATTTTCTCTTTAATTTACTGCACTGTGGTACTCTGAAAAAATCTGAAATTTACATCATTAGCTATGTGATATATAACTTTTCACAAAAACTTTTAACATCAACCAGACTGCAGTAAAATTACACATTTCTCTGAAAACAAATCATTGTATATTAAACAAAATCTGCATCTGTACTAGATGAACTGCCAACTTAGTTGTTAATCAGCAATGGTTTTTTAACTTCAGGTGACCACTCCTTTGACTGAGTTGCTAACATTCCCTATTGCTTGTTTTACACTATTCTCAGCTCAGTAGAAAAAAATCCCGCCTAAGTATATACTAATTAACAAGATGAAATTATATTTGCTAATATAAGGATCTTGATATTTCATTATTACTGCACTCAACCAATTCTTTAAAAAACAAAAGAACAAAAAACAATAAGCCAAACACCTACCTGACCCAAAGTTTGTAAAAAACAAAACAAAACAAAAAAACAAAAAGCAATAATTTAAACTAACTTCATAATCTTTCCAGCATCAGATAAATATTTTGTAGTTACTATTTTATATAATATAAATAGTTGTTTATATTATATATAATATAACTATATATGTATATATATGTATAATATACATATAATAATATATATTATTATTATATAATAATATATATAATATATAATATGTATATATTATATTAATATTATATATTATATTATATATAATATATATATAATTATTATATATTATATTATTGTATATTTATTGTAGTTACTATTTCACAAGAAAAAAAGTAAGCAACATTACTAAGAACAAAAATTAAATCAAGGATACTAACTGGAAAAAGCTATGCCAACATACATTTTAGGAACTTAACACGAAGAAGAGCTTGTTAAAATGACACGTAATGGCTTTATATCTGATGTTTTTACATAAAAGTGAAGAGAGCACAATGCTTGGGAACCTGTGTCAGGGTTAGGCTTATCTCCTAAATGTATATCTTTAAAAATATCAGATATCATTAGCAACTGATTAAGGAAAAAAAAAAAAAGTACCATTGCATTTCCAGTGAATACATCTTTAATGTATTTCATTATAAACAAGAAAGGACAAAAGTCAGACAACCTCTTGCTGCTTAATGTGTTATCAAGATTTAGATGGAAGCCCATTAAATGCATCAAATCTTGAGAAATTCTCAGCTCATTCAAAGCTGTTCTTTATGAACCAGAGTAATTCTTACCGTCTCTTACCATAACTAAAATCAGGATAGAAATAAGAAAATTCTTCTGAGCTGGTGACCTGCAGGGGTAAGAGGTTGGTAAGAGATTATTCTGGTTGGACCTAAGTGAGGGAATGAATCATCCTTGCCCAGGGAAGGAGCTGTTACCTGCTTATTCCTGTTCCTTTTGTTGGAACCATAGGTTCGGGACTGAGCAAATGCACCTCATATTTAAAGGAAGCAAGTGCTGCTGGGCATTAGTGGAATCTGTCCAAGCTTTGGTCAAGATACTTCAGCATGACTTAACTGAAAGTTTTCAGAGCGGTTCACAGTATGTCACCCATTTTCCAACTGTGCAAGACAAATCTCCTGGTCTAATCTGCAGAAGTACTGTAGAATCACAGCTGCAACTGAAGTCTATGGAGGACAGAACATAAATACTATATAATGTCCACACATCAGGCCTGATAGGAAATTACTGAAGGCTTGATATACACTAAAAACAATTAAGAGGAAAATTAAAATGTAAGTGGTGGCTTTCTACAGCTATCAAAGTGAAAAAGTTTATTTCCAGTATTATCTGCCTGTTATCCAGGACTGAAAAGAAACAGATTTTGATCTGTGAAACAGTCCATCAACGAAGGGAGGGACTGTATGAACAGGATGGCCCACACCACACAAGTAGGAGGCTAATCTTCTCAGTTGGAAACTAGCTGGAGCAGCCAGGATATTAAGTCAGCAACACAAGAGGAGGTTATTTGGAAGGCAAATGAGGTACATGATCAAATTCAGCACCTAACAAGAAAGTGGAACCAATGTGGCAAAGAATATAATGAAAACAATCTCTTCATTTGTGCTTCTGTATTGATCCTAGAAATCTAGATAAGAAGAGGAAATTCTCATTGATGGGAATAAATTTATGTAACCAGCATTACTAAAATCATCTGATGAACAACTAGAGAAGTAGTAAAAAAAAACCCCAATGCCTTAAAAAACAAGGCCCATACCATTATTCTTTTTAGAATGATCCGTAACAGAGAACCACAGTTCTTTAATACATACAGGTCAATATGCTAACTAATACAAATAGAAACTTGCTGGCAAGCTAATCTAATTAGGGAAGGGAACAAGCTTTTCTTCAGCACCTATCTATAATGTTTGAAAAGAAAACTAATGACACTATAGGGACTTTGATTTAGGAGACACAAGCTGAAAGTATTTGGTGGTCAACTATAGTATAACGTTATAGTATGTTTCAAAAATCATACATTATTTATCAGCATGATACAATCTGTACCTCCTTACAACACAAGAGATGTTAGTCACTGTGCTGGAGATTTACACAAGTTGCTCCAAAATAATGCCTTCTTCTTATTTCCATGGAATCTACAATAGCTACTAAGATCACAATAACACTATTTGTCAGCTAATTCTCAGCTACAAAGATCTATTTTTCAACATAGCCACTACCATTAGCCTGCATGCATCACTTCTAAATATCTGCACAAGTGGAGGTGAGCACTACCTCTGTTGCTGCTGCTGAAATGCAACACCCACTGCCTCACTGTGCTCACCTCCACTGGTTGGTCTCCACCAATGTTCAGCAAGCATTGATGAATGTCAATGGCTGCCTTTTTTCCATGTGGAAGAATTCAATTCCACACCTTTGCTTCATTCGCACTCCCATGTCAGAAACCATTTTGTCAGACTGCCCCTCTGCTGCCATCTGTTGCATGGCAACAAGTAATGAAATATTGGTGGGAAGATTCAACCTCTACCACCATATCACCATCTGCCTCTGATGTCGCGAGCCAGCATCACAAAACAGGAGGCATACATAGCTACATACATTTTTACACAGAATTAATAAGTACTTTTCACTTTTCTAGCTATCTAAGAAGGAAAGCTTTTACAGATTATGACAGTTTTCAATTCAGGTGTTGGAGGGTTGTTAGAGAAGATACCTGTTTGGATAATGTTTGGTTTTAATCAATTTTAGAATACTAAGACACGCCTGGGGAAAAAAAGGAAAAAAAAAAAGAAAAAAAAAAGATGATGAGTGGGATAAAAACTGGGTGATTTTACTATATGCATTGCTCTGAGGAACAATGCCACAAAATGCATCCTATTTTTCTTAGAAATGGGTTCTGGGATTGGCCTTAAATGCTAGGAATTTATGAATTATAAATGTTCCAGAAGGTAACATCTTGTATGTCTCAAATAGTTATGAAAACTCTGGATAGTTTTGATCTTGTTTACTTGACATGCAAAAAATGCAAATAAAATGTTCCTACAAAATACAAAGTATAGTTGATTATTAAACCTTTCATTCTTATAACACCAAATATTACAGAAAATCCCCATGATTGTTACTCAGAATTCTGTTTTCAGGGAAAGGTTTGAACAGTATCCAATAAACAAGAGATTGGCACACATAATGAACAAGGAAGATAAAAAAAAACATACTGATTGGCTGTTCTCTGAATATGGTGTGAAGCAGGAATGCTGTGAAATAAAGCACACGATTCTGTAATGAAAAATGTTAACACAGTTTCAGAGGAAAGGGAAGTAAATGTAGACACTCGCTTTAGAAATGCCAGAACTGATCTTAACTCCTCATTAACGAGCTACCTCAGTCTAACTGTTAGCATGCATAGCAAACAACATACCAGAATTGTACGCGTATAAAATATTCAATAACAATTGTCTAAACTGTTCCTAAAAGAACAAATGTTCTGACAAACAACTTTGTTGGAAAGCCAGACCATTTGCTTGCCCTATCATGCACTCCTTAAATCCCCTGCAATTTGTCAACTTTGAATGCAATACTTCTCCAGGGGCTACCAATGAGCTTTTCACATCTTGCTCTTGTCACCCATTTTCCGCTTGATTAGTGGGGACCTGAAGTAATCTTTCTGCTTCACAGAACAACTAAAGCCAACATACACGAAAATACCAGTATCTTAGGTACAGCTCTTAGCATGGGACAAAGGTCTTTGAGGATGTTCAGGCTCTTGTTGGTGCAATGAAGTGGCTGAGACAGATGAGGAAGAAACAAACATCCAGGCTGAAAAAAGGGAAGGGTAAGTTAGGAGAACAACGAGGGAAGACAAAAGAAAACATTTTTGATGCTAGGGAAAAAGAAGAAAGCTGAAGGTATGGTGTAAGATGTGAGAAAGGAGAAGTGATAACTTGAATGGAAAAATAGAAAAGAAGAATATGAAGCTCAGTGTACTCTTTGGATTTAAGACAAAAGATAGAAGGAGCAGAATATGAAAATAAAAATTAAATGAAATACTTTTTTATGTCCTATTTTCTTTTATCAATTTTTTCTGCGATTTTTAAAATCTTTTTTTTTAACCTTTCAGTTTTGAAGTATTTGCATAAAGAAAATTCATCGTGTAATAGATATTAAAACGATTGTTCTACTAAGGGTAAGCAACTTGAAATATTCCAAGTATCAGAAAATAATTTCTTTTTAACTGTCGTAAAAATAATAATAAAAAAATCTTAAATAATTACACTGAATGAGTCTTTGAGCGTAGAAGTGAATGAGTTTAAAACTATGAGAGGTGGCTTTGGTGCCAGCATCTTTTCTACACCAACTTAATTCTAGTACTGCCACTTAATCTCTACTGCTTCCCACAAAACTGCCATAGATCAGCTGACATTCATGCTATTAAAAATTAATGAAAAGTGTAGATTTTAATTTGATAAGTTAAAAACTCTTCATGTCTTAATGTTATCACTTTAAATGTAGCATAAAAAGAGCAGCAGAGAGAAATGATTGAAGCTCTGCACTGTGCTTCATAGATTTTAATTTGCAGTTGTACTGCTATATACAGCACTTTGAAATATAGAATACTAAAACCTGACATCAGAATGCTTATAATTCGCTGAAGGAAAAGGACCTTTTTACAAATATGCAAACCAAGTCAGTTCTGTACTTGCAATACTAAGGAAGCCTTGTCCAATATTTCAACCTCTCTCTCTTATGCTTTCCTTATATTACCTTTCCTCATAACATCCCCATATTCCTTCCAATATTCTCATAGAATTCTCAGATTCTACCTGTATATAGCATTTTATTACGCACCTCCAGCTCAGCCTAAAACTCCTACTTAACCCCCACTTACCTTTTTCTTTCACAATTTATATAGCAGTTATCTATTGCTGCACAGCTGCCCACTGCTAAATGGTAATAACTGCTGATAAAGTTCTTCCTATGTCTTCCTTGAGCGGGACACTGAGAGAGAGAATCCTCTTATGGATCCAACCCCCATTCCTCTGTCAAGTTTGGCTGAAGAAAGCTAAAAATGCTAACATAAAAACTAAAGACTGCACAATCATATATGCCTCATTCTCTTAGGAAACAGCTAAATACAGCCTGCTTCACTGAAAATCCTTTATTTTTTCACCCTCTATTTAAAATTAAGGTAATGCATTCTCATGAAGTATACTCTTGAGAAATCATTTCTAAGAGGCTGTGATCTAAAAGCCACAGATGGCTTCCAGTCACATTGGTACACATGAAAAGAAAAGAACAATAAAAGGTAATTCAGGAAGATGAAGATGAGCCTCACTTTGCAAACTTGGACATATTTAAACAATTGTTTCACATACATTGTATAAACAATTGCTGCAAACACAGATATAAATGTAGAGCATACGTGAAACTCTACCTCATTTTCTTCTTGTTCACAGTTTTCTGACTAAAAAATGAATAACGCAGATTTTATGGTTTTGAGTTTTTACAGTGAGTGAAAGACCCATAGCTTTTAGAAATTACGCACACATATATATATATATGTAATTCTGCAGGTGGCAACCACCCTGAGAAGATCAGATATAGAAGACAACATATCAGGTGGCTAAGAAAGCAGCTTTCCCAAATCGAGGAATGAATGTGGAAACCAAATGACATTTACAAATAAGAATGAAGTGCTTTGCAAATCTCAGATATTGAATATTTTAGAAACAAGACAAATAAATTGGTTTATCTCAGACTGCACCTTCAAAAAGAACAGATGAGACAACACCCATAGTCCATGCTGAATCAGAAACACAAAAATTCTGCTACGCATACTCTTCTAAGGATATAATATCTACAAGAAAGGCAGAAAAGAGATGATGCCAAGGCTGACAAACATGTATCTTACCTACAAGATCCCCACCCTGGACCAGGAAAGAACAAAGTGACTTAAGTAAAATGGTTACAGCAATCTTGCTAGCACACCCGCCTTGACTAAACTGAAGGGTAATCCATGATATCTAGGTTCTAGCCATATATCCAAGATCTGTGGTATCAAAGCCTGTAGCAAATCAAACCTGCATTAGGTCACTCAAGCATATTTTAAAAAAATTCATATTAGGAAAGGAGGACCATGAAGAGTGTCTTGCTTGGTGCATATATTAATTGAAAAAACAATCTCTCCCTAAAATACTCCCATAGCCAATTAATTATAGTGACTGAAATTCTGTGTGGAATATTGCCCTGGGTTTTTCAAAATCAGCTCTAGACAACCCAAAAAGGTCATTAGGCTTTCGGATGAAACTGATTCAAGTCTTGAAACAAATTCTACAATAAATTTAGGCATAACAGAAGGAGCAAGCAAAGGATGCACTGTTGAGTAAGAAACAAAACAAAACTGCACTGTGCAACTTCTGTATTTTGACTGTATTTGGCTCCTGTAGGCCTCACTTGCTTCAGAAAGACGACCTTCTCAATATTGATGTGATGCAGAATAAGGAATAGGAAAAGTGCAAAGCCCAGTAGATTTAAGAAGGATCCCAGGAAACTGCTTTGCGGATTCACTACAACTGCCCAGACAGGCTCTTCTTGAGAGTCTATATAAAACAGTGAGATGCTAGCTATCAACTGTTGCAATCAGTAGCACCCTAACACTGTTATGGTCAAGATCAGAAAAACTGTGTGACTGGAACCAGTGTATACATTCCCAAAGATGACAAGGGTCTATTGCTTAAATAATAATGGCTTTTCTTTGATGGCTGATTCTGTCTTATTTCTGTAAGGACTCTGTGGTATTTCACAGATATTTTAATGTCATAAAATCTTGAATGAAAAACTAGAATGACTAGAATGACTTATTAGACAGAATCTACCTTAAGCCACTGGGAGGAAACAATAAATAGTTTTTGACCTTTCTAATTCTACGTAGGACAACTTCCTGACTGTGATACAGATGGAGCAGAAGGTTAGGAAACTTCTGTACCAGAATTTCACAACAGTACCTGAAGTGATGGGGGAGAGTAAATTCTGAGTACACTAACAACTCTAGCCTGAATTACACTGAATAAAAAGCGAAGTTAGTGAAAAAGAAGAAAAAGAAGAAGAAATGGCAGAATAATAGAATAAATCACTTAAGACTGCATTCTTCAGCTGTGTACGAGATTCCTATCACCAAAACGGAGAAATGCACATGTAGATTTAACCAGACTGAGTCTACAGACTGAAGTGATGCACAGCTACAACACGACAGACTTAACAAGCCATAGTTTTATCCTGTTAGGACACCAGTTTTATAAAGCTTCCTCCTCACTGTAGTTTCAAAGAACAATTCAAAGCGGCAAGATGAAGCACAAACTGAATATATGTATTTTTAAAGCCACACAAGTTTTAACTGATAGGAAACTGCAGTCTTTAATTTTGCTCTTATTTAAATATTAGGAGCAGGGAGTAATTTTCAGAGGTCAAAAAATGACCAGCCGATTTTTAGAAGTGCTGAGGCAGCTCAAGATGGGTACTTAGTGAGATTCAAAAGATGTGAGTTAGGTACTACTAAAACTCATAAGAAAGAGGCATCTAAACCACAGAGACTCACTTTGAATATTAGTTCCTTATCTACCTCTCTCTAATCAAGACAGCAGAGGTGGTTCTGCTGCACAGCACAAAGGAGATCATTCTAGTACAACCTCTTGGTTTAATCAAAGTGCTCAATCCAGTGACAACTGGCCAGTTCCCACTTTGCTCTGTTGAGATGTTGTATGAAATCAACAGTAAAAAAGTAATTTTGCTGTGGTTAGATTTGGTGTCTTAGGTAAAGGTAGTTGCTCACCCACTACACTGACCTTAAAGCTGTTCTTCTTGCTCATAAATCTAAGAAGGAATTAGTCTAAGGGAGGAATCACCTGTGCCTTTGTATCAGCACTGTTCACTGTTCTCATTTTCTCTTTCTTTCTATGTCAGGAAAACAAAACTCAAGTTTTGTGTGGAGTTCCACAAAAAAGCCCACAGCATAGTAATTATGAGGCAGACATTTCTACAAGCAAAAGTGTCATACGTAACACTTGGAGCAGAAAGGCAGATGAGGTGCTAAATCAATTGAAAATATTTCCAAATACTGGAATGAGATATTTCTTTGCAAAAATTAGTTTTTTTTTTTTGGTATTATTTTTACAATTAAAACTAATAGTAATTTAAAAATTCCAGTAAGTTAACTCTATTTTTGTTAGGAAATAAATGAGCAATGAGATTAAAAAAAAAAAAAAAAAAAAAAAGCTTAATAGATAAGGAAAAAAAGTATAAGCAAAATCTGATAGACTAGAAAATTTAGAAAAGTTCCACATGTTTTCAGCTTGGCATAAAAATGCAGTTAATGATTACCTGCATAACAAGAGATTTATCTGTCTTTTTTTGCCTTTTTTTTTTTTTTTTTTTTTTCTCTGCATGTGCGTTGCAAAGGCACCACAGCCACACTGCAGGTCTGTCTGTGCCATTCTTAGGCCACTTTCAGGCCGATTGAGAAAAGCTGGAAGGTAAACACAGGTGTTCTAAAACCGGAGCCGCTGTCACAGACAACCACAAACACCCTTAACTCTGATGTGGCAACGCCTCTTTCCCGCCCTCTTTTTTTTAATGCATTGCCCCAAAAGAACATGTCAAATGTTTCACCTTTCACCACCTCAAAATTACTTGGAGCTTATAGCATTGTTTGGAAAATCTCAAGCAGAGAGGTCATTTTTTCATTCCTCCTCAAGTGTAGTCAACTACAAATCAACTACATAGAAAAAAGCCATTCTATTTCTAATCATTTTATTTTCAGTATCCACCAATTTACCTGTAACACCGTGTTTCAAGTTGAACATTTCCTTCCTCAAAATGTAATTCATACTCCTCATTTTCATGATTCAGGTTCAACGAAAGGTAGTTGGGGGATTTTGCAATAGCTAAACAAGAGATTTAATCCAGTGGATAAGAGGATAAAAAAACTAAAACAAAGCAAAGCAACAACAACAAAAACCCACCAGAAAAACCAACCAACCAACAGAAAAAACCCAAATCCTCCAAACTGAAAGAATGAACCTTGATTTTTTTTTAAATTATTGTGCAAGAATATGTACAGAACTGAAAATGCACTTGCTTTAAAATCAGCTATTCCAGGAAACGGCACATCCTGTTCAGCAGGCTTGAACTACTGACTAAGGAAAAACCATGGAAAGCAAAAGGTGACCTAATTCCCAAAAATTATGTAGTTAGTGCATGTAGTTCACACATGCAGTCTATGTGAAAAGAAAAAAGGAAGAAAATAGCAATCAAGTGTCAAAAAAGGAACAGCTGCTGACAGTCACAGTAGCATCCCTGGTGCATGAAAGAGACATGGTGACAGTTGGACTGAATCTACAGCCCCAAGAACACTCGCCCCAAAATTCACAATCTAAACATCATAATCTAAATTCAGCAAAAAATCTAATGGTTTATATGGGAAACGAGGTGGGCTTCACAGCTATGTCAACACTGAATGCACTGCAGACATATATTATCTTTCAATAATAATATATGTCAAAATCAGGTCTTATTTATTGCAAAGGATGATTTTTCCTGTCAGTCTCAGCCTTCAAATTCCTGAACGATTTTCTTTTTGACATAGATGCTTACAACACCCCTGCTTCAAAAGCCAGACACCAGACTGTCTGCGTGTCCTGCACTCTAACTTAAACAAACATGAACTACTCTGTAAGATAGACAGCGCTCATGCACACATTTATTTATGTTAGGACGCAAATAGGATTTTTCTTTTTTCCAGATTTTGTCCAATATGGCAGAGTCAGTATTATTTATCAAAGGATCTCTCTGAAAGGCCCTGAGCCTTCTCATCCCTTGTTAACCTCCCTGGGCACTCAAAACCACTCAGTCTCACAGAATAGTCCTCAAAATATGACCCTCAAAATTAAAGTTTACATGAAAAAACAGACATTGCTATTCCTCATAGGGTATTTTATGCTCAAATTAGGCACTAGTTTGTATACTTTATTATTAAAAGTTTAACCAAGAATACATACAAAATGTTTACTGTATCTAACCAACATAACACAACTATAATAGCACATTTCTGTACCAATTAGTGTCACTCACAGTGCTGTGTACCACCTAGCAAATAATTAAATTGCAAACAAGCACACTTCTTAACCTACATCTGCTAAGATTGCAGTAAAAGCCATAAAAAGCAAGTGCATTCACAATTTAGCCTCATTTGTTGCTATTTCTAGCCTCTGCATTAAGCATGTATGACTTGAAAATCATATACTGTTGAGACTATTGCATATAATGGACAAATTAGACTGAACAACACTGTGTATAAATTAGCCAGTTTATTGGTTCGCATTAGAAATACTTGTCCATTAAAATTGGAAGGATTTATGCTTGGCTGTAATACGAAGCAATAGAGTTTAATTTGATCCATTAAGAAAAAAGAGTGCATGAATACACTAATGGAGAAAGCCATTAAACATTCTCAAAGCAACAACTCAGAGACAGCTGAAGACAAAAGAAAGAAAAGCTTGTTGAAATAACCTTTCTAAGGGCAAAAACTTCACCCCATACATAGACGCAGCAATAATGGCATTATTTACCTGCAGATCTGGGAAGCCTCAGGAAGCAAGTTTTAAGCTAACAAGCTGGAATTAGGCGAAGTTTATCAAACCACTAACTACCATTAAACAGCAATGATAGATTTATCCCTTGGCACTAAAGTGACCTCCTGGCCATAAACTACTTTCTCATTCTTTCAGCCTTTTGTATTTGAAGTTATTACACGGTCACAAAAGGGGATGATTTTTGAAGCAAGGAACACACACTCATGTTTTGAGAGGCAAGAGACGCTTTCGACTACACTAACTTCAGGAGAAATCACACACACTCAGATTTGAGATTTATTGTTTGATGCAACTGTGGAGAGCAACTTATTTTTTTCTATGCATCTTGAAGAACAGGAGTTGGATAGTAAGACTGTAAAAATAGACTAGTAATCTTTTAACTGTAAAAAAATAAGCGTTAATAAATGAAATTAACAACTTGAGATGCTGGCATTATCTTTGAAGAAATGGGGAAAGAAACCTCCGATTAAAGAATGGGGCCCTGATCCTGCAAGTTTTACTGTGATAAGTAATACGTACTCACAGAAGTAGCTTCCTGAGTGAGGCTTACTGGATTAGGCTCCAATTTGTGAAAATGTTGTTTCTGGACTGAGGCATGCTATTTTAACTCTCAGGCTGGAATGAGATTTTCAGAGAGGAGCTCTTAAGCTCTCAAGATAGGGGCTAGAATGGGAACAATGCAAGGGTGTGAAATAAGCTGCTGCAGCTACATCGTCAAGTTTGCTTGGTAATTTTTAGTAAAGAAAGGAAATATAGAGTCTGATGTCATTTTCTTGAAACATAAACACATCTCAGCAAGACTACAGCCTTTTTCTCCTGAAGGATAACTGAAAAAACAAAAATATGAGAAGCAGACATTCCTTCCTGAGGACAAAGTTAATAAAACATTTTATTTGGGAGGTAGACATGATATAATTGGAGTTCGAAGGTGTACTTAGTTCTTCTGCTCTAATGTTTCAAAAAATTTGACAACACTCCTCAAAAGATGTTAGAAATTGTTGTGTGGTTCAACAAGTCACTCAACAAGAATAATTTTTAAGAGGCTTTTCCTTTTGTTTCAGTTAAAATTAAAATCCATGCTGTGTAATCCTTGGAGTCAATCTGTAATTAAGGGGATTTGAAGAGAGACCACGCACTGCATTAATGATAAAATTTAATATCTGTTTTAATACTCTAACATAAGAAAAAACCCCAAGCAACATACAAAAGAGCCATCATCTCCCTGTTTTCTGTGACTATAGCATATACAC
This sequence comes from Tympanuchus pallidicinctus, assembly GCF_026119805.1. Lineage (NCBI taxonomy): Eukaryota > Metazoa > Chordata > Aves > Galliformes > Phasianidae > Tympanuchus > Tympanuchus pallidicinctus. The sequence goes on along the minus strand of NW_026294747.1, from coordinate 36,276,159 downwards.
ACCATTACTATGTCTAGCTGCAATGCTATATTCAATGTCAGCTTATTGTTTATAGAGCAAATGTTTCAGGATTTAGCATCTACAGTGCTTATAACTGCATCTGCTTGAAAGTTGGCACCTAGATTTAATAGGGTAGAGATAAACAGATTTTATCTAGTTTGGAAAATGAGCGACTTTGCTGTTACTGTTATACTGCAACTCCAAATGGAAGTAGCTAGAAGCAGCATCTCCAAGATTTCAGTATTCTTTCTCTCAGACTGTCTCCTCCAACATCTACTACTCAGCTCAGTTGTGAGAAAAAAAAAAAACAGATAACTAACTAAGCCAATTTAAGAATATCTCATAAAGTAAATATTAGCACATAATGGTCATAGACAGGTTGGTGATGAACCAGCAGTGTGCCCTGGTGACCAAGAAGGTCGATGGGATCCTGAGGTGCGTTAAAAGGAACATGGCCAGCAGGTCAAGGGAGGTGATCCTCCCCCTCCCCCTCTACTCTGCACTGGTCAGGCCTCACCTGAAATACTGTACACCAGTTCCAGGCAAAAAAAGACAGGGATCTCCTGGAGAGAGTCCAGTGGAGGGCCACAAAGATGATAAAGGGCCTGGAGCATCTCCCCTATGAGGAAAGGCTGAGAGAACTGGATTTGTTTAGCCTTTAGAAAAGACGACTCAGAGGTGAGCTTATTAATGTTTATAAATATCTTAAGTTTGGGAGTCAAAGGGACAAGGCCCTTTTCAGTGATTCATGGGGAAAGGATAAGGGAAAACAGGCATAAACTTGAGCATAAGAAGTTCTGCACCAATATGCAAAGGAACTTCTTTATGGTAAGAATGACGGAGCACTGGAACATTGTAGAGCACTAGCATTGTGGATTCTCCTTCTCTGGAGACATTCAAGACCTGCCTGGATGCTAACATGTGCAGCCTGCTGTAGGGACTTTGCTTTGCAGTGGGGTTGGACTCAAGGATCTCTAGAGGTCCCTTCCAAACCCTACAATTCTGCGATAATACTTAACAGGCTAATGAAAAGTCCAGTTACAGAAAAACAAATAGTATTTGGTATACTGTCTCCTCTATAGACAACATGCTCCTTTTTCAGGAAAAAAGTTTGAAACCTGCCTCTCTTCAAAATGCAGCTACTTGAAACCAAATGTATTCAAACTGCTCACTTAGTTGTTGAAGATGGGAGGCAAACACAGTTTCGTTTTTTAAACTAGGAACTGGTATTAAATACTTCCCTCCTTTTAGGAGATAAAGTGAAGGATTAAAGTACCAGGACAACAAGGTATTTTAAGATTTGTTCAGATTTTTTTCCCCAGAGTACTCAGTTGTTAGAAGCACAGTTAAGGCAGAGGTGTTCTTAATAAGACTTTGATTTTGAAAGGTTCTGAAGAGATGTGACAGCTATCACTGAGAAAGCAAAATAAATTCTTCTAGCGTAGACATCTTTTTCCTATTATGTCTTCTGATCTGAGCTTTTCTAAAAGAACTAGTAAAATACCAGCAAATCTTTACAAGATCACCTTGTATCTTGCAAAATATATAGATTATGAAAACAAATTTTGACAGTTTCCACTAATCTCAAAGTACTGTTCCAAGAGCCTAAAGATGTGTGGTACCTCCTTTAAGGCTCCAATCGTTTGGGACCTAGTCCCATTAACGTTCAAGTGCATGTGGAACTCGCAAGCTTCTAGATCAAAGTCAGAAAGGGTTTGATTCTCTTCAGAATTTAGTTACAGTAGTTACAATAGCAACTATTAATGTCAGGGGACTGCTCTCCAGCAGAGTCACTGCTACATAATCAGAATGAGGGCTTAATCTACAAGATTACCTTTATTGTTTGAAAGCCTTGTTCAAATAGTGCTTTTAATGTAAATAATAGTTTAAATTGTATTGATTTTTTAAATTAAGTTCTCGTGATTCTTCAGTGTGTGGACAAGATGCACTGAAAGAAAAAACTCCATGTGCAAATCACAATGCCTTAATAACCCATCCAGTATTACAAGTATTTCTCTAATAAACATACAAACAAGCACCGAAATAAGCAAATTGACTGTGATCCATAAGGAAATGGCAAACTTGTAACACTAAATAGAATCTAAATATTACTAGAAAAACTGGGAAAGATGACCTCTGTTCTTGAGCAGAGAAGCAATTTTGGACATGGAAAATCCAGTACAGAACAACAGTTCAAAAAATAAAGTCCCAGTAGGTTTCTTTATTTATTGCATCTAACTACAAAATGGAATTTGGGTCTTTTGGTTTAAATTTAATGTTGCAAATTTGTCTGCTTAGGAGTTTAATAAAATCACCAGTTAATTAATATCATTAAAACTACGTTTAAGAAATGTGATATGCACTTACTTACTATTACACAATAGTAAAGTTTTAAGCTGCCAAAGTTTTAAGGCAGTTCTCTTCTAAATTTACCTTTTCATTGCTTTTACTTTGCAAGAAATATTTACCTTATTACAAATGAAAGCTGAATCTTGGAAATAAGAAGACAGCAGGCTGAATTCTGGAGCATAAGATATTAAAGTGTTAATTGAAAAAGAAATTTTACAGGAGAAATCAAACTTTCCAAGTGAATACCTCTTTTTTTTTCTTTGTGTAATGTAACATGATTCAGCTACATGACAGAGGTAGCAATGCATGCAGTGTTTCTAAATATGAAGATCAAGATAACATGTATTGAATTGAAATCTTAATGCATTGATATATTTCTGCTGATGTAAACCTTGCTTTATGTTTTTGAAATCTTGTGAACAATATAAAATGAGGTTAAGTATTTCATATGCCAAAATTCTATCAGCACTGTATTAATTAGTAAAGATAATATTACTTTCTGAATAGGTGGAATACTGCTGTGCCTGCATAGGTCTTACAGTTAAGGTTTGGACACTCAGAATTACTGATTAGTACTATCAAACTTGCTACTAAACCCCTAGTGTATAAGTTAGAAAAGCTCATAAATAAAGCTTTCTCCTATAGAAAAGCCAAAGCATAGCTGCCAGTCCATCTCATCAAAGAAGCTACAGAGGTCTACCAGAAAAGAAATAAATAATATTTTACTTCACAGAAGAAGAATAAAAAGATAAAAAGAAATCCAAGTCCATTTGTTCTTCCTGCTCTTCAAGCAGTTCTTGTAATGACCTGTGTATGGCCAGAATAGAAATACACATCTGCTGTACAAAAGGAGCACATCTCTTCGCCTTTGCAGCCTGAACATGTGAACAGAAAAGTCCACTTCTCCTTGACACCTCTGCACAACCACACACTTAAAAGGAAAAACAGGATTTTGCTCTTATTTGTGGGGAAAAGAATAAGACCCCCTACCATCATAAATACACTTCTGCAACAGACCAAATAAATGGTAATTAAAAAAAAGCCAAATAAAATCCTGAGTAAGGATCAATGAAATGACAGCTATGAACAAACTGCGCTTTCTGGACATAAGTTCATATCATTCTAAAACTTAAAGAAGCTTCTCATCTGGGAAAAGACTAGGAAAGATTTACATATTATAGAAGACGGACAGATAAAGAGGAGTAAACATGCAGCATCCTGGGACTTCTGAATCAAATTTAATCTACAAAAACATATTCAGACCCAATATTTCAATGTCTTCCTTTAATATTTATTTCCCCTTCTACTCCGACCAGTACTTTTCATGATCACTTGCTAGTCCCCTAGTTCTGAACAGAAACTTGGATAAATTTAAGAATAAAAAAAGACCACCTCTGAGTAAGTACATAATTTTCTAAAATATTTATACTGATCCATTGTCAAACTCCTGGTTTCCTCTAGCCAAGATCTAAAGTAGATTCTATCAATTCTAAGAGGCATTTTAGATAAGAGGGTCATGGATGGGTCAGAGCAAGACCTTTGCTATTTGATGACCCTGTAGCTTGCCTTTTGCACAAGAGCTTAGGTTACTACCTTTTATACATTTTATTGAGACAAATAACTAACATGTCATCATGCACTGAGGCTCATGATTTTGTTTACAGTTGTTGTTCAAACAAAAGAGGATCGTTTTCCTGTGCAGCATATTAAAAAAAAAAAAAAAAAAAGAAAAAAGACTGTTCAGTAACACACTGAAAAAATGGTTGCAAATTAAGATTTATCACACTTTCTGAATACAAGAATATGGTTTCACATGTATAAAGAAATAATTTTCACAAAATAAAAAATTACACATGACAATATCACTGTTTCTTTTCATTCAATGAATCTGGTATCTTGTCCCCAGCATCTTTTAATTCTCAGCCTCTCTGAAAAGGGAAAATAATAACAATTGCTAAATATTTTTGGTTCTTGCTTTGATTTATGACAGTACTGCACTGATACATCTTTGAAAACTTCACCAATGTAAGTCTTAAGATGAGATGTTGGGAGCATTTCTTTTACTCTTTCACACCATAAAGCCACAAGGTGCTGTTACATGCAGAACTATAAGTCAACTGAAAGTTGAAGAGTATATTAATAGAAACTAATGCTAAAAGGTTCTTTAAACACTACTGAAAATGGTTACTAATTTATGTAAGAAATAGCTTCCGATTACGAATCTCACAACTAAGGAGACTGAGTAGATTGTACAGGACTGGCACAAAGCTGCACAAGAGGATGTTCAGACTGGACATCGGGAAATATTTGTTTACCATGTGAATGGTCAGACACTGTGCCTCATGGCCCAGGCCTGTCAGTATTCATCAAGAGGCATTTGGACAATTCCCTCAATAACTGAACTTTAACTTTTGTTTAGTCATGAAATAGTCAGGTAGTTGAACCACATGATCTTTGAAGGTCCCCTCCAAATACTCTATTCCATTCCATTCCATTCTGTTCCATTCCAAGTTAGGGAATACATTTTATAGTATTGGAAAGTGGCAAAAGAAGGAGGAAGACTAGTTTCCTGACAGAAAGTCTGACACTGCAGGCCTCATGACTGCTTTATAATTAGATTAACATACGCCCTTTATTTTTGATCCATGTAATCTTGAAATGAAGCTCCATACAAGAGAAAGTGAAAGATACATATACACATATTTTTACAGTTGTTCAAAGTATGGCAATATGATACTGACTCAGTCATTAAAAACATTCACAATAGTACCACTATTGGTGTATTTTTAGTCAGAATGAAAGAAAAATGAACCTATGACTAGAGTGATTAACTATGCCACTGATGGAAATGAAGCTTATTGTTACAGTTAGGGAATTTTTGTTTTTGTAACAACTCATCTTTCTACATGAGTAGCTTTTCTAACATTTGTGGTTTATATGGCATCTGTTTTGCTTATGTATCAGATTCTTTGATTCTAATTTACAAGATACTGATGAATTTTGTTGTATTTTAGAACACGTTATTTTATTGTCATGGATTTAAGGCATGAGTATCACTTCCGTGGAGATAAGAATTGAAAGACCATGCAGCCAGCTTACTTGAAGATGCTTCACAGAATCACAGAATTGTTGGGATTGGAAGGGATCTTAAGAAATTATTAAGTCCTAGCCTTAACTTGTTCCACCTTCAACAACTTCAGAAGGTCAGTTTATTTCAGTACAACTATTTCTGGAATACATATACCTGAGATCTCTCCCAGATGCATATACTACTTGAGTTTTGAGGTACTTTGACACAATTCAGAAAACAATCTAAGAATGCAACAAAAGATTTAGAATTGGGGAAAAAAAAGAAAAAAAAAAAACAAAAACATTTTGGATCTTACTGTATTGCAAGACCAAGTGGCCACACCATTCAGCAAGCATGAAACTTCTAGGAAGGTGACCAGATAATTGTCAAAAGAATCAACTACAGAAAATGGAACCCATTCTTATAGCAGGAAAAACAGGTATCTGAAAGGGCAAATTATTTGTAAAATACTAAATTAATATAAAATGTGCAGATGCACAAATACAGAACGGTTAAATGAAATGAAAATCATGGATGAGAGGGCTTTGTCATTAATAGTCACAGAAGTCTACTGTCATGAAAGAGATCATTTTTTGCACACAAGAAGTGAGGACATGGAAGCACTCTAGATGAATGGGCGAATGACCATCCAGATATAGAATAACATAAAGCCTATGTATTGCATACTAAGTACCTGCTGTATTCATCAGAAATAAATTATACTGATTGACCTAATGGAAAGACAGTTTCCACCTGTAAGATGAAACACTCCTCTCCCAAAAAAGATTTGAACGACCACATAATTCCCCGATGACAAAGGGACATTTATAGCGTATGCAAACAGTTTGTTGATGTTTAAGATTGTCAAGGGTAATCTGATATCAAGACAGATTTGAAGTCCATAAAATAAAAGGCAACAGAACTCCAAGGAATTCTAGTGGAGCAGATGAAACCTGACCCAAAACACAGTGTAAATGAGTAATGAATTCCTTAATGCTTAAAACTAAATCAAAATTCAATAAACATATCTGCTTTGGTTAGCGATGTTCATTATCTGCTAACAGAAAAGAAGGAGGACAAACTCATCAGGTAAGGTGAACAAACTCTTTTAGCCAAGATGCTATTTGTTCAGTGTGTCAAGACACACTCAGTGCCACTTTTGTGCTGCTGCTTACAGGCAATAAGCAGCATTCCAAAATTACGTAAGATATATGGTGCTCTTAAAAAGTATAACTAAATTAGATGAAACTTTTCTTAGGATCATTTTCCAGACAGATATTGTTTTCCCAAAAAACATCCACGTGCTCCTTTCATTTAAAACAGTTGTGATTGACTTGAAATCACAATAAGAAACACCACTGCTTGATTTTTTTTTCTTTTGAAAAGACTCCAAGAAATCCTTAGTTACTGCTATGAAGAGAACAAGGTACACACATGCTGCCTTGCTAGACAGTGCTGTCTGGGAAAGGACAGCCTTACAGATACAGAGTGGTGGCACAACCAGTGCAGCTGATGAAGCAAAGAGAATTCTGGTACATCTGTTTGTTTCCTACAGTTTGGAAACAATCTAACACTTGGACAGGTTCAAAATCTTGTTCCATAGTGATGCCTTAGCGAACCAAGAACAGAACAAACTACTGCCTTCTATCCATAGCCCTGCAAGAAAGATGGCCACTTAAAGACAATGAAAATCATGTAAATATAGATGATATCAAGCATCATTTCTCTTAAGCCAAGGATATAATGTTTCATACAAATCATATTTTTCAGACTCTAGGTGCTTGAGTTTCTAAAAAGATCCTGGATGACTCCACTTTCAGTGAATGGAAAGTGTTCATCTCATCTTTTATTTCCAATAGAGGAAAATACTGTTTTAATAACTTATTCTACTTTTAAGCAATTACTGTAATTTACAGATACTGCCAAACTATACAAACTAAGATATTTTCATTGATGAATATAAATATCTGTCAGTCCAAAAACATCAGTCACCAGACGGGAAGATACTGTCATTAAGAATGTGGATGCCACTCTTAAACAACTCTTCTTTCAAGATCTGCCTAACTAGAGCCTACCAGCCTGAATGGCTACAAAAACTATTAGCAAAACCAGCCATGGAAAGTGATGAGTGAAGAGAGTTTATAAACTTGGCTTTTTGACTCATATTAAAAAATACATGCTAAACTAGTCACTTTAATCTTGAAAGGGATGCACATAATCAAACTGTTACACTTTAAATATACGACACTAGATGAAGGAAAAATATCTGGCTGAAGATCTCATCTCATCTGAAGATGCTCTGAAGGGCACCTGAGTTGAGCAGAGGATGACTGGATTACTCAGATTCATATTGGTGAGTTGTTTCATTTAAAAAAAAACAAAACAAAACAAAAAAAACAACAAACCAACAACACTGAGACAAATACAAAATTTCAAATCATGTTTTGTCATATGGCTGACTAAGAGTAACAGCAGGACAAGAGCAAGATTAACTGTAACTAAGTTTAAATTCTTGGAGAGAAACCTCTAGTTACACTGTAGACTACATTCTGGACAAAGGTGTAATAGCCACTTCCCTACTAGGTAATGGAGCTATTCATTTGCTAAGTATAAAATATTGGCAATCAACAATTGTTTTCTATCACTCAAACAGCACTGAAGTTAATAATGGCATGACAGTCAAAATAGCTGAAATCAGCAGAAAAGTGTTCTGGATGATGCCGGGTCTTGCCATGTTCACAGGTTTCTAATAAATCAACAAGATCTCTACTGCCTTATATAAAATGATTTTGAAAGTATTTAGAGGCTTTTCTTTCAGTCTTCTAGGATGCAATTAACTACTATTTGCACTCTACAACTTCCTGAAGAGAGGTTGTGATGAGAAGGGGTTTGGCCTCTTCTCCCAGGCAACAAACAGGACCCAAGGAAATGGCCACAAGACGTAACAGAGGAGGTTTAGGTTGGACATAAGGAAGAACTTTTTCTCTCAGAGAGTGGTCAGGCACTGGAGTGGCTGCCCAAGGATGCGGTGAGTCGCTGTTCCTGGCAGTGTTCAAGAGGCATCTGGATGAGGAGCTACAAGATATGGTTTAGTAGCTTGTGGTTGCAATAGTAATAGGAGGACAATTGGACTAGATGATTTTGCAGGTCATTTTTAACCTTGTGATTCTATGATCCTATGATCCTATAACTATAATAAATGTAAAAAAACATATGTTGAATTGAAATTTGACGAGATGAAGATTTCAATCTCCCATTTCCCATTGCTGGTTCAGGCAAGTTTCTCTGGATTACAGAATATTTCAAAAGCGTGTTGTTCAGTCAGAAGCAAATCAGATGTTTTATAGGCATAAAAACACATTAAAATGAAGCTCTAAAACTTCAGCCCTAAAGCTCTAAACATAAAAACAGTATAAGAATGATTTAGGTTTTACAGATATAGGCCACATATATAACTTCTGAAAGCAGGACTTTATTCCATAACTAATACAATATTTCTAAATAGCATGGATATTCCATGCACTTCAACAGTAGGAATATTTTTAAACTTCATGTTCAAGCTTTTGTAAAAAATGACATCAGAGATGGAGCTCTTCATCAGCTCACACTCTGACCAGATTTATTCCTGTGTCTGGCAAAGTAAAGCAGATACAGAAAAAATGGTTTCCACTCTAAGAATCCTGAAAATTCTGTGAATCAAAATGGAGCTTAAAACAATTTATGAAAGGCATAAGAAAGCACTTCCAGAATGTCTATTTCATAGCCATCCTCACTGCATTATCTAACAAACTGCTATGCATTGTAGATTTCTTGCCCTTGACATAATTCTTATTTGTCAGCAGAAAGCACATGACAATAGCTATAATTGCTTTATGAACCCACAGTAAGTATCTAACAGCTCCATCATACCAGTTTCTTGCATATTACTCTGAATTACAATATATTAATAAGAAAGCCTTGGAAGCACTTCGAATTTTACAGAAAATGACAACTAAAAATATTAATCAGAACACAAAAAATTGTTTTTAAAGAAAAGTCAATCATAATTAAAGATTAACATACTAACAGTTCTAAAGTAGATTAATTACCTTCACAAATTCTAATGACATCATACTTGGCTGAAGTAAACTCATTAAGTCATTAAGGGCGCCTGATAAGTATATCATGAAACAGCCTCTCCTCCATGTTGAGAGTTTAGCTGAAAAGTAAATCACTATGTCTCTTTGGTGTTTAAAGCAGATTAAGAGCTGATTCAAGAAGAATGTGCCACCTAATTAAAAGCTACAAAATAAATCAGTCGTGAAAAGTCACCTCTCCCTACATTTCATTCAAATTCAGTTAAACGTGTTACATGAATTTTCACATTAAATTATTTGATCCATAAGACTTATTTCCTATTCTTTTTCACCAGAGTAGAGGACTTTCACACTGGCAAAATCTTTATTTTTCTTAGTGAAAATGTATTACTTAAAGCTCTGCCTTTCAAAACCACACACTACAAAACCAACAACAACAAAATGATCGACAAAAAATATTTAATACTAATGAAAAAAAATCAATTCTTCAACTTTTCTATGTTTAATTTAATCTGATATCTCAGTGTATTATGGGAATACGTTTATCAGAATCAGCAGAGACCAAATGTTAATTATGAAGGCCAAGCACAAATGAATACTCTTACTTATAGACCCTGACACACTAGAACTGCAAAGTACTCTGCAGATCTTATTTTATGAAAATGTACCAAGAGCACAAATGTATAGGCCCTTAGGAAGCAATTATCCCTAAAAGATTTAGGTATAATTCAATCTGAAATATGATAAGATTTTTTAAATGGTTTCACAAAGAAGAGGATTATTTTACTTTAGTGATGAATGTAGGTGTTCACACCCTTCCCTGAATGACCCCTGTGCAGTTATGCGCATTACTTCGAGGAAAGATTTGACATCAGTCTTGTCATTCATTTAATATATACTCCGACGATCAAAAAGAATAATATAAAAATTAGGAGTATCAATTTGGAATTGTGGGACTGAATGGCCCACAACACTAAGAAATATTCTATTCCATCAATACAATAAATGCAGAAATTTTAAATTACATAGCACTAATATGTCTGAAAGAGATTACTTAAAAACATCTTAGCAAAGATGTACATATGTAAAATCACAGTATATATCTATACACTGTGCATTATGTGTCAAGTGTCTTATCTGAAAGATGATCCTCTGGTGTGATAAGGGATCTAAAAGTATGTAAAACCAAAAGTAAGCAGGAATGCTTACATCACTTTTGTGATCCCTGCCTGAGTCTGGCCATTTTACTGTCTGCACCCCTTCTCTCTGATGAAAAGTCTCTTTGCTGCTTTATCTCACTCAGGAGTCTGTGTACTGCTGTAGCCTCAAACCAGGCTGGAAGCAGCTCTTTGAGCTAATATAGCTAAAAATAAAACAAAAAGCTTGCAGTTTATCTCACATGTTAGACCATACCATCTGTGAAATGAAATAGGTTTTTTTCTGAATATTGGTCTTATGCCATTTCTTCCTTCTGAGCAACTCATCACATTAAGATAATTTAAAAAAATAAGGAAGAAATAATTATCTGTAGGTCTCGTTAAGAATATTTCAGGATGCTGCAAGGCAATGATCTCATTATTTGTCACAACTTTTTATGCCATTCTTAATCCAGTTGATCCCGATTACTGTATTTTCACCCAGATATGATTGCAAGTATCCTTACACTGCCTTTGATATTTGCACTTCCATTGCTCCCTGCAGCAAATCTGAAGCTGGTCAAATTTCTCATCTGTCCCCTAGCACCAAAATGCGTATTTTGCCAAACTAATTCACCAGCATCAATTATATTTAAGAGATAATAATTTTAAGACAGATTCTTTTTTTAATCTTTCTTAATCAAATTTGTTCAGGATGGATTTGGTATCTGAACATCTCTCACAGAATAGGTGTTTGTATTTGAATCAACATTACTCAATGCAGCACTGCAATCAACAGGCAGACAGGCCCATCCATGGCTGAAGACATCGCTGACCTGACTCCCATCCCTACCAGCAGCTCTGTACCTTCCTACAGCTACAGCTGCACTAAAAAGAGCTGATAAACTTTTCCTTTTGATGACAGCTTAGGGCAGAACAAGTGTTGATAAGTTGCACAACAATGCTGACCACTTTTGCTAAGACTGCATACATGCATTTCAGAGTTTCTAAGGTTAGGAATTCAATCTAAGCAAGTGGCCTTCCAAAAAGTGCTCAGATGGACCTACCCTCACCGTAGACTGCAGTAATAAGAACTGAAACAAACTCAAGAGAGGTATAATGTTAAGAAAGTACAACTACCAAAAATTGAAAAGCATTCCTTTTTTTCCTCCCCAGACTCTCATCTCTAAAAGACAATGACCAATTAACCTCTAACTCTGAAAATATCAAAAAATGCCTGTGACAGACAGAAATTAAATTCTTTAAAGATTATGTGCTGCGAGAGCAATGTCAGGCTTAGGATGAAATCCTAGTAACACTCTGAACTATTAAGTCACTTCTTGCTCTGAAAATATAATTATCCTGTGAGCATTATGTCAGACAATATTGTATGTAAAAAACGTACTCTTTATAAAACATTGATGTTTTCTAAAGGAAAGTGCCTGTGCATAACGGTTTCAATGACAGAAAAAACAAGTCAGTATGCAATTAATGAAAGACAATACTACTTATTACAAACAATGTGCCTGACAAACAGGAACTTTCAGTGATCTCAGATTCAAAAAAATACCATTAGCATAGTCAGAAACAGCCCTGAGTGTTTACAGTCTCTATTACCAGACATCTGAGGTTAGATTGCTTTCAATATTGCTGACTTGATTTTGTAAAAATCACCATAGATTCTGATGGGAATTATAAGCCCATAAACACACTTGGTTTATATGCCATACAGCCTCTTTCTGTTTATTCATTACACTTTTTTTTTTTTTTTTAACTGAGAAACATCAAACTACACAAGGATTTGCCTCAATTCCTTTACTTTGCATTGGTCAACATGCAGCATGAATAACGACACTTTCCTAACGCGCACATACAGAGGAACATCTGCCTACAAATGATACACTTGGATCTTACTACCTACATCAAGCGGTTTTAAAATGGCAACACAGTTTCAACAGAGCAACTTCTGCCTTTACACTCTTTCCATTACCAGTCAAAAAGATTTTTATGAATACAGCAGCTAAACAGGCGTGCGTGAACACTTGCGCATCTTACTTGGCTTTTGCTCTTATTCTGCCTAGTGGTGAGACGGCTGGTTATGTAGCTATCAATTTCACTGACGTTACAATTTCCCTTTCTCAATGCAGCAATAACCTGTCACTTTATACTGTCCTTTCTTTGACCCTCTCCTGCCTCTCTGCTCATTTTTATTCTTATTGACAAGACTTATTATTCCTCTTCCCAATTCCAACTAGCTACCCTTTTGCAAATAGTAGTATCAACTGTGTGGTCACTAGTAGTATAGGTCAACAATGTTATTAATATAGCACACACTGCTAGGAGCAGATCAAACAGCCATACTTTAAAATATTAGTTTTGCAAAGGTACTGTGAAGCAAATAGCTGCAGTTTTCTTCACGTTATAAAATGTAATCCAAGGACAGTCTCCAAGAATTCAGTATAAATTTCCAGCCCAATAATTCGGACTGGATGTTATTTTTTTCTTGTTGTTTTCATACACAAAATAAAATAAAACCGTAACAGAAGGGTGCTGTATCTGTGTTTAAAGAAGGGGTTGTTGGCAAACACCATAGCTCACTTCTGCTGAAATGTACACAACTGATATATGCAGCCCAGAAAGCTGGCACCAGGGGCTTACAACCTTAATTTGCCTGCAAGAAGAAATGGAGATTTACCTTCAGAGCACGTTCTTGATTGTTTTCAGCAGTCAGATGTCTCGTGTTGTTTGCTGAAGTCTGGTTCTGCTCTTTCAGATGATGAAGCTCCTGCTCTAACCGTTTGCACTGCAACGAGGAAAGAATCCCATTAAGTAGAAGAGTGTGAGCATATTTTCTTTTCAACAAGCCAAATGAATTAACGTAAATAACCCCATCACCATTTCTACAAGTAGAGAAAGCATCAGACAAAAGCATGTTGCAATTCCTAAATAGTACTAGAGCTGTTTTTAAAATGTGCAGCATTATTTAGCTTCCTCCTGTCCAACTGTATGCCAAAACAAAGCTAAGTTTATTATCAGATAAAGAATTTTTGCAGAACATTTTAAGAAGTCTTAAAAATTACAAAGATATTGAGATGAAATTCTGCTCATACCTATATAATGCCAAATTTTGTCGTATTAAGTATGTATAAAGGAAGCAACATATGCTTTTAGGAAAATGAGCAAATTAAACATCCTCCAACTCAATCAGCCTTTTAGAAGAAAATATATGTGTAGCTTTTATTCTTTTTTTTTTTTTCCTTTTATGTTGAGATTACTCTAATTCCCGAGCACATACCACAGCTTGGAAGAAAATAAGTTTTAAGAGTATTATGCTTAAATATTAATTTAATGACAAAGAATGAAAAATTTAACATTTGCTGCTGTGTGCATACATATATGTACTTACTGCTGTAACCTGAACACCTATTCTAAAGATTAAAGATCTGCAAATTGTGTAGTGAGCTAAATTATATTTGACCATTTTTTACAGTAACCATAAGAAGCCTTGCCTCTTTTTAACTTTGGTTAAAAAGAGCAATTAGTTGCCAGCAAACAATGCACTGTTTTATGAAAAATAATCCTTAAAAAAAAAAAAAAAGAAAAGAAAAAAAAGCAGATTAAGGACCAGGAAGACATAAGGGAACAATTGTTGGACAGATCTAGGCAAAATTACAACATTAACAAGAACATTTTTGAACAGCATATTACAAAGAAGTAGTTCAGATATCATCACTAAAAAAACTAAGCTGGTAGATCCTGTTGGGACATTAGACAATTCACTGAGAAAGAAGATTTTAATAAACACCTTCTGAAAACACTAGTAAGAAAGAAATGAGAATTGTGATTTAATGCTCACATAAGCACTGTTGTCTCAAATAAAAGGCTTGAATATTTCAGTCTCTTTTGCTACCTTGCTGGCTTTGGAAGGCACAGAAAAGAGCTTCCTATCAAATGCATAGAATTTATTCCAGTGCAGTTCTTACTGGAGTCAACTCTAAACAGAGAAAAAACGTGAAATAGAGAGCTGTGGTATAACTGAACTATATATATAAACTACAACCGAAGCCTAAGTAAAATAGAGATGCAAAGGAGTTTGAGACAGAAATTTTAAATAAAACACATCAACATATTCCCAAACACAAAAGACATCATTTTCTCTTCTGAATAATGTACTGCAAGTCAAGATAGTACATTTTAGAATATAAAACAAAATAATCTGATCCTATATAAAAATAAATTTTAAATAATTGTAGGTGTCCAACAGTAATATTAAAATATCTGATTTTATATCAGCTGTGGTATTAGCATGTCTCCCAGGAGTAATGCAACTGTCAGTGAGAGTCAAAGTTTCTTAAAGCACAGTTTCAATTTTATACCAATAAAATGAGAAAAAACCACTTTCTAATAATATAGGAAAATGCAGAAAAAAATGCTAAAATAAATTTGACTGCAAATGTATTTCTAAACTTTAGACATTTAATGTCTATCTCACATAAAAGTTATAAATCACACTTGGAATTCTTCTTCTGTCAGTAATAAAAATTATGTGTCTAAGCATTTGAGAAACAGGAGCTCTGAAAAATACTAAAAAGGAAACCCACAGTATGCTATTTTTTCTCTGGATTTCTTGTTTGTTTTCTGCACCATAAAGGATCTAAACGTTATCTTAAAAAACTACTACTACTTTAGGTATTATTCATGGTGCTTCTGTTGCCATGTAGTATCAGTAGGCATCTTGCTTTTCTGTTTTGCAGACACCTTTTTTTGCTCTGCAATTCCCCGTTTGAATCAGGAGCAGCGTGGATTTCTTACAGGAAATATGTAGAAGGCAAAAATCTCAACCTACCTTTAACACAAGAATTTTTATTAATGCTATTCTCTTGACTACAAAAAAAGTGAAAATATGCTAAGAATAACAGTGTAGCTCCAGGAGAAAACAGTAAAATTTCTTGATGTACAGAGCTGGTTGCACAATTAAGAGCATGGGTGCCATGTTATCCTGCTCTCCGTTCTCCTCTTGTGAAGTCAAAATACTGAAACAAACAGGGGGATCCTTGAGCCACACGGCAGATCCAACACACACACAGGATAAAGATGCAACACAAGTAATGTAAAAGGCATGTACATCTCTATCAACTCAGCCTTAGAACATCAGCCTTGGTGGCATAACATCATTCACATTTCACTTCATTTTCAGTAAGAATGTTAATGTTAAAAAAAAAAAAAAAGGCATATTAAATCTGTATATAGCTTGAATCTATTTTGAGAATACCATTGAAAGAAGTGATGATCTAATTTGACCTTTGCACATAAGTGTCTTAATATGTTTGAAACAATGTATTTACAGAAGATGTTTCAAATGCATTACAAATCCAAATGTATTCTTAGCTGTCCAGGAAATGTCTAGGAAGTAAGATCTTTAAATGCTCTGCACGGGAAAATATTATAATAATCTTAAATGACAATATTTTGTATGTTTTACTAACATTTTATAAGCTGCAACACATTTACGCCTGAACTATTTTTCAACCATTAAAAACTGAATTCCAAAAACAAGTAATTTTTCACAAGATCAAGAGCATATGAAATTTCTGTGTAGTTTTGCTATAAGGAAAAGTTTTAAAAATATAATTTAAAACAATACAGCTTTTCTCTTCATTTCAGCCAACATTTTTTGAATTCTGTGTCATTGGTCATTAGCAAGGTCCAGTAAAAATAGGTGTTCTTTGAAAGAACATGTGTTTTTATTGGTTCAATCCAAGGCTCTAAAATGTCAACAGCTGCAAGTAAGGAACTGGATTTCCTTCTAAAAACATATATAAAAATACTTTTTGGAGCACAGTGAGGAGAAGACATCGTCTGGTTCAGTACTGGCAAAAAGGAAATGTCAGTTGTATCCTTTTGAGAAAGCTGAATTCTAAGGCAAGTGTTTTATTTTAATTATAACAAATTTGAATCCTCTTAAAGACAGAGATAAAATATTTTGCGCAGCACAGGTTGCTTAACATTCTGATCTTAAGTGCAATTGTACACTTACAAAGACAGGACCATAACTGAGAAAACATCTTTTATATCTCAGACACTGTGGATACTTCAAAGAATATGACAGCAATGTAGACAGATGTCAAGGAGAACGTGCCTTGAGCAGAGCACTGAAGACTTTGCCAAGAAAAGGATTTTAAAGCCTTGGAAACGGTAGCATGTCATTTTATAAGGCTTGACACAATTCACCAAGGATCAGCTTCAGCACATAGACCACTGTGTTTATTTGGAGGCAATGCTGATTGGAGGAAAAACAAAAAACAAAAAAAGAAAAAAAAAAAAAAGAAAAGAAAAAAAAGAAAAAAGAAAAAAAAAAGAAAAAAAAGAAAAAAAAGAAAAAAAAAGAAAAAAAAAGAAAAAAAAGAAAAAAAATCAGCCCCTCTTCTTTCAAATCCTACCATTTGTTCCCCTCTTTAAAAATACACTTTCCCTCTACAAGTTTCCCACCTCAGCTAGATTCACTCAAGCCAGACAACAAATTTCTTTAGGCCTACTTCTAATGTTCCTTGGGCAATCATCAATGCCCATACATATGGATTCCACTAGAACATATTCTATTCCCAACAACAGGCACTCAATCTTCTCTTTAGCCATATTTTCATATTAGAACTAGTTTCACTCTTCTAAATGCACCCAGTCTTTCCAAAGAAATACTCTTGTACCCAACACAGGATATTTCATGAGCAATTAAATATAAAATGAAAAGCAAACAGCTGATGTATCAAAAGGAGAAGAAGAGATTCAGACAGGAAAGAAAAGACAGACAGTAAGAACACTTCCCACAAGACAAGCCTTTTTTTTGAAGAAAAATTAGCTAACATGACTCAGCAGAACAAGCATGTTCAAGGTGAGCACCAGTTAAACTCTCAGCAGGTGCTGACCTGTTTCAGTGGTGATGTAGCAGAAGGCTTGAGAACACCAGGAGGGAAAAATGCAGATAAACTCCAAAAAATGAGCACCTCATAGGGGAACACTGCTGGAGAGTTCAAAAAGTGGACCAACTGAGAATAGAGTTCTGGAGGCTCACCCAGGAAGAGGCTATTAATAGATGGTCCTATTTCCAGGTACGCAAAAGGAATAAAGATGGAAGACAGAAAAATCAATGCAGATAACCACTTAACACTGTTTGGCCTTTACTAAAAAGTGAGATTGCATTAACATACCAAACATAACTTTAGCACTTGTATATACAAATAATTTTAAACATGCTGTCAGCTTACCAGAGTTTTCTTCTTCAACTTGTACCTACAGCATGTTAACATGGTGATACAGAAAGAATACATCAGATATACTTTGAAATTAGGTAATGGAAATTCACATCAACGAAAACTGAAGAACAAATAATCTAAATACCAAACACATTAAAAACATGAACAAACATGAGCATATTTTCACCTGTTATTTTTAAGCTGTTGTCTGTGGAACATAAATACAATAAATAACAGCATGAAGTGAACAAAATTGATTAAACTGACTGTACTCTTAGTTTATTATTCTCCTTTCCTTATTTTGTTTATAATGACCTACACTTTAGAGTAGCTCCCAGCTCAAGGATTCCCAATTGAATGTAAGTGTTCTCAGTTCGACAGATCTTCTTTTCTTCTCCCTTTGGTATGCTTTTTTTTAAAAACAACAACAACAACAAAAAAAAAAAACCAAAAAAAAAAAACAACAAAAAAAACAAAAAAAACAGTCTACCCCTTGTCCCAAATTCATCATGATTTCTTGAGAGGCAAACATCTTGCACCACTTGGATGCTACTCCACTCTTTCCTTTGCAGACAAAAATAATACCAAAGTCATCCAGTCAAAACACAAGCCAACCTTTGGTGTCACTATGAATTATGTACTTTGAACTGCAGATGTTTGGAAGCACTTATGTTTATACAAACACATTTTTTATCCTTTTTTCTTCTAAAATAATCATTTAAAGAGAAATAAAGAAATAAAGGAGTCTCTACATAATAATCACTAGAAGAATTTTTCCATTTAATTATAATGTTAAGATTTTCAAACCTCAAAAAGAAAAAACATTTCTTCAAAGTTCTGGCAAAATATCAACAAATGTGTTTAAAGATTATTTATACAATGCCCAACAGCTTAGAATTATTTGAATTACAGGAAAGAAAAGTGCTTTTGTGGCGCTCAGGCCTTAGGAACATATGCAACATTTAAAAATATTATTTAAAAATATTGTATTTTATTAGTAAAACAAACACTTAAATGTAAACAACTATATACATATTTTTTTTTGTACTGCAGTGGTGTTTTGCTCCATCAGAGGAAATACATTAAAATACATATGAAATGTTTTTGTCTTTCTTGTTAGCATGAGCCAGTTGGAATCTGCATCATTAAGGCAGATAATATGCTGTATACTACTTGGTCTCTTCCTACAATTTCCCTCCATTTCTACTTCTGAACACTTGAAAATGTAGAAAAGAAAGCTTTCATTTTCATTTGAACAGCTAAAGGAACTCTTAAAGGAACCAGATTAAAGTGCGCAGACATCAGCAAATTTTGATAATTCTATTGCTCTTTCAATGATGACATTTTAAAGAATAAGCCAAGTTGGATCTATTTCTCCAAGAGCTCAGTGCACACCGGCTTTTCTCATCAATGATGCTACATGAAAAGTGATGGAAAAAAAAAAAAGAAAAAGAAAAACCTGATGTTCTTGAGATGTATGCAATTCATTGATCATTCAAGCAGGATCCCTGTGCTGGCTATGCCATGACCCAGCACAGTTCTACAAACGCAGGGTTGTGAGTGACTGCTCATTTACAGGAGCAAATAACAGTAGGGTTCTTGAAGCTATACAAGTTGGTCACCTTCATAGCTTGCTGTATCACCCTGCATGAAGGCTGTTAAAAAGAACTTTTTTCATGTTGGAAGCCTTAGGTTCATTTGGAAGCCTTAGGTTATCTGAAGCCTCTATGCAGGCCTGACAGACATACGAAAGCCTCCAGGAGAACCAAACCAAGTTGTTTTACTTTAATTGTGTAGAACAGAAAAGTCCTAACTATAAAATCAGGCCTCTGTCCTCAGAATTTATGAGCATACCTTCATCTAAACATGTTATCATTCTAACCAAAGCAAAGCTATGGCACAGAAAATGAAGCCATGGAAGTACTTTAAAATGTGTGCAGTACTTTAAAATGTGTGTATTTATTTACACTTCTTCATGCAGAGCACACTTCTACATACATGGCATATACCTTTTAAACTGCTTTCTTTTTACCTGATATCTTTTACTTGGTAGCAAGGTATTACATATTTCCTCTTTCCACAGTATAATTAGTCATGTTCAATGGAGCTGAATACTGCTTAAGTCTAAGTATTTTAAACTTACTAAATGCTATAGTTCCAGGTTCTCACACAGGTCCTCCTACAGCTTACCCTTACTCATAACACTTAGAACACTGCAGACAACCCCGTATCTCAGAGGAAGAAAGAGAACTGTGTAAAAGAAACTAGAAACTTCACTAAATGAAGCTGGAATAAATATGTACTTTACCTGTTGTATATTAAGTAACCAATCTTTTTATATTGTCTTTATTTCTTATTTTTAATTTCTGTCACATTCTTTTTTTCACCTCATATCTAATGAATTCTTCATAGTAATTTCTAATCTAAACTAAATCCAGTAACTCAGAGTCAAACATTTACTCCTCTAGCTGTAAGGGGTCTGAAGTAAAAATGTTTTCAACCAACCTAATAGTGTTTTTCCTAATTACCTGTCATATATAAATAAATGTGACTTCTTTAACACAGAGTTGGCACATTACTATTCTTTTTATTTTTTTATTTCAGGTTTATAATTCTAATAAATAATGTATAAACTAAGCATGCAAGCTGATCAGTAGTATACAAGGTTATGCTTGCTCACCCTTTTGTCTTGAGATAATATCTCACAGCAGAGTTGTTGAAACACTAGCAACAGGCATGATATAATGAACTTCACATTGTTCACAAGTCAGTTTGTTCAGAAACAAAGAAAATGAAAAATATTGACAAACAAGAAAAATACTAGTTAAAAACGATAAGAGGAAAAACCATGAAGATTTTGAAGAATCTCAAAATCTCATTGTTCAAAAACAATGTCAAAGACATCACCAAAAAAAAAAAAAGTAAAGCTTCATTAGCTAAATTCTAAATCACTGAATAAATAAGTACAATAATTTTGAGAATAAGATCTGCTATACTTTCAATGCATGGCAGCAATTCCAGCACATAGTTTCACTATATAAACTTCTGAATAGAAAATAATTCAGTATAGCTAACCACAACACCTTGAGGAATATTTAAAGAATAAAATTACACAAAAAAGTCTCGGAGTAAATGACCTTAGTACACACTGCGTATCATACTACTTACGAGAGAAGTAGGACTGAAACAGTCCACCTGAAATCATTTCTGTCCTGGCTGTGTATTATGTAACACTGCAGCAAAGGTCCTACTGAAGCCAGTCAGCTGAATAGTAAAATATTACACTGTTATTATTTTACTACACAGTCTCAGTGTCTATAGTCCAAGTCACAGCACTCCTACATATTTGTTCACAGACTATTTTGAAAGGCAGTGCTAACTGCTGTGTGATTTGTTAGTACGATGAGCTGTAATGTTATGAAATGGGCCACTGAAGTCACAAAACTCAGAAACTGCAGAAAACCAAATACACTGTTGATTTTTTGTCTTCTCTTAAATAGGGAAAAATACCACAGTGGACAACCACCTCTTCATCACACGGAGTCAGAAAATAATATTATATTCCTACAGATTCAAAGGTTCTAAATACATTCCTTTGAAAATGAAAAAGCAATAAAAGGAGGCAAAATACAAAAAGATATGAAACTTTTCATTACTAGCTATTTTACTTTTTGCTCTACGTGTCCTTTGTTGTTGTTGAAGGAGGAAACAAGTCACTTCTCTTCAAGAAGTCTTCCTCATTTGAATGCAGCACCTTCCCTATGCACACTTTAGTGTGTGCACACTTCAATTCTCAGTTCTCATCTTAGCCTGTGTGATGCCCATTCCACAGCACTGTATCACTGATCTACCTTTTTTTTTTTCTTCATTTAATTAATGATGCAGCATTATGCAAATTTTACCAATAGCTCTACTTGTTTAATGAGCGTTTGGTGATAGCGCTTGATGAATACTGACTGGTCAGTTTTTCCATCACTTTTATGACATTAGTAAATAGATTCTGGTTTCATGGGATGAGAAATTAGCACAGGAACTTTAAGAAAGTTAAATCAACCTACAAGATTATGTCAGAACTAGCATTACTGCACCTAAAGCCTTGGCTTTGGTGATTTGACTAAATGATCTTCAGATCATCCTGCAGCCACGTCTTGCTGGTTCCTCAGCAGCATAGCCAGATCCATTAGAACCAGATGGCCCACAGCCAGGAGACAGCTTGTCAAACATCTGACATAACGTGTCATGACCGATAATGGTTTTTGTTTTTTTTTTTTTAAAACCTTTCCTGCATCCCCAGTTAATAAACCACAATAACACAGGTCAAAAATATATACAGTACAGTAGAGACAGACAGCACTGCCGGATATACCTGAGCTTTTAGTCATGTCTGCTAGTGAAAGTGCATAAAAGAAATTTTAGAGACTGATCCTCCATCAAACTCTAGAAATCAGGAATGAATCTGATTCTCAGATATATGCAAGGCACTCAGTTACTAACAAAGGCATGTTTTCAGAAAGCGTAACCCTGTTCAGTTGTACATAACCAATATTAGTTGACAAGAAAACAAGATCTGGTAAACAATCTGTCATTCTAATGAGGTGGTTTTCAAATAATCTTCAATGGATTTTCTTAAAATCCATATGCAAACAAGACTACTGTCTAAACCTTAAGTTGGCATTTACAGCATAAAAGGACAGGAATACTTCCGGTCCATTTTAAATATCATCAATTTATTTCAGAAAACAGTATCATGGACCACTGCACAGAAGCTGTAATTTTTTTAATCCCTATGATCAGACACAATTATCATGGGATTGTAGATTTTCTTGGTAGTACATGCTCTATTTGTCCTGTATATACTACTGTATAGTAGTAGTAAATACTACTCTTTTACACTATTTACTCTTTTACTACTATTTACAGTAGTAAATACTGTACTCTTAATTAAGCCATCAGTTGCTAGAGTGGCAATTCTTCAGTTTTCCTGTTGTGCAATGTGTTATTCTTAACCATAAAATAGAAAAAAATATTTTAAACTAGAGATGATGCAAAAGCCATATAACCAGGTATGTGAGAGCACAGGACCCTACAGATATGTCAGGGACAATAATTGCTCTTTGAACAAATGACCTGCATCAGCAGTGGTTGCTCTTTTCTCCAAGAAACCAACATGTTGTTTCAGGAAACTGTAACAAAGAAGATGACAATTGTCTGAAAGCAAAACTAACATTAGTGCTTTACTACCCTGTGAAAGAATGGGAAATATGAAATCAGATTATTTCTCACCAATGCTGATATCTCGTTATCAGCACATCTATAAGACTCACATTTTTTAGACATCTTTTTCAAATTTGCTTAATTGCACTGCTAAGTGAAATAAAAACTTTTTTTTTTTTAAATCAAGAAATTAATCAGCTTTGCACAAGGTAAATTTGATTCATATTTCATAGACCTCCTATGGGAATACAGATACTTCACAAAGAAAATTTTAAGAAAGTAAATAAAAAACTTTGCAAAACTAAAACAAAACCACACATTTTTAAGGTATATATTGCACAGTTTCAATCAGAAACATCTATATTATTTTGCTACATGTAAAAGATTTTCAAATATGAAGTAGTGGCTGAATCTGAAAGTTTTGCCTCTGTAACAGAAAGTATTTTAACTTTCACTAAAGTGTTTTACAGGGACTGATGGAACTAGGTACCCAAACTCATGCTAAAAACCATTCTATACCTTGATTATGCAGCTTTAAATTAACAGCCACCTAACAGCATTCAGATATGTTACTGAAAAGCAGGCATGCTTAAACCTAAAATCAGCTGTCTTTGACATGTATAATTATCAACGTCACCGTCATCCAACCCCTTGTATCCCTCATGCATAGAGGATAAGACAATCTAAGCAGAGAAATTTTAAGAAAAACATAAAGATGGAGGAATGTTATGACAAATGTTGAAAGTAAAGAGACTGGCCTGACTGCCAAAACAAACAAAATGGATAAATGCATAACTACTGCTGAGAAGTGTCTGGATACGATAGAAGACAAGACACACAACATAAAGAGAACATGTAATGAGATGCACAGCTGCTGGCTAGCCCTACTGTAGAGCATAGGCTGATGACTAATACAAGGGATTAACAAGCATTTTGCTGTTTCTTCTGGGAGGCTGGCACTGGACACTTTCATCTTCATGCAAGATTTCAGGACTAGTTTTGTAAACTGAGATTCAGTCAGAATTCTAACATTTCGATTGTGAACAGAACCTCAAACAGTAAGGCTGCATGCAAAAATGATTTTGTAGATTGAGAAACAGAGCTTTGTCTCAAAACTACAGGAGATGAAGGAGAAGCACAGGAAGGGTGATGTTCACACTTGTCTTGAACACACAGATTTTTCAGACAGAAAGAGTGAAAGCAATCTCTAAGGTATGAAATTATGATCAGAAAATGATTTCGAAGGAAACCTAACTGATGACTTACCACCATCAAGTGAGACAATTGGTAGGAAAGTAGTCATAACCATTCCTCAAACATAGATCTTCACACTTCTTTTGAGTTTTATCTAAACTTTGGTGGTGCTGATCATAACTGAAGATCAACAGTAACTGCAATAGAACTTTGCTTAATATTCCTAGATTTCTATGTTTAGAACAGATAATTCATTAGTTAGAGGTAACGTTAAAACCCTCCCCCAACAACAGACATCAACTCTATGTTATCAATGACTAAAAAAAGGAACAACAATACTCAGAAGCATTACTGTTTCTGTGTTTTGCTTTATCCTGCATCAGTACAATATAAAAATGTAGTATACTGTAGCAAACAACTTATCAGGAATATAAATTTTGTATTTCTGATAATTCTAGAATTGTAAAAAGTTGTCTTTTTATGGCTTAATACTGTTCTTTTTCTGCAGATAGTTTATTTTGGAGAAGTATATCCAAAATTTGATGCTTTTCACAAAATCTCAGTTTTATAAATGGCCTTCTAATAAATATTTCTACATAATTGAATTGGGTCATTTTAAAAAGTATTTTCAGTAGACATAATTGGAAATGAGAATATGATGTTTTTAAACTCTGCATACCTACAACACACTCAATAATAAGAACTTTAAAAACACTACTGAAGAGAATGGAAATAAAACAACAACATCAGAAAGCATGAACAAATTCCCTGACAACAGCATCTCACAATCACAAGCACTCCACGTGCAAAAGAAAAGTCTGTCCTTCATTTGCAATAGAGGGTAATGGAAGCTAAATTTTTCTTCTCAAAGCAACTCCGCTTGAAAAATAATTAACAGTGAATAAACAGAACATGGAAAAGAGGGCAAATCTCAATCTGAAGCACGAAACAGTAAAGCCATACAACAAACAGATCTAGGTATACTTGGTGAATGAGACATAGATAAATTAAACAACGCTAAAGTGAATCTTTCTTTCACAAAAGAATATTCATGGATTTTCTTGCTCCACTTTTCTGCCTGGGCCACAAAACAATGCAGACCAGAATACTTAAGCTGACTTTAGCAAGTCAGGGCTTCCAGAAACTGCCTTTGCAAAATAAATAAATAAATAAATAAATAAAAATCACAATGTTCAGACCAAAGAAAGCAGGGAAATTTCCATTGTGACAATCTTCGTTTCCCGTTCATTTTAAAATGATTAAATGCCTAGAGAGAAATTGAAATAAATATAATGGTCATTAAGTTACATTTCATCTGTAGTCTACCATTCTGCTGAAAATGTGTAAACAGATTAGCACAATTAACATCATGTCCCCTTACATTCTCTGTTACTACTGGACATAAATTTCCTTAATCATCATCTCTCTTTACAGCTTAAAACACATCCTGAATCCTAATGATGACTGAGGATGACAGCAGTTCTAGAAAGTTAGAATGAAATGAATTTTAGGGACTCCGGGATGAAGTCAACAGAAAGCAGTTCTGTTCATTTGCCATGGCTCCAGATCCACAAAAATTCAGTCAACTACTGATGTGTAGTCAATACTGATGTGCTACAGTGGCATAATTCGCACTATATTCTAGGAAAATATCTTTCCTACCTATTTAAAACCTAACTTTACATTCTTCATGTCAATCTATTTCTGAACCATGCTAGTATTTCAAAAACCTATTTCTCAGTGATGGAACAGATTTATGTGCTGTGGACTGGTCCAAAATCTTCATTAGACAAGTCTGCATACAAAGTAGCTAGTAATTTTCATAGCAAGAGTGCATATAACATAGTGGGATACTATTTCCTTCTTCCTAGATATTTTTTTAAAATAGTTTTTAAAAATCTTATTCTCCTTCCTGAAGTCATCTCTTGCACCTTTAATTTTATTTAATACTCTATCAGAGCATTAACCTAACTAATTTTAAATATATTTGCTTCTATCAAAAGGATTAATTCTTCCTTTTTATACTTATAAACAAGGAAGCCTTAAACTTCAGATAAAAATTCTCAGTGGCCTTCAGAGATTTTCACTGAAAAAGCACATTTTGCATGCTACCTTACACTGGAGGTTCAATCTGGAATTTCTCTAACTTGTCTCTATTTCTTATGCTCAATCTGCACCACTGAGTGCTCTCTGACAGCATGAAATGAATTCCTTTTTTGATTAAAGCAAATTCAAAGATGCACTCCAGGAATGCACTCGGTGCACTCTGACAAAAATGAGCATTCAGTTCACAGGACTAGGCTACAGCCAGGCAAAAGTAAAAAACAAAACCAACCAACCCCTCACCTCTGCATAAACAAAACCAACCCAATCTGACAAGACCCCTCCTCCCACAGCACACCTAGAAATACATTCATGTAGATGGCAGATGGTGGAAACTACTTCCTACTCCACATTCATTCCTGTTTGTTCAAACCACTTGGTCATAGAGACATAACTGACATCAGCATTGTAACTGTAAACATTCAACAAGCAGTAAGAGAGTAACAAAAAGAAGGAAAATGAATGCAGAGGTCAGACACCATCCTTCCAAGACTCCACATTAAATGTAAGTATCAAGCACAGAAATCTTCTGTGTCATCTATCAGAGAGAATCTTTATGCAAACTCAGTTTGAGTGCCTAAAATAACAAAATGCTTTTGCAGTGAGATTTCTCAGAATGTTGCCTAAGAAAACTTGCTTAAAATGTGAAACATATAGATGGACATTTTTAACTCGCAAGAAAATTAGAGCTGTTTCAACCAACAGGTAACCTGCCCAAAATCTAAACTAACACTGAGCACCTAACTTGCCCCACAGAAAACTTACTTTCAGTACTTCTAAACAGTTCTGGTACCTATAGAGTTTAATACACACATAGTGATTCAGTCTTGTCTTCAGAAGGAATACTGTTTGAACTCTGCTTGTGTTACATTGGAAATTTCCTCCACAGATTTTTGCTATTGAATCAGATGATCAATAAGCATACAAAACATTTTTCTATGTCATCCTAGAGTTTCGACATAAATATTTAAATTAATTCTAGAAATTGTTCTGGAAATTAAGCCGTGTGAACCTAGAGTTTAGCACCATGATAGACATGTCAAATATCAATTAATCAAACAAGCTTGCAAGAAAATTTTCTATCATTTTCAGCATTTTGGATTTGGGCAGGATTTTC
This sequence comes from Tympanuchus pallidicinctus, assembly GCF_026119805.1. Lineage (NCBI taxonomy): Eukaryota > Metazoa > Chordata > Aves > Galliformes > Phasianidae > Tympanuchus > Tympanuchus pallidicinctus. Next base: position 36,248,650 of record NW_026294747.1, on the reverse strand, counting down.
TAGGTACCGGAAAAAAGATGAATGTTCTATTGGAAGATCATTAAAGTTTACAATTAAAGGCATAAGGCTCCATCATGCTCTCAAACACCATTCAGATATGTACTCTCCGAATTCTGCACAACACTCTGTTTGCAGAGGAACAACAGGTGATTTAACAATGCAAACAATCATGTGTCTCAGGGCATCATTCAATGAAAACCTTATGCGTGTAAAAAGAGGAAATGCAATAGCAATTAAAAATTTGCTTCGCAAGTTCAAAAAGACTAACTGTAATCCCTTTCTTCAAGGAAACACTGCATTAACATTTACAAATTTACTCATACTTAGCATTCATGGGCTAAATATAAAAGTTATAAAGTATAAGAGTTCTTTAGGGTAATTTCCTCCAGATCCTCCACTCTCCTCCACTGCTGTCCTGCCAGCTGACCTGCACTCGCTGTTGTGACCAGCATTAACTTGAAAACTACATCACTTTATGCTACCAAAGGACTGCTGAAGTCAAACTAAGGTATCAGCTGCACGACATTTGCTTTTACTAGTGAAATTCTGGCTTCAGTGAAGTTACAGTGAGTTTCATTCACAACAAACAAATACTTGCCAACAAAAAGCTTGTAATCTCTGCTTTATCAGGAAACTGACATTGCACACAAATGTATGATGTCATCAAATCTTCTCTATCTGACCTCCTATTATTCCGCCTGAACATCTCACCTCACTTTCCTTAATGCTCTGAAAACTGTTTTGTATACAGCAATTAACCAAAAGAAAGGAGAATCACAATGAAAGCTTAAAGAGGCATCATTCTTTTCAGGAGAATACTGCACAAATAAAAATTCCCAATGAAAGACATCAAGAGGATTTCAGTCAGTTTCCTCTACATTGGGTTCTCATGGGCTGAAATAGCTACTTCAGAAGAGAAAGATTACTTCATACGTTTTTTGAACGTAGCCAAATATTTAACTGAGTGTGTCCCTGGAAAACACTCATACTCCAAGTAGCAGAAATATATCTTAAGTAGATTGTCAGGCTGTACCTATCATTTCAGAATGTAAATAATTACCTTCTTTTTCCAGCTTGGTTTATTTTTAGAAGAATAAAGCAGCTAGGTAGGAAAGAAGCCGTGCAGCAAAAGAAGTATCTTGAAAGGCAGCTCCCTTCCCCTGCTTTAACCATCCTGCAAGCAATTTCTCCTTGCCTACTCATTCGCTGCTTCCCACTGCAAGTGAGGCAACAGGAACTTGCCATTGCACGCTCAAAGCAAATCAGCCACAAGTGGGAACCAGCATGGCCCTTGGATCCTCAAATTACAATAAACAGCCCCTTTAACTTCTCTCTCCTCCTGAAATAAGCCTGTGACCAAAAATTATCTATAATTCACACCAGCTGTCTTGTTCACAAACAATGGTGAATTCATTCTACCTTTTCTTTTCTTGCATTTCCCAACTATCAGATACAAAAGGAAAGATAGAAGAGCAGCTAGGACACCACAAAACATGTTTGTACAAACAAGAATTCATTCATTATCCCTATTTGGGAAACATCTAAGTCTACCAAAACACAGAATGGAAAACTGAACTACTGGTTACTAATATATTTAATATCCCAAATTGTGCTTTGGGTTGCAAAGGAATTATCTTTTCCTTCAGGTAAAAGTCATGTAACATTGTAACCCTTCACCAATTAAGGATCCAAGATATGTAATCCATTTTTTTTCTCATTTACATATGCTTTTGCTGTTTTTACATATATTACAACTCTTGAGTTTATTACTTCAGTAAGACCAGTTCACTGAGGTGTGCTGAGAATGCCTTAATGCTCTATGAAACACAGAAAATAGAATTGTACACCTTATTTGGTACAAAAGCAGGACTTGACAAAAAAGAAGGAAGAAACTGACTTATAACAGCAGACATTTATTAGTCATTAGCTGAAGCTGATAATGATGGGCAGTCAAGTGCAGTGCTTCTCACTGTTGTTTTCAATGACGCTAAACTCCTGCTTGTTGCCAAACAGTTCCTCAAAATGGAGGAAGGTACTTAACTTGCTCCAGATGAGCAACTGGGTGCGTGCCAATTTTTTTTACATGAGCAGTCATAAGCATGTTCCTGCACAGCAGGATGTGATCAAACTATTCAAAGCTGTAAAACCAGGTCTGCTTGCCAGTTTACGTTATAGCTTCAAGAGCAGGGTATTACAGATGATACTTTGCCAACCGTGAAACCTATTGGTTTTCTGTTTGTTTTTGTTAAATAGAAAACACGACATCTTTAATATTTAAAATTCTGTTTAGAACTGACTTGCCAATTAAAAATTATCTACAGAATGAAAGTTAGGATGAAAAGCATATCACACGCACAACATTCTGAACAATAAGTCATCTCTTGTATTGTTTTTAAAAATCACTTATTTCAAGCTGTACCAACTGAAAGGTCCCCTTTCTTCTCTAAACCATAAGGAAAGTGATTATGACTTATCAAGTCACTGGCTCCAGCTGCAAACTCTGAAATCATATTAACATTCCTGTCCATATGGTATGATGTGGTTAATAGGTGATTGCTTGTCTGAGATATTGCACTGTATTGCCTCCTGCTGGAAACCGCTTTCTTTAAATTATTTTATGAAGATTCCACAATGTGACTGTGGCCATACGTGAGCTTTACTAAATATCGGTCACTAATTGTATTGATCAAGCAAGAAAGACTCTGGAAGAAAGGCAGAATTATAGGATAACAAACTGGGAAAGTGAGATTTTTCCTTGTGATTAAGACAAAACTGAACATTTAAAAAGAAACTTATGTTGACAGTCATGAGAAATAGAACATCTTTCTCCATTTTCTTTTCAGAGGATCGGTCATAAAACAGACACAAGCTCCCAGTACAACACAGTATCTGTTCACTAACAAATATATCTTAGCAAACACAACCAAACAGTTGAGTGTGTTTTTTTAAGGAGGCTGGTACAAGAGAAGATGGATGTCAATGTTTAGCCACGCTTTAGTTGTTTGTTTTTTATTCACTTGAAAATACATACTAAAAGTAGTATCAAATATTTGAGTTTATACCATTTTATTTGTTTTCACACACACAAAAAGTAGTTTGCATATTTGCTCAGCAATCTAGTGAATGATCTAAGATTACATACACATGTGCAGCTCAATACAGTGATAGCAGTGCCTCTATTTGCTTCCTAATGAGAAGTAGCATTCACATTTAAAATCTCAAAAAAGATGCAGAGGTGCTTGGGTGTGAAGATTCAAAGAATTTTTTCATGTGCTAAGACTTTGGCAGTTCTTTTTAAGAATAAAAAAATTATTCCAGTGAAATTTCAACAGAAGAATGACAACTAGCTAACCGTTACCAAGAATGCATGCAGCCACAGTCCAGCAAAGAGTACCTTCACAGTATAACTACCAGGAAGGCAGTGTAAAACTCCTAGTTTTTGCTAAGCTACTGAAAGATGAGTTGAAATCAGACAGCATATATTCGGTAAAAAAAAAAAGCGTAGGTTACAGATTGCCCATTCTCTAGGAGCTTACTTGAAATCAAAGCAACATTACTGAGAGGGAAAACTTTTGTGTTATTCTCTCTTACTGAGAAAAATCAGAAATCCTACATGTAGAACACTAGATGTTACTTATATTTATGGTGTTAAATTGTCAGCTGTCACGGTATTGTGAACAAATCCATTACAAAGGATAATAGATCTGGCTTTATTAAACTTCTGTCCCAACATTCTCAGATAGACAGTCTTCTCTTATATAGAACTGGCTATGGTGGTCACTGAAATGACACTGCAGTCTCCAGCACTGCACAAGAGCAAGCAGAAACAGAGCAACACAGCCTTCAAATAAAGTGTCAGGAAGTATTTAGCTTCCTCCATTGCCAATGGCCTCTGAACTTTAAAAGTGTTTTTTGCAGAAGAGAGGCATAGCATACTAATGGCTTACTCTATTTCTGCTTTGCCTTGGTCTGTTCTCATCAATCCACCCTTATATTTAATGTCACTTTCAATGAAAAGAAAAAGATTTTAACTTGGAGATGTTATGAACACCTGAGGCGACCTCAGATCTAACTTCTAATAATTTGCATTTGTTATGCTAAGCATATACATCCCCTGAATTATTCCTAGTCCCCTTGTGGTCTAATGTAGGAATCCCTCTCCTACTGTTCTTGCTGTTAGCACTGTAATAACTACTGCTATTGCAATGTTAACAAAAGACTACTAATAATTCAAGTACTGTGTGAATTCCCAGGGAATCATCAAGTAAGAAATGCAAGTTGAAACGATAGGATCTATTTTCTAGCTTTGATAGCTACAGTCATAAAAGAATCACAGATATGGAAGCATAATACATGAGTAATAAAGTTTTATTAACAATAATAACTAATTTAAAAAAAAATTGTATTGTAAATTGCAAACACTATCACAGTATTACACCTTAATACCAAATATTGAAAATTTTTGGAAATGTGTGTTTTGCTTTATTCATTTATTTATTTTTCAGCTGCAGTACCTATGTAACATTACCTATGCTTTCTGCTGTCAGGCCTAAAGACAGCTTTGCTAGCTGTGGCAATTAACCCATTATTATATAAACTAATGATCTTTATTAAGTTCCAATTTGATTACCTGAAAGCCAGATTGTATAAATGTCTGTATATTATTCCTTGAACAGGTAGCTTAAAAATAAAATGTATATTATAACACCCTGCAATGACATTCTTCTGATATCTTTCATTAAATATTTAAAGTCCAAGTGTGTCTGAAAAGTTTACTACGCCAAAGAAGCAAAATCTTGCAGAAGAAAAATAAAACTATCTAAAGTTCCTTCTCTTGAGCTAAAAGCTTTTTTTCTAATAAGCTGCCACTTTCCAAATGCCCTTTGCAAATAAGAAATCCAATCATAATTAAAAAATAAAGAGCATAAATTTTTTGGCAGAACAGTTGAGTAGCTATGCTGCTCCTCATTAATATAAAAGAAAGCACTGTGAAAAAGTGAACTTCCCACATTAACTTCATCAGTATCTTTTGTAGTGCACACAGGATACAGACAAAAAATATGTTAGGAACTGAGAAGATGAGTCTTTCAAGGCTGCAGGAGGACAGAATGCAAAAAAATGAGTGCAAACAAAGAAACAAAAAAAACAAAACATGAGAATCACAGAGTGAGTGGAAGAGTATTCTTTTACAGAAAAACATGTCAATGCAAAATAAATTCAATCATCATAATACTAGTCAAGATCACAGATTTGACTTTAATTCTGTTAGAATTAAAGAATTACTTAGGTATAAGCTCACATTCAGTGGACATTGAAATTTTCAATATTGGAACAAGACATAGATGAAATTTCTTGCCTTGCACGAAAGCGTAAGGATGTTCATCCAGTCTAAAATTCTGTGAGATGTAGCCCCCTGCTTAGTATTCTTTCTACAGACTACTACTATTGAGTTCAATCTAGGTTAAAAAAAAAACAACAGGAAAGAAAGCTGTGGGAAAAAACCCCCAAACATAACAACTCTTCTATGTGATAGGAAAAATAAGGAGATACTCTCCAGGGTAAAGAGAATGAAGATAATATTCTTCTTTGAAGATAGGGAAGCAAAGAGAATGATTGATCTGAGCAGAAGAGAATACACCAGATTGTTTTAAGCTACACAGTAGAAGTGTTAAACATCGAGAGTCAAGGACCACATGCCAATTTTCAGCTTCTGAATGTAAAGCAATAAAAAGTCACATGCAGCAGTCTTATCTTCCTTCAGTGTATGCTTCTGTCACTCTTTACAAATCCTTGAGTCCCAATCACAAACTGTTTTATACAGCTACAGAATACTGGAAAATTAAGATCTTAACACCTTTTTAAATTACTCAGTATAATGAATACAATATTTATTTGTTTTTAAAGGGTCAGCTAGTGACCAGGTAGAAAGAATACACAATCCCTCCTGTGAAATAGATCGGTGTCATTTCAATAACCACTACTGCCTTGAAGAAACTGTTGCTTGTTAATCAGCCATTTACTATAGGGACTGTAATTGAGATTTTCAACAGAAGAAAGTTAACAAAGTAAATTCCCCAAAATTAAAAAAAATAAAAATAAAAAAATTTTTAAAAATTGGTATTGATTACATACTTGTAGAGACTTACTTGAGACAAAGCAGCATCCCGTTGTTCTATCACTGTGTTCATTTCCTCAGCTATTATTTTCTTTTTACGTTCTTTGGTCCTGTGTATTCGATTCAGAATTATAGCTCCATTCTTGAGTATATCTATCCCTGTGTCTGCATTGTTTATTCTGTTCAGTAATTCCTGTAATGTCTACCAACAGCATTATATGTTAGTCAGACATGAAGTTTTAATATATTTTATTTAATATAGGGTTTTAATTAATAGGCACATGTGAATTGTAAATTGACTGAGTGAAGTTATTGAATTTTCATATTGCAGCAAAGATGTACATTATTAGTGTGTCAATTCTTCTTTTTCCCACATCTTAGTTCTTGAAACCCACTCAATTGAACTTAAGCCTCTAAGATATAAGACTGACATCAAGAAATCTCCTCAGAGAATGGCTTACCATGTCATTTTCTTCAGGGTTAATATTTTCTAGCCTAGAAAAAAGGGACACAGAAAGCCTGATCAGTAGCATTTCCTTAGTGCAGCAAAATGAGTTCGCTTTTTAAATCTTTAGAACCTCAAGTAATTTCATTCTACTAGTCTTTAGAGTCAACCATGACACTGAACATATTAAAGTGCCACCTGCTCGACTCCATCTTTCAATAATGCTCCATATCTTCAGCACTGACTTCAGACTGTTAAGTTATTAATGTTTACTGCTATATATGACTACAAGGATCAATTGTTCATATGTGCTTAGATGAAGAAAGTTCCCCAGTGATAGAAATGACTGATGCTCTTATTTTATTTATTTCTGGACTTACAACTTTTACCCAACACTGTACTTTTGTTGTTTTTAGTACACCATAAATGTAACAGGACAAGGTTTGTAAAGATGTTTGTTTTGTGGTTTGTTTTTCTTTTTCATTTTTATGCAATTATTTTCCCACCTCTCTTCCAAAAGGAGGAACTGAACTAGTTGAAGTTTCCTTGAAAATGTTTTGCTTTTGTATCTTGCACAAAATAGCAAGTTAGGACAACCCCCTGCAAAGTCCTTATTTAAGCACATAAGCTGCTTTTGCTTTCCCCCATTTCATTTCATAGTATGTATTCTAATCTGTCAAATATAGAAATGATATGAGGAATTTAGTTATACGCAGTAGAACATTGTGCAAAAGCACTGAGTGACAGTGCAAAGATCTAACAACTGAGATCTAACAACCTATATATTTTACTTTACTTAAGCTTAATTATATGGACAACATAGTATTTACAGCATTTATACATATTTTAAAATGGAGGAGACCTCTATTCTGGAAAAATGAGTATATTACAATTACACCACTTCATTGCTACTTATTTAATGGTCACTTTCACAAAAAAATATTTGTTACTTGTATACTATTTAAAATGATAAATAGTAGCCACTAAACATCTGCTATAAAACAATGCACACTTTTTCAGTGCTGTGATAGATGCTGCTCTAAGGCCAAGACTTAAGCTAGCAAACATCATAGAGTACTTGATAGAACATTAGCATCTTTTACTTTAAAGAATTAGTTTTACTTATAATGCATGATAAATCAACCATACAAAACTTAACTGCTTAAATAAAAAAGAAACAGCTCAGAATGTACTATTATGTACAGTAGCTAGTGTGTTTATATGGAGTTTATTTATATGGAGTTTAAAAGCAGTAATTATTCCAACACCTACAGTCAGCATCAGAACGAAACAATGAAAAAAAAAAGGTAAATGCTAATCTTTGGTGGGTTATAGATATATTCATAAAGTAACATAAATCATAAAATCAGAACTGGCTCCTTGAGTTGGCTTCTCATAGACTTCCTACTTTTGGTTTCATAATTAATGCTGCAAGTTTCACTTCATGAGAGACTTAAAAATGGATCTTAAGCTAGTTTGTATTCAACATGACAGGAACAGTATTTGCCAAAGTAAATTGGCAGGACTGATCTGCTTCTCTAGAGGACTTCTACCCTGCTAAAAGTATGGGTTAACAAATCACCCAGCCAACCATAAGGCTGGGTAAGCAGGACACCTTAGACTGGAAAGGGGGTGGGAAAATGAACATCAGTTCCCACATAAGGGTAGCTTTTCAGCAAACTGCTGTCACAGAGGATGCATTCTTCTAAGATGACAGTATTTTTTAAAAATACTGAACATCTAGAGCTGAGTATTTGCCTTGATGTTTCTCTTGATTTTAAACATCAATAATCAATGATTCCCTCTTCCCCCATCTCTGCACACATTACACTAATACGTACCCTAGGGCTAACAGAACAGAAAGAATTTCAGTTACTACAGTTAAATAATGACAATAGAATTGCTATAGCACATAATTTAAAGCAAGCATTAAAGCATTTGATAAGGGTTGGCAGCTTGTTCAGTATTGCCCTCTTGTAGAAATCTCTCATTGGAAGAAGTCCAAAGCAGATGGAGGGAATGACTTGTGCTCTAAAATTTGATGCTTGTGGCACAAGTAGCCTAAAAACATTACAAAAAATACTCTGTAGGCTTCACCTCTCAGACAGATAGCTTGGTATTTTAAACAACTGCATGAAGAACATATGAAGGATGGTAGTTGGGAAAAATACAACATTTTTGGAAATAAGCCACCCAAATTAAACAAAATGAACTAAGTTTCTTGTGGCTCATCTTATCATCACTGCTCCTACTGAAGGACTAGTGGCAAGGTGAATGCTCCCCAAAAATTTCCATTCAGCCACAGTATTAAATTATTTAGAATGAATAAGCTGAGCAAAGTAATTTCCTTGTGTGGTTAACTACAAAGCTTGTAAGAATAAGACTTATTGAAGCTATATAGTGAGGTGATATTTACTGGTAAATTAGGGGCAAAGTCTAAATCACTCCACTTTTGTGAATACTGCAGAGATCATCTGAGCCTTTACCACTTCAATTCTTTGCAGCACCACCCTGGCTTTCTCCTCTCGTTGCAACATGTTGTAAGTCCAAGAAGTAAAGCATATTTTGTCACCTCAGGTAAGCATTACACAGTTAGTAAAGATGCTTAATGTAATGAAAAGCTGCCGTGCTTGAGCCAGGCTGGTTGTCCAGCAAGAATCTTGGCTCCACTTGACTGCTTCCTGCTTCCAAGGTGTACAGCTGCATGAATAAGCATCCTGTAAGCTTAGTGCATGTGGACTTCTGGAGTTTGTAATCCCCAAAGGCTTCACAGAAAAAGAATGCAACCTCTTCCCCAAAAATCCAAATCAGCAACCACAACAAGCAATGTTTCTCTTTATTAAAGTATTACTCTTTAAGGAAGAAACATCATATTATTGAGAAGGTGCTGTTTCAGAGTTGACTGACAAGGGTCAAGGATGGGTTGTTGTCAGCTTGTTAACAGGTTGTGGAAATGGTTGTGGTCAGAATGGACTGAGGTAGTACTATATGTAAATTGGTGGAATAGGGCAAGGAACCCTTGTCTGATATAGTTAAAGTTTACAACATTCCTATCAAAACTGCAGTTTGACTTAATAGGTAAAAAAGATCAGGAAAGAGGCAAATATTAAGAAAGCTGACGCAGATAACATGATTACTACTGGATGTTACTCAGTATACTAATTTTTCTCCCTCAGTCCTCCTATCTTGCTTGCCCTTCCTCTCTTGCATATCTTTGCCTTTCACATTTTCCTCTAGCTACTACTATTTTAATTATGCTGTGCAGTCTTCTTTGACTTATGGAAGAAGTGATACAGAAGTGGAATTAAAAGACAGACAAGGAAAGTGGGAAGAAAAAGTAGATAAGCGATAGAAGTGTAATTACAGAGTTGCAATGCAAAGAAGGAGAATGAAAATTTGAAATTAAAAACAAGCAAAACAGATTCCACAGGGAATTATGAGATTGAAGGTCATTTTAGCCTAGACTGAACATAAAGCAAGTACTGTGTTGGAATGGTCTCAGGGAACAGACAAATATTCACGAGGATACATGTAGATAATAAGTTCATGTTCATGAAGTTCCACAAACATTTATGCATATTTTCCATGAGAGGTACTAACTTTCTCTCAGTTACTCATTTTCTTATTTATGTTTTTCCATTTCTCTTGGCAAGGAAATTTCTCAACTAGTAAAGGGTTACCACTGAATGGTAACCAAGCTGATTGGAGGAGGGTTACATGAAGAAGCAAGCTGTAGATTCAAGGCTACCTATACCCAAAGTCAGAAAAGAAGCTATTTATGATCTTCCTCTCCTGACTAAACAGTTTTATTATCAATAGATTGACTATTTCTGTTAGGTTAGCATGGCATACACAAATTTCTAGAAAGTATTAAGTATACCCTTCATGTGCTAAAACTGCTTCTACAATGAAGATATGGAAGAAAACATATTTTTACCAAATCATCCACATAATTAGTAAAAGTTTTGCTGTAGGAAATATCTCCTGGGCTTAAAGGTTTGATTGATTTTCTATACATTGCAACTTCTAACTGACATTCTTGTATTTCATGTCAAAAGATCCTCGTAAAATGTCACATTACTCTTATTTATCTCTGAATAAATCAATACCAAAGCTCTTGATTATATTTTTGTATATTATAATTTTTGTAATCAAATTGTTCAACTTGCAGTTAGTATCTAGAGAAAAATATGGTCTCATAAGATGGCTAAAAAATTAAGGTAAGATTTTCTGCGTAATTACTGTCAAACAATTTATGACCTTTACATATCCACACAACAGCCTGTCTGCACAGGACAGGATGTAAAGACTTACTCTTTGAGTGACTCTTCTAAACGCCGGACTCGTAGAAATGCTTCATCTCTCTCTTCGTTGGCTAACCTAAGCCTTGCCATGACAGCCTTGTCACGTTCCCGTTGAGCAGAATAAACTTCTTCAACCAGAGCTGCAAAAGTAACCAGTATGTTTGGCATACAGTAACAGCTGGTAACAGTTTGGCAGGAAAATACACCATTATGTACACTTACATGGACCATTTTCAGCATCTCCATAAATCAACATTTTTCCACCAACCTCAGATTGCTCTGCTCTCTATTACTTTCCAGACAGAACAATAAATAGCTGTTGACTGCTGAAATTAAATCTTTCAAGAATTAAATTAAGCCATGGGTTTTCAAATTCACCCTTGAAACAAGGCAAGGAATTGATTTGCTTTGCATTCTCAACACTTGCTTCATGGAAAAGTAATTTTTAAATCTCCAGATCACATGAGATACAGTAGGTTTCTTCTACAGTACATAGAGTTAAGAGCAATGACCCATTGAAAGTACATCTGTCATCACAATGCTTCATATCACAATGACACACTGACATAAATACTAAAAATGTTAATATTTTCACAGCATGTCTATCTCTAGTATCACAGAAGTGGCACAGCTGGCACGTCTCCTACTCTGCCAAGCCTTTGCTTTATTGTGTAATATACTGTTGTATTATCTGTTACTGCATACATGGACCTTGGAGCATTAGGTACCAATAAACTAAGATTTACTGTCTATCCCTGGGAGCAAACTAACACCTTCTAGTCATTCCTCATCCTGAGCTTATGCTTTCTTCCTGCCTCTCCCCTGTCAGTATGTCTAACATCATCCCTGGCACACTGCCAAAATCCTTACCCCCACCCTGCCTTCACTAAAATCTTTATTCATACTTTCCTCATTTCCCTCTGCAATACTGCAGATCTCCTCACAGCCATCATAAAACCCCGCAGCCTGAATATCTAGGGACTTCTGGGATGCCAAAGAAAAAAGGCTGCTGTGGGTCCCAGAAAGAGGACTACATCCTCCCTAATTGTCACAGGCACCTCCAGCAAAAACTATAAGTGAGGTCTGCAGGTCCCAGAATTCTCAATGCTCGTCTTCTAGTGTGTTGAGCTTCTGTTTAGCTACAGGCTCCTGATACCTCGCTTTAGAATTTTGGCAATGTTTACTACTCTTCTCAAAACTCTTCTGTATTAAGCCACTGCTGATGGACCTCCTTACTCCTGTCAGAACTCTCAACTCCACTATGAGCCACTGCTGAAATCATTATGTGAAGACTGCAGAGGAAGCCTTCCTCTTTATTTGGAGCTTTTATGCCTCCACTCTTACCTCAATCAAGATTAACTTCACTGCCTTTATAATTACTTTTCTGTACTCTTACTTTGCCTTTGTACATTATTGCACAAGACCTTCACAGTGGAAAATAAAACACTTTGTTGCTCTTTACTAAAAAGTGTAAGAAAACAGGAGTTTTTGGTAGCAGCTGTATCAGTGGCACAAAATACTTACATGTTATCAGTACTGAGGAAAAAGAATAAAACAAATAATATAAGAAGCTCAAATAACGAGTGAAATAAAATGGGTGAGAAAAGGAACTGAAAAAGAATGCTGGGAGACAAATTAGGAAGATGATCAAGGCAACAGAGAAGTGTGTTAACAGAGAAGTAAAGAAGTGTTTTTGCATCTCAAGCAAAAAGGGAAAAGGTTGTGCAGTAACAGCAGACTGGACAAAAGAGGATAAAGAAAGGCTAAATGCTACTTCTGGGGGTGCAGTCCTATCTCTCACAAAAATCCATTTAATAAAATGCATCTTCATCCCTCCAGCCCTGTACACCCCAAAAGAAATCAGCATCAGCACCCTGAATTTGGTATGTACACAAAATTTATGAAACATTGATCTAATTCTCTCTCATTTGAGTATTTTCTTCTTCCACATGAACAGTATTATTTTTTAGAAGATTTATTTGCCATTCACAACAAGACTGTCCTTGATACGGAATGACAAAACTTAGACATGAATAAAGCAGCTGTAAAACTGCATGTACACAGTTTGGTAGTCAGGAACAAATCTGTAGCACTTGCAGGAGTCCAATGCCTGCAAAGGTAGGTGGTTCAGCAAGAAGAAGAACAAACTGTATGGAGCAGACTATGCATTTCAGATCGTCAGACTTCCATTTAGCTTGCTGTGATCAGTGCTAATAGGGAAACTAGTGATTCATCTCTAAGGCACATCACAGTGCAACCTCTGTGTCCTGGCTGGATCTGGAATATACAATTAGTTTTATTATCTATGATAATTATTACCTATCTGTACCTTAAAGTACAGATACATTTACTATAGTTTTTTCATTAAATTATGTCATTTTATCTTCTATTACGCCAGTGATACCGCACAGAGAATCCTTTCCACAAAGCTGCAAAACTGAAAATATTATGCAATTTTCAGCATGAAAATAATTGCTGGAATGAGTACAAAGCTGTCTAAAATAACTGCAGATTTGGCACTTATTCTGGCATTAATTATCTTTCTCTTGTTGTTCTTTCTTTCAGGAGGGTGGGGAGGAGAAGGGAGGGAGGTTATTTATCTATTTATTGAGTGTACTCCTTCTATCATACCTTATTTATCTCTTATGTCAGCATGGAAAACTCTCATTTGCTGAATGCTAAAATGAATCTTGAGCACGTGAGTACACTTAGCAGGACTATGACTATGTTTTGGCATACGTAATTCCCTCTCTGAGGAATAATAACTAGTGTTAATAAATGACTACACAGGCTTTTAAAATCTGTATTATTGCTTTTTCATCTTGAAATCAAAGACATTATATATAGCAGTATGAAGCAGCAGTATATATAGCAGTATTTTATGTATGGTGGTATGAAAACATTCAGAGATTTTTCAAGTGACGTAAGCATCCTGCTTATCTCAAATCTCACCATCCCTGATAACAACCAAGAGGCAGGTTGCCTTGAACAATGAACTCTTCTCCCACTCAAAGGTTCATCATTACAAATTACTGTCTTTAAGCTGTTGGCTACGAAATAGCGACTTAATTTGCACAAGTTGTGTTGCTGTTTTTTTAAAAGATACTTAGCACAGTCATTTTAATACCATGTAATTTTACTGACATTGACCAAAGGAAATAATAAACACTAACCCTAGGTTAAAAAATTATAAGGATTAATTGGAAAATTGGGCAAAGAGCATGGGATAAAAAACATTTCTGAACATTTTCAAACAAGGATTCAGCATCACATTAGTCTTCATGACTTTGAGGAAACTGACAGCAGAATACTGCACTTTCCTCATGGACACAACTCATCCAAATCATGAGCTTCATGACATTCTTCAAATAAGCCACTGAAACGCATACATCTCATCTCTGAGTTTCAGTGTAGCAATAAAACAAAACATTTGATGAAATATTTCATAAGCGTGTGACATGTCAAGTCACATAATTTAATGTGTATGAAAGGGACAAAAATCCCCCATAATAAAAACAGCCAAAAATATCTAGTTTACTAACCAAAATTTTCTTTCAAATGCCAGGCAAAAAGTAATTGAAAGTAAGAAGGCAGGTTCCAAAATCTCATTCAAGATATGGTATATCCAAGTAAACCACTAGCCCCATACTGGCATACTGGCTTGATGCCTGATCCAGCTACTTAGTTACCCACTGCTCTGGTTGGAACCATGAGGTTTTTCTTGGATAGCATCCAATGGCACGCCAACCAACCCTATCCTGTTTATCTTGAGGCCTGACCAACAAGAAACGCAAATTCCTATAGTACTTATGTTTCAAGCACAAAAATGACATACAAAATGAAGTATGAATGGGGCAAATATTAAGCTAAAATGGTGTCATTTTCAAATTCATATACATATGATAATCAAGAGTTAAAATGTTCAATTTCTATAGTGATAAATTAAGAAAAAAGATTATTTTCCAATGCTTGTAAAATATGCAAGTATGACTACTATTTAGTTGAATAAACTTTATTTGCTTTGGAATAATTTAATAACATCTTTCTCCTTGTAACTAAAATCCATGCATACTCTAAAAGAGCTCTTTATTTTAAAAGAATCATTATGCTAAACTCATCAATTCTAAAACATTTTTAGTTTTTAGTAAAGAAAACAATTGTAAACAGAGAGCTTTTGTAAGGTAGATAGCTATTACAAAGTTCACTTAGAAAATCAATATAGCATTTTAGCTGGAATTTGCTCATTAAACACCCACAGCTCTAATGCAAATTATGATGGAATGAATAAAGCAAATACATATGCTTCTTTCTTTTTATTAAATGTAAAATCTACTGTTAATTGCATCTGGTATGTCATATAAACTTTTCTCCTTAACTATTAAATGGAAGCTTTTACAAAAGTCATTAGAGATTCTCTTTCTTTGACTTGTATAAATTTCAATATTTGTTCAGTAAAGGTTCACAGCAGTTAAATTACATTAACAAATATTATTAGCTACTATGTAAGCCAACTAAGTAAAATACTTATATTGCAGGTAAAACAAATCAATGGGTGTTTACAATAATATTTGGATATGTCCATTTTTAAACAAGCTTATCAAATATCATGTAATTCTTAGTCAAATGAGAGAGACTCAAAGTAGATATTTTCTTCCCAAATACTCAAATTTGTTTAGTAAGCTAATTGTTTTCTAATATGGGCAAAAGTAAATATGAAGAAGATGAACCATACAGAGTATGAGTTTATTGAGTCAAAGAAGTGTACATATTTTCTTAGTTGAACCTGATTCTTTGGCAAACCTGTCTTCTACACTTTTTAAGCTACCTTTAAAACACAGCAGGAGTGAGAAGGCATGTTGGAAATCATTCCAGTTTAAACAGTGGTTCACATTTTCCAAACAATAAATCTCTAGGAGAAGAGAGGTAAGCTCAGTTCCCAGAAAAAAACTGTTTGCTGATTTCCTAGAGGTCATCAATATAAATAGTAAAAATTAAATTAAAAAATTAAATAGAAATTAATTGAGTACTCATATTTGTATTTAAAAGCAAGAATACAGGCATGACATTACAAGAAAAAGATCAGAGCAATATCCACACCACCAACTCATAAGATACATTAAATACTATAATAATATAACAATTGGCTTTAAAGGTAAATAAAGCTTATAGAAATGATGATATTTTTGACTTTGCAAAGTATTCAACATTAACTGATGTTATATGATAATTAATTTT
This sequence comes from Tympanuchus pallidicinctus, assembly GCF_026119805.1. Lineage (NCBI taxonomy): Eukaryota > Metazoa > Chordata > Aves > Galliformes > Phasianidae > Tympanuchus > Tympanuchus pallidicinctus. The sequence continues at coordinate 36,232,551 of NW_026294747.1, read as the reverse complement.
GCTTTGAATTACATGAAAACAAAATAATACTACAGTTAAGACTCTGCTAAGTGCTTTTCTAACACTAGCTTTAGTGATCGGTTGCTTTTAAGAAAATACACAGTCGGCAAGTTTTTCTGTTAATAATAATGTATTGGTGCAGAATAGAAAAATTCTGCAATTTAAAATTTAACATTAGTGGTCAGTGGTTGCTGAAAAATAAGCGACTTGGGATTTTCTTTAGCCTAGATTCTGATACAACCAAGATAACTGACCTGGTTACTCCCATCATTACAGAAACAAGAAATACATAAGAGAGGATATATATTTTTTTATAAAAAATGCACAAGACATCTTAAATATTCAAGAATTTCTGGAAATAATCATAAGTAATTATGCCAAACTTTTTGCTGTATGATTCAAATTCTGTCTCAAACAGGCATATATCTATAAGATGAGAGTGAAGGTTGATTTCACAAGAAAAATGAAGCAAAAAACTGTTTTCTTTTCTACCATTTGAGGTTGTATATTATTTTAAAGAAAAAGTAGAAACACAAAACAACTTACTTGGCCAAATAATACTTAGAATTCAAGATTTCTGTAATAAGCTTCTTGTTTACCCTTCTCTGTTGTTTCCATAAAACAACTGTCAGTTGATATTTATTGTACAGAAACTTTTAAATGAAGATTTTTGTTGCTGTGCTTTCACTTTGTATTGCTGAAGAGCAGCTAGATGATGTGAAGAATTAGGGAAGTAAACTAGGGTGAAATGGAATACAATAAATACTTGCATTTTCCTTTTTATCAGCCATCCCATTTTTATCCTACATTACCTGATCTCTGTCTATCTAATCACAGAAGGACCTGGAAATATCCTTGCCATTGCTAGATGGACCAATATTATTACATTTCATTTAACAATGTAGATATATGCATCATCTTATAAAAATACAAATGCATGCGTTTGTTATTCAGTCAATTTAGAAATCCTCTGAGACTTCTTTTTCTACTAGGTTTAATGACTGTGCGCACAATCCTTAAATAAGAAGTCATTCTTATCATAGGCAAATAAACTGAAAAACAGATTTACTGCATTGCTATGAAAGCCTTTAAAATGTGTCACTAATTGGTCTGTGCATACATGTTGCAAAATGCAGATAATCCCTAGAAACGTTCAAAGCCTAAGGCCCTGATGCTGGTCTCATTCAGGTTAATGGCAAACTACCACGAGCTCTGGGTGACTGTTGACTTAAAAACAGTGCTGAAATGTTCTGTTATGAAACAGACAACTTAAGTTGCTTGCTGTTGTTTTTTTGAAAACCACCATTCATTTACCTTCAGTTATAACCTATAACTGACAAAATAAAAGCAAAAATAGTGATAAGATGATCACAGGAAAATTGAGTAAGAGTTTTCACTGGTCTATACCAGGAATTATAGACTACAAGTTGTTTACACCTAAATGTGACTTTATAGATAAAGCAATCTGAACAAACACTGATAGAACACACTGACTTTATTGCTTTCTGTTTGTTGTACGTATTTAGTGCACAGCATTCATTTGCTCCTACATTTCCAATGATATAAACACAGCGTTCCTAATAAAAGGCTGAAGTTGCTTAGTGGCAGTTCTGTACAGTTTTCTTTGTGTACTTAGATCCTGGTTCAATTAAAAAAAAAAAAATAAAGTGGGTAAAGAATAGGAGGGAGTATTATACACAGACCCCAAGGCAGTTCTTGTGAAAGGCAATCCTTAAGCCTCTGCTTCTAGTATACTAAACACAGCTGACTTCAAAACTCAAACAGTAATGCTGTTAAACTTTTTTTTTTTTTTTTTTCCAGTTAATGATTGCTGATAAATATTTACTTCAGGGAGAAAACAATAAATATTGCAATGAAGTTTGCAAGTTATGATTTGAAAGGTTAAGTAAGAGTTTCTGTAATGTCCCAAGAAATAGAATATCATGAATAAACCCCAATTTTTTACATTCATCAAGCACGATGCAGTGGGGAACAAAGAAGGGGCCAGACTAATCACACAATTTGCAGAACATATTGGCTAGCTTTTTACAAAAACAAACAAACAAACAAACTTTAGCCCATCAATAGCTTAATAGTTTATATTTTTAACCTATTTGCTTATTTTATATTGCCAAAGAGCTGCATGCTACTTTTTTTGATAGTTGATGATTCTGACAATTCAAAGCTAAAATTAAATTTTTTCAAATTGAGCTCTCAAAAATTAAGATACCATCACTGGCAACACTCCTACCTTGAAGTTGAATTTCTTTTTTTTTTTTTCTCTGTTCTTTAAATAAATAGACCACCCCACATAGAGGATTCAAATCATACAGCTAGTTTCAAAATTCCCTTATATATCAGTAAATACTTTGAAAAAATGTAACTGCATAAGGAGGCACAAATAGAAAAACAACAATAAAAGCTCAGAATCTTATAAATACATATAGAAATGAATTATGCACTAAAAACAAGTTAGGAAAGTGCATGCATTACCTACTTAAACTGTAAAATGTCATTCATATTTAGGTTTATAAACACAAGGGTTGGGGAACTATTGAGTTCTTTTGGTTAAAGCCCAATATTGGCCTTATTTCGCTTTAATTGGAAGAGGATCTTGAATTCATCTTCTCCATGAGCTATCAGGAACCTGGATTTCTGTTTGTACCAAAGGTTAATAAGAAATGTGTCTGCAAAAGTCAAACAGCATTAAATACCAAAAACTGATTATTATTCTGCAGGAGTTGTTCTTCCACTCATAATCTCTCCATGCTCCAGCCTTCCACGGCTAATCTTTAATGGATGACATGCAAGAAAGAAAAATAACATCTAAAAAGGGACAATTGAGCTTTGAAGAAATGGAAAATGCTTCTGTGCTGGAAGTTATCGCCACCCTAAGTTTATTACTAGCAAGATTACTTACTTCCTCTTAGTTTATGGGATGCTATATCTAACTTGAAGATAATAGTCATTTGGATTTTAGTTCTCATTTTTACTATTAAAACTATTACTTTTGCACATTCATTCAGTAAATAATTTTCAAGTTAAATCAATAAACACTAAATAACATCCACGACCACTCCCACAGCAGGCTCAAGAATTCCAAAATACCACAAATGTTAATTCCCAGCATTTTTGTATAAACTGATTTTTTCCTGCAGAGTTGACTCTGATTAAGAATAGTATTAGATCCTGGTAACATTACTATCAGATATTGCTGAAAATGTTAGCAAACAAATAAAGAAAATAGCCCCTTGTTATAGAAAGATTTGATACAAAGTATTTCTGACCATATTTTCCTTCAGACTTATTCTTAATCCCAATACACTGGAGCATGATAGCAATATGAAAACAAATTAAGAGAGCTCTGCTGTCAACTGCAGTTTATCTTCTTGAGGTGAGGTACGGTGGATGTAGCTGCCAGAAGCTCAGGGCTTAGATAGCTTTCCAAGACTATAGACACTACCATTGTCTATGTCTGTCACACACAAGCAGCTCATTCCTCTAAAAATTTCTATATATGCCCAGTGTAATTCTTGTTAGGCAAAAATAAAGTAATCTATTCTATCAGTTCAAAGTGAGACCTATTCTCTCTGCTGGCTGTTTTGTAGACTTAGTAACACCTCCATCCTTAACGTTCAGTCTGTCCTCCTCCTCCCCTTGCCCTCCCACAGAGGGCACTCATTCCCTTTTCTGTTCAACAGACAAAAGTTCTGCAGTCCAGTATTTCACTATTTCCTTTTCTGTTCTTCATGACCACCTCACAGTTGGTGTTGTGTTTCTTCTTTACATTATTCTGGCCCCAGTTCCTTTATAAAGTGCTCTTCCCTTGATTTCCATAGCGTTGCCTCCTTCTCTTTTTTTCTAATCTTCAAGATAAGTAGGGAAACTAATTGTACCTTCTGGCAATGTCTCGTATGAGAAGAAATCTAACAGGCTAGTGAAGAATCAATTGTAATCTGTGGCAAATATGTCCACCAGAAATAACACCTCTAGTGGTCAAGCGTATGCAAACAGAACTGCGAATCCTCTCATGAACTGTAAACGCCAGTTTAGTAAAATCTTAAAATAAAAATCTTCTGAAAATAAGCCATTTATTGCACATGGTAAACATTCTCTTCCACCATGTCGCTCTTTTACATTTATTATTTACTTTTTTATTCTCTCATAAGCCATCTCACAAATTTGCAGTTCTCTTTACATTTTCCTCCGAACAAAGTAAAAATCAAAAAATGACAAGCTTTAGGTTATTTGCTTCTGAAGACCATTGTAGTAAAATTTTAAGATGGCCTTTGTCTTCAGCTTTTCTGTTCTTCCCAAAGGGCACATTTAGGTAAAGCCAATCAATTAGAGAGTTCCATTTAAAAATAGAATTTTAATATTCCTCAAAGTAGATAACATTTTATGGTGTACCTTTCTGACATTTTTTGCAGTATAATTTTGTGGAGTCATTTTCTTATCATAAAGTCAGTACAAAGTAATAATAAAAATGCAAACACCCATATTTACAAGCTTCACTTTACCATGTGTTATACGCTGTGGTAATTAAACATTAACTAGTAACATGAAATCACAGCAGCATGTGCTCTCCTTTCCACAAAGGACTTAAAATAAGGGAAAAATGTTTTTCCTGAAACACACTGAGTCTTTATAATGTTCTGCTTGTCCATTAGAATTCTCCCCAAGGCTTTTATGACAGACAAGTATAGACCTTCACAAAGACACATACAGACCTCCACAAACTCAGTTCAGTTCACATCATTCCATATTTCAAAATGTTTATTCAAACTTCGGAAGAGTCTTAGAACAGCAAAATGGTAAGCAAAATGCTAGACATTAACAAGGCTACTGCTGCTACTTTTTTTTCCTTTTTCCAAACAGCCTAAGTACTAAGACTCTTAGCCTCTCTCACAGCATTTAAAGAATTTTATACTTCCTGAACCAGTAAAAAGATCAAAAAGATTATCTTTTTAAAAGACAATCCTTATTACTTATTGCAGCTCTCATTAAAATTTGGCATACTCTTTTTAACTGTAATAACTATGATAATTATTCTATCAATATACCTGCCATACTGTTTTAGGGGGAACATCATGGTTAGGACATAATTAGAAAGTTTAAACAGTAATGCAGGAGAAAACAATTTACTAACAAATATTTCAAATGTTTCCATAACAGGAAGACTAAATAGCATTTAGACAGTCATATATTCATTTCCAGGTTTTAACGAGGCTTTAACACCTATATCAAATAGAGTATTTATGTGCTACAGGTGCACAGAGGTAAAACACTGTGCAAACATCCAAGAACAAACACAAAACTTGGAATTCAACCCAAACAATTTGCAATAGCATTTGGCTGATGGATACAACTATGATGTGCAGTGCAGCCTTCTTTTGTCTTCTGAAAGTACCGAAAACAAGATCATTTAGGGTGATAGAAAAGTAAAATTCTGCCTGCATTTCACTTAAACTTGACTTATAATGGCCATTTCCTCCTTTCTCATCCTCTACCACAGAAAATCTAGCAATTTTCTACTTGGAGTATGCAGAGACTAATTTACTCCCAGGAGTTTCATGTTAAGCGTAAAGTCAGCCGTCTGTTTTTTCAGTTTATTTTCACTGCTGTTTTCCTAGTTACTCCCTACCCCAACACTGATATTTTGGGAACAGGTATTATTACTATCAATATTATTTGAATATTTATCCTCCACAAGGACACAACTTTACATAGCTTACACTGTATTTATGAACAAATAATACGATTAATTAAGAAAAGTACTCTCATTAATTTATTTGAAACACCTAGAGGAAAACCTCAGAGAACATTTCATCTATAGAGTACAAGATACACACTGTCACCTTTCAATAATAATAAAAATGCTCACCCTTCATTACTTTAGACATTTCTGAAATCACAGAATGCAAACTGTTTCCAGTCTTGTGTGTATACCAAAGGATGATTAACAACAGATATAAGCATGTATCCACTCTTAACCATAAACTTAAAAACATTAAGGCCTCTTTCGCTGGAGACATAACATAATCAGATAAAAATTCATTAACTGCCAGAAGAACACATATTTTCAAGAAAGGTGCAGGTCTCTAGGTGAGGGGAATGTGCAACTACTTTCATACACCAGGAGAGGGGTAGTATTGCTCTGCATGAGCTAAAACAATAAGTGGTATTTGAACTGCTGGTTGAAAGGTAGAGGCACTGGTAATCATTATTTCCCCTTGTTTGTTCAGGACCTTCCAACAAAACAAACAACCTTTTTGTGATTGGATTGACATGGTGTTAACAATGCATTTAATGCCCAAATCAGTATGAATACAGGTAAAGCTCCTGCTAATACCAGTACCAGGATGTTAAAGCCACCTATTTTCTAAGCAACTCTAAACAGCCACACATGCACACACAAAAAAAAAAAAAAAGAAAGAAAGAAAAAAAAAAAGTCAAATCTTCCCTCCTTTAGCAAATAAAGCTAACACTCACTAGGCCACGTCATATAGCAACCTCGTGTACTGCATGAGCTATATAGCCATCTGTTAAACGCTTGCCTACTGTACCTGCAATCTTTTCTGCAATCTTAGCTTCTGTAGCTCTCTCTTGCAGTTCTAAGTCCAGTTTTATTGTCTTCAATTCCTTGTCCTTTTCCAACACCTCATCTTGAAGCTGAATTGAACAAGTGTAACAAAATATTAAATTGCAGTCTTACTCCCAAAATACAAATATTGGTAATACCACAAATTCAATTTATTTAATTTATTTATTTAAAGGACAAATTTATTTAAGATAAATTGTTTTATCTTGCTCTTTGAGAAAAGCAGCAATGTAGATGCCATTGTTTTCATTTGGGAATCCCCTCTTACGATAATGGGGACGTCTGTGGTCATTCTCACAAAGGAAGTTCAGTTACGTGGAATATAATGTAGGTGGTAACTGCATGAGTAGCCTATTTCCCATCAAGAGTACTGACATAATTTATATCTGAAGAGCTGCAAATGTATCATTTTCCATGTGCATCACCAGATAGAAAACAGATATTCTTCTACATGCTGAGGTCTTTCTTTTAATTGGGAATTCACTGGCTCTGCTTATGGAGAAATGTCTGAGCTTGTCATTGAACAGTCAGTGACATTCCACATAATAACAGGATGGTTGAGGTTGGCAGGCCCTTTGGGTCCAACTGCTCTATCCCCTGCTCAAGCAGGGAAACCCTTAGCAGGTTGCCCAACACCACATTCAGGCAGTTTTTGGAGATCTCCATGGAAGATATGCTTCATAGCCTCTACGTAGCTTGTGCCAGTGCTCAGCCAACCAACTGTAAAGAAGCGTTTCCTGATTAGACAGAATCTCCTGTGTTCCAGTTTGTTCTAACTGCTTTTTGTCCCCTCACTGGGGAACATTTAGTGAAAAGGTTATACATTTTTCTGTTGTTTATGCAGATACAACCATTCCTAATGGTAGAAATAACACAGAGGTACCCAGGTGAGGTTGCTATATGGATCTCATGTACAGTATATGAGTTCCAGATTACGTTCATGAAACATTGGCTTTAGTTTTGCTAATTTTTTTGCATTTAAGAGCTCAAAAACTTATAATGAAATGCTTGAGCCACCTAAGATTAGGAATGGAGTGTTTAATGAAATAGATCACGTGTACTGCAGAACGTAAATTTCAGATTTTGAATTGTGCCATAGTGTCATCATTTGAACTACTCTATTATAACAGAGAAGCTACAGTCCTGTCTTTATTATATCAGAAGTACAAAAGAGAAAAGAGGTAGCAAAGGCAAAACATACTCAAATTACATATATAAAATACACTGTCTGCTCTGATAACATGAATAGGATGCCAGTCATCACTACAAAGTGTTCTATTGTAAATAATTCCACACATAATGTTTTATGTGGAGACTCCAGTCCACAAGCTTTTTCAAGCCAAAGAAAACTTTTCCATTAGCGTCAGTAGGTTTTTTTTTATCCATGATGCTGGAACTTACGTCACTGATTAAAAAGGTCAAAGAGCAGGATGAAAGATTTTTTAATTCTGGAAAAGCAGTTGTTAACCAGGCACTAACAATCTAAAATAACTAGAAAGTTATTGTTTAGAGTGCTTAAATAAATAACAAAACTAAATTAGGAACAGTTTAAAATTTATGCTTTATGAGACAATTGTAAAATAATAAATTCTGTGATCTGAGAATCTAAATTGTACCTTTTTATTTTTGGCCCTTAGAGTGTCCAATTCTTTTAGGAGGAATGAAGTTTGTGTCTTTCCACCAAAACCTGTGGGATCTTCCCTTGAAGATATAAATTCAGGGAGTATTTTCCCTCTACTTCCTACAGCACCACTTATAGGAGAAAGAAAAAAAAAAATTAATGGAAACAACACTTCACCCTCCCGAAATGTATGCAAAAATAAACTAACAAAAGTTGTTAACTGTTATAAATGTGTTCAGAAGCAATAACAGAAATGTGTTTCTATTACATCTTAAACCTGTAAGTCTAAAAGAAAACTTCTAAGTATGGAAATAATAAGCAAATATACTACAGTGCTAATGCATAAAACTGATGAATAGAAAGTGGCTATAAACAGAAAATGCTTATGAGAAGCAAATATTAATATGGAAAAACAAAGCAGTGAAACATTTGCGAATCAAATTGATGCTTAGTTTATAAGAAACCAAATTCTTCAGGATGAACAATTTCACATTTACTGAAATGAGAAGATCTAGAAGTTAGTATTGCAGAAAACTACAAAATTATAGGGCTATTCTAATTATTATATTTGATGGCAAGAATTCCAGTTTTAAGATTACTTTATTTAGCCAGAGACAGCGAAAAATGAGAAGAGATTCAAATACGTGCAGGGCCACCAACCTCCAGATCTGATACTAGACGAGGCTGCCCAGGGCTCCATCCAACCTGGTCTTGAATACCTCCAGGGATGGAGGTATTCAACCTCCCTGGGCAGCTTATTGCAGCACCTCACCACTCTCTCTGTAAATAACTTCTCCCTGACATCCAATCTAAACCCTCCTTCCTTGAGCTTAAAATATATTATATATATATATTTTTAGTATATACATTACAGTGCATATATTACATCACATATAGGATGTGTGTGTATGTTTCTTAAGATTTCAATATAGGGCCATAGCTTAGTACAAAACTTTAGGACAGAATAGAATCGTCAGATTTGCTCTTCTCTAGATTTCTGTCACAGACCCTGCCTACAAAGTATTACAACTCCTCACCTTTAGTCTTCCGACTTCACCTAGATTTCACCCTGATTCATTCTTCTTTCCTAGCTTATGCCATCTAATTGCCTAATCAGTCATCATACTTAGGGTACATTTATGGTGTAAAGCCACACATACTACTAGACTTTAGATCACCCTTTCTAAATCTGTACAATACGCGCATTTTAAATTACCTGAAGAGATTACAATTAATTGAAGTACCTACAGTGTGCAGACAAGCCACTGCCATGAACATATTCTTTATAAGTGCTGGAGGAGACAGTGTTAAAATGCTGCATTCCAACAGGAAAGAAGGACAGATACGGTCGTCACAGTTACATGTGCAAGCCATCAACTAGTACTCAATGCCTAGACAAATCAGTTTTCCTAGTCTAAGTAAAAAGATTTACTGACTCTCAACTTCCCTGACATTATAAAATATTATAGCTACTTTGTTTGCATTATGAATTTTAGAAAAAAAAAAACAACATATATTGAGGTATTTCTGTACCTTGATTCTCCAGGACTGGAACTGAACTGCGCACACATATTTGGAGATCTTCCTTGACTGGTTACTAACAAATCTGAAAGTTTCAGTGCTTCATCTTCTGCTTGGATGAAAAAATCCGCTTTTCTGGAGGAATTTGGATGAAATTGAAATTCTGCACAGAAGTCTTCTCCTTTCTGTCCCAGGTTGTGGGTTTCTAATTGGAAACAGAGATGAATTTTTAATTTTATTTTTCTATTTGGAGAAAAAGAGCATTTTTTATCACTTAAAAATGGTTTGCTACGTTGTTATTTTAGCAAAAGTTTAGTTTTTCAAGCACACCTTCTTCATTCCACAAAGGAATGAGCACTGTGCTGCTTCAGGTGCTGACATAGCAGTTACTGCCTACTTACCAGACTTTTCTCATGCAGTCCTGAAAAATTCACTACCATTTCCCAATCCTTCTTCCCCTTCAATGACTGCTTAAAATGACCTTGCAAACCATCTACCTATCTTTTTGGGAAAAAATTATCCTAGTAAGGCATGATGAATTTCCACTCTAAAGAAGTGAATTTTCACATTTTGAACTACAGTTTCACTTACATTGAGGTCTTTTTCAAATTTTGGTTACAAAAGGAGTATTAACAAGTTGTAATTAGCGACAAACAACTTAAGGTCCCACTGGTCACTTCCAGAATGCGTGAACTAGAGGCTCATACAACTAAAGAATCCAGAGAATGCAAAGCACAAATTGTGTCAAAGGGAAAAATCATCTGATTATAAGGTTGAGTATGACAGGCAATTCTCCTAAGCCTGGCTACTAGATATTTTTTTTTATGATGTATTTCTGATATCATGGTACTTAAATAAAAGAAGGATCTACATACCAAGAATATTCTTTCATAAAGCAAGAACAAGTTTTAATTATAGAACTATATTAAAAAATGATGAGGAAGACATTAAAAAAAACCTGAAAATGGAAAAAAAAGTATTTTTCACAAGTAGGGAACACATAGTGAAGCTTTTGCTTATTTAATAAAGTTAGCATTTCCAGTTTTTGGATAAATTGTACTTTAAATACTCTTTGATCCAACTTATTACTTCCACATCAAAAAATGAGAACAGATTCATCAAAAATAATAAGAAACTGACATCTAGTCTGTCATCTGTCTAATTGACAGATGACAGATGTCTAATTGACAGCACCAATGTGTCATGCTGCATATAAAACAGAAAAGCACAAATTCCAAGTGAAAAAATACTAAAGCACGTCTGTAAAATCAGGTGCAAGAGATTCTTCTTTCTGTGAAGAAGAAAAGGCACAGACAATGGCACAGGTAACATCCTGAGAGCGAAAAGAGAATCTTCTTCTGGATTGGCTGGAGATGGTTTAACAAGTCTCCACAAAAAGCTGTGCATTATCATCATGTAGAGAAGTTTTCATACGTGCAACTCATCTATATTCTCTATCTACAAGTATATGAAACCTTATGGAAACAAGAAAAGAATTTAGTCTGGGACTAGGCCTGTTTTGACATTTATTTAGGGCAATGAATTTTTTATTTCTAAAAACACTTCTACATTTAGTCTGTGACACTGCTCCCCACCCCAAGTAATTTAGGCCTTGGTATAAGGTAGAGTCTTGTCTTCCCTTTAAACCAAGCAGCAATGTTAATCAATGCACTTCAGTGCTTTTCTTCATGCCTTCTGCAAATTGTATTATGCACTAATTACCAATGCTGCAGAGACACACTGGGGAGTAAGTAGCATTTGCAATAATCAGGCTGCACAAAGAACATCAGAGAAAGCATACAACAGCCTTGAAATCTTCATGAAAAATGGTGTAGTTTTCATTAAGTGGTATCACCACCACTGATTCTGGTTCTTTAGTACACTAAACAACATATTTTCCATATAGAATAGAACAAGCTCAGTAGCTCAGATTAATATTTCACTATAGGGAGAAGCAGAATAGCTGATCTTCTGTTTTATGTATTTATCTTGAATGAATAGCTCATTCACATTAAGGGAAAGAAAGGCAAATGTTAGGAAGAAATATAGAGACACTAGAAATAAAGCTGGGAATTGATTATAGGGGAAGAAGGAAGAAGATAATGTCGCCACAGCTTGAAATAGTAAAGGTAGAACAGACTTCAATGTTGGTAAGCTAGAAATGGTTAAAAAGTCAAAGTAAAAAAATTAAACCTAAAGCAATTGGAAGGCAGCCGCAATTTCTCAGAGCTTTTTCTCAGAAAGAGGGGACCGGAAGTGACAGAAGTGAAAGAGCATCAGAGAATCCTTTAATATGGAAACTCATAATACAGAAAGATGCAAGTGCACAGAAGGCAGAGTTTTGCCTTCAAGGCCAAGGAGGCAGCAGCCTCTTTTATGCACATCTGGTGAGATGCATTCACCATTCCACCATCCAGCAAAGCTGGATCCTCTTCTGTCTGCAAACTGCTATCCAAACTGCTCTGATCACCTCTGAGATTTGCAGGGGGGTCTCTGAGGAGCCACAACAAAAGGAAAAAACAGCAGCAACAACAACAAATCTAGAACATGCACACAGCACTGTAGAATCTATGCTAGGCTACAATCCACCCTGCAGAGGATGATGGGGACATCAGAAGTCCCAAGCCAGCTTCAAATGTAACAATAGCTATTCAGAGATTTCTAGGACTTTAATTCAGTATGTAGCACAGATAAAGCATGTTCTTGTCTGCCTGCAAAAGACTGCATGAATGAACCCGTAAAGGAATGGGACTAAGAGAACAGAAAAAGGAGTAAAATAGGGAAGGAAGAGAACAACCATACGCATTTCGGGGGAAAAAAATGCAGAACAAAACATGTTGCTGTACTTGAAGAGCTGACTACAACTTTAACGACTAAATCCCTCCAAAATCCACTTGTTAACAAACTAATAAGGACACATGTACTCCTTTTTCCCCACCTCTCTCCTGGGGCATGGGTCTGTGGGTCTCCCCATACCATTAGTCATGGAACCAGGCCAAATCGGCCTGTAAAGTACTGATAGTTTGACACTGTTTCCCATAGTATTCTCATGAAGAAGCTGGCAGCCCATAGCTTGGGCAGATATGCTCTCCGCTGGGTAAAGAACTGGCTGGATGGCTGGCCCCAGAGTGTGGTGGTCACACCCAGCTGCTGACCAGCCATTCCCCAGGGGTTGATACTGGGACCTGTCCTATTCAGTATTTTTACTGATGACAGAATTGAGTGCACCTTCAGTAAGCTTTCAGATGACACCAAGTTGGGAGAAAGTGTCGATCTGCCAGGGTAGGAAGTCCCTACAGAGGGATCTGGACAGGCTGGATAGCTGGGCTGAGGTCAGTGGGATGAAGTTCAACAAGTCCAAGTGCCAAGCCTTGCACTTTGGCCACAACAAACCCAGACAACCCTACAGAATTAGAGCAGAGTGGCTGGAAGACCATGTAGAGAAACAGATCTGGGGTACTGATTGATGCTCAGTTGAACATGAGCAAGCAATGTGCCAGCAAGAAGGCCATCGTGGCATCCTATTTCAGAAATAGTGTTGCCAATAGGAGCAGAGATCATCCTCTGTGCTTGGCACTGGTGAGGCCACACCTCGAGTACTGTTTTGGGACCCTCACTACATGAAAGGCTGCTCAGAAAAGTCAACAAAGCTGGTGAGGCATTTGGAGCACAAGCTTTATGAGGAGTGACCAAGGAACCTGGAACTGTTTAGTCTTGAGGAGGCTCAGGAGAGACTTTATTGCTCTCTACAACTACCTGAAAGGAGGTTGTGGTGAGGTGGGAATCGGCCTCTTCTCCCACGTAACTAGCAACAGGACTAGAGGAAACAGCCTTAGGTTGCACCAGGGAAGATTCAGGTTGTACATTAGGAAATAATTATCCAAGAGAGTGGGTAGGCACTGGAACAGGCAGCCCAAGGATGTGGTGGAGTCACTGTCCCTGAAAGTGTTTAAGAAACTTTTAGATGTTGTACTGAGGGACATGGTTTAGTAGGAAGTACTGGTGATAGGTGAATGGTTGGACTGAATGATCCTAGAGGTCTTTTCCAACCTTGGTGATTTTATGAACATTCTATGAGCATTCTATGATTCCAACTTTCCCATCTCTGGTAGTTAAGTTAGTACTATGCCTGAATATTCATTCATGAGCTGAAAATGACGACTAAGTCTTTCTGACAAAGACAAATGCTCATTCACGTTAACCACTGCAACTTCTACTAAACAGAATGCTTGTGAAAGGCTCAGATAACTTAACAATTCACCTCATACTGAATGTCTAAGAGGCATAAATCCTGAAAATGAGTGGGAAACGCAAAAGTAAAAGATTTTATAGATATAGATATGCAAGAAAAGAAATTGAGGCTGGTAGAAGAAATCTGATCCTATTGCTTGGCATAAGCAGAAAAAATAAGAGTTGGGTTAGGATTTGTGCACTTTCAGAGCGTCTGTCCTTTCCTTTTTAATTTCTATTGGAGTTAACACAGACACAGCATGTATAATTAACATGCATATCTCAAAGTGCATTATATTATTTTTCACTTTCTCTCAAAATTTTACTTTTTCCAAATTCCCAAGAAAAGATACAGTTCTTGTTTTCAAGAAGAATGTAATTCCTGTTTCTGGAAAACAATTACAAAAGCTCCATACATAAATTTTAAGCTCAAGATACATTTTCTTGAAGAAAAAACAAACAAACAAACAAACAAACCCAAAAAGACATAACTAAAACAAACAAGTGCAGCTTTACTCACCTTTGGGTTTATTACAAATATACTTAAGATATGGTTACTTAGTCCCCTTCAGTATCACGTAGTTCACTGACAACTAGTAACTTTCAATTACAAATAAATCACTGATATTTTATGGCACACTTCCTACCGTTCAAAGAAAATTGGACAACATTTAAGACAGTTGTTCAGTAGGACTCAAAGATCTCACTAAATCACTTGGGCAGCAAGACAGAATGGCAGTCACAGGAAACCTGATAACATCAAGGCTGAGCTCTGCATATTTTTGTAATATAAATCTAATTCCTTTTAATTTCTCAGTGCTCTGCATAGCCAAAAATATCACACAAAGAAGTGCCAAGGCATTGGTGCTTATAAAGAGGAAATATTCACAAAGATGCATTGTATGTTCAGTGTTACAACAATCATCAAGTGAACAGGATGAGGCAACTCTTACTGAGATAGACTATGTGATCTTACTGTAAGAAACAACTGACCGAGGTTCATTTCAAATAAATCTTGAAAGGAACATTTTCTCAAGATATTTTAGAAAGGATACGTAAGTACCATGATAGAAATTTTAGTATGAGCAAGACTAAAGAACAAAAAAGTCATGGTGGAAATAAAACTGCAGAAGTTTGTGTTTTATCATGGAGCCTCACTGGTGGCCCTTGCTCCATTCTGCTTGGAGAAATGGAATTCTTTTCTTTCCATCAGAGAGGCCTAATGCAACTTGAATAACTGCAAAAAACAACTAACTTCAAATGAATTCCAAGAAAAATATATCATTTTTACCTATTAATGATAATGTTTACAGAACCAAAAGATTAAGAGGAATTTCAAATCATCTTTCACATTCCTTTATGATGACCATAATACACATGACAAACTACAGTATTTTTATGTTAGAAGACATGCTGACATGCTGTGTACACGTACAGAAACTTCACATAATTTCAGTAGAAGGCAGAAGAAATGAAACCACTTTTCTTTTTTACATTGGCTATAGTTTTAATACAGAAAATGTGAATAATTAAAACTGTCAGTTAATCTTTTTATTATTCAGATTAATAAAACAGTAAAACTCTAATGAATGATCATTAGCTATGGTTTGTACTTATTAAGTCCAAAATCCCAATCAAATATATCAATGTATTCTTATCAGAATTTTACTGAAAAAGTTCTCTGCAGATGAAGTAAAAATAACTTAAGCTGTATTTGGAATTAAAGCTTGCTGTATATCTCATAACATAAACACACACAAAAAAAAAAGAGGCTTGAAAATATCTTTTTGGCAGCTAAAATACAGACAAAAGTCGGAAGTTTAATGATTCATTTTTAATTCCTTAAAGGAATCTGAAGAGAACACTGAATTCATTCTGTGATGGCAACTTAAGCAGGGGGTGACACCTGTGTTACTTTGAGCGCTTCTTTATTCACCCGTACTTGCATGGAACACTGGCAACACCCTTCATAAAAAAATAAATTCAGAAGGAGATTAAGAACAGTTGGAGTTATTCTGGCTAAGGCTATTTTTACAATTCTCTGAAGACTGATTATTTTTGTAATGATGTTTCCCTTGTGTGTCTCTCATCAAGTCTTTCCCTCTCCTATTTTGCATCTAAGCAGCAGTTGAAGAAAGAACCATTAGAAAAGGTAAAAAAAAGCTTCCAAGTGTTTAAAATAAGTGACCAACCATTATTTCGGTAGTCACCGCTGTTAAATAGTGATGCATTTATTAATGTGCAAATATCACACATTTCCTTTGGCATTCCACTCTCTGTTTGCAATTCATTAACACACAGTTATTTTAAAATATTAGTCTCTGAGAAGACACCAGATTTTCACTGGATTGGTCTCATACTTGAAAAAAGCGTTTTTATACTCAGAATGCATCAAAACAGCAGAATCTTTAAACAGATACTAAGTGGGATTCACAGCAACACAATGTTAGTTCTAATGGATGGATGATTGTGTTTGGTCTTTTGAAACTTTGAAGTATAGGTAAGTCTTGATCACACAAATTAATAAATCCTAAAGCTGGAGTTAACAATAACTATTACACCCAAATTCTGCAGCTTAGCCCAGCCAATTTTTCAAAAGGTCAGGTTGTGAACTGGAGAAGATCAGGGAGGTCCACCGCATAGCTTTGTTGCCAGGCATCTCTCGTCTGGATTGTTGCAGGCATTTATTAGTATTCGTCAGCAGACTCAACAAAGCAAACAAGAAATTCAAGCACGAATAATAAAATGAAATGCTGCTATATAACCCTTTGTCATTCAGCAAATACGGGACTTTTTAGCTACATTGTTCCTAAACCTGGGTTACTACTTTAATTTTTCTCCACAGTGCTGACTGAATGAGTATGCATGTGTGTTAAATGCAGAGCTCCCTTAACAACTGCAGGACTGCCATTTAATCTGTTGGTAGATGGACCATTTCCTGTGGGAACTCTAGCTATGATTTCCAGATCCACCAAATAAATCTCAGATTAAGATTCCAAATGAAACCTGCCTTTGGCAGATAAAAAATGTCAAGATGGATATAAACAGTAAAATTATAAATTATCTAGGTGTTGCACGATGACTTGATGTGCGTTTTTTGTTTACACTTTCCCCGATATCACAACTATACAAGGCATTCATCAAATGTCACACTTTCATAATATTGGAGGCATCATTAAAACTGTTTGGCTAAGGACCTTGAAGTGTTTAAGCAGTAGCTCAAAAGTATATTTGTGCAAAGTAGAAGAATAAATTTACATATCAGCAGCAGCTCATAAGGGATGGGTAAATATTCTGTTTATCTCTCATTGTAATTCAGGTTAGTTTAAATACAGGGTTTCAGGATATCATTACAGCCTATATGGACTTATTACATAATTTCCAAACATAGTGTGTGCTAGAGTTTTACTAAGCATGCTGTGCTTATATTTTCTAAAACAGCTGAAAACAAAGTAAACTCTTCTATCCCATTTTTCTTTTGCTATTGTGATTCTAGACAATTGCTTTTCACATATAGCCTCTTTCATTATCTAAATCTTAATGATCCAGAACTCCCTTTTATCTAGGCAGGGTCATGTTTCCTGGTGCCCATTAATTATTGTGGAAATTCTCTTATCCAAATGTACTCAACCTCCCCTACCACAAACAAACAACTGAGGCTTTGCTGAATTTCGTGTTCCAAGCTACGTCCCAGAAAACTACACACTTACAATTATTAAAAAAAAAATAATACTGTAACTTTAAATGTCCAACATAAGAGAAATGTCACTGTGTGAAGTGACAGGAAGACACCTCATCCACATACCCTGATACATGCATACCTCTACTAAAAACACACATGGACTCTCAGAGGTGAATCTCCAACGCACTCTGGAGATCCAGGGCATGCTTATTTATTAAATAAAATCCTTTGTTACACCTTCATGCTGAACATAAATGTCATTCTAGTTAATAAAGTACTAGCAGCAAAAGTTTCTAAAGAAGAAAATAACCAAATTTCTGCACTTTTGCCAAGTCTTCTAAAGGTCCTCCTGATGCACCACATAACAATCACTGTGAAATAACTGCTGCTCCTTCCTGAAGCACATTTCAAGACATTCTGAAGTCAGCTGCACTCAAATATTAAACACTAAGGAGATTCAAAGTGCAATACTTCAAGGTGTGCCCTCTCCCCATCTGTACTGCTTGCAAGACTTGGTGCAGACTGGGCACTTGGTATTTTCAGCCTTTTAACAAAATCACATCACAACACTTGAATGAGTCAGGCAGATACTCAGGCAGATAAGAAAACTTATTTGTGCTTCTTATGACAAGTCTTCTTCCACTCAGTCTGTACAAATGTGCTATATTTAAGAATATACTAGAAATATATAAGAAAAGAATGGGGTAGGAAAAGGAAATATGAGAATTTATATGTATGAAAGAGGAATTATATTTATAGGAAAGATTAGATAGCAGCAGATCTTTACATCCTATACTCTGCAGAGAAACCTGCCACCATTCTTACCACTTGAAAATGGGCAGCTAGCATGCAGCGAGCCTGAGGCTAAAAGCACAACACCCATGCAAGACACAAATTGAATCACAAGAGAATACTGTCTCTGTGTGTATAATGTGGATTCCTCTGCATAAATACACATGCAGCGTTCAGGTCTTCCTCCTTTTCCAGATAAGCAGGAAGGAAAGGAAGAACAAAACTCACAGTATCTCATCTTGAGGCATGTGAAAGAAGAAACAGACTTCAATATGACAACTGTTTATTCTGCATCTACTGCAGCCTTGGAAGAAAAACTTCAGATTTACTCTATCCTGCAGTTGTAACTGATATATTCTGGAGAAAGAGGAAGCAACTCTTCTACCACCAATTGCTTTCTGACCTAGCTAGATCATCAGACAAAAAAAAAAAAAAGAGTAAAATCTTTACAACATCTCAGTACTTTTAAAGCTTCCTTTACCCCTTCATCTTGGTGGGTGGGTGTTAAAGTCACACAACAGTAATTCCACACAAATTCTTGTAAATATTACAGCCCCCCCCACCCCCCAAAAAAAAAATTAAATAACTGCACAGCTTGAAAAATTAGCTTTTCTTAATGACAGTTTACAAATAAATGGTGAGGGGCAGAAATTTCATTTCTAGGAAATTAGTGAAAAAAGATTATACATTTTATTCAGCCTATGCATATGACTGCCACTGCCTCAATTACCATGAACACAAAAGTAATGGCTGATGATGAAGAGCATTTATAGATGGCAGTAAATAAATGCACGAAACATTCTAGTGAGTATTTATTCCCTGGAATATTATTAATTATGCAGCAAAAGAATACAGAAGTATTTTTCTAAGCAGTACAGACACACACACATCATGACCATGACAATACAAGGAAAGCTATGGCCAGATTCTTTACAGAAAACACCACGCACTCATGCAACACAAATGAATGCACAAATACACAATGCAATGAAAACTACTGTCTACAAATAAGCTTGTGGCATGCACTTGTGTCTAAGCAGTTCTATATACAGATAATTTGGTCATTAGGTTTGCATAGCTGTTCTCCTCTCTTTCTCCTGGATGAAGCAAAAACTAGAAAGTAACAGCTCACCACCTAATCCAACACTTTTCAAACTTCCTTGCACCATCTGATTCTGCAATCCCATTCCAATCTACATTGTCTTTCATACTGGAATCTCCTCTGAACTATAGTTTCCAGGCAGGCAATTTTAAAGTATTTTTATGAGTCATGCAAACATTCTCTTGCAGGACAACAAGCTATAATGAAAGTGTCCATATTTATAATAACTTAGAACTGACAACAAATTCTTAAGGGTGAAACTGGTTCATTGACATATATTTCTGTAGATGCTTTAAGTAGCGACTTAGAAATGTGCATTATTCCCCTGCTTGAAAAATGTAACATCTATCTTTTAAAAGAAGTCAACTACTTTCCCATTAAAAACAAACATCTTATGAATTTTGAATAATAATTACACAATGTATTTTATTCTAGATCAGCAAAATCGTAAAGTTGTTGTCAAAACAGACCAAACAGTATTCTGTATTCTAAAAATTCACCCTAATTTCTGCTTTGTCCTTAAAAAAAAATGTTCACTCAGAAATATGACCCAAGTAAAACACTACAGCAGTGAAAAACAAGTATACGTTCACTCATTCAAATCCATACATGGCATGAGTCAAATGAAACACAATTTCCAATATTTCAACACTTACTGCTTCACTATCATTATAACTCTTTTGAAAAATTGACATATCAGGTCATGAATATATATCTAAGGACAGAAAGAATACTTTTATATTTTCACATTATTAATGTTTCTGCATGTTTTTTCATGCATGTAAACCCTGAAGAAGTAACAATGTAATCCAGGTGCAGAGTGCATCTACAGCCCTACAACATTAAGTGATGCAGCTATTTACTAATATAATTTATATATATAATTTTATTATTATAATTTATTTTTATAATAAACGATGATCCTAGGCTTTATAGTTTCTATTCTAAATATTTTTCCTTTCGAAATTACAGAATCTTTACTGGCCTGCTGCCAACATCCCTAATACATTCCCTCAAGTATTGTTAGAAAACTCACTATCTTTTTAAAAACTGAGTCCTATGGTAAATAATAAACAGTACATTTAATCAGATACAAACTCAAAATAATATATCTTGGACTTACTGATCCAAACAATCCAGAATGCTAAAAACAAATTATCAACTTTCAAACACTTCAGATATATTAAACATCGACTTTATTTTTCAAATATTTTATAACACCTATTAACATGCTACATATTAACCCACATAGACACCACAAACCTACCACTTCTCAGTACCTAGCATTTAAAAAAGATAACTCTCATTGCTTAACTGCATTTTCATCAAGCCAGCTAAATTTAACCTCAATTTATTCAGTATGTTATTAAAAATGAATACTATTAGTTTTTTTCTAAAAAGAGCTTTTGAACTTGTGAGTAGGAACAGCCAGCTACAGTACAGCACCCACTGCAAAAAGGAAAGATATCACAGATAAAGAAAGTAGAACACAGAAAAGTACACAATTCAACTTTAGACATTTAAACAGAAAACTTAAAGTTGCTCTAGTTTTTTTTAAACTTCCCTAAGAGTACAAACAAAGACATCATGTGATGATTGATACAAAAAAAAAAAAAAAAAAAAAAAAAGAGATAAGAGGGTATTAATTTTTCTTTCCAGTTTTTCTGTGACCATATGAATAATTCTATTAGATTCACTAATAGGTAAGTGGTAGCTTAGAAGAAATAGCTTTCTTAACAGCACAAAATGTTAATTTAAGGCATCAGAAAAATAATGCATATGAAACTCAGCAAATATCCAGTTTTTAAAGTACCTGAGAGCTGCAGAACAGCATTTCTTGCAAATGGATAGAAAACATTTCACAGAGAATCAGTTTATAGCATTCACTTGCAGCCTACTCTGGAAAAGTTAACCTTTTGAACCATTCTTAGAGTATGCTGACCCCTAAAGGTCTAAAAATACTAAATCTGACTAAGCCATAATACACTGAAAGCATAAATTCTCAGAATACATTCTCCATTAAGTTAACAGACCATGATTATTGCTTTTTTCAGTGCATTTGATCCTAGAACGTTTTCAATTTATCTCAATAATAGCCCGAAATATCATTATTAAATTGGGTCTACAAGTAGTTTGTCATACACAATATAGAAAGGAATTCCTGTAAATATTAAGAAAGGTATAATCTCCAAGAAGAAGCGTTTCTACTCTGTTCCAAACATCAGACTCTCCTTATGGAAACACTCGTCACTTACTGTGGCTTCTGAAAGAAAACATACAATAACATTCCAAAAAAGAAATACACAAAATACTATCTGTCTCCCATACAGGAGGCATCTTTGATGTAACACACCTGTTCCATATTTTTTCAATCTACATAAAGCCACCTCCTGGAAAAAATCCACCCTTCTATGATGTACTGAATGTCTCCTTCCTGTGTGTATGCTTTCTTCAGTCTTTTTATATTCTTATCTAGATACAGGTCACTTTCTGACACTTCTGCAAAGTCAGTCATGTAGCATCCTCTCAAACTCAGCCTTTGTAAAACTTTCTCTCACAAAGCATAGAAAAAATATCTGAGAGCAACACCGTGGTCATCCAAATACAAAAATATCCTTCTGTCCTGATGAAATTTAAAACTCTATGAACCACGGAAGTGGTGAAGTTCCTTCCAAACAAACAAATCAAAGCCCTCTCAACCTCATTACTGCCTATATGTGGTTGAGGTAGTAGTAAGAAATTACTAAATATTAGTGGATGTCTTAACTGTACTTTAGCCAGGTGTGAATAGACAAGAAAGTTAGAGATAGCCTTCATGTTTGTTGTTTACTTCCCTACATTTTTAGTAAGTACAATATATAGGCTAAGAATTAAAATTATACTTCTCAGAATTTTAATAAAGTAGTTTCATAACTCATAAAGTTAAGTTGATAAACGACATTTGTTACTTTGCATGTACATATACAGAAGTCTGGGAAGAATTGTATTTGTAGTTGCTCTCCTGTTAACCCAAACACTTTTAAGAGGCGGTGTATTTTTTTCTTTCCTTTTTTTCTTTACTTCCAAAGTCAGCTATGTATCGGCAAGAACAAATACATTCCAGTCACTGCCTAGCACTGGTAAAACACCTGAGGTTCCTTATTAATATCTTAGAAGTCCTTACCTTCAGACAAGTTCTCCATTTGTTCTTCTCAAGTTGTTTGATCTGGCACTAGCTCCAGTTTTTCCTCCAACATTTCAGAGCTAAAATAAAGCAAACTCTAGATAAATAAACTTGAAACAATACATTATAACACATCTATACTTTGCTTTCATTTGACATAAAATTTAAAGACAAATGATTTTAGGATATTTATAATAGCACAATAAAGTCCACATACTCTAAAAGTGAGAATTTATTTTTCTCGGTAAAATTTTTTTTTTCTTCATGTATCTATTTTTTTCTATTAATTTGCTTTAGCTTTCTACTGTATGCAATGCCTTCATGACAAAATTTATGTTTGTCTTCTTGTTCTAGAGTCTGGTCTTGGAAGGACATGCTACTGAGCAACAGCACAAACCACACTTGAGGCAATGAGATTTTGGCACTTATTACAGATGGCAGAACGTGCTTCAATTCTTTCACCTGTTTGAATTTCCTGGATAAAACAGAGGTGAAGTAGTCCTTGACTATTGCACCTCTGAATTTGCAGACTTTTTAAAACAGCTAAATAATTTAACCCATCATACTATGGGCTACATGTTGCTTCAGACTATACAGTTAATAATATCATTGCGAAAGATAATCCCTGTCATTCCAAAAAAAAGCGCTTCAATATAAAGTTAGACTTACTACGTAACATTTTTATGTTAAAATATATGTTCTCTTATAGGATAAAAATCAAATTATATTACATATTTCATGAAAATATAAATAAATCAGTAAATTTGTAATCTTATTAATATAGTAACAATTTTATTATTTGCTCAAGCATCTCCTTTAGAATGTATTATACAAAGAATAATTTTTCATCTTTCACTGCATCATGTTTATTTTGTCTTCTCATGAATTTTTTTCTTAAATTTATTACAAGATAGAACACATTACTTGAAGAAGCAGTGACTCAATCATGAAAATACAATTGTCATTGGGCTGATAATAATTAAAACAACAACAATAAAATTAAGAAAGTATTTGAAAATTCAAGTGAGTTTCACCAGGACATAAATTTTTTTACAAATACTGCAGAAGGAGAAAGTGGGGTTTTTTATTGTTGTTTTTTGTTTTAGATTATACACAAAATAGATGTTTTCATTTTATCTTTCAGATAATTTAAAAAAGTATAATACTCCTGCAAACACTTATGATTCAAGACTAACACATACTCAAGAAATACATATCTAGCTCATATTGCGTCTATTTATAATTAATAACAAATAAGAACTTGTTGATTTGATGTGCTTAGGTCCTAACAAAAAAAAAAAAAGACTTCACTCTAAATTGCAGAACTCCAAGCTCCTTACAGAAGTTCCTCAAATGAAGCTGTACACTTCTTTTTCAATTCTGTATAACTGTGTTGATTTGGAGTTGTCAATCTTTTCCTAAGTTCCTCATTTACTTTTGGATTAGCTTAAAATTTAGAAGGTTATTAATATCAAGCAGTAGGTTTCTGTCAATGAAGCCATTTCCTGACATATTGCACAAAAAGGTTCATAATAATTGCAGTATTTTAATAAGATAGTCATATAGCAAGACATGAAGAAAATACGGTATTTAATAACCTCTGGAGTATTTTAAAACATGTCTTAGGGCCTTAATGTGCCTAGTAATATACTATTTAAAACCATAATTTTATCCCTCCACAATATACAGTCATTCTTCCTCGCCATTTACCCAGCTAATGAATGCCAGCAATTAGTAAAATGTAATCCCATTGCACAATCATTTTAATGCTTTTAGCACTCAGAAAAGTAAACACCAAATTAATACTGCTCAAGCCATATCAGATCCTAGTTGGAAGCAAGCAATTATAGTTCAGCTCCTCAGGTGTAATTAAATGATTGGAATGATTTAGTTCCATAAATGCAAGTTAATTCATAAGCAAGCAACAAATATACTGGGAGTAATTACAAGAAACATTGACAGTCTGAGCAGGGCATGTTCTTTCAAGGACCTGATGTAGGAAAATGCTGCCCTCTCCTGGAAATTATGGATATGAAATGCATATTAGAGAAAGAAGTCGGGAGTCTTTAAGATATTCAGTCTTCAATAGCAGAAATATGTTCTGCTAACTAATGGGAATGAATTGTTTTTAAGTCAGAGAGAATAAAAATATTTTTGATACCATACTAATGTAACCTTTTGATTAAAGAGAAACAAAGACCTTTTGCCACTCCCTATGGTTCTCAGTATAATTTCCCTACTATTAGAAAGAAATTGATGTTAAAAACAAGAACAAACTTTCAGTACACAAAGTAAACTGGTTGTTCTGAATACTGACACTCCAACGCGTATCTAACTTACACACAACACTCAAGTATCATTCAAGATAAAGCTTTATAAAGCGTATTTCAAAAGGTCAGGTATCTTTAGAACCCAAACTTACAAAACATTATTGAATCCTAGAATTATGTGAGTTGGAAGGGATGCTTAAAGGCCATCTAGTCCAAATCCCTGCAATGAACAGGGACACAAACAGCTCGATGAGGATGCCCAGAGCCTCTTCCAGCCTGAGCTTGAATGTCTCCAGGGACGGGGCTTCCACCTCTGGGCAACCTGTTCCACTGCCTATCATAAAAATACCTTTTACCTTATGTCCAGTCTAAATCTCCCCTCATTTAGTTTGAAATCATTTCTCCCTGTCCTATCACAACAGACCGCACTAAAGAGTCTGTCCCCTTGTATCCCATAGTGAGTGCCCTGTTGGATTCTGAAAGGCTGCTCCCCGTTCTCTCTCAGCGGAGCCTTTTATTATTCAGTGTTAACCTTCAAGCCAACAACAATCAGCAGCTGGCTACAACTGTGAAGGTTTTCTCAGCAAAAATCGTCATCATTAATTAAAATAAATAAAATTCACTTATTTTCAGGCTTTTCTTCACTTTCATTTGAATACAGTGTTACTGATTTATCTAATAATAAAAAGAAATTAAAAGTGGAGATTATAATAAAGTATATCACTGTACCCAAACAAAATGGAAAATACAAAAAGGAACTGTAACCCCAAATCTAGAGTTAATTTTAGCTACTAACTTCCTTCAGTTCAACCTCTGTTAGTTAAAACACTCCTTCATCAAGCAAAGAAACCTAAGATACTTATCTGTTGAATATGAAAGGCACTGATCAAGTAAAATTCACTCTAAATAATTAAGTACAAAACTATTTACATATATGAATATAAATTAACCAATATCTTTCCACTCAATAGAAGAAATCCTAGATCTACCTATTTTGTCCCCTACAGAAATAACAAATGCTTTTCCAGCACAGCACACAGCAGTACGTGAGAAAAATCATACTGTGGTCAGAATCCATTTTCCACAAACACAAATGAAAAAAAGTAAAAAAGCTTTTTTCAAAAAGGTACAATCAATGTTAAGGCCTGAAATTCTGTACCAGTAGCACTTCAGCATCAAAATATGCCTTTGTTTCACATCTTTGTTTATTTCAAAAGAAACCAAAGCTGAACACAAATATCATCACTGCTACTATATCTACAGTGGAAATGAAATAAATCAGTTTAAGAAGCGATATTATTAAAAGTTTAAAATGTATAGCACATTTGCTTTGCCCTTTTGTGTCACAGTCCTATTTTTCTATTCAAATCTTGTACACTGTAAGTTAATTGCTTTTGGAAACTACTTATTATTCATGTAAAAATTAATGTGCCAATGTGTTTAAATCCTTTTAAATGACCATTCATGCATCTTTCTTCTTTAAGTGCCAATGAAATCTGTCAAAGATATCAATGCAAGATGGTCTTAGAGAAAGTTCTAATAAAGATTTTTTCTGCTAACATAAGATTTTCATTTTCGTCAACTTTACTTAAATTCCATTAATTTTTTAAGCTGCTTTTAATAAATTCACAAGTAAAAAATTTTAGGCTCCATAGTCCATCATTTGTGTTCCAGCTGACTTTATGAATATTAATAGCAGTGTTATCCTGATTAAATAGGCTTCATATAAAATCCCTGTGAATCCTATAGCTCAGACATCTCATTTTTCCAACTCTTTATGAATTTGGATTCAGACATTAAAGTGGAAAAAAAACTTAAAAACCAGATTCAATAGTACATTTGTGTACCCTTAGGCAAAAAAACCCCAACCCTTATGTTCTAATGAGTCAAATAATTAGAATTGATAGGTTCGCATATTGAAATTTCATGCTTTCAATAAACATGCAACACATTTTAAGTTTAATGAAAACATCAACACATCTCAGACCAAAGGATGAAGCATCTAATAAAAAATGATAATGTCTATCTTTATCTTAAAAAACAGATGACATCACCTTAACTCTTCATATTGGAGTGCTAATTTGCAGAAATATTTTCCAAAGAGAAAGAAATCAGCACATGCCTAATTACATGAGCATGCATATGAAATAGATGAGCATTCTCATTTAGTGTAGGTGCCCGGTGAAAAACAGCATTAACTTCTAACAAGGGTACACTTGAGCAAAACCAACCTTTTCTAAAGAATGCTGAACTGAAATTCAAAGGAAACGTTAACGTGATCCAACAAGGTCAAGCAGTCACACTTGCAAACTCCCAACTTCTTTTCATACTTACATGTTTGAATTCACATCTGTGAGAAACAAACAAGGAAAACTAAGCTAACTTCACTGTCTTTACTTTTTTTTTTCTTTTTTAATACACTAATGCTAAAATTACTACTTCCTCATTCATTCAGCGATATTTTCTGAAAAGATGGCAATCAAAATATTTCAGCTTTCATTATATTGCAATGTGAACGAATTTTACAAGAAAAAAAAAGCTAAATAAAATGACTTAGAGGGAGAGTATTCCAATACTCATCATCAAAAACACTTAGCAGAAATTAAAAACAAAAGGTATAGAAAAACAACAAATCTACAAAGTTTGAAGCATTCATGTTTTACTTTTGCAGTTCTGAGTAGTCTTTATTACAGCTGTGGAGGTAATCCCACTTTCAGAGGAAAGAGCTTCTGCACCATACAGACAACACAAGTGAATACCATACAAAATCGCAAACTTTCAGCAACCTGACCTCTCTAGACACTGAGATCACTGCCAGGCTACTGTAACCCCAGCAAAATCCTTCATTCAGCTGCTCAGATCCGGAGTAACTACCCTTCCTAGAAACCAAACGGTTGCTGAGGCCCTTCTATTGGAAATCGTGACGGTTGTAAAGCCCACATTCCTTCTACTTGCCTTAACAGGTGTTTTGATCATGGCCTTTGCTCCTGCAATAGGAAACAAGTGCTTGATGGTGACAATGGAATTCACCACTTAATGAAAAATCCTTGGGAGGATTTGTCACAAAGGATGGCTACCCTATCCACTGCTGGCAGAACAAGACACCAGATCCACTGCCCTTCGGAATGGCACCATGCCAGTCATTGTCCTGCTTAATGGTGCAGCTGAGAGTTGCCACTGACAGCGTGGGGACGGAGCTATTAAGGAGAGGTGACACCACATACTTCATGGACAAGGAAATCCAAAGAATACCTTTTTGTATTATTATTGTAAGATTAATTAGATTACCAGGATCTCCTAAAATATCCTGAAACGTTTTGCCTCAGGCTAAGCTAAGCTAATAAACTTAATTTAAGAGGGTATACCACATAAGAAACAAAGCTGCCATCTAGAAGTGCTTTGCAAAGGAACAGACTCTTTTCTTTAGTTTTAGGAGCTTGCCAAGTTTTGATATACTGATATACTCCTCCACAAAAAAAAAAATATCACATTTCCTCATGACCGTGCAAAATGTTATGTAAAATCAGAAATCTAATACAACCCAATATTAATTAAAATTTCTTTGAGGCAGTTAGAAAATTGTTACTCAAAGAATAACAACTGAAATAGCCACTTCAAGTATTTTTCAAAGAATGGAACAATTTTACACACTTGATAACCATGAAATACAATCTACTACAGAAATTTGCCAATAATGTTGCCTTCTGAATTATATTTTATTACTCCTACTTGCTTTTATATATAAATATTTCAAGCAAAATATTATGTTTCTTTTTAAGGAAATATAAGACAAATGCAAGTGTATTAAACCTCTCAGTGGATGAATGCAGCTTAAGCAGTACTTCAAACATAGAATTCCATTACTGCCGCAAAGTCTTCAAGATTTTTACTTACGGAAGTAATTGCATTATTTGGAAGCTTGATAAAAACACTGTTCTAGAGGATAGAATCATATAAAAATCCCTAACTTTTCTCCCCTCATTATTCTTGTCCCAAAAAGAGATGAGACACTTGCATTAAATTCCAAGTAAGTTGTGTAAATCAGAAAAATATGAAGAACTGGGGCACAGATATTTTTTATTGTACTGCTCTAGCAGCTCCTTTTCATTTTCTCTGAAGTATTTGCATCTGATGTTTTAATGAAGACATATACTAAATCACCGAGCACTTGTCCTCTATGTTGTGCTTTTGATAAAGGTAAGAGTTGTTGCAATTTTCAACTGTTTTAGAGAAGTTTTCACCTACTTATCTGGATAAAGGACTTGTCTTTTTCTTTATTTTTTCCTCCCTAATTTCTGCCCTTAGATCAATATTTTCTTTACACATAACAGAAAGTGTTTCATGTGCACATTAAATCACTGATAGCCAACATCCCCATATCTTTTCAACCAACTTTGTATTTTATTTAGTAATTTTCAGTCTGTTCTGTCCTCTTCTTCTCCAGTATTTAACTTTTTTTTCCTTTTCTTTTTTTCCTAGCTTTTGTCTTCTCCTTAATAATACATATTTTCCTTTTTCCCGTGACACCTTCTTAAAATTTAAAGTAAACTGCAAGATCTTGTCAAAGTTTGTCTCTACTCTTTTTGTCACTTTTGAGACAATACTTAAGTTATGTGTCTAGTCAGAGGCTTTTTGTCTGGCACAAAGAGAAAAAGGCAGAAAGCCAATAAGGAGGTAACAATAAAACACCAGCATCAGTATAGCATTTTGAGCATTACTTGTCAAGAGCACCATCTTTTTTCCAGTTTCCTGCAAGACTGGACAACATAGTAGTATTAGGCTTAATTTAGAATTCTGACTTACACACTAACCTTCATAAAACTGGACCACTATTATATAGGTGTATCAACTGACTTTTTGAAAGCTCAAACCTCACAAATCCCCAGTCTTTTACATCCCCCAAGAAAGAAGTCGCTTAAGAAAGAGTCACTGCAACAAAAGTAATTCCAAAGCTAGCTATGGAAATAATTTGAGAAACATTCGCAGATACAGTTCATACTTGCTATTTGCAAAATGAATTGCACAATATATTAAATACCTCAAAATTTCCAAATCCCTAGTCATGATTTCTTTTAACATGCAAACAACTTACTAGCCTACATTATACCATAAAAGTAAAAATAACAGACTATTACGAGGGTGTAAAAATGAAAGGTGGTAACTTTGTGTGCCATAAGTGTAAACCACTATTAGTAGTAACATCAAACTGAAATGACATTCCTTCCGTCCAAAGCGTCTCAATTTAATTATTAAGCTGACTTTGCAGAACAAAGGAAGTTTGAACAGGATTTTTGAAAAGGATGGGAGGCAACAAACAAAACTGAAGAAACTCAGTTTATCCAGCAAATTCACATTTCTCAAAGTACCTTCAATTTTTTTTTTGACAGCAAACGCATTAAAAAGCTAAAGCATAAAGGATACAGAATAGTACAGATATTGGAGCCTGATCAAGAACTGTCATTAGCTAAACATGTAAAGGCTTGCTAGAAATGTGCCAACCCTTCAAGTTCCAGTTCCAAGCGAGGCCTGCAGTCCTCTCAAAGAGATACAGCTGCACCATTTACTTCTGTCAGACTGTTTGGAGCAACATTAGAACACAAATACACCTCCACTACTGTTACAAGCCAAAATAATAAGCACATTGGATACATCCCAAATTATCCACACACTCAAACTCAAGAGCGTGCACTCAAGTTGATGAGAATCACAGCACCTGAAATCTCACAAACTAAAATGAGCAGAGAAATAAAACATCACTCACTACAGATAACCTGATTTCATTCTTTAAAAGAATTAAGCTGTCATTTTTTCAAATGAATATCTGATGAGAAAGCTATCCTTTAACTAAGAGCATAATTGTTCCCTAAACTGTGCTTGCAGAATATTAAGGTTACTGAAACAGTTACCCAGGTGTGAACATAGACATAATTCTGCCTGCAGCTCAAAAACATACAGTGCCTTTTCAACTTCATTTCTTTTTAAATCTACCAACTAGATCCAGTACAGTGCCTTCATTTACTACTACTGAGCTACTAATTGTAGTTAAAGTGAGAAGCTCAAGACCAGTGACATACCCTCAGGGATATGTCTGTACAGGGATCTGTATAATTGAAAATCTTTGTCAGCAACATGGACAGTGCGATTGAGTGTACACTCAACGCATTTGTGGATGACTCCAAGCTGAGTGACAGGGTGGACATACTGGGGGGGAAGGATTGCCATCTAGATGGAATGTGACAGGCTTGGGAGGTGGGCACATACAAACCTCATGAAGCTCAACAAGCCAAGTGCAACAGGCTGTTGATGGGTCGAGGCAATCTCAAACATGAATACAAACTGGGTGATGAGTATATTGATGTCAGCCCTGAAAAGGACTTGGTGTTGGTTGATGAGCTCAACATGAGCCAGCATTGTGCTCTTGCAGTCAGAAAGCAACTGTCCTGGGCTACATCAATAGCAGGCAACCAAATGAGGTGATAATCCACCTATACCCTACTCTCATAAGACCCCACATGAGTACTGTATTTAGCTCTAGTGCCCCCAGCACAAAGACACAGATCTTTTAGAGTGGGTCCAGAGGATGGCTCTGAGATGATCAGTGGGCTCGAGCACCTCTCTTGTGAAGAATAACTGAGGAAATTGGGGTTATTCATCCTGGAGAAGACTCCAGGGAGATTTCTAGGGGCCTTCCAGTACGTAGAAGGAGCCTACAAGGAGACTTCATCAGGAATTGCAGTGATGGGACAAGGGGTAATGGCTCTAAGCTAGAAGAGATTTAGATTAAAAAGACAATAGATTGTTTACAGTGAGGCACTGAACAGCTTGCGCAAAGAAGTTGTAGATGCTCCATCCTCCTGGAAACATTCAAAGCCAGACTGAATGGGACTCTGAACAACATGATTTAGTTTTAGGTACCCCTGCCCATGGAACTAGATTGTCTGTAGTATCCCTTCCAACCATTCTATGAAAGAACACACTTCAAAATTTGTTGGTTATACTCTGTCAACATCATTTGAACCTCATCTAGTGATTATGCATTGACTGTGTGTTTAACAACTCATTTAATGTGTAAGATACAGCGCATGACCTATTGAGTATTATTGCCTATTTAGTTACAGCTGGCAAGCTAGTGTTTTTAATAACTTAAGCCAGATGCTTCCCTGAGACTTAATGGAGTATCAAAGGATGCTGAAGTCCACTAGTGTTTAAAAGAGCAAGCTACATATCCAGAAATAGTCTGGGATAATCAGGTATTCTGAGGTGGGCCAAAACCCATGAGAATGGGAGATAGGTGCCACAGGTCAGGAAGTGAAGTCCATTGAGAATGTCTAGAATTCAAATGGAAGCTAAGAAAAACAGAGTAAACTCACACACATTTGGTAATTTGTCCTGATCTTGCACCAGCAAAGGAAGGTTAAAGGGAGAGTCTCTATGGACTCCAAATCAGTGCCAGGCAGTTGAGAAAAGAAATGAGGAGAAAAAAAAAAAGAAAAAAAGAAAAAAAAAAAGAGATATTAGCGAAACACAAAGATGTTTAGAACACCAGTCACATTATCGCATAAATTTCTGATATTGGGATGACCTCCTTGCCAAATTTTAAGAAAACTATCTAAAACATGACCACATGCTTCATTCCCAATCAAACTGCTGCAATATTTTTGTTTACTCTGGGGAAAAAATATATTTAATCAAAGCTACACTGGAAAACACTCAAAACTTCATTGCAACTAAAAATGATCAAAAATAAAAGAGTTATTTTCACTCAGTATAAAGGAAATGTTTAAAGTTTCCATCTAAAATGTTAAAGGTACGAATGACAGAAAACAGAAGGAAAAAGGGCTCCCCAAGAAAGGCGCAGTAGAACTTAGAAAACAGGCAGAACAGTCAGGTTCCCCATAGAATGTAAGCTCTGCCATTTCTGCTCTTTTGCAATCAATGAAATATTTCAGTGGTTTTGGAAATAACACATGTGAATACTTAGATCATTGAGAAACTAGAGTTCCTTAATCTTGTCATCATTTATGAGATTATTCTCTTCTTTTTTTTTTTTCCAAAAAGCAACAGATGCATGTTCTTTCTTTCAACTTCATCACAAATTCAGATATCGAGTACTCATTATTCCTTGATTCATCAAGCTACATTAACTTTTTAATTGCTAAAACACTTGACATCAGAGGCAAAAAGAAGAAATTAGGTTCAGTTCCAGAAAGTTGAGATAGTAGCTGAATCTTGGCCCCACAACAGTTATTCCTGGGCAGAGCAAAAGTGCTCTAAATCCACTTACAAGACAAAGGAGGCAAATTCCTTACTTAGCACTTATTTTAACCCAGGCTTATTTTGGTGACTGCTTTCTCACGCATATAATCTCACTGAAAATTTTGAAGCTTGCTTCTCAGATTTTCTGGACATGGCAAGTTGTACTGCTTGGCATCGCTAAAAAGTAACAAAAAAGGACCTGACAGAAACAGAAGTATAGATCAAACACAAGATTTAGGAAAAAAAAAAAGAAAAAAAAAATATAGTCAACAGCTCCAATAAAACAATTCTGCAAGATATTCTCAAATGTTCTAAATACTTTCAGATTCCAGAGATTTATCTTGCTTTTCACAATGAAAGAGCAGCTGACAGGAAGGTTAGGTATTAGCACTAGGATGGCTTCTGTGCTATCATAGCACTAGAAAAACTCCTGAATAGCTTTCTATTTCACAGTTAAACTGTGAGAAAAAAATGGGGGAAAATCTTCTGAAATAGTTCTTAAACACTTCATAACCAAAGGCAACTTTTCTTGATTGTTATGCTTTCTTGATTCTTCACCGTCAAAGGCAAATCTTAACATGACTTCTTGCTGTCAAGAGCAAATCCTGACATTTTCAAGCTTTAATATAAAAAAGTATAGTTTTTCTGATTAAGTTATGCCACTTTGACACTGTTTTCATATTATAGTTCAACATTCTCTTAATTTCTTCAAGACTTCAAAACTACAGCATCTAATCAGTTATTTCCCTTTGTGATAATACAAAGATTTAACATTAGTCAGAATTAATTTCTATAGTAACTGGAATAAATTTTTGCTTTTTCTCACAATAACTGATTCCTCACCTGTACCTAGTGATAAATTATTCAATGATGGATTATAGGTTTGTTTGTTTGTTTGTTTTTTTAATATTCACACAAACATACATATATACACATAAGTATGCATCCACCACTGCTTTATTTATGTATGCTACATGTGGAATAACTAGAGATGTACAGTTAATTCTTAATTTCCCTTAATTTTACTTTACTTTCTTACAGGCTGGATGACTGAATTACTGAAAAGAAAATGTAATCAGTAGCAAGTGAATAGTACACTAAGCAGGAAACAAGCTACTGGAGAGGAACCTTGCCATGATAGCAGCGTATGCTATTTTTAGTAAGTTTTCTCTGTTATGTGCAAGAAAGTGAATGTTTGCCAAAAGAATTTTAGATCCAGGAGGGTTTTTGAAATATGAAAGATACTTTTAAACTATGAAGAGAATTATAATTTTTGCCTAATATTTAGTAACCTTCACACACTGTAATTCCACTTCAGATCCTGGAAAAACATTCTGGAGACAAATATTAGTCTACCACTGGATAGTGAAGAGGAAGAACAAAATTACATTTCAAGGGGAAACTGTTTTAATTAGAGTTACCTTGTACAGCTGCACAGCAGTCACCTTCAGTATAGTGTGAGAAAAAGTGTTACACCCCACAACCATGTTTACTTACGCTACCATCAAATTCTGAGTTCTTAAAGCAAGAAGGTAAATTTTGCTCCCAGCCATATTTATATCACTGCACTTTTCTGCTCTAGTGCAGAAAAGAAACTTAAGCACCCAATGACTACGTCCCAGGATAGAAGAGTCTCTTGACACATTACAACCTAATAGAAAACCTTTATGATAAAAGGAATTTTTCATAGATGACCCATTTTTGTATACCTTCGTGGTACCACAAACTAGTGGACTGGGTCTCTAATAAGTAACTGATGAAAAAAATGACCGTTTCTATACAACAAGAACAATACATGTCTTAGAAGCCAGCACTTTTTATCCAGTCTGACAGAATAACCTGGCAGGTCTAACAGTTTTTGTAAGGCAGACGATTATCTTGAGACTACTTTCTTATTATTCTAGGATTCATCAGCTTCAATTCATAACATATGAAATCATGCTGTCAGTCAATGTTTCAGGTTAGCAATCCAACCCATTTAGTAAGATGAGAACTAAGTCATTTCAGTTAGCCATTCACATTTCCATGGACTGATTGCAGTCTGGTTACTTGGAGTGCGTTCTCCTTTAGGTCATTCTGACATAAACAGCTGAGGTATGTAAGACAGAGTCACCTTACAGAACAAAAGCATCAACAGAGTATATTCTTCTCTGTGGGGACTTTATTTTCTGACTATTCGCTATCTTGATATATTAATGATTTATTTTTTTTTAATGCACTCAGGCTTCAAATTTATCTGGGGGATTCAACCGCACAGTTGATTTCAGACACATACAGTTTGTCTTATGGAATACCTGTTAAAGGAATAAGCCTACTAGAAGAACATATTTGCTATTTAACAAATCAAAATACAATGTAAAAGCTCCAGTAATTTACAACGAAGAAAACCATCTGATCAGGAAAGAAAACGTAGCACTGTATGCAAAGGACAGAAAAAAAATCATCATATATTTGAATAAATAAAAGCTCCAGTGAGGAAGTAGAAAGTGGAGTTAAATTCTGAAATTGGTGACTGTGGACAATTAACACAGATTAAATTTTTCTTACTGCTGACAAAGGTAACCAATGTGGTTTCCTTCTCTATAAAAGGGCAGTCATGACTTTATAATGAATGTCATAGCATTAGCAGTTTGATATAGAGATCAATCTAACCTGGACACATGGCTTTCATGAAAACTCACTTCACTGAACAATTTTTTGGAGCTTGTATGAATCAAATACTGTAACCTAGTAGGTTGTAGGGTAGGTTTTTTTAGTGCAAATTA
Source organism: Tympanuchus pallidicinctus (assembly GCF_026119805.1). Lineage (NCBI taxonomy): Eukaryota > Metazoa > Chordata > Aves > Galliformes > Phasianidae > Tympanuchus > Tympanuchus pallidicinctus. The sequence continues at coordinate 36,196,548 of NW_026294747.1, read as the reverse complement.
ATAAGCACTGCTTCAACTAATCATTGTTAGTGCCTTACTAACCTAGACTTGTGCATCTTGATTTTAAAGAAAGCCAACTGTGTCTTAAGACAAGTTCTCACTACTGTGCAGGCTCAACTACTTTGTATATTTGTTTGCAAGTGATACAAATTTATGTAGAAGCTTTCGTTTAAGCAAAGTAGAAGACTCACTAGAAGGGGTGAAAAAAAAACACCACAAGAAAAACATCTTCCCTTGAAGGCAGCAGATCTGAAACAGAAGCAAGGAGCCCAACTCAGCCACACCATGTGTGTGCAAACGTGCCCAGTAAAGCATAAAAAAAATTCCAAAGAGATTCTGATGAATAAACAGGAAGAATGCCATAACCATTTGGTTTGATAACAAAATTTTGACTTCTCATATGGTCAGAACTCCACCACCAAGTGCCACAAAGCAGGACTGACTACACAAGGACCTAATGCACAGCAGCAGTGGCATTTCTTCACATTTGCAGGAAAAGACGACTCACTGGACCCTTGTGATTACAGGAGAAATGTCATAACCACGGTGGTCTAGACTGCTATGAGTAAAAACAACACATCCACAAACAATGGCCCCTGACCTGAAATGGGTATGGTCAGGATGAGGCACGTTCAGAAAGTAGCTCCTTGAATGCCTTCTGATAAACAGATGTTATTTTCTCTTCATGAGAGAAAAGTTCAGTTATATGAATAAAATGTTAAAGAAAATAAACAACATTTTTGTAGCTTAGCATTCATTTGTGAACTGCTGGTGCAACTGTATGCTTGACAGAATTGCTATGAAGCTTTTGGTAGCTTGACAAGACAATCTACAAGCTTGAATGAAATGTTCAGCTTAAGGAATTAGAATAAATCTGATGACTGATATGCTACTGAACGTGACAGGCTGTCATCTGTTTTAAACAGGATCTCTGCTAGGATGTACTGAAAGCAATTTTTTTTTCCCATTACCTTAAACATACTAAGAATTTTTCAAATGAATTCTGGCTAATCTATTAAGATAAAAGATTTTCTCAAGCTATTGCCGTTTAAATAAAATAAATAGCCATACGGCTTACTTGCATAATTAATTCATGCTGACACTGTATTTCTGTAATTAATTTACATCCAGCTCGCAAAAGCATACAACAAAAATGATCACTCTTACTCCCCAAGTTAACTATAAAATCATAGGATATGAGCAAATAAGTGATTAAAGCATTTTGTCAAGGCCCTATTTGTATAGGCAATTTTGTGTACATAAATATCAAGTTGTTCATCTGGTATTAAAGCAGTTAAATACATCAAGAAAATTGAATTGGATAGCAACTTTTTCATATTGTCATTAGATTTTATACAAAAATAGGTACAGGGGTTCTCAAATAGCTTTTTCAAACTAAGAAAAACTGATCAACAAAGTCCTTCAGTAAAATCTCACTGTAACAGATAGCTAGAGACATTTTCAAAAAGACTATAGTTTTAACATGGCCAGATTATAGAAAATAAACAGTTACAAATCCTAATATTGGCATATTTAAAATTACTTTTTATATATATATATATATATATATATATATATATAAATAGAAACATACACATATATATAGTGTAAAATAAGTTTAAAATATTTTGAAGGCAAGTTACGCTATTTAAGAAAGGATACATGCACCAAAAACTTTTGATTCAAGCTCAAATGGGAATATTCATCTCATATCAGACTGCAAACAAGTTCCTGCAGGAATGACTGGGACGCATCACCAGCTCCTTCTGGAAATTCAGATCTATTCTACAAACAAGAAAATGAGGAAGAAGGGGTTTTGTGACATTCATCTGCAATCTGTGCCTTAGAAGAAGGCATAGGGAGAGCTGCTCATTGCTGGATGAGAAGTGGTAATGGCAGTTTGAATCACATTGACTTTAAAAAGCTAAGCAAGGAAGCAAGCACAATTTCCAACCTTGTATGATCCACTTCCGAATGGAAATAAGAAAAAAATAACCCCCAAAGTCATTAAGCACTGAGAAAAGGCTGTGACAAATGCACACAATTTAAAATATTTTAGTTATCGACTGATTTTCCCTCTTAGCTGCCTGATGCACTTTTCAACTAAAATTTGGGACATCTCCATGAATAGTATAGTCTGTATTGTTTACCTCATAAATGTCAGTATTGTGCCAGTTTATTCTGCTAGTTTCCTTTATTGTTAAACAAAAGTACCACAAATAGGGATAATTAGCCCACGTGGCATGGGCCAGATTCTCAGTTTACAGCACATATATTTTACTGACAGAACAGAAAAAGGAATATTTCACAAGATGCTTTGCATTAGATCTAGCAAGCTTCTTTGAGTGAATGTTAAACCCCGAATATTCAAAGTCTGCTGTGTCCTACTGCTGAGATGCAAATTTAAGCCACAGAAAGTTCAAGAATCTCATGCAAAATATTTTTTTGCATAAGACTGCAGTAGTCTAAGTGTTCTGTATCCTCCCATTTGCACTCAGAAATCCCTCAGACTTCAGGAGACTTTTATCGGTCAGTTGCTGTATCACATGTGGTCAGTGCAGAGGATCAGAGGTTTCTGCACAGTGTTGTACTTTGTCCTGCTTTGAGCTCTCCAAGGGGCACTCAGCTACCATGAACTCATCCCCCACTTCAGTGTTACCTGTTAAATGAAGCGAAATCTCACATTACTTTATGGACAATCATTTATAGTTCTTTTAGATGCTCTTGACTGTCAGGAGAAAAATCTATTATTTCTGCCTATATCATAATTCAGAATTACCATGTTCAATTACCATCTGAGATCTTCCGGATTAAAAAAGATGGAACCAAATCCCAGAAGCCCTGGATCTTCCCAGAGTTTTCCACAACTACTAGCTCTACATTTCCATCATCTTCCTTCGATATCTGCTATTAAACATTTGTTGAATTTCTCTGCTAATGCTTCAGGCACTCTGTAAAATCTAAATGTCTCTCAAAAGAAGCAGGTGCTGATACATGAGGAATGCTGAACACACAGATTTATTCTTTGCCTCCTTCAGGGCAACTGCCAAATTCTACTGATGCATGGAGCATAGAAAACCATTTGTTATCAGTCACCTCATCATGATTTTCACTGTGCGCTGGCAGGTGAGTTTGGAATTTTTTGTTTTTCATATCAAAAACATTTTAATGCCAAGAAGTTTAATGAAGGCTGGTCTTTCCCTCCCCCCCACATTTAATAACTACTAAAACTCATCTTGTTGATCCTGTTACTCATTTCACGTTTCATACAAGATTATGAAGAAGCTCTATTTTTGGTTCTAAGCGCCAACACTTGTTGGCATGTCATTTTATGGACCATTTGTCTCCTCAGCTCTATCCTGTATCTCACTGAAAATTTTACTAACTATTCCCTATAAAGTCCCCTCCATCCCCAAAAGAAAGTAGTCCTTTACCAAGAACACGAGCTAAAACTTAGCAAATCTTCCCTTAATAACTGTAAGATTGCTACATAAACATACACTTAGCGCATATATTTACATTCTTCTACAGCTTCTATTTTGTGCTAACATCCCAGCCTCTGGCAACACCACTCTGGTTTTCACACTTGTGCCGTCCAAATGATATAACCTCCATTTGGCTTCAGACAGATGCTTCGTGCCTCTACATCACACTACCCAGGGTAATATCCTCAGAACTGAACGTACATACCATCATCCTCATCATAATGTTTGGATATTTTGCTGATGTTGAAAAGGGATATCAACAGATATTGCTGGACACCTGGACTTCTGATGTTTTATACTACAGACTATTTGCACAAGATTATTTCTGTTTTTCTACCTAGGAAGAAGGGGATTGAAGGATTATCACGTTTCTTCCTGATCTCTAGCCCAATAGGATCTTCAGCTGCACTTCCCATCCCCACCAAAACTTAAGGCCAACAGTCCAAGATGATCTTTGTTGGTTGAATTCTAACTGCTTAGAAAATATTAGCAAAGCAACTGACAAAGTGTTTTGCCCAGATGTCTGACACAAACTGATCTCTTCAAAACTGCTCACTTATAACTGCTGCTAGCCGAAATGCAAACTCTTCAGTGTTTCCACAGTTTTTTTTTTTTTTTTTTAAGCTGCTCTTAAAAACGCATCACTGATGTGTTTCAGGGACACACTTCAGATCACCTCGCACATTATCACAATGTTCTGGAAAGTCTAACATCACAATGTTCTGGAAAGCCTAATTATACACAGTTGGCTGAAAATAAGTGCTAACTTAAAAACTTCAGAAAACCTTTTTTAGAAAGAAAAAGAATACTGTTTGAACAAGCTCATCTTCTAATTGTCTTTATTTTTTACTAGCACTTATCAATGGCAGACACAAAGAGAAGTGAGAAGCTTTATATATATGTTTCACAGAGTCACTTTTTTGTTGCAATTTGGGGAGTGTGTGCCAAGCTGGACTGACACTTCAGTGTTGTGTTATTATTATAGTTTGCTAATGTGCCATACTAAAACAAACAAACAAAAAACAACAACACAATTTCCTTTTTCCAAACCAAAAGTGACTATTAATCATCAAAACAAGTAAAGCTAACCAAATGACAGCATTTCAGTACAATTCTAAATCCATAATTTCTCTGACAAACATTTTCACAATCTCTTCTACCCTAGTTCCCTAAGAGCTGAATGCAGGTTTCTTGTGCGTGATAATCAGCACACAGAAACACATTCCCAAAGGTTATTTCAGCTTGCAGCTCAGCCTGGTGTTCCTGCAGCCACCAAACAACCCTGCAATCTGTGGGGATGGCTGTATTTCTCTGTCAGGTTGTAAAGCATAGGGGTGCTATTGTACAGACATATGTCAGAGCCAGAGCACCATGACACACACACCCTTTGCATTGTTTTGGAATGTAAACATCAGTCCATCAGTTTCAAATAAGGAGTGCAGGATATGCACTGCACAGAGCAGACACAACCCTAATCCAGCAGGTACATACTAATTGACAGCAAAAAAAGACAAAAAAAAAAAAAAAACAATCTCAAGAAAAAAACAACCAAACAACAACAACAAAAAACCCTCAAAAAAAGCATGCAGACAAAAAATAAAATAAAAATAAAAGCAACCAAAAAACCCTAAAGCAAAACAATACCAAACAAACAAAAAAAATTACTACCTCTAAAACAGTATCCTGCGCTGTCTCTTTAAGAGCTGTACCTCATCTCTTTAAATAAGTAACCCTTCCCACACTGCAGCAGTAATGAGTCTGCCTACAGGGCTGCATCTGGTAAACGTATTTCTAAAGAAATGTTTGCAGTTCAGGCATTCTTGAATTTTACAGGCGACCCCACAAACGTCAGCAAACCTCGTCCACTGCAGCAAAGAGTCGGGCAGTGAACCACAGCGACCGCACCGCGCCGCAGCTGGGACGTGCCCAAGAGCTACAGCCGCTAAGCAGGGGGCGGTGGGTGCCCATGTGGCGCTCAGAGCCGCCCGGGGCTCCGCCTGCCGGCCCCACTCGGTCCCGGCAAGCAGCGCACAGCGCCACCTGCTGGCGAGAGCCGCGTACTCAAGTTTGGCTGCTGCTGCTACATACGCGTGTAAGTGTAGGAAAATTTTAGAAAATTACCTGTATTTCTGCATGGTTTAGGATATGATAACAGGTGGCCTTCATTTCTACGATTCTACTCCTTGCCTTGCTGACTCTAGTCTGCTTTCCATTCCCGTTGGTCTCCCTGCCAGGAGGGCTGCTCACAGGCTGACAGGGAGTTGCTCTCTCCTTCAGTGCTGCCTGGGAAGGCCTGTGACTCACTGAGGACTCGATGCAAGAAAAGAGATGGCATACATAGAAAGGACTCCACACCTTGTCCCTGCCTCCTCCTTTGCTATTAAACATGTAAGTCAGCCAAGAGGGATCAACTGCTGCAGGACAGTGAGGTCAGACATTAAAATCAGGGGAAGACCTGTATCCCCTCCATCATAACACCCTAAACACCTCCCCAGAAAAAGAGGAGAAAAAGAGAGGAGACTACTCAGCCAGGAACACTGGGAACAGCCAAGAGACATAGCAGCAAGAAGGCTGGGATGCAGTGGTGAGTGATAAAACCCCAGCACTGTGGGACATCCTACAGAAGCAATGAGCAGTGGTGAAGGAAGACAAGCACACAGCCCTGACTAGGGCCCAGCTCTCCCCATATAGCTTGTCCCCCTGAAGAGACTCATGGACAAAATCTCCTACACTGAACTCAGCTGTAAGTACTACAAAATCAGACTAGAATGCTTCCTTGCCTTTTTTTTTTTTTTTTTTTTTAAACTGCAAGGAAAAACATAATTTGAAACCTGAAAGGTGGATTTTCATTTGCCAAATTCAAATTTTAATCCAAATGCATTTTAACATGTATTTAAGCACAACAATGGGGTTGCTGAGGTCTCTTTAAGGAACAGTTACATCAGTTGAGAAGGATGTAGGTGTGGAACCACATCCTCTTTCATCATATGTAATCAGGTGCAAAGGGAAAAGTTTAACTTCAGGATTCCTGTGGTTTAATGAAAATAAATGCCATTACAAACACATCCACACAGACAGATCTATTAATAAGTGTTTATTTTCCTTTAGACGTAGATCATGCAAGTATTTAACTACTTCAAGCCTCATTTTTATTCTATCTTAACTGTTTACACTGACAGCAAGCTCATGGTATCCTGATAATTAGCAGCAAAATAATAATAAAAAAATTAAGTGGAATAAAAGTCCACATATGTGAAAGCAGATGCTAATTGGATTCTGACTATTGATTCTACTTTGCTTACACTGAATGTCTTTGAAACCACCTCTGTCAATCATCTAGTAATAATCTGAATAAAGAAATTCAGTACCAGGAAACATTTCTGCATGAGGTACCATACTTCAAAACACAACATAAAACAATTTCACCTACTGCCTAAGTAGAACTGCACCATTTTCCCACAACTTTAAATCAGCTGCCCAGTAGACAGAAACACACGTGTTTTTATTTTTGTTTTATTTAGTTTGTTACCAGACGGCATACTGAAACTGCGGGGATTCAGACTGAAACCTGTCCTTCCCATGTTTCACATTTATTTATTTTTGAGAAAGATACATCCAGTAGATCTTAAAGCTGTGGTAGATGTTTCATAGTACTATTTTCCTCTTTCCAAGGAAGATACAAAGCAGCAAACAGGTAGTGCTTGTGTCAACCTCTTCAAATAAGCTGTTACAGTTGTTATTATTGTTACATATTATCATGGCAAAAATGGGAAAAGAAACAAACAGGGAAGGAATGCCTACCTGTACCCAAAGATCTAGGCTCACAGGAAGAACTCCAAGGAGGAGGGAACTCCAGAAAGAGATCCTTCCCCAGTCGCAGTCAGCCCTTAAATGGGGTCTACAAGGGGTGCAGCCAGGCTCCACCCCTTCTGGTCACACAGGTGAATTGCCTTCACCTGTGCTCCCACGGCTGACTTAGTCCTTTCCTCAGGTGATCAATTAGTGGTTCAGGCTGTGACTCAACAGTTCCCATACACAAGGGAAGCCACAACCTTACAATGGCAAATGGAAGAACTTCCTCCATCTGCACACATAACACACATAAGTACATTACAGCTAACCACAATGAAGATACTGCTTTGTTTCTCATGCTTGTATCTTAGAATTTACATAAACAAGTTAACACATTCTCACCTATCAAGAACTTAATGCTGAATAATCCTATAGAAGCAGCAATTTCTGCTTACTTGAATGCAAATCACAAAGACACCACACTGAGAAATAGAATCCTAAAGCAAGTGCAGTTGTAGATCATAAAAATCAGAAATTAAGAACTGTACTTGAGAAAATAAACATTCCTCTCCAGAAGTAATACTAATAACTTTACCAGAGGATAAATATAATTTATGCAGTGACAGCAATAAAAAATGACAACGTTCAGACAGGATACTCCACTAGGATATGTATCTCCTCTACATTTCACCATCCAATCTCTTTCACATAAGACTAGATGTACATTTTAAAAAACATTTTATAAAATTTATATCTACAAATGCCATTACCGAGAGAACTGAATGCTTAAAATGAAAATACTTACATTTGCATAACTGCCTTCAATAGCATTTAAATCACAAATAGAAAGTCCTAGAGCAATTTTCCAGTTATGCTCAGTCAGCACTTTCACATCTCTAAGGACACTCAGCTAGAAGTTGAGTTACCACTCTCCTTTGGGAAGTACGCTTACCTTTCTACACATCAATTAAGCTTCTAAATCTAAAAACAAGGGGGAACAAAAAAAGAAAAACATGACATAAACTGGTATTTACTATCAGATGTGATGTGTAAGCAGCAAGAAGACTTTCACTTTCTCATCTGTTGATAGGTTAGAATTCACAGAGAGAAGGCAAATATACAATTTGGAAACAGTGTAAAGAAAGCAAGTTAGAACTGGTGACTCCCAGAGGAAACAAACCACAGACACCTAGAGGAGCAGTCAATATTCATTATACAAATATTTATACACATTAAACTTGTTCATTAGAAACTGAAATGAGGAATAATAACGTTTTCCATTTTGCTCTGCCAAAATAAAAAATAAGTAATACTTTTCATTTACAAATATAACAACTGCCATGCCCTATTCCCTCTCCCTAAGCCAATCCAAGCCAACCCTGTACAATTTTTTAGATTCATGGTTAACAACAGAAATTATGGATTTGGTCCCATAAAGTGAAAACCACACATATATCCAACCACGAAGCAGTTCGTCAGCACTTAACCCTCTCTTTACAAGTGGACATTGTTATTTATAAACTAAAATACAAACCAACATACATCACTAGATTTTTACGTTTTAAAAAGACCATTAAAAATTCAATCTGTTGCCTTCAAGCAATCCTTGATCCCTTACTAAGCTTCCTCGTGGCAGAGCATAACAGAATCTCCAGTTTATACTCTCACACAACCGTGCTCTCCTTCCATGAATTCTGACAGGAACTGCCACCCCCTTCCTCCACAGAACTAATCGATAACCAAACATTTTAATCTTTCTTTGTCCCAGTGTTACACTACTGAGGCAGATTAGATTTTTCTAATTTATTTCACACTTAACATTTAAATTAGAGCATAGCTGGCTGAAATATTACAACTTAAATGAATGTGTAACTTAAAGATCAAATTCTATCCTCAACAGATTTACATAAAAGGACAGAAAGGATAACATTTGTCTACCAGCATGTTACGTGGATCTCCTTAACTCAATTTACTACGGATTTCATGGTGCAAGAATTAATGCCCCTCCAGGAACTGAAGTCATTACCAATTATTTCTCCCACACCTACAACATAATCCTATTTCCCTGTAACTAGTGGAAGTTCCGCTGCTCGCCTGAAGGCAAGTTGTGTTTGTTCCTTGATTTGTTACTCTAGCAAGTGGTACTCTAGCTAAACGATGTCACAGATGAGAGCTTCTTTCTAATAAGAAAATAACATTAAGAACCAGTGTGATGTAATTTATTGCCTGCTAAAATTGTGATTCCCATACATATTGATAATTTTAACTATGCAAAAAGTTGCCAACAGAATTATGTTTGTCAATGTGAACTTCTAGTATAAATTTTATCGACAACAAGCATAGATTCTTTTCTTGTGTCCTGCCTTTTTTCTTTAGACAATTCCCTAAAAACCAGAATCAATGTCCTACAGGTGAAAGCTCCTTTTTTTATATCTTCTCAATACTCCTTTTCGTTACAGGACTGCCCAACAGGCTGATGCATACCAACACTGTCAGATGCACTCTGGATTCCCATATATATAGAAACACTTTTCTTTTTAAGAATTGCCTAAACAAGAAAATGCGTATCTGCTGGCCTACAGGTTGACTTGGTTTTATTTTTTGACTTGTTAAAATTGTGTTACTGCTGTGTCACACAGCACAATCACTCACAAAAGAGGAAGCCAGATGCTAGATCATGTTATGATGTTAGGCTGTATGTTCACATGGGGATTCCACCATTCATCCCCTTCCCTACAAAAACACACATGTAAGTGGTGTGCAACCTATGCCACCACCCTGCAGTAATTACTATTTCCCATTTTAACCTGGTTGTTTTTTTTTTAACCTGTCCTTAACAAACATATAAAAGTCTACGTTAAGTGGCACCATGGCAAACAGAAGTCTGCTGCTATAGTTTCATACTATGGACCACAATGCCAGCAGGGAGCATGCAAACCATCTTACCATGTAACAAATTGGTGGATCAAAGTAGCACAGATCCCTCTCAATAAATGAGTGTGCACACTGGCTCCTTTCACAGCTGAGTCCCTTCCTTCAAAAGGAATGGGCCACTGCCACAGATGATACTTTCAGGAGTTGCAAAATTACCATGTGCCAAAGTTTGTTAACGCACTGGAGCCCAGGTTTTGTGGTTTTTTTGTTTGTTTCTTTCTTTCTTTTAAATAAGTTTTTAAACACTTATTGCCCTTTACTCTCAGCTCATGTCTATCTTCCTTCTTTTGATTCTTGTGATCAATTAATAACTTAATGATTATTTCCACGTATCAGCATATCAAAACCATGTTTTCAGCCCTCTGTCACTTTCTATCAAGCTCTGAATGTTTCTTTGTGTTTCTCCAACTTCATGACTCTCAAAAACACAACATGCTAATGACCAGGGCTGGGTCAGAGAGTATTAACTCCACACTCCTGTAACTGCCAGAAACCCAACTGCCTAGGTGCAAGGAGAGACCAACAAAATTGTTTTTTTTTTTTTTTTTTTTTTTTGTTTTTTTTGGTCAAGTAAATCAATTAATACCCTAATCAGGTATTTCTAATTTAGCACAGAATGACTTCTAAAAATGGATAGAGAATAACAAAATGCAAAGAACAAGAGTAACACTTCCTTCTCCAAAAGGAAAAAAGTAATAATTTAAACAAAATAACCATATCAAGAAGTCTAGTTAGTTCTGAAAACTGGGGATGAATATTTTTTAAAGTTTCATTTTCTACCCACTAAGAGGGGAGAGTTATTCTCATTGCGAACTGCGATGGGAATCAGAAATAGGCTATAAAAAGAAATGTGGCGTTGCTGCATGAAAAACTTTAACAATTTCAAAAAGGGTATACAGAAATGCACACAATAAGGAGTTGTTCATTAAATATAAGAGACTACATCACTTTCTTGACACCGAGATCCACTAGCTTGGTTTGAGGCTTACCAGTCTGGGCATTTAGAATAAACTAGACAAAACAAGTAAGAAACCGGCAGGAGGGTGCTTTGCACCCGTCTGTTCTTGCCACAGGCAAGCAAAGTTCTGGGAAGGGCTGCAGTCCCTTCAGCAATGCTGTCACTGTTCAGATGCGGCACAGCTTTACAGCTCCATCTCTTTCCCCCAAGTCTGCAGCAGAAGTTGTTCTTTCTAAAATACGGTACATGATACTGCTCAGCCCTTCCATTCACTTACTATATTGCACCTAGAGCTGCAGTCACTTATCCTCAGCTGGACAGGTAAGGCAATCACTTTCAAGAGAATGAAATCCGCGATGAGCAGAAGAGCTGCTTCCCACCACGCTCACGGAACTGCCCGTGTACAAGGGTCAGCTTCACATCTCTGCCTAAGGGCTGAAGGGCCTCAATGTGTATGGCTACCTTTTGTTATGAAAACAAAACCAAAATAAAAACAGAATGGCCAGCCACTTCACACATTATGTTTACCTTAACAATTTAGACTTCGTTTAACTTTCCCTAAAAGTTTACAGAACATTTAAGTCAATGACACAGCGTGTTTAAATGAACAAAGATAAAAACGGTGGTTCCTGTCGATCCAAGGGTGCGCACTGCCATAGTAAAATATGTCCTCAAAGACAGACAGAAACAATTCTGCAAATTGCTTGCACTCAAAAAATATTGTTCCTTGCTTCAAATTAAATAGACCTTTACAGCATCATTAAGGAAACAGGCTCCTATGAAGCTTACTTGAAGTGCAAAACACATGGGAACTTCTTAAAGATGTTTTTCTTAAGTCATGAATTTTCAAAACAGAAGCACAGACTTACAAGCTTTACTTTGGTATTTGTTAATGCGTGTGGGTGGTTTTTTTGGTCTGTTTTTCCTCTCTTTTTAACGCATTACAATTCTGAGTGCCGCCCGCAACCCGTTCTTGCTTGACTACAACACCCAGCTCTGACCTTCCCGGTTTTGCTCGGGGAGGAGTAACCCCAAGCTCCCCCTGTGACTTTTCCTCCCCGGAGGAGCAGCTGCCCATGGTGCCCTCTCCCACCGAGCTGGCACCATTTTGCACTCCGAGCCGCGTACTCCTGCGCGGCCAACTCGCTTCCCACTTTCCCAGTCATACAGGGAACGACCAGCGCTTCTCCAATGCTGCGCACCCTCCTCCCGCACAGCCGCTGACCCGGCGGCAGAGCAGGCCCGGCAGGAGGCGGGGAGGGCCGAGGGGGCGGAGAAGCGCTGCGGGCACAGCGCGGGGCCCCACCGCGAGAGAAGGGCCGAGCTGGAACCCGAGCGCCGCGGAGCAGCCGAAGGAAGCGCCCCGCCAGCCCCGTTACCTGCGCGCTCCTCCCCCGCGGGCAAGCTGCCGGCGTGCAGCCTTCACAACAAAGCCCGAGAGCTGCGGCCGCGGCAGGAGGAGGGCCGAACGCACCACCCCCACAAGCACGCAGCGTGCAAGGGCCGGCGGTGGGGCCGCGGTCTGAGGGCGGGGCACGGCGCGGCACGGCATGGCACGGCTGCGGACTCGGGCCGGGCGTTGCAGGGCAGCCGGCGCCGCCGTGCGGGCGAGAGAGGTAGCGCAAGGCTGAGGTCTGCGGGGCGGTGTGCGGACACAGCTGGCGTCTGGCAGGCTTGTCCTCCCGTGCGCGGGAAGAAGTTGTTTTCTTTTGGAGGGGTTAGCGCTGGAGTGCTGCCCAGACTGGCGAGGAGCGGTATTCCCCGCCTATGGAGAGAGAAGTGCCGCCAAGGCCATGGAGAGCCGCATTGGTTTGGGAAGAGGCCACGTGGAAATGGGATTAAGCCTGGAAGTGCTTTGGGAAACCTACATAATGGGAACGCTGCCTGTTGAGGAAGCATAGGGAGGAAGAAATGCTATATATTTATGTGAGAATTTAACGGTGACGGGGTCAACACATTTGTGTTTTAAATACAAGTAAATTTTTATGTAAATCTTTTTGTTGCAGCGACACCTTGTGCAGACAACAACTCTAACCAAACACCTTCATCTGGCCAACTCCGAATTTTCTTGACTGTTGAACAACTCCAACAAGTCTGGCTTAATACCAGATTTGCTATTTGTAATAAAAAAGCATTGCACAGTGAGACCTACATCCCTGCAATAAGTGAAGTAGTGATGTTTCAGCATCTGCTTTTTGTTGATACCAAACACTGGAGAACTGGTGATCCTGCTGTATTTAATTGAGCAGCAGTCTCAAAGTGCAAAACCAAGGGAAATGATGCTAATGTTAATGAAACACTGAAGTTGAGATTTCAATCACTTAAATGTCAACACATTATAAATTCTTTAATTTTAGGAAGTTATTCTGCATTCCCACAGCAATTCCCACTCTGCTCTTATATATATTTAAGAATTCAAGTTACTGCTTGTTTGCTGATGCTTGCAAATTATCTAACTGAATATTATAGCTCAGTTTTATTGTTTTATTAACTCTTTTGTGTATATTTTGTGTGTTCTTGTGTTTTACAGTAACGATAAAAACTTCCCTTTTCTCTTTGTTCTGAATTGTTGAAGGCTGCATTTCATTTTATCCTTGGAACTTCCGGTCACTTAGCAACGTTTGTTGCTAAACTATCACAACAGACACGCACGCACTCCACAAACCAACTTATCAGAACAACACTTCAAGAGCAGACTTCATGGAAGCATTTTCCAAATATATATTTTATTAAGTTATATTTAAGTTTTGACTTCCAAATTCTAAGGTACCTGCAATTGCTTCTCAAAACAGGAAAACATTTGCAAAGGTTTGGCAAATGATTCTCAGAAAGGCAAATTAAGGGGATGAAAGTACTGCAGTTTCAAAACCTTATGCACAAAACCCATTTGTAGGCTGTTAAAGAATCCTCCCTTCTCAAATTGCACCTCATCACAGAACATTATGGGTTTTTGTGTGTACACAGGTTATTTCCCAGTGAAAGAGGTGGACCACAGATCCCTTTTCTAACAGAAAAAGAACTGAGTACCAACATTTGCTTTCAGTAGCTGTGCTGCAGGAATATATAATATGCATCTTGTTATAAATAATGCTTTTAAGAGATTTTAGACTTAAACTTCTTGACTTGGTAAGATAACAGCAAACTGTGGTGGTGTTGTCTTCTTTTTTATTTGTTTGTTTTTGTTTTCCCTCTAGTGAAGTGAAAAAATAAGGATGCAAAAACTATCTTTCTTTTCCCTTTCTTTTGGAGATGTGCCAGCAAATCTAGCCTAGTTTTATTTCATAAAGTTCAAGGTTATTAATGGAATCACTTTGAAGATAATGTTAAGGATTTCTGACTCAAAAAGAATATTCTTGTCAGCGTTAGCATTGTAGAGCTCTTAGCAAGAAAACAAATTAAACCCAAGTTATCCGAGTGGTTAACAGCAATCTAGAATCTTATTCAAGAGACATCTCCTTTAAAATCTATGTTCTTAACTCTAATAAATGTACCATTGAGATCAACACTATCTCTGTTCTCTCCTCAAAACCAATGGAACCATGCTTGTATGTAAGTATCTTCTCACTGTTAGAAAAGGACCAAGTTTGAGCTGAATGGACAAGCCTTCTGTTGGCTTAAGAAAAAGTAGTAGTATTAGAAGAAAATATGGAGAGGACTGTGAGAAACCACAGTGCTACTCAGAGTTAGGGAAAAGACAGCAACAACAGACATGTTGGCATTTATACCTATGCCCAATGTCTCTGAGAATAAACGCCCTTGGCTGCTCCACATCCATACAGGTGATCTGTCCTCCCCTTCAGCAGTGTAGCCCTGCCAACACAGACTCTGGAGAAGAGCCTCTGGCCAATATCACCCCCTGCACTGTATCCTGGCATCTTCTGAAAAGCGTCGGTTGGCCTTGGCAGGAATAACGCTAGAGACTGTCAGAACCAGGGCTGACTGTCACAGTGCTCAAGGCCAGGGAGCTTTTGCTGAGCCTGTGGGTTTGCATGATGCATGCACCGTCCACCCCAAATCCCCGTGTCCTTTGACCACCAAAGAGCAGCAGCCATAGTCCAAAGGTTTTTATAGCACAGTGCGCTTCAGGAAGATGGTGAGTGAGCCAAATGGCACCACCGACGCCTCCTGAAAGCAGAACAATGAGGAGAACTGGTGGGCGTTCGCTGGGTCTAAGCCCCGGTGGGGATCGGGACTGCAGGAAGCGCGTGCAGTGTGGCACAAACCCCACAGACTAGTGAATGGGCCGAGGCGGTGGAGGTGGCAGCCGCTCCGCCAGCGCGCTGACAGGACACTGCTGCTCTCCCAGCAGCGCAAAGTGCTGCCGGGCTCGCGGGCTCGGAGCCAGAGTTCAGCCGCCAGCCCGAGCCTCGCGCTGCGGCCGTCAGGGGCCGGCGGGCAGAGGGCAGGGCCCGGCTCTGCAAGGGCCGTGCTGCGGCCCCCCCGCAGATAACCGCGGCTCCCCGCCTCCCCCCGGCTCCAGCGGGACGGCTCTGCCCCCCTCCCGCCTCGCGCGGCCCCGGCCCCGGCCTCGGCTCGCATCCACTCTCCGGCAGCCGACCTCCTCGGCGCGGTCACCATGGCTCGGCAGCCCGGCGGCTTTCTGCAAGAGGCCTCTCACCAGATCGCCGCCGGCGGCTCGGCGGGTAAGTGCACGCTCCCTTCGCGCGGGCCCACGGCGGAGAAACTGCCCGTCCCGTCCAGCCGCGCCGCGCTGCTACAACGCACGAGGCGGTGGGGAACGACTCCGTGAGGCGGCAGCTCCTCCCCCGGCGGGAGCGGGAAGGGCGGGTGGCCCCTCGGGCGGAGCGGGGGGTCTCGAGGATCCCGTTACCTTGGGCAGCGTTGCCGGATCGCTGCGGTAACTTCTGGAAGCGTGCTGCCCTCCCGGGGGCGGGCGTCTGCGGCGTATCGCTCTCAGCGCACTCCGCAGCCCTGTAGGCGATAAGGCTACAACCTTATCAACCGTTCAACCGCTCAACCCTCGCGGGACACGGTGGTGTGTAGGAAAGGTCCCTCTCGGTTTGCAGGACAACTGTAGTTACGTTACATTACTTGGACTGGGAACTACAAACGTCAAAGCCGCCCACATCACTCTGTGTAATAGCAAAAGCACTGCTGTGTCATTTCTTTAATCTGCTTCCCCTACCTAACAATAAACTTTAAATATTTATGTTAGGTGTGGGGAGTGTTGATACCAGATCCTGCTGTTTCAGCGTGTTTGTAAATCCTGTTGGCATCTCAGCTATGCATTGTGTTTTTAATTGGTTTTTAGTATCACTTTCAGTCAGCATGCTGTTTGCCATGTTATGTTATAACGGAGAGAGGAAAACTGTGTTTTATGTATCGTTTTTGTGGCGTTGTGCTTCCTTTTTGTGCCCCTGACTTTGCAGTCCTTCATGTTCAGCCCTCGGCTTTGACAAGGAGATGTCACAACAGAAAAGAGCTGTGCTGTACTGGCCTTTTCCATGTGCTGGATTTACACAGCTCTTGTGTGGCTTTGGAAATCCTAAAATGTTTTTAGGCTCTGCTTGGTACCCACCCCCTCTTTCCCCATGGAAGAAGAAGGATTTAATCAGTGCCAGCCTGTTGAAGGCTCTTCAAACCTGGTGAGATACCAAGATGTTTTGGCAGCAGTTGTTCTGCAAGATGACATATTTCTCTGCCTATAGCTGAGGGTCTGTATGTAACTGATTCAGACTGATTGATTTCTGTACTCTGAAGTCAGTCTGCTTTCTTTAAAAAAATTGCTCTTGTTTGCAGAAGGGTAGTTTGGATAACTATCCTAGTTTGGAAAGAAAATTGTCACAGAGTTGAAAGGAGAGTCTTAGAGAAGGACTGCAATTGGAAAACGGAAGTATGTGTGAGGGTGGTGTAGGGAAGAGATGGACTAAAAACTGTGCTTATCCGGCAGGCATAAATTTTAAGACAACTTTCAAGGAGACAACTAATCCGCACCTAACACTTTTTCAAGTATGATAAGGAAAATCTATTGCATTTAATCCAGAGGCATACTGCTAAAGTGCTTGCAACAATTTGTGTGGTTGTCAGGCATGTTCATTAGCTCCATCACTGACTTAGAATCTGTGCAGAGATCTCTACTCATTGGGTTTGAAGTAAACAAGGACTGTTCCTTAAATCCTTAAATAACAGCAGCATCATGACAGAGGAGTTTTCAGGTATTGGAGGGAAATGGATGAAACTTGAATATTAACACTCATAACACATGCTTAGAAACTCAATGGAATTATTGTGATTTATAGAGAAGATAGAAGACGAAGGCCTTGGCTTTGAGGTCTTTAGTCCAATTGTTAAATTTCAGACAAGTGTGGATCCAACAGGGAGGTGATGAAAGCAGGAAGGAAAGGATGGTGGGTGACAGTTGCTGAGAGTGTACTTAGTATTTCATCCATGCAGGGGACTTGGTTTCCTGAATTCAGTTTTCCAGTATCACTTTTTGACAACCCGTATTGCTTTTGGCTGCCTCTGCAGAAGGACCGGGGGTTTTTGTAGGCCCTTTGTCATATTTACTAGTGCGCAAATACCACAGATACCATAGGGTGTCTGTGATACCTGTACCACAGACTGATATTTAGTAGGAAACTGGGGGAAAAAAATCACAATATGAATGAATGCATAGATTTTAAGAAGTTCTGATCATCTTATCTCATACAGTTAAGCAGAAGGAGTGTAGGAAGGAAGCTCTAAGAAAGTTGCCCTAATTTGGTGTCTTTGTCAAAACAGTGGTAGGAAAGTAGCAAGGTAAGTCAGAGAACAAATTGTACACCAGAGTGGGTGTAATGAATGTCTGCATAAGTAAAATGAGAAGTTAGTTAGCATCCGCATGTCTGATGCAAAAGGATCTGAGAAGATGTGATTTTGCTAGGTCAAGTGGAAAATGATTAGAGATAAGTCTAAGCTGTCAGAACAGGAAGAAAGGGATTTTTGGAGCTTTATGGAAGGTGTCAGGGCTTGTTCATGTATTTGATAAAGAGAGAGGAAGGGGGAAAAGAAATCAAGCTTGACACCTAGTCTACTTGTCAAGCTTGACACATCAGTCTACAAGCCTGATAGAATGGAAGATACTGGCATGCTGAAGTAAGGAGAAATGCAAGCATTTGGTGCTGTAAAAGAGAAGATTTTAGCATACTGTTGTGTGTTTGAGGCGTTTCAGAGTTAAAGATAAACTAGTCAGTGCTCTGATACCACTGAACTGTAACACTCAGGCATGACAGGATCTCAGACCTTCTTGATGTCTATGGCAAAGAGTGCATCTGCTTCTGTGGAGCTCAGAGTTTGACTTCATGTTAGGCTGAAAGCTCTGAGGGTGACCTCAGATCTTAAATATGAAGTTTTACTTAGTCTTGATGTATGTTCTTCCTGCTGATTTTCAGTTTGCTCTCATCTTTTGGATTCCTGGATTGATCAACTATAAATAGAGAATAATTTGATTTTGTTTGCTTGCCTAGGTGTATAGAGATGAACAGGAGTTTGACTGAAATACAATTGGGGCACTTCATTATTAAGTTTTGCCCCTTCCAGTGTAGTGAATTGATGGTGTGTTCCTTTTCTCTTGTGGGTAATTAGTACACTAAGGCACGTGTGGAACTTACAGGAAAAAATAAATAGAAAACAAACCCTTTAAACTGTAAAAATCACTGTGAAAGGAAGAGCTTTTGAATTTGTAACTGCAGAATTGCTTTATATTTAGGAAGACAAAATGGTTATTTCAGCAGCCCTGTACATGCAGAGTTAAAGTAATGGGAAGAATAATTTATTTCTCCGTTTCATAAGGATCAGAAAATAATTATTTTTTTCTGCCAGTATAGAAGAGGCAGAAATTAAAGCGATAAATAGTGTTGCATGCAAAGTCAACAGAGATTTCATTCCATAGAAAAAGGAATCAAACACTGCCAATTACATTCTGTGATACCTGAGTAGATTTGCCAAGACATTCAGAGAGAAGGCTCTTGAGTCAATTTGAAAGATTGAGTGAAATGTCATCTTAAACAATTGCACAGAGGACTATTGGCTGAGTGAAGTGGCTGAATTTGGCTGGAGGTTTTGAATTTGGCTACCCTGAATGTTTTAGCATGTTGCTGCTTGGTATAGGTGTGTGTTCATTATTATTATTTTTTTAAATTGTAATAATTTTGCAGATGGAAACAGCTAAAACTGCAGGTAATGTAAATACAAAGTAAATACAACTGAGATTTTATGTTCATTTCTTTTGCTCCCATATACCTTCACATAAACACGATTATCATCTTTAATTTTGAAGTAAAAATGTTGAAAGGTTTATTCACTATATGTAGTAGGTGATAAATACAAAAGATTATGTCTTTTAAATCTGTAATATTTAACTCATCTTTAAATACTTTCCTACTATAATTCAGTGTTTTTAGTTTCTTAATTCTGTTTAATAAATCATCGTGAACTATTGGCTTTCTATTATTGCCTAATGAATATGGGAAAGTCAGAATGAGCTGTTTCTGGTTTTTTGTTTTTGTTTTTTGTTTGTTTGTGTTTTGTTTTTTTGTTTTTTTTTTGTTTTTTTTTTTAATAAAGGTATCTACTTTCTATGTAAGAATAACTGTAGCTGGTCTTTTTTTTTTTCCCTCTCATTCTCCATATCTTCATGAAACAGCAGGATTTCTGCCTGTCTAGACTTCTGGGCTTTGATTTTTTTTGAAAGAGTTAGGTTTCCAGCAGCATTGAAATCTAATAGGATTTGGGAGTCTAATTCTCTTAAGCTCCTTTGAAAGTCCAAACCTTGTCTTTTGAGAGGTGTTTTATTTCAAGAGTAAGCAGAGTTGATTATCCTGGATTGCAGCAACTCCTTTGAAGCAGATCTATAACAGGAAAACCAATCATCAGAGTGAGAGTGTTGGATGCAATATTAAAAGCAGTTTTTGGTCCTCCTATCACTGGAGGCATTAAGCTGGCAAAAATCACTGCAAGGCATGCCAGCCATCATAGTCTGAAACACCTGAGGTTGTTTGGTTGTTTGGCCTATACAAAGGGGAGAAGGAGCATAATGGAAGAATAGGAAGCACTTTCAAGTAGCAAGAGAATTGGCTAATTCTCCACTTCCCTCCTTCTGTCGTCCCCCCCACCCCCAGGTGTTGCCTTGATTATTTTGCTGACTCTCTTGTTTTTTGGGGTTTTTTTTCAATTTTTTTTTCCTGGAAACTAAAATTTAGGATGACCACTTCATGTTTTCCTCTTTGCTTTTTTCTTGCTTTTAAGTCATACTCTTGGCATTCACGTATTACTAAAACAATCACTTAATGCTCAGAGGTAGTTTCAACTAGCTAAGTATAAAGCTAAAGCTGCTAAATATCTTGACAGGAAACCATATGGTTTTAAAGTGCTCAAACTTTATTGTTTCTGAAGTCTTTTAAGGTTGAAATTTTATCTGAGTATGTTTTAATTGTTTTTCACTGCTTCTACTAAACTGGCATTTTGGACATTAACAGAAACTGTTTATATTAACAAATGAAGAGTAGGAAGCAGTTAAATAGAACCAATTTCAGGAAAAAAAAGTCTTGCAAGCTAAAGTATTCCAAGGGAATGAACTTGTTCTTAGCATAAAGCTGATTTTCTCTGCTGGGCTGAGAATTGGTGGTTTTGTATGAGATGCTGGGCTTAGTGTTTCAGAGGGGAATTTCTTCTTTGGAAGCAGGGTGGGAAGAAGTTTGGGTGAAGAGAAAATAAAAAAGGTCAAGGTTTTGTCGGCAGAAATACCATATATCCCAAATTTCCTCAAGCATTAAAAAAAAAAAAAAAGCTGGCTGAGATTTTGAGTGGCGTGTGGTGTGCAATAAACATTTATCCTTAAGATTTTGTACATATGAGACTCAGGGCTTTGAGAAAGATTATGTATTTTCTACTGTTAGTTTCTAATACAATAGATTTTATCTCAAAAACACACAACCCACCTCACAAAAACCCAGATGCTCAAAACCTGAAGAGTAATGATGGTGATCTTAACTCATTTGTTCTATTGCCCACGAGGTGGCAGTGTAGTATTACAATAAGATGCTAAATATGTCATGCTGTGGTAGAACGTGATTTGAAAGGTATGTTGAGGTTGGTGCTGGTGAGAAGATTAGGATATGGGAATTTGGATTAGAATTTTGAAAGTACAACTCAAAAGCATAAAACAATTCACAATCAGTGAATACTTATTTCATGTGCACTGCAAAGCCAATGATACTGAATTTGACTTTCAGTTATGAAGAGAAACCTACAGAGGATGACAATCAGAATGTTATATCACTGACTTAAGGTCCAAGGGTGGTGGTAAGGCAGAGATACCACATTTAAGTCAGAAAACTTGGGATAAACTTTTGGCCCAATTGAATCAGTGTGCAACTAGCTACTGATTTTCACGGAGAGGAATTTGCTTGATGATTGTTTTATTTTACCATAGATTTCATGTGATGTAGCTGAAATCTCTTCAAACTCTCATTGCCCATTTATAAACAATTAAGACAGAGGCACAATGGGCTGCTTTAACTTAAATTAATGCCTTTCAAGTATTGGCAAGAACATGACCTACAGTGATGTGTAAATACTTGCAGATAAGTGTTTCTTCAGAACTATAGCTCAGTTTCTGTGACATTCCCTTTTGTGGCATTCCCTTGGATGTTCTTATTAGTTTGCAATCATTTGTTCTTATTCTAGTTATTTTTCTACTTCAAGCTAGCACAACAGTGAAATTGGAAGAGCTCATCAGGTGTGACATGTCAGACTGCCAAAACTCTCCCTTAAAAATGGTTATCTTATTAACCTTAATCTTATTTGTAATCAAGAGTTCTCACTCTCTGATGCTGAGTTATCAATTTTGCAAGAAGAAGGTTAAACTTCAGTCACTATAAAGTAGTAGTTTCTGTACTGAGGGTTTGTAATTCATGTCAAAGGCTTCTTTTGTAACAGAAGTCAAAAGCTACATAGTTGCAGGAAAAGTACCTTCCATTTTTCAACAGCAGGTCTTGTCCTGAGGTCTCATTACTTTTAAATACAGCACCACTGATAGCTGGAATACCTAAGGCTGAACTACCTATAACACTGGTGCCCTGATGGGACAATGGAGTTATGTCTCAAAGAGTCTTAAGGCTGTTGATAAGTCCAACCTGTATAGTGGGAAAGAAAATACAGGAGTAATTGGCCTTTAGATCTGCTTTATCTGCTTTTTAATTGTTAAACCACCCTATTAACAGTTGCTGTTTTATTGGTTGTTTCTTTTTCCCCCTCCTTCCCTTTGGATCCCTTTCATTCTGCTACATTTAGGCAGGAAGCATAGTTTATGGGTCATCTTTCAGCCTTTAGTCAATGAATCATTTCCCATTTTGTTATCCTAGTTTCCCAGGACTTCTGTTGCTTTTGTTGTACTGAAGTGTAATGTATAGCTGGTGTCTCC
This sequence comes from Tympanuchus pallidicinctus, assembly GCF_026119805.1. NCBI lineage: Eukaryota > Metazoa > Chordata > Aves > Galliformes > Phasianidae > Tympanuchus > Tympanuchus pallidicinctus. Next base: position 36,173,957 of record NW_026294747.1, on the reverse strand, counting down.
AAACAGACACAGTCCCAAAAGCAAAATGAGAGCCTTAGTATCTTCAGTTTGGAAAAATTCGTTGCTTGTTATATTTCACTTCCCATTACAGCAGATTGCAAGTGTTCTTGTGGCAGAGTTTTATATATTTTTCTGTTGTCTGTATTTGCTTCTTAGTATTTAATTAAAGATACTTAGTAAAGATTTACTAAAGATGCATATGTAGTTTGAATGTGTAGTCACGGTTGTTCAACTTTGCTCTTATCTTAATGTCAGTGCTGCAGCATGAAAGCAAAGAATGGTAAGTTGCAAAGGTTTTAAAAACAAACTTAATTTGAGGGCAGTTCCCATGATTTTTAGATTAATTTGGGATCTGAGTCATGAGGTTATGAATGTTAGGTGTTGGTGATGATAAACCAGCCTTATGTGTGTTCTCTTCAGGCTGGTTTGCAGTGCTGCCTTGCCTACGACATAAATTCATGCTTAACCTTGTGGAGACAAGTACAAAACAAAGCATCACACTGCTTGTAGGTTGTTAGAAGAATTTGGTTTTCAAAAGACTTTCTTGTTATAAATGCTGACAAGTGTCAGCATGATCTTGTACATGTATATACACTCCAGTTTTGTCAGGCTTGCTAAATGTGTGAACAAGAATGGTTGCCTTGTTCGTGCTGCACACTCTAAACACAGTGTCCAGCACACTTTTTATATCTCTGTGAGTATATCTTAGGTAACATCTGTTTTTCCTGTATTGTTGTACTAGTTCATGTTTGAAACAGTTCCTCAACAAAAACAGTTCTCCATTCAGACTTAAAGCAATTTGAAGAGGAAAAGACTTCTGGAAGAACTTGAGAGCTTTGAGAGTCACAGTCCTGCTCCTCGCACTCATTTTATGGTCTGTGGTTGCGGAACCAAAGTAATTTAAGGACCAAGATAGTATTTTGTCTTTTGGATGAGTGTTCCATTCTCTTTTCAGAAATGGAGTTAGGATTTGAAATGAAATTAGGCATTCCCCTGAATTAAGCAGAGGAGGCTCTACTCATTGCTCATTCTACCTGTTAGTAAAAATAAATAAATAGCAAAACTGAAATGCTAGGCGAGCAATAAGATGGTCTTTACTTAAAACAGCCTCTCCTGTTTTTGTTTTTTTGTTTGTTTGTTTGTTTGTGGTTTGTTTTTTTTTTTTTAAGTAATGAAGAAAATACCTATCAATAAGCAGTACATTACATCTGGCATGTTCTTCCTTAGCATAAAATATGATGATATTCTACATGATAAAAATGAAGCAAATCAACCTCTTTTTCCTGATCTGTCAACAAGGTTTTGTCTTTTCTGCAAAATAATAATTCTTAATAGAAGAAGAAATAGAGCATTATTGATTAGATGCTTCTAAAGGGGGCTAAAGAAAGCACTTGGGCTGCCTTTCTGCAAATATTAAACAATGAATATTGTTAGAGACTACACTAAATGGAAAAAAAATGTTTATTTGGAGTATGAAACTCTTCTAGGTTAATGTCCATAAAGTTTAAATTAGTTCAGACTTTTCTTATTAGAATAAATGTTTCCTTTTAAAAAGCATGATAATCATAATCAAGACTAAATTTGTTCTGTTATTTATTTTCAAAATGATTGTACATGTTTAGCAGACTTTTGATTTAAATCCCTAGGGATATATTGCAGACAGATGTTTAGATGACCTCATGTTTAAAGTAAAGTTATACTTGGACACTACATTAAATTTTCCCTAAAATCTTTCCTTATATGTTAGACTGTGGAGCAGTGCAGAAAGTATCAAATTATGTATGTTGAAAAGATACTGCTTTATTTTAAAAATAAGTTATTAAAATTCTGCAGGTTTTATTTTGAGGGTCCCTCAAAAGCACAAAATGCCTGATTATGAAAGAGTATGTTTATAAATGAAAATATTGTTTCTGGTTTGAGAGTTAAATGGGAAACAGACTCTTAAAAAAGTTCCATGAACTCAAATATAAATTTACCATGTCATTTATGCCTTCCCCCATAGCTTCTTAAAGACTACAGTAGAATGTGTGCATTCTTCAACTAATATTACATTATAATAGCACCTAGCAGTAGTCAGTATTTTTATTGTGTTCTGGCTTTGAAGGGCTAAGTAATAGTTTCTTCTCAAGCTGCAGCTGACATCATGGTGTAGATGCTTGTGGTGGTTCCATATGTGACGTTGAACAACATTTTGGAAATGCTCTTCAGTATTTCGTCAAGTCATAATTGTCAAAATTGGTCTGTTTAAAATAGATTTATTGATTGACAGATAAAATTAAGATTTTTCAGTCTTTTGAAGTTTATGTGGGCAACACTTGCAGTTAACGTGTTTGGTTAGATAAACGAGTTACTGAGTTGTTGGAATTCTGCCATTTGGAATAGTAACTGAAGTACTGTATTAATAGATGTACAACTAGTCTTGCCTCTGCTAAATATTTTTCTTCCTAATTGCTACTTTCCTGACAGAATGTACTATCTGTAGCCTGATGCAAAGGTTGCATTAAAGCAGTAATTAGATGCTTGGCTCTTGGACTTCAAATACCCTTTGCTCAGGTCTGACGTGAACACTTCTGTAGGGCAGCCTTTTTTTATGGTTTTCTGTCATCTGGGCTGATTATGAAGATGGATGTAGCCAGCAGAGCTGGAAACCTACTTTGGGCTAGACGTTGATAAATTCATGCAGAAGCTGCAATGTTTTTCAATCAACTCATCCAGGTCCACTGCTTTCTGGAAGAAACAAATCATCTTGCAGTAATTGAAGGCTCTTTTTTCTTAAAAGGGTGGATATTGAAGGGAGTAAAATAAGAGATCTCATCCTGATCTTGAAAAATGAAATTTCATTCTGCCTTGTCTGTCAAAAGTTCATTGTTGTTAGGTTAATGCATACAGAAAAAGATATGTCAGGCATGGATAATTACTGTTCTGCATAACATGGATTTAATTAAAGACTAGCAAAGGAATGTGGGTACCCATGTGATGCAATTACTGTAAGCAAATAGTATTTTGTTTCTCTTTCTTCCTGAATAAAGATTTGGGCTTTAGCTTGTAACTCTGGAAAGTAATAGCAAATATTCTTCTAAATGAGTATTAGATGTTTTGCATAAAAACTAGGATGTCATCTGGTATTTCACACATGAACTAAAAGAAAATATGACCAATTTTTGAAGTAGTACATCAGTGTAACTCCTTTTCTATATTAATATGCATAAGAATTCAAGCTATGTTCATTGTTTTGGAAAACTTGAAAAATGTAGAATTTACTGTATATTTGAACATTACTCTTTAGTATCATTTCTTATGTAACATTGTATTTACCTGCAATTCAAATATTTCTGGCAACTGAAGAATAAACAGCAAGATCGTCAGAAAAAAATACTTACTGGAAATAGGGAAAAATAAGTTTATTTAATATTAAATTTTATACAAAGAGACTGAAAACTTATGAAAAGCAAGAAGTGCCAATAAAATTGGAGCAGGTAGTCCTTACACATTTGCTAGAAATGTCACTTACCAAACTTCTTGGCATGAAGCTAAGGGGCAGTAGATAATGAATTGTTAAAAAATTTTCTGGATAAAGCAGTTTCACGGTGTCTTGGTTAGATATTGTTCATACAGAGATTTTGTACATTCGTGAATGTCCTTCAGAATCATTAGGAACACACTGATCATCAGGGACTCGCCATAACACTTTACATGGACTTGTAGTTTGCTTGATCTTGTAGCCCTACAGTGAATGCTTGGAATTACGCTGAAGTAACAGGTAACAACTCTTGTTCTTGTGTAGCTTGATCCCACCTTTCCTACCTTCTCTCTTTTCTATGTATCAATGTAAAAGGAATAAATAATGGCTGTTCTACTTAAATATCTGTTATCTTCGCACTTAATATACTGTTACTGTGCATCTTTCAACTATTTTTAAGAATGGGGAGGGATCCTAAGGTGGCATGCTGTTGTGATGCTTGGACTGAGTCATGTGCAGTCTGTGTACTGAGTGATGGCAGCATCTTTCAGAGAAAAACAGCAGTCAAGTAAAGATAGATTCTCATTTATTGCAAGCTCAGTTTTAAATTGGTCATCTTCTGTTCTATCTTATACCTTATTTTCTACACTTTAATTTGTGGTTATAACTGCACCTAGAAGCATGGTTGCAAAATCCGTGAAGAACTGAAACCTCTGAAGGGAGGTTCAGTCATGTTTAATGAATCTCTTTTTCAGAGGACATAAAGAGGGCTGGAACCTTACTTAGCTCAACTGGAATAAGAATATCTTTATTTATCTTTATTTTGGCTACAAACTCTGTAGTTAGGAAATTAAATTCAGACAGGAATAAATCATTCTATTGCATTTTGTATTATCATTGGATTGTTTGTAAAACTTGAACATATTTTATATTTCTGTTTGCTAATTGTTTTGTAAACCCTTCAGTATTCAAATTTGTAATATAAATAGTTTTGACTAAGAGCAAAATTTAGACTGCCTGCACTCTGCCTAAGCAAAAATTTGATGCCTGTGGCTTACAGAGCAATTCAAAATAGGCCTGAGGACAGGGAAGAAGCTGGGACCTTCCTTGGATTATCTTGTGACCCAGGATACTGAGGAACCGAGAAAGCACCATTTTCTGGGTTTTTTTCATTGGTATACGAAACTGGGTTCATTCTTGCTTTTCTGGAGGGTGTTTATGTCTTGCAGTTTTTACACAGTGGTGCAGGTTCAGCAGGAGAGTAGCTGCATATGCAGCAGCCAGGGTAGGGAGTCAAATCTCCCAAGAAATGACATATTGGTGTTAATTTTTTTAAGCTTAGTAGAGCCTCAAACACAACTACTCTACTCTCTGGGCCCTATTGTATTTATGTTTCATGTGCACTTTTGGGGAAATGGGCATTTCTCAGTGTTAGAGGCACAGAGGTGTTCAATCCAAGTTCCCATTTCACCTAAATTACTTGTTCTAACTTGACTGCAGATGCCATTTGGTGTAAAAAAAAAACAAAAACAAACAAAAAAAACCCAACTAGTTGTAAATCAGAGACAATCTAGTAAACTAGATTGTTTGTTGGGAACCCTGCACAAGACTTTATCTGATATCTACATCTGTAGTTGGTCATGTTAAAAAATTGCTGTCTTTTAATAATAATAATAAAAAATTGTATCCTACAGGAAAATAGTTTTATGGTAGTCAATCACATTTCTCTTACAGATCATAGTCTCAGTATATATCCATAGTGAAAGAAATGATTTCTAAAACAGGCTGTATAGTTCATACCCAGGGAGCTTGAAAGATCCAATCAGCTCTGACTGTGCTTCTAAAACGTGCAACCCTCTGCGAGGTACTGCTGGATCAGATGCATTGTGTTTAGTGAAAATCGCTGTGTGATGCACAGAAAAGTGCCTTAAATCTCTTGGAGAAGTGGCCACCCTAGGGCTTTATATAAAAGCACATTTGCTCCTCAACAAATTGAAGCTGCCTTTGTTGCAGATAAAGAGGAAAGCCCTTTTGATCTACCACTGCGATAGCCATCTGTGGCACACATTAGTCTACTGCTTGCTGCCACTGCTCAGTGGCACCAGATTATCACATCTCTCAAACTTATTCTCAAACTTGAAGGAAAATCATTCTTTTTAGTGCTTAATTTCCCTTTTTCCAAGTTAGAAATATAAAGTCACATTGATACTGGCATATTTTTGATTTTCTATTGCCTTTTGCTAAAGGGTCTGGGATGCTTATTTGGAGATATTTTCTCTCTGATTTGTATTTAGTCTGCACGTGATTGTCTTGCTGAGTGAGAGGCATGGCTCCCATGGGCTCTTAGTACAGTAAAGTCAGCACAGGTTTTTAATGAGCAAGCTACAAGAAAAACAGCCTTCTCTGTCTGAGCCTATTTACTCTCAGTTATCTGATAGCATTGCTGTTCCATCTTGACTTCCTGGGTTACACTTTGAAAGTGTTAGGTAAGCGGAATGTCAATATTTGTCTTAGCAACTTCTCCGGACATCTTACTTCTTTCAGTCAGAGCTGGGACCTGTTGACTTCTCATGTTTTCTACTGAGTTTTGCATCCCATCTCTGTTGATCACCTTCAACAGCTTTGAGCTGGAGGCTCAGCTCCAGCTTCTGGGCCTGAACCAAGCATATGTCTCCTCTGCCGTTGTACATGCTGTTATTTGTCTTTCTCCTTCATCTGTTGCTGGATGGATGTAGATAATGCTCTGAGAGATTGGCAGAGATTCTTGCATTTGATCAAAGTTCCGTTTGGATTTGCTTAGCCTAGAGCTGCTCATCATCTATAGTTTTCCTAAAAGTCTTCTCCCCAGATCAGATCATCGCATGTAGAATATCTGGTGTCTGATGTATTTTTCTAATGCGTGTCTTGTGCCAAGCAGGACCTAAATAGCAGTGTGCTCTGAATGCATGCAGATTGTCCTTTATTCTTGCCAGAAACCTAATGGTGTCAAACTTCTAATGGGGAAAATATTTGCTATTAGCGATCTCTCCTAACATTTCTCTTCTCATGTATAATTTAAATATAATTTTTCTCCATACCTACAGACAAACTGGGTAAATAAATGAAGGCCCCCTGCTTTTTTCCTATCTAATGCAGTTCATTTATTCACTCTCTTCCTGCCTGCAATAAACTCAATCTTTAGAGGCTATCTCTTAGAGAAAGTTCTCTATTTACTGAGCATCAGCTGTAGGAAAGAAGAAATAAACTTTTCATGTTTCTTCTGCATGTAGAACTTTCTGGCAATTTGTCTTAAGCAGATCCTTTCCTGGTTTAGCCCCACATAGCTGACTTTTCCTTATTGTATTGCAACACTGCAAAAATCCAGTACCAGAAAGAGTGCTTGTCAGTTGGGTGTTTTGGAGTTTTTCCATTTGCTATTTGTCTTTACAGTCAGCTCCAATGTTGCTGTTACGGATGATGCTCATGTCAACCCTGTTTCTCTCATGAACCAAGTGCTAGCTACAGTGAGAACACTTTCTTTCATTGAGGTGTTTTTTTTTGTTTGTTTGTTTTTGTTTTTGTTTTTTTTTTCCTGTTGTTTCTTTCATTTTATTAATATCTAGGTTAAAGTTAGCACAAATTTTGGGTATATTTAAGTTAACCATATATGGCTCTTCTGTTACAAGACTTCTCACTGACCTGTAAAGAAGAGAGATGTGCTATTGTCTGTGCTTGCTCTTATGGTGTTAGAAATCTCTTTGAAATGATGCTCACCTTTTAGGGAACTGATCCAAGGAGCTTAGGTGACAAACCTTGGTTTTGGTAGAGTTTGCTTTCTGTTAGTTTATTTGCCTGATCTGGGGAAGCTGTCAGAAATACCCAGGCAGGGGAGGAGAAGCAGGGCCTGGTTTGGGTGGCAGCTGGCTCCTTAGATTGCTGACTTGTTTTATAGGCTGTGGGTGAGTGCCAAGAACGCTTCAGCTTCTGAGCGTCGTTCAAAGCTTAACAGATATCAGCGATTTAACTTGCTCTATTGTGATACTGATGAAGCTGTTTGTCACCTTCCATATATTCATTCACCTGTCAGACCTGCTTCTCAGGAAACCCGAAGCCTTAACAAATACCATTCAAGGAAAATGCATATTCAAATAATCCACACGAGGAAAAAGGACTTTGTTCAGCTTTGTGTGAGGATTAAGAAGGAAAGAATGTTTCATTCTGCTTTTTAGGAAGGAGTTTAAGAAACTCCTGTTTGTAGTAATGGTACACTAATGAACATGTACTCATTCTGAAATGAGGTTAGAGTTTGGCAAGTGAATTTTGGGCTTTGTATCACACTTTGCTCACTGTATAACTTGTGTGATTTTATGTGCAATGAGTTGCAGCTGTGGTGATTGAGTTGCTTCTCTTCTACTTCCCAGTGCAACCCATCACTACTGTTGGCATTAATCTGGAACAATGACAGATAAACCAAGGCATAGAAACACTTTCAGAAATGTTTTTTGCCTGGCTGATGAGTGTCACTTGAAGGCAGGGGCTGAAGCTGGAAGCACGAGGGAATTTACCTTTTCAGCTCGCTTTCTCTAAGACCATTGATTTTAATGTCTTTCTACTACCTTACACTAGTTTGTTAACTGTATTTTTATGCCTGACAATATTCTTCTTAATTTGCTTATAAATGGTTAGAGGATTTTACTTACGTTAGTTATTTACAGTATTCTGTAATCTTTTTGTGTGTCATACTTGTACTTCACCATTTAAGGTGGAGATGGCAGTGTTGTGCTTCTTCGCTGTCTTGCTTTGAGTTTTGCAGTCTACTTGATGATGGCTCACTCGCTTTTGTCTCTATGGACTCTAAGCCTAACAGCGCAGATGGTTTTGCTGTGTGCAAGTTTTTCTGTAGGGAGTTAAATTCATCTTCAATATGAAACGAAATCTTGAAATTAAACTACAGCAGGTAGATAAAGATCAGTCTGTAAGTGTTGGTGTGGTTCTAATTGAAAAATTGTAATATAAAAGACTTAATTGAAAAATCTTTAAATTGAGAATAGTTTTATTTCACAAAAACCATTGGCTTTGTTAGTTCCACTTACAATGGAAGAACTATGGATTTTGAGCTGTTCATCATCCAGAACTTACAAAGTTTCGTAATATTTATGGAAGTTTTATAAAAGCTCTTGAAAAATATAAGATTCTTTTCAGAAAACAAGCAAACAAACAAAAACCAAACCAACCAACCAAACAAAAAAAGCCCACATTGTCCCTAGGGTGTTAAAGATGTCTGGGCAAAAACTCATTGGCTTGAATAAGATCCCAGTTCTGTGTTCAGAAGACTGATAGTTTGTGTTCTTAGTGGAAACAAAGCAGTGTATGGGAACATCTGGGACTTCGGCTTAGCATCTGGAAAGCAGCCAGATGCTGAGCTTGGTGGTCCTGCACCTGTGGGCATCGTGCCCAGCCCAGTCCCATGGAGCTCTCAGATACCCTCACCCTGTGCAGCATCTTGCACGATGATGTCTGAACAGCTAAACCCTGCTGATTACTTCTGTCTCAGCTCTCTTGTTCTCATATCATGACGTTAACTATATAAGCAAATACTTTTTGAGTCTGTTGCTAACAGAGGCTTGCAGATGATGGATGTCTCTGTTATTCCATGATGCTTTTATTTTTAATCCTCTAATTTTACTCCTTGTCTCTTCACCGATTCATCGACCACTTTCTGGTTGAATAGTTTCACTGTACATTTTTATTCTACCTCTGCCATCAAGAATGTGCATCTGTTGGTAAAATGCTATGTCCGAACACAGCTATTAGGAGAATTCAGTAGCAATTGTCTAAATATTTTTGGAAATATGAAGTCAAATAGTATGAAAGTATAATGTATATCAGCAGCATAAACATGTTTAGTTCTTTATTACTCTTGCAACTCACATTGGTAGTGGAAGTTTTAAGAGCAAAGCCCTTTGTAAGTATGTGGTAGAGTTTCTTTTGCTACCAAAACTTACCTTTTGTATCTTAGAAGTAAAGCCTTTGACACTTAAGACTTAATAACCTTCACATAAAGAAATGTGAAACAGGGTTAGAAGAGGGGCCATATGTGACACATTTGTGTTCTGTGTCTACAATGTATCTGTTTCTTCAATGGCTCCGGTTGTATTTAGCACTAGAAATCGATCTGCAATTTGCTGCTTAAAAAACTGATAATTTAAAGGTGACATAATTCATATCTTCTAGTCCTGATTGTCTATCCAAGTCCTATTTCACTATTTCACTACTATATTTTCTATTCCTCTGAAACAGAAATTTCCTGTAAAATGGCTCCAGACCAAGGTGCATCATTATGCTTAAAACGTAAATAATATAGTCTACGTTATGGTAGAAGTGTTGCATGTTTGAAATCTACCCATTTGTATCTGTGGTGATTTTCGGAGTTATCATAAAATAGACCATTGTTCTTTGTCTTCAGTGCTTTTTTTTTTTTTTTTTTTTTTTTTTTTAGTGAATGCTGAAGCTGTTTCATGGGGGTACTCAGCACCACATTGTTCCTGTATACTACTATTGTTATTACATTATCTCTGTTTTTGTTTTCTATTTCAAACTCTCATGTATTAGTTGCAAAAAGCTACACCTTATTTGAAAATTCTGATATATGGATATATTTCCTCGGGTTTCTACAATAGTGACTGATATGCAGTGAATATACCCACTTAAAAAAAAAAAAAAAAAAAAAAAAAGGATGAATTATGGCTTAAAACATTCATGTAGCTTATGCAATTAAAAGTCACTTCCCACTAAAGTTAATGATTGGAACCATGCCTCATGTAAAATGAGGAGATCAAAATCAATCAAGAAATCCCCAGCTCTATATCTTCTTCCTCTGAAGCCAGACTTTTGCTGCATATGAAATCCTGAAGACTAAAATCTACCATAACCAGTGTAGTGCTAAGTTTTCAGAAGATTAGAGATGGTTGTTTGTGGGCATGAACTACTCCTTTCACTGTGTGCTAATCTATTTTAATGATGATACTTACAAATGCTAACAATTTTGTTGCTCATCAAAGCATGCAGAAAAATGAGGGGAAGTATCATGTTATGGGGACATATGCCAGCATTTTCTGCAGCTTGTGTGTGTCTGCAATGACCTGATAGCCATGGACTGCAGTAAGTCTCTAAAGATGACTAGATTATTTTTTGTTACAGTTTGTGCGAGGGCTTTGAAGTCACTTGTTCTTATTTTAAAAAAGTGTCCAGAAGTCTGAAGTGCTGCATTTAAAACATGGATCTTAAATAGATTCTTATTATTCTCCTCTTTGCTAAGCCTTCTCCCATACTGTATCCTTGTCCCTTCTCATAAAAGTGTTGCTAGCAAAGAGGAACATGCAAGCAATGTGTCTCCTCAGCACTCTCTATCCATTTTGTTTCCCTGTGTAAAAAAGCATTTACTGCTTACACTGATGTGTGGTGGCCTGGCCATTCTGTATTTGAAGCTGTATGCTGTCATTTGGGTAGAAAGGTCAAGGTGTTTAATATTTGAGCCAGAACAATTGCCATCCTGCAGCTGGTGTGGATTTCATTATATAAGAGTATTTCACTCCTGTGAATTTCTGCTGTAAGCATAAACACTACTATAAGTATTGAATATTTGCAGATCAATGGAAGGTGAGGGGATTAGTTAAAAAAAGTAGATGTACATAACCTTGACTGTTTAAAAGTCTTTTCTTTTAGAATACTGTGCCTGTTTAGATCACTAATATATTTTAATTGTTTCCATCTATCAAAATATATCTAACAAGTTCATTTTTTAGTTGTTGTTACACAAATAAACTGGTAATAAATGCACTGCTTTCTTTCTTTCAAACATACTTTCAAAATACTGCTTAATGTGGTTTGAAGATTTTGCCAACATAACCTTCCAGCTCCTTCTCTTGTATGAGGGTGGTTGATTACATCTATCTTTTAGTTTACAAATGCCAATTTATTCCAAAGAATGCAAACCCTGGGACCATTTGTCATCACACTTTGATTGTAGTTCATTTCATTATTCTATGTAGGAGGAAAAGCAAACAATTAGATGCCTGAAAAGGGGAGGGATGTGAGGGGGAACTGGAGCATCAAAGTATGCTAAACATTCTTATTGCATTGCATACTCTAACCTCCTATTGATTTTCCATTTTTAACACTAACCTGCCTGGATGTGACAAATTACTTATGGGGGGAGGAGGGAAGCAAACAAAAGACAACCAACCAGATGAAAAAAAAACCAACTGTACCAAAGAAATCCCAATCCAGAAAATCAGAAACCTTTGTCTGAAGCATTGTATGTCAAGGTTGTAGAAACAGACTAAGTGTCACAGTCCTTTAGGACTTAAATTTTGTAGACTAGGTGACTGATTTTTTTAATTATTAAAAGTTCTTTCAGTTTTTATTTGAATTAGAGTTCAGGTTTCAAAATCTGATTTGCTGGGCATAAACATTCAGTTTGTAGACTTACTCAGTTCCAAGCCATGCTGTTGCCAACAGTGTTGGCATCCTATTTCTCTGCAGGAATGCATTCAGCAGATGTATAATACAGCATTGTTGGATCACCGTTGTATATTGGGGCGAGACAAGGGTAGAAGGATAATTCCCACCAGTTTTGTCCTGCTTCTGCTCTTCTCACTTCTCCAGCATTAGATTGCTTGGCTGTGATGCAAGTGACTTGTGTTCAGCTCCTTTGCCAACCAAGAAGCTGGTATTATTCACTGCATGGGGGGAGCAGGGTGCCCACTTCAGGCTGTTGGAACAGCTCATGCTCTAAGCTGCCTGTATTGAGCACTATTTCATGAAAGATTTAAGGGCTGAGAGGGATGGTGTGCTTGTTATACCAACCATGACTGTGGAAGTAGCAGGGAAGGTGGCTTCAATTGAAGTGTCAAATATTTCCTCAAAGCTGTGATTGCAATCCTGACTTCCTGCCTCCCACCTGAGTGCTTCTTCCACCAGGCCAGTGCATAGCCTTTGATCCCAAGGATCTTTAATTATGCAAAGTGCACCAGTCTGAACTAGAGAGAATGAATGCACTCACCTTCTACTGTTACTCTGTTCTAGTACTACATTTAGGGCAGTCTCCCAGGAGCTGATAAAGTCAGGTTAAATCTCTTTTGGTAAAGACAGATGAGGAAATTGTTTCCTTTGCCTCAATGCTATTAATTTGTTTACTTGTTAGTTTTGTAAGTACGATCCCCATCTTTGCCCTTTCAAAGGAGGAACAAATGTTCATGCATCTAATTCAAGGGTGAGGCTACAGGCTGAAAACACCAGGCTGAAAGAGCTTAAACCTGCTGGGAATTTGGGCATCTGAGAGCAAGGGGAGGACTCTCACTGTTGGCGTTTCCCAATGCTGCTCTTCAGGTGGCTGTTTAGGGGTTTAGCTCTTTACAGGAATACCACAAATATTCACCATGTATGCAAATTAGGCATTTGGGCATCCTGCCTAACACTGAGTGAATTGCACAAACGAGGCAGAGAACTTGATGGAGGTACAGTCGCATTCAATGTTTTTTAGTGTGTGTTTTATAGTCTTAGTCTCAAGGCAGCCATTTCAGACTTTGAGTGTGTCAAGAGTATGTGTGAGGGGTACTCTAGAGGAAAGGGAGACTGAGACTGAGATTTGAATAAATACCCATTCCTGCAATAATAGGGAGAAAAACTAGCAAAATAGGTTCAAAAGGAGTTGAGTGTAGCATCCGTTTTAGTAGTTCAGACAGCAATTATTCTGTTGTGCAGTTGTGTGTCCTGAAACAAGCTGCTTACTATAGTGTCACTAAAATGTGCAGTAAAGCAAAATGCTGAACATTCTATTGTACTCTTCCTTCTGGCGTGCATTTTTTGAAATGACACTTTGACGATTCTATAAAAGTGAAGAACAGCAAATTTTGAATGAAAATTTCAGAAGAAAGTGTGTTCTATTGAAGTGTAGCTGGTGGGGTACACATACTGTGCAAAGGAGAGGAACTGAAGCTCCAGGTGCTGTGGAAACATTTTTTGAGTAACTGTGAGATACCTATGCAGGCTGTTAGTGACTACTTCTATTTGAGAGTTAAGGCTTCATGATTATTGTCCTATTCTTAATCTTCAGTTTAAGAAGTGAATGTCCCTTGTTTCAAGAATAATTGTTTTTTCTGCCAGTGACTTGCAATTTTGCATTACAATGACTTTGGGAACAGTATTTTCATCACTGGATTACGTGGAGATATGGGGATATCCTGGCTGCTAGGTGGCTGGTTTTTGGAGACTTCTGTGTGTCAAACTTCAACTGAGAGAGAAATATGTTAGACGACAGAGGATGCATAGCCTTTGAGTTTCTCTACTGCTTCACTGATGAGTCAACAGAAACTCAGAACATAAATTTCAGGCACCTGGAGTTCCTTGATATTTGCTTGTTTTTAACCATTAGTCTTTCATTAATCATTTGTTTAACCAACATTCACTACCCGAGTGCTTAAACTACTCCTAAAAGGAACATCCACATACATGTGAAGATCGGTTAATAACAAGTTTGTGGATTTGAAGCAAAACCTGTACACTTACTCAAGGCTCCAAAACTGACATCTGCTATGGGTGGATGTGTCTGAGGGAGTCCATCAGCGCTGGTAACTTATAGGAGTTGAAATTTCAGGAAGAGCAGCCATTGAATCATCTGACAGCTTGGTTTGATGCAGCCCTTACGTGAACTCAGTAGGAAGACTCCCATTCATGTCCCTGTTCATTAGGGAGCCCTTTAATGCATGAGCAGGCATTTCCCTAGTTCAAAGCATGTCTGTCAGCTTCGGTGGAATTGCAAACAGACTTTGGCCTGAGCCCATCTCCCCCGCTCCTGTTTTGTTTTTTAGAATGCAAATAAAAGTGGTTTTAGTTCAGTTTTTAGAAGCTGGACTGGGGCCTGCCTTCCCACCCATGACTTTTTAAATAAAAATGATATTTTTTTCAAGTTGTGTAGGCTCAACAAGGGAGGTGAGCTGGATTGAGAATAATAGCTTTCATAGCCTGGAAAGCATTTGCATGAGCTGACAGTTCTTTGTGCCTGACCCCAGCTTTTGGCAACCCCACAGTTCCTGACCAAAGAGCAGGAATGCTTTGGCAGCTTTCTGGATTTTCCTGATGTTTCCTAAAGGTACAGTCTTCCATCTGCTTTTTCAGAGGCTTGAGAAACCTAGAAGGCACAGGTTTTCTGTTCTGGATAGCCTCACTTGGTTTTAGGGCAGAAAAAGCTGTAGGGTTTACTTTCTTAATTCTTCTTCCAAATAATGTCTCTTAGGTCTGGTTTAATACAATGAGAGAATAATTTATTCATGTTATGATTGCTTTGTGATTACTTTGTATGGGGATGATGCATGTTAAGGGAACACAGCGAATTTTCACTCAAACTATCAAGTTGTCTTTCTCTAATAGACTTACAGGAAAAAAAATGTTGGTTTGGTTTCCACCACTAATTAATATCATTTAAAGAGTTAAAAGCAAAGCTTCGAAGATATCTTATCCATCTTCCTTACCAGGATTATTCTAGAATACTTTTTGCCCTCCCCTAGTAATATCTGATGCTCTGATAATCTCCATTATGTCTGTTTTGACTATAGTTTATACTCAGTCATAATCAAGTAAAATCAAGGCATGTAACAGTACAGCAAACCACCAGCTATGCAGGAACAACAAATTCTAAGAATATTTATTGAAAATGGAAAAAACAAGATAAAGTCAACTCAGTGGGGACCACATTGATGCTAAAAGGCAGAAAACATCGTACATTTTTTGTTTCTGCTTTTGCTTTGCTTGGGAAACTCCTTCGTTATAAGCTTCCTCTATGTCTTTAACAACAGTTAAAACAAAATCTTTGAAAATCAGTATATGGTAGAAATATCGGAGACCAGTTAGAAGTCAAGGATCCATGTCATCCAGTCTTCATCTTTTATTAATAGAGGTTCCTTTCATGTGAAACATTCAACTGTAGTTTTTAGGACCAACAGAATAAGCTGTATGCAATCTTACATATCTGGGCAATGTTTTTAATGCACAGAATGCTAACCCTCTGTCTATATAATGTAAAAATTAAATGTATGGTAAGATTCATAGAAATCTTACTGCTAGCAGACTTCCAGGGCATGCAAGATGTTCTTCTGGAGCGCAACTTGAGGGCTGATTTGTGGGAGTATAGTTGGCATTTTTAGCTGGCCTGTATTTCTTACATTTGCAAAGTCAAATCTTGGTAGAAGAGCAATGAAGTGAAATCAAAGTATCTTGAAAGCTTAACATGTATGCTATGTTATTTGTGTTAATTTGTCTTTTTCAATGTTCACGTTCCAAATTTGTTTTATTTATGGGCACAAAAATCAAACGGTACCATATCTTATCCTTACATTTAATGCTTACATTTAATGCTTAGTCATTTGTAATGCTTACATTACATTTAATATCTTATCCTTACATTTAATGCTTAGTCATTTTCCTCTCCTGAATCTAAATAATCTCTTCCATGGGCTTTAAATACTTGCAATAAAATTATTGATAATTTTGTTTGAAATTAATAAAGACAGAAAAATTTAGTGTCTTATATTGTGTATTTTTCAGAGAATAAAAAACTAAGCAATAGTAAATGGCTTCAACCTGCTAGTTGCTATACTGATAATCTATTGGGGTACATATTAGGAAGATTTCACACAAGTTAAATGATAGGGTACTGTTTTATAAAAGGTTTTCTGAAGTTAAATTAAATTCTGCTCTGACATGGCTGAGAGGAGAGATCCTACTTCCTGCACAGAGGCAATGTACTGAAGTTATCTGGACTACTTGCATTGAAACCTGGTCTGTTCTGAGAGGGTTACAGATAATGTTCTAACATCAAAGATGCTCTCCTTGCACAAGCAAAAGTTTAGAAGATAGTTTAATTGTGAGGAATGTAAATAAGAATCAGTTGCAATAGTATTTTAAGCATCTAGTAATTTATTTCATTCATAGTGATTTTCATTTCATGTTCTGCAGCGTTTAGCATGAAGCCAGTTTATACTTTTCCCATGAAGTCTCTTCACTGCTCAGAGAAAATATCTTTGAAAACATATGTTCTTACATAAGAGTCTGTTTGTGGGAACTTCAGGGAACTTGTGCAGACTTGCTTAATCATCCTCTGGAGAGCAGCAGTGCTTATTTCCTGTCTGCTTCTATTACTTGATGCCGTGCCTTAAAAAGGCACTGCAACCAGGAAGAAAACAGTTTCTGAATCAAAAGAAAAAACTTGAAAATATAAGGAAAAATGGAAGAAACAGCTGTGTGAGAGCAACTCAATGTAAAAAACCAATTAATTCTTGAATGTTGCACATTTGATTACATAACTTAGAAGCCATAGTACTGTGTTCAAGTTCTGAAAATCTGATTCCAGTTTTGAAATGATTTCAATATATACAATTTAGTGTTTATTTTCTTTGGCTTTACAGCAGTCATTGTGTTCACATACCTTTGACTTCCTAAAAATAAGGATAACATTGCAGCTGTTAGAACAGCAATTAAACTGTGAAGATGATATCAATGTGTTCGTATACACAAGATGCTCTTTAGATGAGAATATGGAAAGTATGTGTGTGCATTTGTTTTTCTCAGCTCAGCCCTTAGATAGGTGAACTGGACAGTGCACCTTGGTATTTAGGTAGCATACCATATCCTCTATTTTCTTTCCACTAATCTAGCAAAAAAACTCCTTTGAGACTGTCTTATATAAAATGCACCACAATTTAGAAAATATTTTTTTCTAGCACAAAGAATGCTACTGATCCTTTGACATTTTCTTTGCTGCATCTTTGGTGTACCTCTGTTTTCTGCTTTAATGCAGAGAAGACTTCAGCGATTCTCTGTCCCTTTGTGATTGTTTCCATGCCCATGTTTCTAGAGTCGAGTTGTTCATGTTTATCTTTGCTTCTCTGGGAATAAGCTTAGAGAGGCACAGTTGCAGAGGTAGAATCCTAAAACTTCTGTCATGTTTTTGTTATAGTTGTTGGTGATGATGTTTTGTTTGGTTTGGGTTTTTTTTGTTGTTGTTTTTTGTATTCTTGCATAACCAAAGGCGGATACTTTAATTTCTTCCTTCACTTCAGCCCTTTGATATTCTCATGAGACTTTCTTCTTTCTTATCGTGCTTTTTTCATACTTTGCACCTAGCTTTTGAGCAGTCGTATCTATAAACATGAGTTCAAGTGCTGTTTCTCTGCTGTTGCTTGTATTACTTTTACTTCAGACCTCAAGTGTTTTTGTCTAGATTAAAATCTTTGACATGTCAGTTCACATTCAGGAGATCCATGACAGATTTGAAGCCTTTTTACTGTAGATTTGGTAAAGAGGTGTTACATTACTGACTGTTGATCAGTCAGATCTTTAGCTATGGTGTCCTTTCAGGCAGGACAGGGAGGAAACTTTGATGCTCGTTGTCAATCTCATCAGCCTGTGTGCATAAGTTTTCTAGGATCAGGTTTTCTGGACAATACTAATATGTAAAACACTTTTTGAGATAGCTGCCATATTTTATCTTTCTTAATACAAGATCCTTTTCTTTGGAAGCAAGAAATGTGATCTTGCTTGTTCATGAAGAGGATATACAGTGGCAGGATGAAGTATATCACCTTCAATGTGTTTATGGACCTCATGTCTCAAATTCTTTTCGTTCTCATATCATTCCTCCAAACCTAGGAAATTCTGTATCCAAGGGGAAAAAACAATTGTGTGTGCCTATAGTGAAGGCCAAATCAGGACATTAAAGGAAGATCCTCCTTCCTCATCTCACCCAAAGAACAAGTTAAAATTAAATTCTGACTGCATTTTAGGCACACGGGTCACAAAGCCAGTACTGTTTGGTTTCAGTAACTTCCTCAGAAGAAAACAATGGGGAAGAAGATTATTATTATTAAACAAACAAACAAACAAAAACCTATGATGTGCTGCAAGTAATTCCAACAAAACAAAATTAGAGTTAGGGAGCAATAGAAAGTAGAGTAATGGGAGGAAATCAAATAAGAAATGACAGGAAAGTCTACCCCTTTTAATTCACAAAGTGGCAGTTTTATATTTTGCTGTTTTAAGGGAAGCAAAGAAGTAAGTAGGACTTTTTTATTATTGTTATTTTCATAGAGCTAAAAGAAAAGTCCAAACCCCCAAACCCAGTTAGGAAATAGCTCTTCACCATTGATTATTTCAAGTATCTTTGGAGTTCCTAGACTATATTTGCCAGAATATGTGTTTCTAGAAAACAGTGTAGGATGTTTCCTAATTTTGCAGTACTTTACTGGAAAAGGCTTATGCTTGCTTATGCAGAAAATCTCAAATACCTGTGATGCAGGAAGGTCAAGGACAGCGTTTATGTTCACTTTCACCAGATAGTCATCAATTTCACTGAAGTGATTAAAAGTGTCTTAGGCATGGTATGGGGAACGAGTTTAGCTTCTTCTGCATTTTGGAGAATGGGCAGAAGAAAGTATTTCAGTCTCAATTTAACTTTTAAAGTAGAACAGAGCTAGCAGCACCAAAGAAGAGCCCAGCTTGTCATATCCCCCTGTCCTCTTGTAGCTCAAAGAGCTGACCTGGTATTTGTGTCATCTCTGGAGAAGCATAAGTGGAGCTCCAGATGATGGTAGCGCCCTACCACAGTCCTGTGACAGCATCACCTCGACTGCTCTGAGCTGTGAGTCCATGACTGCAGCTAGCCTTGTCACAGCTGTTGCCTTCTACACTGAGCATGAAGATGCTGAAAGTGCGATTGCAAAATGAAACCTGAGATTTGAGGTGTACCCAAGCAATAATTAATAGCTCCACTTGTAGGTGCAGAATGCTAATTGGCTGCTATTGATAGTGCAGTTAGCCAGCATGCATTGTTGAGGTCTGTCGTGGCATCGCTTTGTTTAAACCTGCACTACACTGCCAGCAGCAGTATGCTGACGGAAAACTGTCACAACAGCCATCACTGCAATCTAGGAGTTAAGTTTGACTGAAACATATGTCTTCAATTTTAATAGCTCAGCTTCCCAGATGCCCTAGAGGAGAATATTGCCTGAGAAGGAGCTTTTCATGTAGGAATAATTTGTGTTAAGTAGCTCAGTGATCTGTTTGTTAGGTTAGAGCTGACAGTTTGTTTATATTTCTAAAGGGGTATGATGAATGGGGGAGAAGTTGATGCTAATTAGCCTAAATTGTTCCTAAGAATGCAGAGCACTTTGCCAGTTTCATTGTTTCTGTTTCTTTGCACATTTTCAATAATTGAATGGAGCTCAGACCATTCATCATAATTTTAGGTAAGATGGAAATAAACGAACGTAGCACGGGCCGGCCTGTACAATGGAAGATGTCACTTTAAGGGTCAATTAGGTAAGACATCAAACCAGGACTAACACAGCATTCTCTAATTCAATTGTATAAATATGGCAAATGTGAGTGTTTTCATCTAAAAAATTAATTCTCTCTGTCACTATACTAGTATTTAGGTTTTCATCTTGAGAGGCAGCTTTCGCTTATTAGCATAATGTTTTTATCTTAGACTTTAGCTTACTACCTTGAGGTGTGGACCTCTGACACCATGAGAAAATGTGCTACTTTTCAGTATACTGTGTATCAGATAAAATTAATCTAAAAATTCTGCTCTTGGGAGAAAAAAAACATTGGTCAGGTGTGATTGCAAGCAGTGTTAGCAAATGTGGCTGAAATGCATCAGATGTATAGCAATGTATAACAATGGAAAAGCTTTTAATATTATCCACTTGACTTTGCACAGCATGCTGTATTAGTCTTTGTTTTAGGCTTGGGAAACATAATTCTGCTCAAATTCAAAACATCCTGTGCATACGCAGAAGGCTAATTTTGTAAGAATGTATATTTTGTATTTTATTCCTTGATAAATTGAACTTAGATTTGGGGGGTGGGAACCTGGAATGTTTTTAGGCCTTATACAAGACCATTCTTTTTTAATTTATGCACATATAATACCACAGGAAGAGATGGTATAAATTTGTGGACTGTGGAGAATGAGTGAACATTTTTGAATCAGGATCTTTAAAAGGGGTGAAATTTGAGTATGATTAAGTTAGGAAAAAGGCTCGCTTACGGCGGAAGTCAAAGACTCTGTATACATTATAGGCATGTCATGGCTTTTAAAAAGTTATGTTAGACTTCTATACAAATTGTGAAGGAATTTGTATAACCCCAAACAAAATTCTGTGTGGTTCTGAACTCTTTCAGAGTACAAAACAAAGTAAAATAAAATAAAAAGGAGTGAAATAATAATAGTAGTTAGTATTCCGGTCAGGAGTGAGTGTTGCTGTAGGGCAGGCTGGTAGTTTACACTGCATGGGTGTTTTGTTGGTCACTAATTTTCTTGGAAGGAAATGATCCCATGGCTTATGCTATCCGCGTTTGTGCATATTTGCCCTATAATTGGCATTTACTAAGGGGACTTTTGGTTTGATGGATGACTGTCAGGGTATAGCCTGCTACCTTTGATGCGGACTGCTTTTGTATGAGTTTTTTTTTACATTAACTCATTAGAAACTCTGCTCTGCTTCAACATGCTTTTTATTTGCCTTCTGAAAATGTGAGACTTTACAGCCCACGTTTCAAGGGATTTACTGAGGTGTTATTTGCATACCAGTATTTTCATTTGCACAGAAGAAGAAAAGTACACTGCAGAAAAATGCTAAATTGTCAACCTGTGAATCTTAAAAGCTGAAAGAAGGTTCATCTAATCAACTTAATTTTTCAAATGGTAGGCCACTAGCAAAGTGTCTTTAGAGTATAGCGTTAATTTTGGTGTTCCTAAACTTTTTGTTTGTTTTTTAAGGGGAAAAAAGGGCAGTCAAAACCCAGCCCCATAAAAGCAGCATGTATAGTAATACTGTCACAGAACATCAATATTCAATGAATTTTCAACAAATAAAGGATTGGTATCTAAGACATATTAGTGGTTTCTTGGTCTTTTCTTGATTTGGTCTTTTCCTGTAATGCATGTGGGACTGTTAATAGATAATTAACTGTAACATGATTTATAATGCAGCTATAATAAAACTATGATTACCTAGCAATATATTTTAATCCCATTGCCATGTTTTGATTTGACATTTGGAAAAGCATATGAAAGAAATGGAAATTGTGCGTGCTGACACTGTTACTTCGTGAAAGTTCCTTCAATAAAACATTTTATCCACAAATAGTTGTGTAAAGGAGAATCATAACTTCTATACTGAGCAATATTTTTCTTAGCACGAAGAAATAATTGGAATGAGCAGCAGGTTAAATTTTTCCTCTGGGTTCACAGAGTCTGAAGGACATTTGATAGAGGACTTCCTACTTTTTGTTTCCTTTTATTTATTGCCTTGATAATTTTTCTTTTTTTTAATACAGCGCTGCAAATGTTTGCCATGCTTTAAAAACAACAACAACAAAAACAAACAGAAATGGAAAACATTCCTTTATAAACTCCTGAACTATTTTTTAGTTGCTGCTTGTTTTTTTTTTCTCTTTTTTTCCCGTTTTTAGTTGATGGATGGATACAATGAAATATGTATAGCATATACAGCCGTAGTAAATACGACTATAGAATAAAAAACACCACTGAAGTTCCAAGTTGTTTAGGTCTGAAGATTTGCGCTAGACAGTTGACACAAGGAATACAACATATATTCTTCTTTTTTGCAATTGAAGGTGTTTCTGAAGGATCTGAAATTTACTTGAGTCGATCTCAAAATGAAATCATTAATATGTTCAAAGTCCTGTGAATTACTTGTGCGTGTTTTTAACTTGCTTGAACAGATTCTCTGGGCCTACTGAGACACTCAAGTTAATCATTTTTTCAATGGTTTGCAAGCTCACATCTCTCTTGCCTGTACATTCTGGTTGCTGTAATTAGCTCTTGCTGTCTGAAATCTGTTTGAATGGGACTTTTTTGTTAATTACAAGTAATCCTAACTCTGTCATGAGGAACTAATCTGTTTCTAGTAGAAAATGTTTATGAGTATATAAAGTACATATTAACCACATATAATTCTATTCTTATGAATTTGTGAATTAAAAGACCTATTAACCTCATTGAACTGGAAAAAAAGTTCACTGACAGTGTTTGAAATGTTCAGCTCCCTTTTATTTATTTTTCATGGCTTGGTACAGTACCACAAGATATCAATGCCAAAAGAAACTGAAACTAAGTGATCAAATATTTTGTTTGTTTAATTTTAAAAATTAACTCCATCTTTTACTTTTGCCTAGGGATAACAGAGAATGGGGAGCTAAAGATTTGGAAGAATATTTACCCATGATTTAAGCTTTTAATTTCCATCTTGAGAGAGACTTAAAATAAAACCTTGCATTTGGACAACGTTGTTGTTGTGATGCCAGTATAAGACAAGCAAGGTTTATGCAGTCATCAAACTCAAGCAAGGGAAAACAAATGATCAGTTGCTTATTTCATGCTTGTTTTGAGTAAAAATCCAATGTTTGATTTTACCAACAAGTAACACACACACACAAAATTGCCATTCAAGGGGTTTTTATTTTCCCCACAAGAGGACTATCGAGTGGTTTGTTACTCAACTTGACCAGCCACAAGTAGCTGTTCCAGTAGTGGTGAGGTATCCCCTTGCTTACACATAATGAATAAACGAATGAAGAGGAGAACAATATTTATTTACATTCATTTCTGTGGCTTATTTGGTTAAGGAGACTTGTCTAATAATAAATGCAGAGGACTGCAAGTCATATTTTCCTGGTTCTATTGCTGCTTTAGCTGCTGATCTGTTTTTAGCTGTTTAAGCATTTGTACTGCCAGTTAGAATAGGACATTAGATAAGAATGGGAGTGGGAAAAAATAAAATTTTGGGGAGGATCATACAGTATGAAAACTGATATATTTCTACCTGAAAACATTTCTCAAGATCCATCTCAAAGACTAGAGAGCTTTTAAATGGTATGTTCTGCAATCTGTCTGGTCAACAAGTTTCTAATGGTTGAGCATCCTCTCCTTTACTGCCCAATAGTAATTTTTCAAAGCTGAGACACTGTACTTTACAGCTGACTTTCTGTCTACCATCTCTTCTACTTTTGTCTCCACATGTTTTCTGCTGGATTCTAGATTTTTTCAGCTCTGTCCTCTCTCATCATTTCTACTTTTCTCTGCGGGGACTAACGTTGAGAGTGATTCATGCAGGCAGCTGAGGGAAAATGGAGCTAGGCTGTTTGCAGTGATCATCTGAGTACAGGGTTGAGAAATCTTTAGTGGTAGCTGTAATTGTAGTGCCCCAGAGCAATGCATAGCTCCAGAAGATCTCTTCCTAAGTTGAAAAATTAGTAAATTTGAGTCGTCTCCATCACCCTTGCTGAAGCTTAGAACCTGATAATATTTGTTCCAGAAATCCCAAGCTATTTCCATTTCTTCAGCCTATTGCATTGCATTCCTACCTGCATACATGCACACCTGTGACTTATTTAGACAATAAGAAGGCTGATTAATAATATCACAGAAGGGTGAGTTTTTTAATGTCACTGCTCTCCTGGCTAGATATTATGATGCATGTCAAGTTAGACCAAAAACTGAAGAATCAGGGCTGTTTCAGGTAACAACTGTGGCAAAAAAAAAAAAAAAAAAAAAAAAAAAAAAAGGAAAAAAAAAAGGGATAAATGCCTGAAACACATGCCTCACTCAATGATCTTTTTCTCTCCTTCAAAAAAATTCCCCTAAATCTTTTGACTGCCTGCAAAAGATGTCAAAGGGCATGATCTCACAAACACGAGGACCACAGATCCTGTTGAGCATCACAGGGTTGAAATGGTTTGGGATATTCATTGAGTACACCCTGGTACATATGGAAGTAGAGAGGACTTCTGCCATCTGCTCGTCAGGTAGACATGACAGGCTTAGCAACTCTGCTTGCTCAAGAATTTGCTTCTGTCCTTGCTGGCTTCAGCAAGCATCTTACTCATGGCTAAAGTGAAGAGGGTTATTCTGCAGTTCACTCTTCTTTCAAATATTTGACATATTATTTGTTTTAAAACTGACAAAGATGGCCCATATCCACAAAAAAAGATGGTGATATGCCCTGGCACTAGGATCTGTGCTTTTGAATCAGGTACTTTTATTCTCAATAAGCAGATCAGAAAACACTCTAGGTGAAAATGCAGAGGATGAGATTTATATCTTTTGATCCTATCATGGAACAAGGCACCCTCTAACTCTTCAAACAGCTTCAAACAGCTTGGCAGTGGCCAGGGAGGATAAACACTGAAGAACATGGCTTTTCAACCTTCTAACTAAGGCAAGATGTTGGCAAGAGTCATGGATTCCAGATCCTGTTTTAATGGGTGTTTGTTGTAACATGTATCAAAAATGCTGAAACTACTGGATCTGGACATGAATTCCACACCTTTTTGTTTTTGGAGAAGTGCCTCAAGCATCAGCAGTCTTGAGGATACTCTCTGTTTTATAGTCTTTGCCTAAAATGTTCCAAACAACTGTTGTGAATGGGGAACTGAAGTCTATAGATAGGTGGGTGGTAAGGGATGTTAGAGCATTATATTTAGGGGATGCAGATTTCATCTGCCCAAGAAGCCTGTGACATATTGAAAATGTAGATTCTAGTGTCTTGTCAGATGTTTCAGGCAAAAAGTGTGAAGCATTTCTGAGAATCTAAATTTTGACTTTGTTCCTATATCTTCCTTAACTGGGGCCAAGGACTTCTTTAACAGTCACTGAAATTAATAGCATTTGAGTACCCAGAAGGGAGCAGGTTTCCTGTTTGCTTCTTGGGGCTTTAAATGCAAATTACTGGGTGAGTCTAACTCTCAAACTATTGTGCCAGCAATCCTATAACAGTGGATTGGATTTCATTTTTAAGTCTCTAGTGTTCAGGTAACCTGCTGCCATTGTAACTTGGGAAACCATGAACCAAAAATATGGTACCTGTATGTGTAAAAATTCAGCTTAGAACTTAGATATCTTAGAGCATAGATATTGTTAAATCTGCAATTACATGGAAGTCATTTAGAAAAGACTTATTGAAATACTGCTTTTTTTTTTTTTTTAACTTCTAAAAATGCATTTTTAAAAAAGTCCAAGCGTTTCACAAGTTTGGTTGAGGTGAAAGGAATCCAATATGCCTGCCAAGCCTTGAAAAGTGATTAAAAAGGAAATTTTGGGATTCAGATCTGAATTTGATAAAAGATCACCCAGTATGCATGAGCTCAGCCTGAGCTGGCCAGATGGGTTCCACCTCCTCTCTGCTGTAAATCAATGCATTACAAAGCCTACTGCTGTGCATCTGCCAGTTGCATGTTCCAGTGTCTACTCCAGAATAGGGATGAAGAATAGTGGCTTTAGGAGGAAAGTCACAGGTAAAACTAACCATTTTGTTGTTGTTGTTGCATAATTAGTAAGAAATGAGAAGCATCATTGCTACACAGCTGTTTACAACACAGCAACACCCTTCTGTTTATTCAGACACTACACAGAAAATTTTTCTTTTTTCACTGCCTTTGCTTGTCAGGCACAGAGAAGCTGCGTTTAAGCCAGTACCTGGAAGCATTTCCAACCTCTGGGGCCTGGGCATGTCCGACTCTGACCTCATCTCATATTGCAAAAAATGAGAGCACGAAGAGAGCCTTCTTGCCTCACCCTGCAGCCATGTACCTCAATAGTGGTCCAAGACACAGACTTCCACCAGTTTCTTTCTTCCTGCTGTCCCCCCAGGTGCTACTGATTGATGGGAGGGAAACCTGAGCCTGAGGCCAGATGGGAGCCAGACCATTCAATAGCTGAATAGCCTGATTGGAGAGCAGGAGACCAACGTACACTGCAGCAAGATATACCCTAGTAGGTGCCCTATGTTCTAGCCCATGTGCAGCCACAAAGTGACTCATGACCAGCAGTAGCTTCTCTACCTGGAATCTAAGCAGGCAAAGGAAGTTACTTAGATCATAAGGTGTGTTTATGGAAGAACATGTGATGGTGTACTTGAAGGCTTTTGAAGTGACTTCTGATTAAATGACAAAGAACTTTGATGTTTTTAATGCAGAAGAGAATCAGTAGAGATATATGCAATAATACATCTTCATACACTTTTGTAGTAAAGTGTTAAAGTGATATACATGCATTTGATACAGTTTAATGTCCTAGATTACAGGCTGCACTCTTTATTATTGATGGAGAAAATGTTAAAGGAGAAGTCCTTTTGATGTAGAAAGTTGTAGCCATTTCTCCTAGGACAAGCCAGTGAAAAGAACCATGTTTGTAGAAAAGAATGCTTTTTCCAGTGGAAATTACTGCAGGTTATACCCAACTGGGGACAGTAGTATGAATAAACAGTGTGAAATCTGATTTAAAAGAGTCAGTATAATAGGGAAATCATAATGACGGAAGAATTTCAGTCATCTGAGGGAAGAGTAATTCCTAGTAGGTTTCTAATGTCCTTATTTAAAATCTAAGTATTTATTACTGTTATTAAGCAGCAAAGATTTTTGTATGGCTGTGTTTATGCACAAAAAAAATGGAAAATTGTGGAAGTTAAAAAATAATATGAACACTTTCAAATTTGGGACCAGACAGAAAACAAGAATTACCCATTTGAAATCCAGAGAACTTCACAATGCTGCAAGTAAGTAAAAGCAGATGTTGTAAAGTTTAGAAAATCAAGACATTATTTTCCTGTTTCCACTGAATATTTCTAAACACATTATAAATAAGCTTTGAAGTAATGCAAAGTACTGTGTTTATTTTGCTGATAGCATCTTTTTATAAAAAACTTTATCAATGCTTGTTTAAGTTATAGACCAAATGATATCTCTGTGGTTAAACTGGCTGTATCTCTTGCAAATACAATGCTAAACTACTTGCAGTGTCTGAGCTCTTCAAAAGCCTATCTGATCTTTTGAGCTTAATTTTAAACAGATTAAATATTGTCTGTTTACAGAATGCAAAAATTAAACTAGAATCTTTTCCAAGTTCCTCAAAATAACATGATTTTCTTATGTTACCCTAAAATGTAGTTTTAAATCAATAAATCATTCTAAAATATTCAGTTATCTAAGTCAGTAAAGCACTCTTTTTTTGTATCTGGCTTGTCTCTAGGTATATGCTTCATTTTGGGTAAATATTCAGAGACTTTAATAAGCAAATAAATTGATCTTGATCTGTATTTGTCTGTGATTCTAAATGGTACATACTAAAGATCACATGTATTAAATCTTTTCTGAGAGCCTATTAAAGACTAGCCACTGAATAGCAACTTTGCAAGGGCTGCATCTGATAAGTGAAGCAAAGTGTTTCCAAGCAGCAGTCCTGTATTTGTGTTCATGCGTCGGAGCAGCAGGAGGATTAAAGGCAGACTGTGACTGCAACTTAATCGAATCATGTCCAATAAGTAGCCGGTTTTATTTTGAAAAACAATCCCAATGACAGTGTTGTCATTCCTGAGCTAGTGGGTCCTGAGAAGACTGCCTGTTGAGAATGACAAAGCAATAAGCCGTCTTGGTATTTGTCATACTATGTTAGCATTTATGACCCTATATTAATAATTGTCCATACTGTGAATTCTGTGTGCATAGAAATTCTCACATCAATGGATCCTGAGTTCAAGGAGAGGAGGAAGCATTTTCTCAGGCTTCGCCATGCTCAATGCAAGTTTTCTGGTGGACGGACTGGTACGTGAACTGCAACCAGTGGTTGTTGAGTGGCTGACCACGTGAGAACAGAATTCACCTTCTTTAGTTACCCGCTTGCTTAGGCTAATGTCAGAAACTATGATCTTCCAAGATCTCTTACACGACTGTGGAGCTAATATGTGAATATATTGACTGAAATGAACCAGAAATTTGTCTAGACTCTGTAAAATTATCATGCACATGGACTCATTTTGCATACCTAAATGACAGACAAGCAAGTATCTTTATTCACTTATGGTATATCCCAAGAACATGTATGCATGTGCAACATGCAAACAAATTGATCCCAGATAATTTTAGACACTTATATTTGTTTCAATCATTCTGGGCTCTGCCTACATGCCTTAGATATAAGTAAGTCTGTGTAGGGTACGCTTCATCTGACCTGTGTTAGACATGTTTCTTAGATTGAGTCAAAGCATGCAAAACAGTGCTTGTTACTGTGTTACACTACACAGGGAGTCTGAATGATTAGCTCACTAATAGATGTCTGTTTGTTCAGAGGAGTTTCCATAAATGAATCCATGGTTGGAATAGCTAGTTTCCTCTACATCATCTACTTTTCTGAATTTCCGTAGTTTTAGAGTAGGGAAATACTACTCTTTCGTAACTTATTTCATCTGTTCAAGTTACTTGAACATAAATTGTCCTAGCAGAAGTTAATCATCATTGAATCATAGAATAGCCTGGGTTGAACCACAATGATCATCTAGTTTCAATGCCCCCACTATGTGCAGCATTGCTAACCACTAGACCTGGCTGCCCAGAACCACATCCAGCCTGGTCTTGATGCCCAGGGATGCCAGGGATGGGGCATCCACAACTGCCTTGGGCAACCTGTTCCAGTGCTTCACCACCCTCTGTGTGGAAAAATTTCCTCCTAATATCCAACCTGAATCTCCCTTGTCTTAGTTTAAATCCATTTCCCCCTTGTCCTATCACTATCCACCCTTTCAAACAGCCGTTGCCCCTCCTGTGTATAAGCTCCCTTCAAGTACTGGAAGGCCACAGTGAGGACTCCCTGAAGCCTTCTCTTCTTCAAGATAAACAAGCCCAGTTCCCTCAACCTTTCTTCATAGAAGAGGTGCTCCAGCTCTCTGATCATCTTAGTGGCATTCCTCTGGTCCTGCTCCAAGAGCTCTACATCCTTCCTGTACTAGGGGCCCCAGATCTGGATGCAATACTCCAGATGGGGCCTCACAAGAGCTGAGTAGAGGGGGACAATCACCTCCCTCTCCCTGCTGGCCACTCTGCTTTTAATGTAGCCCAGGATACAGTTGGCCTTCCAGGCTGCCAGTGCATACTGCTGGCTCACATCCAGCTTCTTATCCACCAGCACCCCAAGGTCCTTCTCCACAGGACTGCTCTCAAGGGGTCTTTCGCCCAGTCTATGTGGATGAATTAATTACTTCATTAATGATCAATAGAATAGTAGTATATGCAGGTTTGAGATACTAAGCTCAGAATTTGAGATATCTCACTTTCCTGAAAACAGTGCAACTATAAACCTTTCTTTTGCTGCCAGAGTGATTCATGTTTTGGTGTCTAATCAGCTCTTATGTACCATGGGTAAGTCTTGAAATAAGCCTAATGAAAAACCTCAGGAATTAGAAAGTCAAACCATAGGAATGTGCAATGAGGGTGCAGTGGAACAATAAAGAAAATTTTTGTGTCTGTGACAGTACATAAAGAATGGGTGACTTACAGATGAGGCAGAGATCTGCACTAACTCAACTCCTCTGTGTTAAGGGTGCCTCTGGACCTAAAATGGCTCCTTAAATTAAAGTTTTTATTAAAGCTAAAAATGCCTAAAATGGCACTTAAATTAGTTTGGGGTTGGTGCACTTCTGCATACATGAAACGGCTCCTACATGAGGGGCTATTAATTATGCTTTGTGTATTGTTTCATCTACAATACTGCATGTATTGTGCAAGTGAGAATGCAATGATGGAACATTTTAAAAGGAAAAAAATATTCCTTTTTATTTCCTTTTCTTTCCATTCATGTAATTATCACTTGAGTATTCCTGCAGCTGACAGCATATCTGAAATCACTTTTCTTCAATCAGGACAACTTTGATGTGTCTGCATATTTCATTTTACTTACTTTTATATTTTTTAATTCAATTATGTATTTTTCTGAAGTACACTAATCTTCAAGCTGCAGGATCTTTCATTCATAGCATTACTGGCACTCCACCACTCACCCTGTACTGTTTCTGTCATTTCTATTTCCATTCACTCTTTGAACATGGTTATAAGAGAACCTTACTGACACTTGAGGTAGGTCAAATCATGGCGAGTGATTGCCTGAACTTGTTAGTCCTTTTTCCCAGTAGTCTGTAGGCCACTTAGCAGCAGGACCCATAGATTTTGTTTTTGTTTGCTTTTTACTCTAATGCATAATTACTAGTGTAATAAAAGTAATACAACTACGTGAGTGGACAGAGGACTTGAATAAAGCACAACTTGAATGAAATGTGCCAATTTTCAGTGATCTAAAGGTAGTTTAATTTGGCCTTTCTGAGAAAGTCCATTTTGGTTATAAAGAAAAAGTAACTATAGAAGGTTGGGTCTAAGGGAAGAGTGTTCATCATATTTATAAGAACCATGTACTGATAGGAAAATCTCCTTCATCACTGTTTTGTACATGATTTTTTTTGGAACTGGAAAAGTTGTATAAGCAATTTGATTGTAATTTTTAATGAAAAAGTTTTATTAGCATTCCTCACTTTTTCTTGCCTGAATTAGTTCCTTGCATGATTTACTCTTGTTTTCAGAAACACAGAATTCACTTAAATGAAAAAATACATAGTACACATATATGGTATTAATAGGTCTTTTCTCACCTTTCATCTTCAAAAAGGAATGCATGGGCACAGAATAATCAGTGCTTTGAGAGGATGTTTCATATATATTTATATATACATATGGCTGTTGTGCAATAATGTGTTTTAAAGATAATAAAATGTTTGCGGGTTATCTTAAGAGCGCTGTTGCTTCGTAATTCTGTTGTAATTCAGTTCACACTGAAGACATTTGCAGAGAGTCAATCTCACTGTAAGTTATTTTACACTTCAGTGTTTTCCATTTCATAAATAATGTAAGCTAAGACATCATCTAGTGTCTCTTTCAAATCTTTGGAAGGGTCACTTCTCAAGTCCTGTTTGGAGCAGTGTAAGAATAGCTTTGAGAGGAAGCATGCAGTCTGAACGCTGCAACTGTTTTGCTTCTTCTCTGAGATACAATTGCCTATGCCTTTCTGCTCAAAGTCCTATGAAATCATGTCTTGTAGACATAGTTATGAAACGCCTTGTCCTTTAGCTAATCAGCACATAATAGTGGTGCTTTCATACTTCACTATTTCTGTTCCATTTTATTTTATCCTAATAATAAAACAAGACAACGTAGCATTACTTTTGCATATGTATTTCTTGTTTGTCACATGTGAGAAAAATCCTATAAAATAATTCCATAATCTTTTTATCCATTAATGAAAAATTATGGCAAAGTCAAAACTGCACTTATGGGTAGATTGTCTGAATTAAAAAAAAAACAACCAACCCACAACACCCCAATTTAGGAAGCTCTTAGTTATATTAACAGTTCCAACATGTCCATGTATGTATACGTATATGTATATGCATATATATATGTATATGTATATGTATACATGGATATTCTGCCTATGTCTTTGCATACTTGACTGTACACTTCAGTTTCCTCACAGAAGTCAAATGTGTCACCAATCTTGAAATTCGTTTTTCCAAATTGCGATATATGTTCAACTGCCTCCTGGCCAGGAGCCAGGGCTCCAAATAATGTATGTATGCACTGCTTGATGCTGATATTCTCTTGAAGGGAAGAGAATTGAAGGGAAACTCCCAGTCATAAGTGAATTAGCTTATCGATGCTATAGCATTTCATCACAAAACATTATCATATGGGTTTATTCATAAGATGAATAAAATGTTGTTAGGGTTGTAGCAGTAAATCAGACTAATCAGGTGCTTTGAGTAAGAGACAGACTTTAGTGTTTCCTAGAATGTTCTGAAAATTTTAATTTATTCACTTCCTAGTGAGACAGTTCAATTGGAGACCCACATTTCTTACTATCAGGTATGGGAGAGAACTGATCTTATGATGGTTTTTTTTTTTTTTTTTTTTGTTTTTTGTTTTTATTTATTTATATATATTTTTTAATATGTTTTACTGAGTTTTTATTATATGGAAAAGAGAATCAAAGACCTATACCTAGCATTTGGTGTGGCAGTTGATATTTAACTTGTTTAGTTTGCCAGTTAAGGAAGAGCATGTGGGTTTTTTTTTGTTTGTTTTGTTTCCTGCTGTGTTTTTGTTTTCTTTATAGTAGAACACCTGTTCTACTCTCTAAGAGCAATGATAGATGCCAAAGACTTTTTATGAACTAAGGAGTAATTTTTTCTAGGATTTTTCTTGTTTAGTTTAGTGATAACACGTTTCTGGTTTGCTGTACAATTCATCTCGAACTACACTGAGGGGAGGGCTGATTCTCATTCTTTGTTGCCAAGGCTTTTACATATGCCACATGCTTAGTGGTGATACCAATGTGACAAATTACAGAATAATCTGATAAATTGTATTTTACATCCACCTTTGACCACCTCACCTGCTTTCTGCCACTATTCTATTTCCACTGGGATTTATTCAACATTCCAAACCTTGGAGCAGCTTCTAACATCTGCTAATTTAAAAAAAAAAAAAAAAGAGAAAAAAGAAAAAAGCCAAAGAAAAATTTCCTGCTTTTCTACGAGCCAATGAAATTTCTCTATGGAAAATATGCTGGCCTGTGTGAAAAACTGGGCAATAATCAGCTATACACCCATCTTAAAGCTTAGTACTTTGCATGCCTTCACATTTGGACACTTCTGACTTGAATAAGATAGGATACCTGGAGTTGTCCTGAGATTCTGAGCTTTAAATTTGGATTTATTTACTTATAAAATTCTGTTGGAAGACAGGTTTTGGTTCACACGTGAGAAGACAGCCTGTACACACGCTGCTCTTGGTAGAAAGAGTGTTGTACTGCTCAGTACTTGAAAAAGGTCTTCACATATGGTTACAAGTATTTTTGCTGGAAGCCCTGGCCTTTCAGTACTTTGTATCATTGTTATATTGGTGTTCCTTATTAATGTTTCCAAAAGAATTTATCACTATTCTGACTTTGGAGACCATGTCTTTATTCTAGCAGGGCATTTCATTGACAGTGTATTTAAGCTTTGGCTACCTCATGTGCTTAATCACAAACCTATATTTAATCTTGATGTTTTACATTTACTTGGAAACTGCTCTTTGAATCAAGATGCTAGTTAGCTTTTGAGCAACTTTTTCAACCTAGGTCATGGGCCATTTAGTTCCTCTTAATGGTGGATCTTATGGGGAGCATGAAACAAGTGGCTTCACAAAGCAGTTAGTTATTTGCAGCTGCACTTTATGAACTGCTTGGTTAATGCTACTAAGGAGAGCAAGCAGCTAAATATGGGACTTCTAATATGAAAAAATGAGAGCACCAGTAAATACGTGCAGTGGTTTGGGACAGCAGCCCGACATCTGTGGTATGAAGAGCTGGCCAGGGAATATGCTGCAACAGGCTATGCTTTACAGTCTGCAGTATTCTTGGCTCCAGGACCTTATTCAACAGTAAAAATTAATGTGCAATATAATGTATTATAGTCACCATTATTGTGAAAATATAATCACATGTGGAAGTATTTCATAACTCTCTACAAACATGTATTTGCTTTTAAAAATGTACTTATGCACTGGTGTAAAATATTTCTTATTGCCTAGCAGAAAATGTACTTCTGAATATTTTTCTTTCAAAAATATTTGCCATATCTCTTCAAACAAACATTTTGAAGAGATCGCCATTTTTGTGACTCAACCAAAGTGGAACCTCTTGAGCTGCATCAAGCTGTTAGACAAGCCTCTTCCCAGCTGCCAACATTCTTTTTAAAATTGTTGAAGATACGGGGACATACAGAGAAGTAAACAAGAGTAAACATCTTTAATTAATGGTAAGAATACTCAACACACAATTGCCAAGTAGTCACTGGGGGGAAAACACATTTTTTCCACAATAAAATTAGTTACTGAGCTAAATGGCAGACCAATAAAATTAGAAACTGATGTTTTCTAATTAATTTATGAGAGCATACTGAGAAACACTAGAAATTACTCATTATCATTGCTAAATAAATACAAAATTATAACCAAGACCACCAATAAATACAATTCATGCTTTTAGCAGTGATATTTCGATTTTGTTTTTGGAATTAGTTTCAGTATACGGCAGTACAATTACTGTTGTGGCAAGAATAGGACTCATTAATAAGACTCTGGAAATCTGATTTTGTTTTATTTATTTATTAAATAGTGGCATACAATGATATTCCTGTTTGTGACATCTCACAAAGCTGTCTGTGTTATTTAAACTTTGTTTTAATGTAATGAATTGTGCTTAAGATGGGTAGAGTCTTGCACGGATGAATGTGGCAAACACAGAGATTCATTAATCAACTAATCAGCTTTTCTTCCTGTGAAAAGATGTGGGGAATATGGAGGCATAAAGTGGAGGAAATGGAAGAAAATAATTCAAATGTTTGCAGGTGAAATAGGAACTGAGTACAGAACTTTTTATTTCTTCTACATCTGTTACTGTAAGGTCTCCTGGGGTTTAAGTATCTTTTAAATATATTTTAGTCAAGGATCAAATCTTCCTAATCTTCCTAACATGACGGAGTAACCGGCATACGTAAAGAATCACTTCCTTGTGTAGAAAACATGTTTATTTATCTTTTCAGTATTTGACAATACAAATTTGACAACAATGGTTGGTGTTTTCCTCAAACTTTTCTCTACTCCTTGCTCTGCTTCTTGCATTAAGTAAAAACCATCTGGGAAGATATATTGCACTACGCTATACAGGGATGTGGTATTTTGCAGCAGTCCCAGAATTTCTAAATATTGTGCTTCCGTATTTAGTGAACATTTTGAAAATGGAAAAGATATTTCTTAAGTGACCTTACAGTGTCTATGTGACCCTGCAGTTGCTATGATGTTGAGTTGTTCGTGTTTGTTGATTTGTTGTTGTTTTTGGTGGTTTTTTTTGCTTTTATGTTTAATATAAAATTTCTGCTTTTCCTGGAAATTAGGGGAAGCACTTAGTTATTTACTTAATTGTTCTTTTAACCTGCCATGTGGCAGCAAAAGCAAGGAAAATTTCACATTCTGCACTCTGCTGTCAGCTTTAAAAGCAAATGAACAAGTACAGGGTATCAAATTCACACATCTGTTTTTCCATGGCAAACAAGGGTTACCCAGGATATAACAGTAAAGGAAAAATGGGATGGTCAAATCTGTTTTGAAAATAAGCTACTTCTAGTATTGACTTTTCTGCAGATAACTACTTTAATTGCCACTTCCTTTTTCATTATGTATGAAAGTAATTTAGATTGCTTCAGAGAAGATACCCAAAAATCTTCTGAGCTCTCTTCTGACTAATTTAATTGAAGTCTCCTGTGGGATATTGACCGTCTCTTCTATCTATCTGGATTGCCTGTAATGTAACTAGGAGTGTCACACTGTGCATCATTGTCATCAGTGTTATCTGTCAGACATGCACATGCTTAGCACTTTCTCACTTGTCTTTTAGCACTGTCTTGAATCATTTTGGCTCATTTGCTCCTCAGCAGTTTTTCCAGCAGGGTTTGTCTGTAACTCTGTGAGCAGGTTGGCAAAACTGTGGATTACCTGTTTGAAGGTGTGTGTGCTATCTTCTGTGAAGCTGGATGGCTTTAAACATGGTACAGCTTTGTTCATCTGCAGCTTGATGTTAAATGGACAGGAAAAATATGTCTGGTCTAGAAACAAAGAGGAAAAACACAATTGAGTAGGAAAAACCCCCTACTAAATACTGGGTTTCTTTGAATTATTTGTTAATTTTGATTGCATATTTATCCAGCATCCACTGAAATTAATTTAGAGTTACTGGAACTGGATTCAGATGTCACTTGCTAAACTGCAAACTAAACTTATTTTCAAATTCCTTCAGTATTTTCAAACACCTTTAATGTCTTTTGGAATGGAAAATTGTAAAATAATTGATAATTATTGAATAAAGTTGTTGGGATACTGTCAATGTTAGAATAACATTTTTAACAAATGACAAGACTTTCATTTACTTTAAATTATTATGATATGTTTAAATACATTATACTTCTGGCTGGTATTATTTACTGAATTTTTGATATTTTTCTCAAGTAGCAAATGCCAAAGTTTTGTTTTTCTGTAGCCTGCTTTAATCTCAATGTTTAAATGCCATAATAATAAAAACTGCTAAGTCTTAACACAAATTCCATATTCCATTATATGTTTATGGAAAAAGAACATTCTGATTATACATTTTGAAAAACCTTGGTTTTGCATATATACATTTATGGCCATAACTAGAGGGTCCTCCTTTTTAAATTCTATTAATAAATATATCTATATATTTTCAATACACTATATGCTGATTACTTTACCTTGAATTAGTACTCAGGTTAAAAAAATATATCAAAAATATTTCCTTAATGTAACATATTGTGGCTGTGGACAAAGAGAATGGAGGTGTTTTGACATCAAAATGTTTGCCATTTCCTGTTGGTTGAAATTTTGGTTTGCTTACTAAGTTAATATTTAATGTTATCATTGGCAAGGCAAGCTTCTGTAGGAAAATATCAGTGTGAATTTTACTAGTGAGATGGGAGTACAGGCCATAAAAATTCTCAGTTTCCCTTTTAAAAACTTAATCCATTTGTCCAACAGGAATGAATACAGAAGGAGTAGAGGTTTTGAACTTCCCTCACATCTGGGTAAAGGAGTGTATTTTGACTCCAAGCACAATAAAACAATCGTACTTGCTGGTGGTATATGACATAATGACCCAAATATGTTTTTAAAAAATCATTTATTGCTGTACATAAACAGCTAAGTTAGCACAAGGGATGATAAAATAACATTGGTAATTCTTCCTTTAGCTGGGAACCATTGGTGGCCCATTAGGATTCCAGATGTAGCCATGTGTGCTTTTCCATTTGTTTTCTAATGTCTAGTGCTTGGACCCTTGGTACCTTGGCTGTGGTTGTCAAGCATGTTGGCTTTTCAGCTTGAGGTCTTCCTGGAGAAACACGCTGGCCTGGCTAATAGCTATAAAGCAGCTTATTGTCTTGGGCCCAGTTTGTTGGGACTAGCTGGAGTGAGGGCAGCTTTATGTCAAAGGTCAAACAC
Source organism: Tympanuchus pallidicinctus (assembly GCF_026119805.1). Classification (NCBI taxonomy): domain Eukaryota; kingdom Metazoa; phylum Chordata; class Aves; order Galliformes; family Phasianidae; genus Tympanuchus; species Tympanuchus pallidicinctus. The sequence goes on along the minus strand of NW_026294747.1, from coordinate 36,136,507 downwards.
CAGCTTGACCCAGTTTTCTACAGAAAACACTTGCAACTGGACCTGAAAATCTAGGCATTAAAGTATAAGTAACAAGATGTTTTAAAACACTTTTTAAAAGAATTTGTGACAACTTCTGCCTATTAAGAGTGCATTGGATTGCATTCAAGTATTCAAGTTATATGTGGAAAACATTTTCTAATTTCTTTTGCAGGCAATAACTTGAAGTACTAAAATGGAATAATGAAAGAGGGAAAAAATTGCTAGGAAAAAAAAGAAGTACCAGTGATGCTCTCTCCTTCTACTAAAGCTCAAATTAATCCTTCACTTTTCTTTGCATGAGTTAGGAGTCACAGCTGACTTTGGCAAATGGTATTTTTGTGATGTTGTTGATTTAAGACAAAACACTTAGGACAGCAGATTTATATTAAGCAAAAGCATGGTAAGAGGAGAATTCCTGTTAAATTAAGGTCAGGGTGTTGGTACTTATTTATATAAGGCCAGACTGTCAAATTGTTGTCTTGCTTAGTTCAGTTGAGATCCCTGGGACTGGTTATGAGAGTAGTTCTCTTCTACAACTAATTGTTTATCATTGTCTCTAAGTGATTTCAAGGATAGTATTTGAATAAGCACTGTCATTGCAGTGTACAGTGATATGAACGCTTCTATTGAAATAGAAATATAGTGTTTTTTTTTATAAAAAAAAACACAAACCTTTTTTATACATATATTTGAATACAACTGAGCCCAAAGCAAAGCAGTCTGGACAACCTTAAATTATTTGTATGTGCATGCACATCCTCATTTTGTATGTGTATATAATTTACATAATTACCTACCAGTACAATATAAACTAATCTGAATTTACTATTTTTAAAGATCAGTTACATCATAAAATTCCATTAATCTGTACTGTTTATACTAACTGTTGACTGACATTAAGAACATTCAGATTTTATTAGCTTTACATCCATCAATTTCAGATACCCATGGGAGCATTTTGGATATGTAAACAGGTTTAAACAAAAGCTTTCCAATACAATTAAATTAAGCAATATAGATGCAACAACAAAGTTAGGTGTCTAGACCCACCACCCTATGTAAGTACAGGACACACAAACAGGAATAAACAGAATTCCTCATTCAAGATGCAAAGCACAAAATCATAACCAGAGACTAGCTGTATCCACGTGTCTGAGGAAGTGCTGGTGGCAACTGCTTTCTCGTGACATTCCAGATGTACACTACTTTTAAAACAGGGCAGAGGAACACTGGTGGGAAGTTTTTGGCATCAACAGTCCACATGAAGACACAAAGACCAGTTGTGAGTCTTTGTGTCTTATGGAAGATGATTTTGAGAAATTTGGGATCTATGTCAACTGCAAGACTGAGGGCTTGACAGGGTGAAGACCCTTTCTGTCCCCTGGCAAAGCTTCTTGAGTAGCAGAGTACAAGATTCCTGAGTCCACAGCTTGCAAGAAGATGGTTACTGGTGAGTGGTTAGGATCATCATGTGCAATTGGAAATAGCATTTTTTGTTTGCTTTCCTCTCTTGCTATTCTCAAAATAGAATATTACATAATTTATAGGTAGGAGGCAGTGAAACAGAAGTCCTAAGTAGATGATAATGTAGCCTCATCTTCTGTCATAGTCACCTGAGTAACAAAGAAAATTATGTGAATGTAAAGATTTTTTTTTAAACAAAACTGAGCAGAGTTCCTGGATTTGTAGCTCATGCCTAACTTCTCCCCTGAGCCCTGTGCATTTTCATTACATAGCATATTGTTGACTTCTGTACCATTTACCATGTTTATGTTCCAAATAACCTGTTAAAAGAGGGTTAAATTTTCAAATGATAAAACTATCAGAAGTCTCTGAAGTCTGTTTTGTCAGCAGAAGATCAAAACTAAATACAGAGAGAAAGATCTATTTTGGAAGTTATAGCAGTACCAACTTTTGTGTGTACGTCTGGCTTTATTTTTCCAGTATGCTCCTCTGTTAGGTGTCTGCTATACTATTAGATTTCTGTAAAGCTTATAATGAGCTTTGGTGGAGTGTTACTGTTTTACTTTTTCTCTGCTTTAAGCATGTTAAGTATGAAACTGCAATTGATACAGAATTTTTCTCAAAGAGATCATTTAATATGTATGTATTAAATGTAGTGCAATTTAATCCACCTTAGTAGATTATTCTGAGTACTCTCCTCCAGTGTTGCGTTGCTACAGTTTCAGAACAGAATAACTTTTTCAGCATGTGAGAGATTGACAATTGGCTAAATCTCAGCCCTTTGATGGCTTTGCAAATTGGAAGTCATGTACCTATCAGTAAAATGTTACTTGAGAACCCACTGAGACTGCTAGGTCAACAGAGGTCTTTGTAGATATTCCCACGTCTTTGTCAAGGTAGGCTACTGAAATCTGCCTGTTTAGAGGCCTCTGTTTCATGCACAGTGGCCTCCAGTCTGCAGATGTTTTGAACTGCTTCTCATAGGAGACAAAGACATTAAATCATTTAAGAAATCCTAAGTGAAGGAAAATGTTTGTTTTCTTTTTTTGCCATTTGCACTCTCTGGCCGTCAAAGATCACCATGATGAGCCAGCAGTACTTTGAGGATTTGTGTCACCCTCGACCTTTCATGGGCTTAGTGTGAGCCAGCTGCTGTACAGCTGGGCAGTGATTTGCACTATGTGCAAGGACACTTGCAATTTGACATTGCAGATAGCCACATACTGAAATATAGACAGTAGTATAACATATTTTTTGTAACGTAGCCCAGGATTTATTCCCTCTTTTTGAATCATCTGTGGAAGTTGAAGAGAACAGATCTTACTAAAACTTATTGGTGAAGAGTTTTAAAGAAGCTACCTCTCCCCTTGATCCTTTTACAAGAGAAGCTTTAGAAGCATTGCAGTGCTGAACACTGTGCTCCAAAAGTGTGCTGGAGGAGGGAGAAATATGTGAGCCTCTGTTCATTGTCACAGTGGGTCCTCTTTTATTATTGCTATCCCTAGTTAAGGCACAATAAATAATGCGGATTGCAATGCATACAAACTGTCAACAAACAGAACTTAGTGTTGCTGGATCCTGTCATCACTGTTTAGGACTGTCATTTGAAACTTCAAAATATTATTGTAAAATTCATTGCATACTGACTGCAGAGATAGTAGCATTTTGATGTTGGATGATCTCCTCTTTATGTATATCAGGCATGTGAAAGTAAAATGGAGAAGGCATCATTGATCTTGAAATTAAAGGCACTATGGAAACACAGGATCCCAGCAGATTGTCACTACTCCTTCATCTTTACAACCTGTTCTTTCTGTGTCACATTTGAATAATATTCCAAATGTAGAAAAGAGTTAGGAACATTCTGGGGAACTAATTTGTGTTTCCTTCTGAATGAAATAGAGAAAATACTGGTTTTCTCAAAGAAAAAAGTAAATACATGTTTTAAAGAATTAACTACTTCATTGCTGTTAACAGAATTAGCAGCTTTTGTATGAGACGTTTTTTACAAGAAACAATATCCATCTAGTAATAGACAGACACATCATAGCCCTCCTTTTATTTTTTTTTTCTTTTTTCCCCATAAGGAGAGATGAGATTGCATATGAAATTGGAAAAAAAATGTTCTTGATACATAGGCCATGTCTTCCAGACTTTTAAAAGACATGATATGGCTACTGTCTGAAAAAGAACAGTCTCCATTGAATCTACTGCTATGATTGAGAAATCAATTTTATCATGCTTCAGAAGAGATGATTACCTTGATATTACAGCATTCCTTATGGTTGCTTTGTAGAACTGTTTCAGTGAATTTTCAAAACTGTATTTCCCTGCAATATACACAGTTTAACAGATGAACTTCATGGGAAACATTATAGAATAGTCATGTTAAAGATCTTTTCTATATTCCTGGGTGGTGATTAGATCCAAAGAAGGCTAGATCACATTTTAGGTTATGAAATACTCTGGATCGATGCGCTTCCTACTAGCGCATACCACATTCTACTTTTACTCTTAAGAAGTTAACTTAAGAAGTTAATTTATCTGTGAAAGGCAGATCTTGATGAGCACATTAAGATTAGAGGTTTGCCTTCAGTGTTATGCAGCTCCTGAATAGAACTGTTTGGAAATGAGTTCATAAAGCTGTCCCAAATCTTATCATCTTATTTTAGAAATTTACATTCTCTACCAGATGTTTCATGTTTTGTTTTGTTTGTTGCTGTTGTTTGTTTGTTTTCCCATGGAAATCAGCAGTAAATATAATTAATTAAAAGCAATAGTAAATAAATTAAGTCAGCTTTATTGAACTAAAATGCTAATGAAAGACTTCTGTCACTTCCATTTGGAGTAAGCCTTCCTCACAATCTACTTAATGATATGAAAATTAAAATGTTCTGTTTTACTCTCCTCATGTATGCTTTCTTAAAGGGAATAACTGCTTCATACTTCTTTGAATGGAATTGCAGGAATAGAAGTCCTTTAATACATAGAGAATATTTGACTTCTAGCTATGTCAGCACATGCTGTCATTCATGTATCCAGAGTATGTTTGCACATAAGAAAATGTTATGCAGTAGGTGATGCAATTGACATCAGATACTGGAACTAAAGAATGACTTTGGATGACCAGATATTTCTTTGGGTCTAGCCTGTATTTGCTAGTAAAGTGCAAAATTTTATACAGTTTTGTACTTCAGAATACATTCAGAGTAAGAAGTAGCTAGAAAAGTGTAACCTAAAAGGACACCGGGGGAAATCCCTAAAAACATGCAAGCTTTGCTTTTAAGTCTTCTGCTTCTGGTCCTGTAAGAGTCAGGGCTGGAGCGCACTGCATTCATTACTTAGCTAGTACTTATTTCTGACGTTGCCCTAAGTACAAAGCAGCTTAAGATCAGCAAATAAAAATCTAGAATTAATATGCCCTTGTATTTTCCTTTCCTCCTTCAATTCATCTCCTTCTGTCATGGGCACTTCATTCAAAACAGAGTGTAAACTTCATTTTTTCCAGCTGTTTGTTCTGAAATGCTGCTAGGAAGTTTTGTGTGGATGTATGTATTGATGTTTTTCATAGCCAAAGTGCTTTTGTTGGCTTCTATTGTATGTGTATTTAAACAGTGTCAATGGAAATTGCTCCTTGGCAAAGAATATACAGAAGAGATTTCAGATTGATATTTGTTGCCTGATCTGTGTTAAAAATTCAGACAGGCTTGCATAAAGCCCATTCTAATTTAAAGAGCAAGCAGAGTCCGTTTATTACTAATCTTGCTTGAATCTGTCCAATTATGTTGACATTAAAAAAATGTATTAGCACTGTTTTCAAAAGTATGCTTCTATGGCATGTACTCAGCATTTATCACATTTTTAGACCGTATATATGCAAATTTTGTTCTGGAAAAAAGTTTTATTTGCCCATATTTCAACCAAGGAAATAAGAAACAGAAAAAGAGAATGGTGTTCTGGGTAACACAAGGACACTCTTAAAATACCTGTTTGCAGTTAGTCTGTGTTGAATGACCCTCCATTTCCAGTTTTTTTTCTGCTAATAATTTACTGAGCTGAATTCAGTATTTATTTGGAGCTGACCTTAAACCTGAATCATTTGATTTGAGACTTCTTAAAAGAAAGGTTCAAAAAGAATAATCTTTTTGATTTGTAGTCATTTGCCAGAGATATGTTATTGCTTAATAAAATATTTTTCAGTATTACTCTCTTGTTCTTAGAATTGAAGATTCAATCCAGTAAAGTACAATGATCAGTACTGACTCAAAAATTGCAGCTAGTATGTGAGGGATAGCCAGACTTTTTGCTGACTTTCTGGAAATCGTAATTGTAGTGGAAATGCTAAGTCATGGCCTGAAAAAGTGATTAAGCACCTGGTTGGAAGGAAAGGCAGGGCCAACCAAGGGTAGCTCAGGTGCATGTAATTGTCTCTGTGGTTGCTGTGTTTGGGCTTGTTCTTATTTGCTGTAGCCAGACTTTTCTATCCTGCTCTTATTGTGGTACTTTCCATCTTGTTATGTCATAATAATAGCATGCTGTTTGTAGAACACATATGATGTTCTTCATTTTATAGGTCTTAAAATGACATTATGGGTAGTAAACGTGTACTTGAACACGACTTTGTGCCCAGCAGGCAGACCAAGAATATTATAGTAGTTAAATTATTAACATAGGTTTTTCATTCATTTCTGCTAGGCATTAATGACACTAACTAAGTGTAACTAAGAAAGCCACAATGTATGCTGGAGTTAATAGGAGATAAAGCGTAATTTGAATGACTTCAACTTAGATTAATCACGTCTATCATGATTTCTTTCTGAAGTTGAAAACTTCAGAAAATTAAATTTAGTCATTATCTGTTGTGTGCTGCAATTGGTGTAAAAATTATTTCAGAAAAAGTACCCTATAAAAATAAATAAAAATAATTCTGCATGATAAGTTAGTATGGTAGTCCAGGGAGTAGGCAACTAAGCCAAGATGATTTATGACTGACTCTGTAATTATAAAGTTGTTTTTTAATGCATCTGTGTGACAAGACATTTGTAGTGACTAGAGTGAAATATCATTTGGTTGAAATAGGTATTTTAGTTTTAATTTTTGTATAATTGTGTGTAAGATGAGTAAATAAAGAATCATTTAAAAGGTTTATAGGTAAGTTTTTAGATGGCTACTTTCCACCATATTTTTATACAGTGGAATATATGACGCTACAGTGAATTAAGAAGTTGGAAGATTTTCATATGATATCCTGTTTCACTAATACAGAATAACCTTGAACCACAGTAGGGTAATAATTACCAAATTTAAAGACAAAGTCAGCCAAACAGCTGTTTTCAGTTTGTTAGGAGATCCATTTGATTTATTCCTTTGGTCAACTTTCATTACTCTATAAGACAAAATTTCACTGGATATTTAACCCTGAATTCCCAGTCTTGTTTGCTGCCTGCTATAAAATTGCATGCTTGAACTGCCACAGCCACCCAACATGTGGGGGAGCTACTGTTTTACGCCGATACCAGTTTTCAGTGTAAGTAGTTTCAAATACCAAGTTCATATATCATGTCATCCTGGACATGTATCTACATGCCTATTCTGTCCTCTTCCATGGCAGTAGAGGGGAAAATACCTTAAATAAATGCAATTTGAATAGCTCTTTATCAGCGAACATGGTGGATCATTGCGAATATGTGGTGTAGAAATTGTTTGACACACAAACTGTTGCGCTTTTCTTGTTGGTATTGTACAAAGTCAATGCATCTCTGCTGCCTGAAGTTTCCTTTAATTTCCAGGTTTTGTTGCTGTGAAGTTTGAAATGTAACACTGTCCTCTATCTAGCTGTTGGCAGGATGTAACCAGGTCTGTAGTGTTAATGTGGCTTCAGTGGGATGTACTGATAATACAGGGAGACAGAAAGAGTTTGAATCTAGGGACTTAAAATTATTGCATTATTGTTTGAATCTAGGGACTTAAAATTATTGGGTTCTTTTCCTTGTTTTGTATATCTTTTTCTTACTGTTATTTCAGTTGATACATTCTCTGGCTTTTCTGCCTGCTGTAAGAATGTCTTAGCATATCTGTAAGATGACGGATTTTTTTTGTGCCTGAAGCAGCTGACAGAATCAAGAAGCTTCTGATAAGTTCATTTACAGTGTGAGTTCCATTCTTGCAGTCTTTTTTTTTTTTTTTTTGGTAGTCAAAAAGCAGACACGGGAAAGGGGAACTGTTAAACATATCTCACATCTTTGGAAGTAGTTTCAAACTTGTATATATAAATCAACAATTGTGTATAAAGACATATACACGGAAGTAACATTTTCAGTAACTGCATTTCCTGCCCTTTCTAATTATGTTTTTCCATTTAGAAAAGATAGTACTATGCCTCATTAGTTGTATTCCTCATCAAGCACACTTAACATTTCTGTACTCTATCCCTCCCTCTACTGCTTCAGAAAAGTCAACCCCTGGAAAATGGGGGTGACAAATGTTGCACTTCTTGTTGTGACTATCTATCTGTTCAGTTGTGACGTGGGAAATTAATACTATAGGTTTTTTGCTTGGCTTTTCTTGCCTTCAGAGCAGTAATTATGTATTAAGTAGAATTTTAGTCTCATCATATCATGTACATACTTAATACAAAAATCAGTTTGGGAGTTTGAAGTTGTCAAGGTATCTGCATTGTAACTTTTAAGTCAATGGATTTTATGTATAGGAAACATGAACTTCTGATTGCTCAAACTGCTAGTTCACTCTACCTCCAGTGGTATTAGGTTTTATCCTGACATATATGGGTTGTTTTTTCTTTGAGCGGGGAGACTTCATGCAGTGTAAATACTAGGATGTTGGTGATGCTCTTGCTCTCTGGTTCCACATGAATACTTAAATGATAAACTAATTTTGTAGTTAAAAATGTGTGGCATTCAAATTGGTGTTTGAAAACCCATGTGCAGTATCAAATGACAGAAACAATGTATGACTGAAGGTGATCGATACTTAGGCACCTCCTGAGAAGGCTATCCGTAACACTTTCTTATGAAATTGTTATGGCATCTTGTTATTAAGATTGGTTCTTGGAAATCTCACTCAAGCAAGTTCTTCGTGTTGTGGTTTAAAATAGGAAGAAAAAATAAGGATATAATATTGGAATTGGTGTTTTTTGTTTTTGAGTGCTTTCAGCCTAGAAAAAGTGAAAGCAAAGAAACTGGGTTTTGATCCCTTGGCTCTGAAATCCCAGTGCCTCTCTGAGTGTAGGCAAAGTGTCAACCTAGCCTAAGAACAGTTGCCCTTTGCTGGCTCTTTCTAGAACTTTCTGTATACAAGACAAAAAGGGTGATCTGATGGAAACACTAAAAATACATCTCTATATGTGATTTTCCTGCATCTGACAAGGTTGAGAAGGCTTCATGGGGTGCTTTTTTTCCTCCCAGTTAAATTATAAACTGCAAGTTGAAAGTAGCTGTTCTCTTGTTCCAAGCCTTTAAATCCTAAGCTCTTTTTAAGTTTCTTAGATCGAAAGACAGTGCTGTCTTTCCCTAGTGGTTGTTCCTAGGGTCTCCTGAGGCCTAAGACTGTTCAGCATCCTCAGACTAACTTGTGCATGCCAAGAGGAAGCTTAAACTCAGGTTTTTCTCTTTCTGTGAAATCTGTTTTCATTCTTCTACATTTGCCTCAGCCAGGATCTGAGTTCTTTCTTAGCTTAAGTATGTAGCATTTCATACTGCAAACAACCCCCCCAGACTATCATCCTCTTTTTACTTAGGCATTGGTGTGTTAGAATTTCTGTCTGCCTAGATACAGGAAAGGGGGGGAAAAAAAACCCTCCAATAGCACTTGGAACCCAGAGGGGCTAAATAGGAATTTTTTTAAGGAGTGGGCTTAGCTTTTGGTGTTTTTTTTCCTTCAGAACACATCTGATAGTGATCTAATATTGAAAGACTCACAGAAATATTCTTAGGGAGACATGGGCACTAATGTTATAGGATAAAGAATTCCTGAAGTTTAATTGGTAATTCTCAGTAAACAACAGTAAAATGGTTACACTATTTCTGTATGTTTTTCACTCGTCAGAAAGTTATACTTTGCTTCCTTTCATCTCAGGCAGAAAAACCTATGGTTTGGGTTTTTTTTTTTTTAATCAGTTTAGTGTTGAGCTCACTTTCATTGAGACAGGTGCAAACTTCACCAATTCATCACCTTACTTAATGCAATGACCAAATAAATGCTCTTTAGAGTGCAAAAAATAAAAGTGGAAAAAATTCAACGTGGAAAAAATTCAACATGGAAAAGTTGGAGAGGGAGCTTTGTGAGAGTATCTCCAGTGGGTACTGAGTGTTCTCATGGCTTTCATATCTTGAGCAGAAAGGGAGAAGACAAATGTTTGTGTTGTTACAGCTGACACACTGATAGCATGTTATTTGGTTAGTGGAGAGTTATGATCCTCAAGATCTATGTAATATTGTATTCTATAATGTAAGCATGGTAAACTTTGTCTCTGTAGCAGATATTTATGCTTTCTGAAGATTGTAAGCTAACATTACTTCATACCCAAAACTAAAGCTAGGGAGCATTTGAGCATCGAGGAAGGACACAGAACACTAGTATATGCTCATTTAAATTGCTTAATGATGCCTATGTAAAGGTGGAACTTCTTGGGGACATTGTTAAATAGAGTTAGTGAATATAGAGGAAAACTATGAAGTGAGTCCATACACTGGTTTCCAGATTCTGAGGGAAGCAACTGAGCTATAAATTGCTGAGGATTCATTTCAGTGAAGGAACTATTTCTCTAAACAGTAGTTGTGGTGAAAGGCTCAATGAACTTCTGCTCAACTGGTAGGAAAAGTCACTTTTTTTTTTAGCTTTTATGCATACATTCACATTACATGAGGCTGTAAACATATGGAAGATGACAGCGCTTCATTAAAATCTTTTGTGACAATGATAGGAACAGATCTAGAAAAAATATTTTGAAAAGGATTTGATGTTGCACTGTAGTCTGAAGCAGGAATTCTTATGTCTGCATCACAATGTTTTGCTGTGGATTTCATTATATGAAATAAGCTTTGAAGCATATTTTGATGTTTTTGAGGACTAGGTTTCTGCATGCTGTATGTAGAAATGTGTTCTTAGTGTTTGCAGACTTGGTACACTTCAGTCATATAATAGACAGGACGGATGTGAGATCATGTAGCTGCTGGTTTCGGATGATGTCTACAAAGGACTGTGTTTGTGTACTCATTTGTGTACACATTTTCCTGGTCACTCAGTTTTGGTTTTTAGAGTTTTCCCATTGATGCTGCTCATTTCACCTTTCCTGTCTGACATAAGCTAAATAGTACAATTTTACTGTTACTAATGTATGATGTAAAGCTGGCAAAACCAGTGATAATCAGCTAGGCACTCTTCCCTCTTTTGCTTAAGAGGGCTGAATGTATAAGAACACGCTACACAAACAAGGTTATGTGAATCGATCAATTCCTTGTTCATTTAACAGGAGTGCCTACACAATTTTATGACTGTGGAGCATCTTGCATGCAACAAATAAGTGTGTGTGTGCGGGGGGTGGGAGAGGCAGGGGAGGGGGAATCACAACTGGAGAATAAATATAAATGGCTGATAGGGAGGGCGAAGAATTAAACTCCATATGAATGATGTTCTAATGATGATTACTGATCCCTTTTACTTCAGTGTGTCTCCTGCCTTTTGAAGCAAATGATGGTATTCAGAGGAGTCTCAGGATATTATGTAATTGACTCAAGTCTAAGTAATAGAACTTGGATGGAACAAAAGATATTCAAAAGGCAATGCACAAAGTTTTATTTAGATTCTACTGACTAAGGACTGTAAGTTCTTTCAGATCCCATTTAGTCCCCATCTGAATAAAGCCTTCACAAAAAACCTGAATACATTCAACAAAATGAGGAAGTTAACAATACCATAGGTTGAGAATATAAAAAATTAGGAAATGAGTTGTTGTTTTTTTTTTTAAAAAAGAGTGTCATTAACAGAATTTTCTGAAATGCAGTAATATGTTTAAATGTTCTTTAACTCCGTATTAGTTAACACTTGGAAGAGAATTCACAATTCCTACCATTTTACATGTCAGTGGAACTTTAATATATTAGGTACCTTTAAGTTCTGTGGAGAAAGTAACAAATGAACTTGTTCTTATTCAGCAGGAATGTCCAAAACCACTTAACTGTTTATCAAATAATTAGTAATTACAGAATGGCAATAAAACTTAATTAGCAATGCTTCTGTTTTTCTCAATTTAAATAGTCCTATGTACTCAAGAATGCGAAACTTACTGTTTTCTTCCTCACTTCAATAGTGTACATGTGCATTATGGTTCACATTGGAAAGGTAAGCCTGCTACTGACAGCTGGAGGATGGGAAAGTGTAAAGCTTTTCTTACATGTTAAAAAAAAAAAAAAAAATTTGCATACTAACCAAAACAATAACATAAAAACTTTGGATCATATTCTGCTGCTCTTAATAAAACTTCTTTCCATAAATATCATCTTTGTAGGATAAGAAACATGGAAGCTTGTTTTTCTTTTTTTCCATTTTCATGTTAAGTATGGTAAAACTGTAAGAGAAAGTAAAAGATAATTTTCATGGTATATAATTTCTTCCTGAAACATAAGTTATTAGTTATGCCAGCATTTCAATAAGAACTGCTATGCAAGTATTCTTATGAGCTCCTTTTTTTGAGTGCACTCTACTAGAATTACTTGTCGGCCTGCATATTTCTCTGATTTCTTCACAAATAATCAGCAAATGTTGTAGATTACAGATTTTAATTGAGTAAAAGGACAATGGCAACTCTAGTAAGTTCTGTGCAAAGTACATTAATCACTGATTGCAAGTTGAAGTGATGTATTTATATACATGTGTAAAAGTCTGTGTACAAATGTAGTACACAATGTAGATAGCATGGCCAACGAAGACATAAATGACTTTAAATATATAGCTAAAGATATATATTTGATAAATCATACATCTTTAGTATATATCCATAGCTTTTCACTGCTTGGGAACATGATGAAAGACTATGTTAGATAAACTTATTTCAATTTTTCACTTGACCTGTGGGTTATTATATGACCAATCTGTTCTATGTCCTCAATCAACAGATGATTGTATTTGGTAATAATTTATCAAGAATAAAAATCTGTTTTTGAAACTAATCACTTCATGTTAGGTCTGCCTTTTTTCAAAACGACCATCTGATATTCATTTTGTCTGCAAGACTAACATTCTGATGAAAATGCATCTATCACAGGGTGTACTCAGTGGAATGAAGCAGTTCTACTCTGTATATTCAGAATATTTTGTTTTATCAACAGCTGGATTAAATTTTAGTATTAAAGGAAAAAAATCAATTTTACAATTACATAAACAATTTTGACTAAACTTGTTGTGTTTCTGATTTGTTTGCAGCAAAATATTGCAAGAAATTCAAGGGTCAACTTGGGCCATAGCTGAGATAAAAGATTTAAAAGGTTACTTTAACTGTTTTCTGCGTTTGACATGACAAAGCTATGTCTTCTCAGAGAGAATCCTGAGCATGTCTCTGAGTTTGGCCAACTGAGCTTAAATGCTGAGGTTTTCTCTTGAACATCAGCTTTTAGCTAAAATTCTTAGAATGAACTACTCTTTGAAAAGAGGTTGGAAGAACAGATGAATTCATGCACTACTTGACTTCTGTACCACAAAGGCCTTCTCTGCTTAGTTAAACTGTTTTGGCCATCGCCTGCCCTGACATGTTCTTCCTTTAGCCTAGCAGCTGTGTCTTGCAGTTATTTCTTGGATCTTTCCTGATCAAAGCTCCCTGTAATTCTAAAACATAGGCTTGATCAAGCCGGCATGCGTGTAAGCCACATGCATGGAGAACAAGGAATATGGAGCACTTCCATCATTTTACTATATACATAAAGTAGTTTTGTTACATTAACTTTTGTCTCAGGAGATCTCAAAACAAACCAAGAATTCAGCATTCATTTAAATTTGTGCTGCCAGCTAGATTTAGACTTTTTGACTCCAAATTCTTCCTAGAATGCAACAAAATTATTAAATTTTGAAGTAAATCTCAAAATAACCAATAAACCACTAATAAGTCATGAAATTATTTTATTTTTAATTTTAAGGACTGCATGCACTACAGCTGGAGTTATTCCAGTGTTCATTTTTCCCATTGGCTTTACAAAATAAATCTAAACTGTCTCTCAAGGAAGTTATAAATGGTTATCAAAATTAGGAAGCAAGGAATACTATGGTGTTATCTTTGTATGATGGCATGTACAATGAGTACATTGTAGATGTGAGTAAGTCAATGTTTTGACTTGAAACCAAAGCAATATTTGCAATTTAAAGTATGTTATGAAATCAATATTATCCCTGGGGACAAACTGATCTTACTCATTCTTTTCATGTTATGTATTTACAAACTTCAACCAGGGGCTTTCCATTCCTCTATAGCTCTCCCCCTTCCTCCACTCTAATTTTACTAGTGCGTTGGCCACCATGACAACAGGGATTTTTATCTGACAAAAAGTTAAAAAGCTTCAAAAAACAAAAAACAAAACAAAACAAAACAAAAATTAACAAAACAAAAGAGGCTAAAAAATGAAATACAGCTGTTTGCATGCAAATACAAAACAGAAGGCCTAAAATCCTTTCTACTGATTGGCTGGATTACTTGAAATAGGTTTCATAATAATCAGCAGTTATTTTTTCCTATTAAAATATACACTGATGAAGTATTGAAAACAGCTTTTCCAATCCATTTCTATAAGGAACTGGGAACATAAAGTACATATATAACTTTTACTGCCTATATATTAAGGGACCTATCAAAACAAAACAGTATATATTCAAAATTTATTTTATATATACATATTAAAAATGCGTACATACTTTTTCAATACCAAGGAATACAAAATTCTTTTACAAAGTAACATTTTTGGTTATTGGTGACGCAGTGAGTAAGTGGGGCATTACAGGTGTTAAGATCCTACTTTATTGAGAAAGGAAATATTGGCCAGGATTCTGGAAGCATACACAACCTTTAAGGAAAAATTACATCAGATCAATTTTTAGTTGGTCAGTAACCAAAGACAGGCAGATTTCCAGCTGCTTTGTATATTGTGTCAGAGCAGGCTGAAGTCTGTTCACCCATTCCACATGCTCAGTATGTGGTTTTCTGGTGTTGTGGGGTTTTTTTTGTTTGTTTGTTTGTTTTTTAAGCAATAATTCACCCATGCTTAATTGTAATGTTCAGATTTCTTTTCTTAATTTCAACTAATACCACCGTAGTATCAGTGCAGCCAGAGAAATGAAATTAAAAAAAAAAAAAAAAAAAAGACAAGTTCTGCCTGCTACCAGCAAGGTGTGATGATATGCCAGGGAAATAAGCCATGTCTGCCCACTGCCTAACCAGTGAGGGGGGATATGTAGTATGTAGTATGTATAGTGTGTGCCAAATGTTCAGCCTGTCACATAGCTGATTTGGTGTTCCATGCCAAGGTCCCTTAACTGTGGCTCCAAGCAAAGAAGCACTGATCTTCTGCAGTTATCAATTCTAGGATGTCCTCCAGTGGAAAACTGCTGGTATGAGCAGATTTGTAGATCTATTGAAATATTTGTTGGTTTTTTTTGTCTGTTTTTTGTTTTTAAAGCACTTCAGCTCTGATTTCAAAAGCTAAAATCAAGCTACTGAAGTAAAATAAATATATACAATTAAAAAATCTAAATTACACTTCTGTTTTGAGCGGAAGTCTCTTCTTTTTCCTATTTGCATAAGAACTGAAAGACTGAGATATTTCCAAGGAAGAACTAATTACTTAGATTTCTTTCTAAACTTTAAATTATTGATGGTGTTGAGAAGCACAACTCTTACGCTTAAGCCAGTATGGCAGCAGCTGATAGAGCTCAGATGAATCACTGGCTGATTTGCCAACTCCGGAGTATCACTCTCTACTTAAGGATTTGCAGAATGATCATCAATATAGTGTAATAATCTATCTCTTTCTGGAAGTATTTACAATTAAAATGCTGAGGCCACCTTTTTAGTGATACTTCTGTTGTGCAGTGGGTTTTTATGATGAACAACAGATAATAGGAGAAAACAAGCACTGTTAAGATAGGTCTGTTTGTATTCTAGTAATTGTTCTCAAAGCACATGAACAAATAATGTGTCTCTTTTCATACAGAACAGTAGTAAATAGGATGGCACGTGGCTGCTAGGCATGTATTATTATTACAAGTAAATATCACATGCATATTCCTCTTTGTGCTTGTATATGCGTGATTCATGTAAATAAAATTTGCACAATTTAAAAACTTTAAACAAAATGGAAAGCCAAAGTTGTCTTAATTTTAGCAATGTATATATTCTGTCTAGTTTCAGTTGTCTAAGTTGTCTCAGATTCCTCTGTTAATAAAGAGTACAGTGAGACATCTTGTCCAAAGCTTCCCTAAGAGTTGTCTTTAAAGTTGGGACAAGTGTACTCCTGGGGCTCTTATCTCTCACTGTTGAGTGGGAAGTCATTTCCATAGATTAAATGCCTGACTTGGTGGTAGATCACATTTTCTGTGATAAAGGCTTCTATAGTGCAGGCAGAAGAGGACAGTGATCTTGGCCTGAAAGTAACACCCGCCCACCCCCTCATGAGCTGTCTTTCTCCTTCGTTTAAACTTAAGCATGTGATCAAATCCATGTAAGACTGGAAGCCAAAGCAGTAAGTCAGGAAAGTAAGCTGATTTCTGTGTACTTCAGAGTAATTTTAGAGTTCTTAACTGCATGTTTATTAAACATTTCAAGTATTGTATAGAAGCATTGAGGAAGCAAATACAAATGTGATACATTCTGTCGCCTCATGAGCATCTTAGGACTGACTGACAAAATGGGGAGAGAGGGAACCTCCACTTTAATTTTCACTTTACCCATAAAGGCTCAACATGAAGCAAGTTCTATTATGGCTTTATGGTTTCACAGAATCATAGAATCCTTTAGAATTGGAAGGAACCTTTAAAGGTCATCTGGTCCAACTCCCTTGCAATGAACTGGGACATGGACAGCTAGATCAGGTTCCCTGGGCCCTGATTCAGCCTTGCCTTGAAAGTCTCCAGGAACAGAGCACCAACCACATTTCTAGGCTGCCTCTTCCATTACCTCACCACCCTCACTGTGGAAGACTTTTTTCTTATATCCAACTGAAATCTATGCTCTTTAAGCGTGAAGTCTTTTCCTCTTTCTCTATCACTGCAGAGAGTCTGTCCCCTTCTTTCCTGTAGCTCCCTTTTAGATATTAAAAGGTTGTTATTGGGTCACCTTGAAGGCTTCTATTCTCCAGTCTGAACATCCCCAGCTCTTTTATCTTGTCTTTGTAGGAGAGTTGTTCCATCCCTTTGATCATTTTTGTGGCCCTCCTCTGAGTGCATTCTAACAGGTCCATGTCTCTCCTGTACTGAGCACTCCACATTTGGATGCAGTACTCCAGATGAAGCCTCACCAGCGCAGAGGGACATTATCACCTCCCTCAACCCACTGGCTATGTTTCTTTCAATGCCGCCCAGAGTACAGTTGCCTTTCTGGGCTGTGAGGGTGCATTGCTGATTTATGTCCAGCTTTCCATTCACCAGTACCCCCAGCACTTTTTTGGCAGAGCTGTGCTCACTGTTTTGTCTCTCAGCTTGTATTTTTGGTGAGGGTTGCCTCTATCCAAGTGCAAGATCTTGCATTTAGATTCGTTGAACCTCAAATTTAACCTTCTGTCTATAGTTTAGCCTGTAAATTACAGTAGTATGTATTCCTAGGGCTTAGAATGGGTATAAAGGCAGTTACTATGGTTCAGCTGAACCACGTTAACTAGCAAAATTGAGATAACTGGGCTGTATGTCTGGGACCTTATAATTCCCATAGAGAAGTCGCATAGCATCTCTGTTTCTGCCTAGCTTTGTAGCCAAAAGAAATAGAGGTTGAGGCAGACTAGAAATTATAATCTTGGCAGTGTGCAGAAATTCACCTATTTAAGTACAAACATACTATGTAACAGTTGCTCCCAACATGATTTGAGGCAGATGCCCTCGGTCTGTCCCTCTTAAAACTCAATTTATAGTTCTTCTCACTATTTCCAGCTGTAGGAGAAGTAAGAAATGATCTGAAGGGTTCAGTATTCCCATTTTCCTTAGAAATATAGGTGAAAATCTCATTTACATCTAGGAAGCAGTATATTTAGCCTATTTTCACATGTATTAGCTGCAGCTCGTTGTACAGTATGTTACTTTACTTTTAATATTACATTCTAACTTGTACTGCTCTGAATTCAAATATGCCTGTCTCTATAATCCTGCTGGGAGGGTGATGAGTTGACTGCATCTCAGATAACTTGGCTCAGTAGGGAACATTCCTTCCTTACCCTAATCAGCATACAGCTGATTAGCCTCAACACATTCTTGTAACTTGGTTCAAACTCCACAGAATTGGGCAGAATGAGTGGGGTGTCTGAAATGATGTAAAGCTTGAGTGGTACAGGAAAATATTTGAGTTTTTCAGTGGGCGTCTAGAAGCAGGCCAGTTGTGGGTTGTGGCCAGTTGCCTTGTTTTCTTTTTTTTTTTTTTTTTTTTTTTTTTGTAACATGGTAAACACAGAGATAAAATGGGTAGAAATTGATTGGTCTTGTTGAAAGAGGGAATGAGAGTATTTGTGCTAGTAAGCTGCAAATACTAGTGAGATTATGTATTTCAATTCGGGGCTCTGTATGTCTTTGCATAATTTTACTAGGATTCAGAAATTTCAGTATGACTGCAAGTTCTCTATTTAACTAGCAACGGGGTAGACATTCTGAATACCTTCAGCTCTCATTAAAATTAATTGGAATTGAGAGCTCTTAACATCTGGCGTCATTGGGTTCATCCTTACCGCCTTTGTGGATGATCATTTTAAATAACATTTTTTACAAATATAATGAAGTATACAAAAATACACAACATTGAGGATATATTGTACTTAGTGACTGAAAATATAATTAATCATTAGGCTTCTTTATATCAACAGTTACTTCATACAGAAGTTTACTTTTTCAATTTTCCCTTTTTCATATGCTTTGGCAATTATTGTATTAACAGACAAATATTCATGCTGAGCCTAAATCTAAAGAAAATATGACTTTATGCTGAACCCCAGTAATGACTCCTCCTGTGAGAGGAGAAGGTGTTATAAGACAGAATCATGCAGAAGTTGGAAAGTGTGATGTTGGCTGTGTGTCTCTTAACTATGTGAGTGAGCTGGCAATTGAGGTAAGATGCTAGCTGAGAAATAACTGGACAAAAAAGAACACTCAGCCAAGCTTTATGAAAAGCCACCAGAGAAAACGTTCTGTGGCAGGTTCTTTGAAAGTGAATTTTTAGATCTTTGGAACAAGTTTATTCCGGCTAAGCTGGAAGTTCTCTTTAATTATTTGACTGCTAGAGGTTGAGCTACAGTTTGTAATTGCCCTAGGAGTAGACAATGAATAAAGTAGCCATGTACTGTTTATGCTTTTTTTTTTTAATGTTGCTGTTACTACAAAATACCACTTACTTTTTTCTTCTAGCAGATCCTGTGGATGGGCATTACAGCTAGAACTGGACATTGGCAGATTTGCATAGCTATAACATCATTAAGACTGAGAAAAAAATAATCTCAGCATCCATGTAGCAGACTAATGCTCAGAATACCTACCAGATGCCTTCAATTTAAGGATCACAATACTTAAAGAACAGGTGTTTGTGTATTGCAAGAGGGTGGAATGTGAGAATTAAGCAGCTAGGCAGGCAGTGGGGAGAAGTGGGCACATCTGGAGGGGAAGCCAATACTGAACAAGTATTTTTTTTTTACTAAATTTCTGATACTACTTTCCGATGAGTTGCTTGTTCTAGAGTGTGCAGTGAGTTCTTCATGTAGGAAGTCCCTGGGAAACAGGTCCATATTAATAAGACAGATAGCCTTTGACTATCTATTTTATCTCCTTGTTTTGGCTGTGGTGCTCAATGCAGAGTGGATTATAACTGTTTTTAAGAATGAATTCTTGCTTGTGGAAAGCCACTTACTGGCAGCAGCATCTGCCTTCATGGTAGATTCTGAAGGCAGTTTTCCCGATGGCTCCTAACTTCCTCTGGGGTCTGTAACTTGATTATACTGCTATGGGGCTGGCTAGACAATTCTTCCTCTGGGAGCAGTTTAACCTTTAATTTAGAGGAATTTGTGCTGTTACATATCTGTGTATGAAGGTAATATATTGTGGTTTGTGCTTTGGATGTGCACTGTCTATTTCCACATAAACTTTAAATTGAATCTGTGTTATGTGAAATCAACATTGCCTTCAAAGACCACCTACCACCAAGTTCCTTACGTCATGTTTTTCTTGAGAAAACAGTGTGGTAAATTGTAGAGATCATGCTTTCCAGCATTCACTATTCTTCAATTTTCTAATCAGACAGCAGTAATACTTGAAGTACTGTTCTTTTTAATATAAAAATGTTCATGTTTTACATATGTTTTTTCCATTCTTTTTTTTCACATGTGCAGTTGGGATTTTTGTAATGTTCTCAATCCCCTCTGGCCCTATTGACTTTACAATGATTTAAAGATTTTAAGGATTTTAATTCTCATAGTCCTTTCCCTCTCCACTCTTAACATTTCTACCTTTAGATTTTATTGGTCTCAGGAAAAGTTACAAATCAGTAGCTATTTTTAATCTTTTTGTTTTATTTCTATTACTTCTATTCTCTGCAGTATGAAGAAAAATGTTAGGATAAATACTTTTTAAATATTTTTTGTTCCTTCAGCTATTAGTATTAACTATCCAAATTCTGTAAGTGTTAATGTGTCATGAAAACAGAATTCCTAATTATCTATTTCACTAATTAGTTAGCAATGATGTAATAATAATAGAATTTGGAGCACTAATGTGCCTTTTATTGCATTTTCTTTCTGGCTTTGTATGGATTATATTCCCCTAAACCTTTTAACAAACTTAATCCAAACAATTTTCAGACCTTTCGTATTTTCCAAAGCTTTATATTTGGAAAGAGAGTCAGAAATGTTACATATACAAGTAATCTTTATATTTGAATTCATAGAATTGTGATGTAAAGGAAATCTTGAGATGTTTTACTTTCCATAATACACATGTTCGTAAGAAATTTTCGGATGAATTACCTTATTTAGTGTACATATTCATTTGGAGCTTTTGTCTTATAGACTCATTGTGTTGTTAATATTATTATTGGTACTAAAATTATTGTTAGACTCATATAGGTCCTAAGGAACCTCTGGAAGTCATCTGGTTCTGGGACAGAGTTAAATGGGATTGCTCTGCCCATGTCTAGGTGAGTTATCATATCTTTGAGAGTGGAGATTCCAGAATCCATTCAGGCATCTTGTTCCAATGCTTGACAACACTAACTGTAAAAAATAAAAATAATAAAAAATTTTTTTTAAAAAATTGTAGAATTGCTGTAGCTGTATATTGCACTCAGATCAAGATCTGAGACTTTGGGTTAGCATTGCACTTTAAAAATGTAGGATGAGTTTTACATTGTTTGACAGAAATAAAAACAACTATGTAAATAATTTTAGTACCGGAATGCTAGGTTGATTTCTCCTCTGCAAGGAGCATGCACCTTCCCAACAGTTAAATGTTTGAATTCAGTGAATTCACAAGGAAGAAATTACAATCACCAAGGTTGGAAAAGATCTCAAAGATCATCTCAAAGTCAATTATCCATCTATCACCAGTATTTCCTTCTAAACCACGTACCTGAGTGGACCATCTAGAAGTTGCTTGAATACCTCCAAGGTCTGTGACTCCACCACCTCCCTGGACAGCCCATTCCTGCCCACTCATTAGGAGAAGTATTTCCTAATGTACAACCTAAGGTCTCCTTGTGTCATTTTTTTACATATTAGCTGTTTGCAGAACTTGATATTGCTTGGTAGATATGTGACGAAAACACCACTGTTAAGTTATAGAATTTTTTTACTGATGACAGATGGACCAGATTTATTTAAAGTCGAGATGTATCTGATATAACATATGGTCCTACTTATTTACAAAGTGGACTACACTACAGCAGTGATGAAAAGGAATATTTAGTAAACTCAAGTATTTATGTCATTGTTTATGTCACCTAGAAGAAATAATAGGTCTGACTGTGCTCTGTGTTATCTAGACTGATGAAAATAAAATGTACTGTCATTGACAAGCCCTACTAAAGCTACTGATTGAAAATGTCCTCTTGTAATTTTAAAGACAGCATGGATTGCACATTTGATACAGTTTATATCGGTTTTTCACTGAGTTTTTTCGTATTGTAATGATATAGTCTTTTAAAGTTGAATGAAAATCTCTGTGCAGTTAGACTGTTTCCTTGTGCTCATTCTTAAGGGCATATCAATCATTGCACTGGGATATCAGGAATTCTGAGTCTTTCAATGTTTTCTTAAATTTGAAATTGCTCTTTATAGCTGCAGCTATTATAATAAATCTTTTCAGTCAATACCATGATAGTTTTAAAATTCACTAGGGAAATGGCTGGATTTTCTACAGGTAGAAAAGTATCCACCAGCATACACTGGGAGATGTATTCCATGGTCTCACTGTCATACTTAGCTGGTTGGGTCTCTCTTCTCTATCTTCTCCTCTATCTTCTCCTAGCAGCTATTTGAAGCTGCTCAGGAGTTTGGAAGGTTAGACTAACTTCTAGGGAGCTGGATTAGCAAGCAGGTGATACAATCATGGATATGACATACCTCTCCAATTTTTCACTTGGATATTACCTGTGTGTATTCAGAACATGTGTGCCACATACCTATATCTTCCAGAAAGTCCAGACAGCTGTATTTTGTATATGTAACATCACAGTCAGGTGGCAGGAAAAGTAGTGTATTTCATGCATTTATAAAAAACAGTGTAAGTATCCATTTACACTCTAACTATGACAACATAGTTCTGAAATTTCTACTTTTTTCCCTGTAAAATTATCCTTCATACAAAGAATGAACGTTTTAGCTCTGAAAACGAGGGGGGAAAAAAAAGGCACATATTCATAACAGTATGACAAGAAGGTATTACAGTCTGCAAGGACAGGAATGTAATGAATGTCATTTACTTTCACCTCAAATGTTCTGGGTCTAGAAATTAGAGATAGCAGTGGCAGCACACACTAGCACATAGGAAACTAAGTTTTCAGACTGCCTGTGTAGGTATGCAAATAGACCATGTGATGTCAAAGAGGATCTCTGTCTCCCTAGTGCATTGCAGGGAGCCTTTAGTGAGGAGTCAAAGCTGTTAACGTGCTATTTCTGCAACACAGAGCAGAAGCTTTCTGTAGCTGTGTTACTGTTCTATCTCACACAAAGAGGCTGCTGTACAAAAATGAATGTGAGGAGAGCAACATGAGTATACAGTTTCATAGGCCATACAAGTGTTGGAAGGACTGCTCTAAAAGGCTCAGATAGAAATCTAGAGTCCTTTGCACCTGCAAAATTATTTCTGGGTTCAAATGGAGTTCTAAATGTCCACGATCCCAATTACATGATTCAAGTGCCCTTTAAGAGAGGAATCTAGACTCATCACTGTTGATCTTTAACTCTTTTGCGTTCTTGTGGGATACAAGTGGGATAGTGTGTAGACCTCTGTGTTCAGTGAAGATTTATTCAGTACCATTCTGAAAAACATGCTGCTACTGTTCAGTGTGTTATGAGCCTAGGAAGTATGGGATCCAAAGTTATAGTCAGTTTTGTAAAGATAATTAGCATCAGTTAAATTAATTCCAGCCACAAACTATTGCATGTAAATTATGTAGAATACTTCAATAAAATTTTATGCCTGCTTCAAGAATAATGAAACATTCTTAAACAAACTATCTTGCATTCAAAGTCTTCCTAATTTATTTTTTAATTATTGAAATAACAAAATGATAGCTGTCTATATCTGTATAGAGAAGAATTGGGTATCTAGCTAGCACTGGCATAGAAAACATAAACGTAATGTAATTTGTGTTGTACAAATTGCTTTAGTCAATGTACCTTTAGTAAAGTCAGGTGCTTTACAACAACTATTTTTTTTCAGTGACAAACAATGAATTTACTGACATGGAATTCAGATTACTTGCAGTGTTAATACTCTTTATTTCAGGAATCCTGCTAAATAGTAAGTCTAGATATTCACAAGGTATGTTTACTGGCTCATTGGTTGATCCAGTTTAAAAAAAAAATAAAAAAAAATTACATCATATATGTGATGCATTTAGAAGGCCTAAAAGTTCCCATAGATTAGTTCAGTCTGGCAAACTTACTCATTCGAGACCCATTCATATGAAATAAGTTTGTTTGTAACCCTCTTTTCTCTTTACCATATGATGTAGCAGTAACTTGATTCTGAAACTGCTCTCTACCTACTGGAGAACTTGTGGGAGGCACAGAAGAGATTTTGTGACCTGCACAAATCTTTATAGGAAAAAATAATTGTGTGCTGACTTAGAGGCAGTACAAAAGAACTGTAAAAATGTTTGATTGCTGCTTAAACCCAAACAAGGACATATAAAAACAATAATAAATATGTATGCAGCCCTCTAATATGCTTGGTTGCACAGTTTTTGACTGGAAAAGCATAAGTGAGTAATTAGATAATTGCTGCCTTGATTGAGCTTAATAGGAAACATTTCAATTAGGCTAAAACTACACAGAAAGGAAGTAGGCTTTTACAAAGGGAAACATTCCACGTCATGCAACTGTCAGCTTTTGCCCACAGTAAGAGATGGGATTAAGTGGATCTATGCAAAGGAAGCAAAAAGAAGGGAAGAAAAAGAAAAAATGATTGCAGCAATTAGACTTGTACTTAAACAGTGTCTTCTGATACAATTTCTTTGACTATTCTGGTTGTGATAACATAGTTAATACAAACACCGTGGTTGCAACAAATTATGATGTTAAATCCATGGGAGGGATAACATTTCTGCTTTTGAAAAAGATACAAAAGAGAGAAAACTGTTTGTATTCTGCATTAACATTTTTCTTTTCAGATTATCCTAAACTACCAGAAGTTTAGTGAAGTCTGATACTCTTTTTTAATTTTGAAGGTGTCCATGCACTATCCAGAATATGACAGCTTCTCTGCAAGCTTACTTGCTTGTTTTTGCTAGGAATTTGTTCCCTCTCAGTGGTGAAAGAGTAAATACGTAAGCCAAGTTTGTGAGAAAGCTGAGGCCCATTTTCTCCTGGGTGGTTTCAGAGACCCAGCTGTACCCACTGCCATGTGCTGCAGTCCACCTTAACAGATGTTGTCGATGTTAGTGCCATTCTGGCTTCATACCAACAACCCGGATGGAAGTTTCTTCCATGATTGGCTGCTGTATTAAAAGTAAGCTGAACAGATACTCTGCTTCCTTCTGCACTTATCTCCCCTTCTCCTTCAACCCCCCCTCCTCCCTGCCACACACACACACACACACACACACACACACACACACACGGCTGCATTGTTTCGTGGAATCATAGAATCATTGTATCATTAATGCTGGAAAAAGCCTCTAAGGTCATCTAGTCCAAAGATCAGCCCATCACTAACATGCCCACTAACCATGCCCCTCAGTGCCACATCTACACATTTCTTGGAACACTTCCAGGGACAGTGACTCCACCACCTCCCTGTCATCCAGGAGAATACTGTAGGAGACAGCATAAAAGACTTTGCTGAAATCTAGGTAGATTACATTCTTTTATCCATTAAGTGGGTCACTTGCTTTTGGAAGGTTGGTCAAGAAGGAAATGCCTTTCATGAACTCATGCTGGTTCGCCTGATCCCTTGGTTGTCCCACACATGCTGTGTGATCGCACTCAAGATGACCTACTCTATGTCCTTTCCTGATATCAAGGTCAAGCTGACAGACCTGTAGCTCCCCGGATCCTTCTTCCAATCCTTCTTACAGATTAACAACTTTCCAGTCATCTGGGACCTCCCCGCTTGACCAGAACTGCTGATAAATGATGGAAATTGCCTTGGCAAGTACTTCCAATAACTTGCTCAGTATCATGAGGTGAATTCAATCTAGCTCCATAGATTTATGATAGTCTAGATGGAATAGCAGATCACTGTTTCCTCTTGAATGGTGGGTGGTTTATTCTGTTCCCCCAAACACCCAAAAGCATATTCCAGCGCAGGGGGTTGAGAACCTTGAGGATAACAGTTCTGACTGCAAAGAAGGTGTTGAGTGCTTCAGTCTTTTCTTCATCCTTGGTGGTAATGTTCCCCACTACATCCAGTAAAGGATGGGAATTTTCCTTGGCCTTACTTTTGTTGTTAATGTGTTTGTAAGAATATTTTTTTTTATCTTTTGCGGTGGTCCTTTGGGAGCAATATCTAATACTGATAACAAGTATTTGTTTGTTAAAGATGCCACCGGAGTCTATGGCTGTGCAGTTCCCCATTGTGGTATTTTATAATATAGATTTCAATGACAAATGAAATAATTTCATCTGTCTTTGAGTTGTGTGTGAGGAGAGAAGGGGGGCTGTATCTAATCAGTCAATATTTTGCAGTTTAGTATTTAATTTAGGTCTGAAAAAAGTGTTTGTGTACTTTACTAGAAAAAAAGTTATGTACTCCTTTGGTAAGACATGCGTGCATATCAAAATTGAAAAGTTTTGCTGCACATATTTAAAGAAAAAAACTTTCTAGTAAGTTTAAAATGCAATCTTGTGTTTGGACACCAGAAAAGGACCAAGAGGATTCTGAGCTTTATTAGGTGTGGACTGCTTGTTTCAGAGTGAGATTCACTTTATACACTGAAGATCAGAATGAAGCTACCATGTGTGTAAGCTCATCAGTAATTGCAAGATGGCAACATTCTTCATTCATGTGCACCAAAGTTTAGCATATAGTATGTTGCAGAAAGATTAATAGAAGCAAACAATAACTTTGTGTTTTTATATACTTTTTTGCATGCAAAAGTTTAGCAAAAATAAAGTTCCTTTTTCATGCACTAAAAATTAGATAGAATTTGCATCTTTTCACATGGTATAGCCATTAACTCTCTTGAGATCTTTGTGGAATTGTTACTATTGCTGCTGAAGCCTGGTGTCAAGTTTGTTTAGCCTAGAAATAGTTGGCCTGAGGTAAAGAACCATTGGAGGCTTGCACATTTGCAGTTAGAATTTAGTAATTTATGTTTGCCTGATGTATGACAAATTGACTAATGACTGCCCTAAAGAGAAATGCCAGCCTGGCATTTCATATGCAGAAATTGTAAGGCAGTATCAGGTGTACTGTCAACTCTACAGGGCAGAAATAACTCTACAGATTCATTCTTACATTTTATATTTTAGTTAGATTATAGTTCCTTGTATAGTCTATTCTTCCAGGAGCTGCTGTTAAATGGAGTTCTGCATTGTGACAGAAGCTTGACAGTCTGCCAGAAAAGCTGGAAATGAAGGCAACTTAAAATAAATACTGGTGATATTTCTCTTTCTCTCTGCCTTTCTCCTTCTCTTTTTCTCTTTCCCTTTCTTAAGGAAAGGCATATGTTCTTATCCTAACTTCTCCCAGTAGAGGGTCAATTACAACCAGTTGGCTACAAATCTAATCCAAGAAAAATACCGAGAACAGAAACTTCAGCAACAGGTACCAAGGGCCTCTAATACAGTCAGTCATTCTCAGTGCATGTGAAATGTGAACATAAAGCCTATGGGTAAGATATTTTTAGGCCCTAAGTTTCCCATGATGGTCCAAAATGAATCAATAAATTAAAGCAGACATTTTTGTATAGTTAGGTATTTTCCTGGATAACTCTTTAAATGTCCACAATAGTATGAGATCTTTAATGTGAATCGTGAGAATAGAACAATGTCTTATTTAGAAAAATACTCCTAGCTGAATGTTCACATATAGGCAATACATTCTGTAACTTGCACAACTAAGCATTAAATCATGAACTAAATAAAAAAATACAAGTATGTATGAATAATAATAGATATGCATAAGAATAATTTGCATTATCTACTTTGTTTATGTCAGTCCTCAATTCTCACGCTGTATTCTGGAGCCATTTTGCAGTAGTGGAGTTCATCTGTGGTGAAATAAATCTATCAGTAAAGTAAGCATTGTGATATTGAATGTCAGAGCTCTGCCATATTGGCATATGAGCTCTGGCCTCCAGACAGGTAAAACAGTGTTGAGACCAAGGCCAACTAGACTATTCAGCGGTATATTTGGATAAGAACACGAAAAGATTGGGCTAAGTTTCTACTCAAAGATATGTAGTTGTCAACTGTTTATGTGCTGGTAATTTATTCCATATGCAAGATAAAGGAGGAGAGGTGAATGTTACTGTTATTCCCCCCCTCCCTCCCCCCCCTTTTTTTTTTAATTATTATTAAACGGAAGCTTTTAATTAAGTTGGCATAATTTACAGAATGAGGAGAAAATAGAACTGCTGACTTTATGCCTGTCAATTTGATTTAGGCAGATAAAGTAGCAACGTAAGTTTGAAAAGGTACTGTTTCATCCTTGTCTTTATTTGGTAGGCCTTTTATCTCAGCCTTTGCATGAGTTTCCTTTCTGTAGTTTGTCACCTGTATGCTCTCAGTATGTAGCTCACTGTTGTTCTTAGCCTCTTGGCTCCAGATGCATGTGACGGATGGCACACTGATCATCCTGTTGGTAAACAAGGAATAGAAACCAAAATTTAAACCTTTAAAAGATTCATGGTTCCCCAGCTACAGTTAACAATCATTCATATCCTCTGCAGGCTCTGTAACACATTCCAGCAGATCACATGTGCTCATCTGTTTCCAGACTGACTAGAACTGGTTAAAGTATTTTTAATGTAACTTTTTCTATAAAAAATTTACATGCAGTTTTAGTGCAGTAAAAAAGTTTTGTAGAAACAAGTCTTTTTGACAACTTATCAGGAATAAAAATAGAAATGATAGAGTGCAACAATTTTCTGACTTCATTACATTAAAAAAAAATGGTTTTCTGTGGTAGAAAATTTTATTTCAGTGACTTTGATCAGAATGGTTTATTACTTTGTATAGTGAACATATATATATATACACATCACTTATATCTTTTCGCTTATGAAATTATTTCATTTTTAACCTTATAAGTTTTTAAAAATCAATAAAGCAGAATTTATAGGAGATTATGCGTATTTTTTTCAACTGAAGAAATTGAAAATCTCAATACTGCCAGAAGAAATATTGGCAGTATGAAGAGCAAAATACCTCAGTCGTGGTGATATTTTTATATCCTTACATTTTATGCTGTGGAAATTGCTAAAATGTTCCTCTTTTTGT
The DNA here is from genome assembly GCF_026119805.1 of Tympanuchus pallidicinctus. Classification (NCBI taxonomy): domain Eukaryota; kingdom Metazoa; phylum Chordata; class Aves; order Galliformes; family Phasianidae; genus Tympanuchus; species Tympanuchus pallidicinctus. The sequence continues at coordinate 36,107,681 of NW_026294747.1, read as the reverse complement.
TTCGATTTTTTTTTCCTTGTCTCAGAAGTATCAAGTTGGCAACATAAATGAAAACTTCCATTAAGCTATCTCTAGTAGAATTCTGTACAGTCTTAAAGTTTGCTATCAGGTTGTTCATGGTGATATTGGCTATTTCCATTAGTCTGTGGCTCTGACTGGCTAGTTTTCCATTTTTCAATGGTTTATTAGACCAGCTCTTTCAGGCAGTTCTATAGGATTTCCTGTCGGATTTGTCCATTGTTTAGCAGTTGCTGATTTGATATATGATGCTAGCAAAAATAAGCAAGTAATTTGTTGCATGACACTTCTCATACAAGTGCTAAAAAACAAAACAAAACAAAACAAAAAAGTTAAAAAGGAAAAAAGTTAAAAAAAAAAAAAAAGTGCCTTTTCTTCACAGTTGCTTTTACTTTAAATTAGTTGTGCTGGTAGGGATGATAAATAACTGTAATCTGAAAGAAAGCATAGGATATTTGAGGATTTCAATCATTAATCAGGTCTTAAATATGTTTATCTTGCTAAGGGAAGCTATATCATGAATTTTTGAAATTCACAATGTGCAAATACAATATTCGAAAAGCATTTATTTTCATGAGAGATAATGGATTTCTTCATACCACTATGTCACCCCAAGGAAAAAAGACCAAAAGAATGATCAAGACGGTCTGAACCGGAAGAGCAATGGTCATGAGCTGCAGAATAGAAATACTGTCTGTCGTTGTGACTTAGGATCCTGTTGTTAACCAGATCCATGCCTGTGCTGGTTACAGAGGACCAGATGGCAACAGCATAACAAATTCAGAATCTCTGCTGAAAAATTGCCTCACAGATTCCACAATTGCATAGGAAAGTAATCTGAATTGTGGGGTCATACTGCATGCTGGGGAGCCTGGTGAAGCATTTTTCAATGGCATTTGCTCATATAAAGTAAAATTCATCAGAATAGTGTGGGAAAAGTTCCTTACATAGTCATGAGGACTGTGCCTACGAAATTATTTTCTGTTACCTTAGCATAGTGCTGCATTCTAACTACTTACTGATTGTGGTAGAGAACTTCCATTTCCATGTGCCTCCATGAAAAATAGTTTTCTATGCACAAGATGTCTTGTGTGATTTATTTCCTTTCTCATTCGTCCTTTTTGTGGGAATTCATTCATCTGAAGAGGAAAATAGCAATTTTGGCGGTGGTATATTTGTTACTCAAATATTACATTTCAGTTGAAGATTTCTTTTTCGAACAAGATAGTGTAGATTGGACTCTATCTTGTATAGGAAAATAGTTTTAATTAATCTGTTGGCTATCATCCTTATGAGTCTAATACTTTCCTAAAATTTGTATGTACGCCATTTCCTGGGCATCTTTTCATTATCTTTTCAGGTTACACAGCTTAATTTCTTGAATTCTATTTTTTCTGTGCAGCATGAAATAGTTTTGTAAAGAATGAGAAATAGGAAAGACTGCATACATTGCAGAGCCACATGGAATCTAAGCTGCTTTTTCTCCCTCCCTGTCATAGTTCTACACTAGGCAGGAGCATGGAGAAAGAAGTAAGGTATCCTACAGAAAGGATGCTGGTGGATATAGTGTGATTTATGGTCTGTTGGGTGAAGGATCAGAGCTCTAGAATGACTGAAATTTGCTTATATAGCAGGAGAATATGGGACATATTAACAAAATGCTAATGGCAATTAAAAGAATTGTATTACAATTAAGTAACATTCATGCAAAGATGAGAGGCTAAATGAGGATATATATATATATATATTTGCTTCAGACAGAGTTTGCAAAGATAGAGTTTAGGGAAAAAAAGAAGCCTTCAGTATGTAAAAGAGCTAGGTGGGATATGCTGAGAAAAAGGGTGTGTTAAATCCAGTTAGTTTTAACACCGTTTTAGTGCTTATCCACGATACTTTGTGAAACAGTTTTGATTATCACAACCACTGAAAGAAGTCAAGGTAACTTTTGAATGAATTGCAGATCTAACTAGTTGATCACATTTACTCCTCAACAAGCTGCCCACAGTAACCCTGAGAGTCAAGTGTGCCTCATTTTGTAAGTCTGTACTGCACGATGGATTGTCATTCAATCCACTTGACTTCCAATACTGTGGATGTATGGAAGATCTAGTTACAGTTATGGGTGTGTTTGAAAGCTAAACTCTGATAGTATTCCTCTGATAGTATTCCGATGTTTTTCTCTTATTTACTGCACTTCAGCATAGTTATCATTAAAATCTCTGACTATCTCCCTAACCAGCAAGTTTTGTAGGAAGCATATTTTCAAGAATTGCAAGGTTTGTACATCAATTTTTTTTTTGTTTGTTTTTTTTTTTTTAATCAAAATTCTTAAGGAAAATATATACTATTTAATTATCAAAGTTGGAGAGGCAAGAAACTATAAAACCAGATGGAACTCTTTACAAAGCTAGACACATTCATCATCTGCTCACAGTGTGCTGACTTCTTATTCAGCTTCATTGTCTCTCACTTGCTTACAGGCATAAGAAGCATGCTTTTTCACAAACAAAAATACTCATGAATTTCAAGTTCTGGGCACAGTCCAGTATTCTACCTCCTTTGGCAGCCTTCATGGATAAGGAACAAGATAGACAATATGTGACCAATTTAATTTGAACAGAATTTATGATATTGCATTTTAGTGCCCATTATATGATTGAATTTCCTGGTAAAAATATTGCATTGAAACATGCATCTTGGATCTCAGATCTTAAGAACAGTCAGCAACCTCACATTTTCTTTTGGTAGATACAAGTTAGGTAGTATAAAGGTCTAAACTGGTACTTTTAAAACCACTTATCTTATTTCAATTACAAATTAGTTTTGATAAAAAACTAAAGTTTTTTATAAAGATAAAAATAACATGAAAGAATAAGAACTCTGTTTAAAGACATTCTGAAATCAATTTTCATTTGTAATTGATTTATTTTTCTGGTCAGGACAGGACTGAGTGGGGTTCTGAGCAACCTCATTTAGGTGTAGGTGTCCCTGTTCATTGCAGGGAGTTGGTCTAGATGGCCTTTTAATGGCCTTTTAGGGTCCCTTCCAATTCAGATGATTTTTTTATTCTCTTATTCTATGAAATCCACAAAACTCCTTACCAACAATAATACTTTAGTTGTTGTCTTTCTGTCCCCACTGAATACTTTCTAATGTGTGCAAGTGGTGCTGCTTTTGTAGCATAATCAGAAATAAATACTTCAGAAACCAGAGAAAGAGAAAATAATTATTCTTTGACCTATTTGATGTTTGGAATCAAAAGTGGATCATCCAAGATTAAAGTGGTAAAAGCATTAGATCTGCGCCAAGTGACATAATATGAATCTCACTGTAGAAATCAATAATATTGAACTTCTCCCATTAATTTATTATCTTCTTTGCTTGCTTTTTTGAGGTAGCAACATTCTTTACTGTCATATTGAGAGTACCCATTTGAAAACCAGTTGTTCTGCCTGTCCTGATAACACACGTCCATTTCTAGTATCCATTGCAGAGATATATTTTCTATCCCTATGGGATAAATGTAATCACTGGTAGGATAATGGCAATAATTGTCTCCAGCTGTAATCACTTGAGAAAACCTTTTGTCCTTTCAAAATATTTTGTTAATACAAACATATTCTGGAACTAAGAATCATTTTTTTTTTATCTCTTATCCCCACCTGAAGCAAGCCTTCTGATGTGAAAATGCAAAACTTGCAAGTGGAAGTAGTATATAAATCTAAAACAGGCATGGTGGTTTTAATTGCAATAGAAGATGTGGATATGTGAACCAGCCCGAACAGTCTGTTGTCATGCTCTTGATATCAACTGAACATATAATGCACAAGTAAACAATTATTTATGGTAATACTATACAAAATACTTTTTGGCTTCAAAAATTCGCAGAAATAATACTACTTGTTATCTGAAAATTTAGACAAAAGTGCAGCAAACAAGAAATTACTATAAGCATGTAAGTTCTACCATCTTACCTAAGGTTTTGAAAAAAATACTATCTTTGAAATTTTACATACTTGCAGTTATCTTCATGATCTGCTTTTGCCAGTTTAAGGGAAAAAAATGGCAAAATTGGATGAAATAGCTTTTAATCACACATAAGCATTCATTTAGTCACCAGTTAAACTGCAGTATTTTTAGCATGTTGCTCTCAGTGGATGTTACTAGAACTTGGTGCTGCTGAGATTATGTGGCTTTTAATTTTTTTAATACTAATTACAGAATGGTTGTCTCTTGTTGCCTCTTATCCATCCCCTTATTTCTACACTATAGATGATGACTAAACCTTCAAATAGGATTTAGAAAGGAGTTTTCTGACTGTCAAACAACCAGGCTTTGGAAATACAAGTAAGAAACTTTTACTTTTACACAAATATTTATCATGTTCTGTTGTCATGCTGATTTGTTTTAATTTGTATCACTAAAAGAGAGAAGGAGAAATAAAAATAGAAAGGAAAGAGAAATAGTAAACAGAAAAAGAAAAGGAGGAGAAAAAAAGGCACCAAAATGCATAAAGAAGAAATGTTGCTGTAATAAATCAGCATACATTGTTTCTTATTCATCATATTGGATCTGAATAGAAAGATGTGTGTACATGTTGCTGTGCTTCCTATTTGAAGGATTGCCACATCTATCTGTGTCAGGTCTTTAAGAAACTCACAGATGGTAGCCATCTGAAACTAAGTTGGGCCAAAATAATTTCCAGACTTCTCAAAGTCACTTCTGTGCTTTCAGTGCCTTGAGTATAATTTCTTCTGCAGATCCAGATTCATGTGTCTCTGAGAGCTGAACTGCCTGTATGTTTTTTACACAGAAATGCATAGCTACCTGTTAATACAGTTACAAAGCTACTTCTCAGTCATTTGTAAGACAAATTCAGGCCTTCAGGAACAAGCTATATATTTATGAATTTTCTAAAATATCATTTAAATAATTCAAAAAGCTTATGCTTTTCTCAGTGACTCAAAGGGAGTGTAAGGTTCTGGGGATAGTTCATTAGACATCTTGGGGAATATCATGAAGGAGGGAATTATCAGGCAATAATCCTCCCAACAGCATTTTTTGTTAATCAAGGAGAAATGGTTGAAGAAGTAATCTTGACATATTCGCATTTTCTATTCAGCCTTAATTTGGGTGAGGTGTTACTCCATCAATTCATGAAATGGAAGAAGTATGTATAAGGTGTAGAGTCCACGTGAACAACCCTATAGAAATACTGAATAGATGGTTCAAACTGCATGAGAAGATAGGAATATCTGCACAACACATTAAATTAAGTGCTAAATTCTTCTGAGAATGACTAATGTAAGCTGATTGAGGAACACATTCAGAAAAAAAAATCTGACACCTTTTTTACTTGAACCATATCAGAAAGCCAATGGTATTCTGGGCTCCATTAGAAGGAGTGTTGCCAGCAGGTAATGGAATGTTGATCCCTTTCCTCTCTTCAGGACTGATGAGGCCCTGTCTACAGTTCCTACCAATCTCAGTCACTCTATGGTCATATAATATTGAAAGATTATGTAGCAGCATCCCATTCTTTCTTTGCTTTGCTGGTAAAATCATGCTTAGTCCTCATTGCTACCATTTCAAATTTAAAACTAAAGCACTTCTTTGGGAGTGGGGATGGTAGGCAGTAATATCAGTGGAAACTGTAGTGGAAATGCTAAGCCATAGCTTGAAACAGTGACTGAGCATATGGTGGAAAGGGAAGGCCAACCCAGGGGGGCTCAGGTGTACGCAGTGCACACCTGGCAGTGGGGGTGAGGGTGTCTTTTATTGAGATCCGTGCCTACCTAAGGCCTTCTGAAGCTGAGAAGATCTTTTCCTTCATTTCTGCAGCTGCTGCATTTGGGCTTGTTTGCATTTGCTGTAGCCAACAGTTTCGCCACTCTACTATTATTTCAAAACTTTCCATCCTATTGTTGCATTACAGAAATACGAAATGTGGAGTAGCTCTTTACAGAACTACAGATATAGAGTATATATGTAATGGAAAATGAGTTAACTTTCTTAATTAATTAACTTATTAAAATTAAAATGAGATTGTGAGATGAAGAGAAAGAAACAATTCACTATGATTGCTCTACTGTTTAAAAAAAATTCATTCTTTATGTAGACTTTTCTTCAGTCATTTTGCAATGATGCTTATCATCCTCTCTAACTCATTTCATAACTTTTTAATAGTGTATAATTTCTAAACTGCAATCACATACTGTGCAAATGCATCAATCCTTTTAAAATGTTCTGCCATTGTTTTTTTAAAATTCTATTTAGACAAACTACTTACCTAATCTCACAACTATCTAGAATTCCTTTTGTTATGATGTGTATATTTTAAGACTAGTCTATATGTTGGCAGTGTATTTTAATATCACCTCTGAAGGGACTGTGGAACTGGTGAACGTGCCCTCATAAGACAGCCAAGATACTTATAAGATGGTAAATATGCTTTGTATCTTCTTTCTATGGTACACTAATGCTGTCTGTCTCCTACAGTAATTAGATTGTACCATAATATCTTAGTGCCCATGAATTTACTGTATTTTTATTGTTGAATGGTTTAACAGAACACATACAATGTTACAAATACAGTTGCTGGAGTATCAGTAACTATAATTCTCTAATAAGAAAAAGCAGTAGTGAGGGGTTAATTAATTTATACAAGCCAGGCTCTTCATATTGTTGAAGATCTCATATTCTTTGAAATAAGTTTTAGAAATATGGGAAGTGAGTAATTTCTCCATCCATAATGATAAATACACTACCATGTTCTTACTGTGCTAGGTGGGACATATGCATATAGAGAGAGGAAGGAGTAAGTCATTCTCATGCCATGCCTTACAGATTCCTTAGCACATTCTTTGTAGTATTTGGCTTCACTACACACACAGTGTCTCGCATGATACAAGTCTGATGGGTGAGAAGTCTGGCTTACTCCTGCTGAGTAATGAAAGGAAAAGACAATCAGTGAGTGGTTATACATATGTATACATATGGAGGTTATGCCACACCATGGGGTGCCTGTCTCTGACCTAGTCTTAGATGAGTTTGAATTGTTCCAACCCTTTCTCTCCTCCTCTCTTGGCTTTCCTGTGCTTCACTACTGGTGGTCTGCTGTATTCCATGCAGATGTTTTCCCTGTGTTATTTCATGGTTATTTTTCAAGTGACTTCTTAGTAGAAGAGGTGGAGGATCCACACATGGGAATATGTACTCTAGCAATTTTTCAAAGCAAACAGCAGATGGCATTGCTGCTTCCTCTTGATCTTGTAAGAAAAGTCCCATATCAATGCTGTTTTAGTTTCAGACTGCTTAGTATTGGTGTACACGAGAATTTTCTTATCCCTGTTCTCTCAGCAGTAGCACTACACACAGATGTTTTCTCTGCAGTTTTCTTCTTCAGCTATTCTTTTTTTGTGACCTAACCTCCTACTAGATGTCCTGAGTTTTTGCATTTTTTTTTCCAGTTTTTTCCCTCATGGGGCATTATGCCATTATATATATATATTACATATACATATACATATTACATATACATACATATATATATATATATATGTATATTACCATTTCTCTTTCTCTATTCATATACTAATTGTTGGGAAATAGATGGTTCATGCTATTCTTCATCTTTGATTATTTCCGTGGTTTAGCCTCTGTGTATATTGAATTTTGAACTCCATATCCATCTCTCCCAGTACATACTTTTTAAAAGAAGTTTTATTTCATATGGCATTTTACTGATTTCTTACTAGCTTCTTCTTTAGCTTAAATTTTGACAATCAGGTTTCAGTACTTAAGCATGCACTACCTCTGCAATGTTTAAGTAAATTTGTAGACCCTTTTGTTGTTTTATTTTTCAATTGAATTTTTAAGGCCTTGCAACACAGTGTCATGGTTCTATGTTTTTTGTTTGTTTGTTTGTAAAATCAGCTATTCCATTTGGGATGTAGTTGTTAACCCAAAATAAAAACAAACAAACAAACAAACAAAAAACATAGAACCATGACACACAGACTCAAATTTTATTACCCTGAGAAATTGATGTCGCTTCCTCAGGTGGGAGCCAAAGGTTTGGTGGTATTCCATCTTAATATTTTCATTCAAAACAGAGCTAGATTTTTTACTTTACCACACTTACTGAGAATTTCTGAGATACTCCAGAGCAATTCAGATCTTGAATGTACTTTCAAAACTGCTTTCTAAAGTTCATGTTACCAAATTAGTCTTAATTCATTCTGGAAGCTGTTTTAATCTGAGTTCATATATTCCTTCTTCTCCCTGATGGAGACCGTACCCTGTTTATTTTAAATGGGGCTTTTATTATATTCCAGAATTTTAAAGATTCCAGATTTATTTCATGCAAGTAGCAAGGCTGTTACAATACTTGGCAAGGTACAGGACCTTAGAAGCATTCCTTGAGTTACATTTTATCTAACCCAAAACTTTCAGCTCAGAGTTATCTTTACAAATCCTGCCTGAGTTGTATGTTCATAATACAGAAAGCAAAGAAAGCCCTGCAAAGTGCTTTTTTTAATTTTGCCAAATTAATTCTTGCTATGCTACCTGGTACAAGTGTGCATCTTTTCATTGTGATCAGTACTATGTTATTGACAACATACAAACATTCTGCTATGTGCTTTGCAGTTGCTTAGGACCTACCATGAGTTCATGACCCAAGTGTATGCCCCATTTCTCAAATGGGTATTTCTAATTTGCTCTGAGATGGGCTTAATCACAGGTAAAAGATAATAACATAAAGAAGTAGAAAAAAAATAATTAAAAAACAAAAAACAAAAAACAAAACCCTTGCTAAGAAAAAGTTAGCTTGTTTGAGCATTTATTCTCCATGATTTTTCTGGAGAAAAATATTTTTACACCATTTTCTCCAATTTTGGTACTTAGTGAAGATATTGCTTTCATTAGGCAACTCAGTACATTCCAAGACTCTGTGTATTTACAATTTTGTTTCTAATTGTGCTTTACTTAGAATCTTAAAAACTACAAGTGCGGGTGAGATTTTCCCCATTTAGGAGCATTTTCAATGTTTAATGAGTATGTTAGTGTTGCCTGGCTTTCAGGTCGCTCTACAACACATTCAGTGCTCATATGTTGGATTTTCATGAATATAAGTTTAGCTGTACAAATCATTCGGTCAGATTTCTATTTTAATCTTTATTTCTCCTGCTCATTCACAATGATTCTAAAAGAGGAAACGCAATGAAATTTTCTCATGAAGCAATGCTTTTACTTGTTTATTTAGAAATCTTCACATAGAGTGGTGCGTAAAGGACAACATTAACTTGCATTATCTCAAAAACAGATAAAGTCATAAATTCTGATTCCACATAACATTTTTTTCCTTTTGTTTTGGTTAGATGTGTTTATACTGCTAGCAAATTAATCTCATTCTTTATTTATTTTCTAACTTCATTGTTACACTTCCAATAGAGGCAAATATTCTTCTGATCTCCTACCTGATCTCCTGTTGTTTGGGAACAGATGATCTTGGAATGAATATTTTTCAGTCATTATGTGGCTTTCTATTTATGAGGAACTAAGGAAGATGTACAATCCCTTTATTATGCATGTAAAGAACAAATGGTGATCATGCAATGCCATAGTACTGTAGTGTGCTAATGTTCTATTTTTGGTGTTAAACACAATTTAATCTAGCAGCATTCTGTACAGAAGAGCTAACCTTGAACATTAACAGAATAGCTGGAGCTCCAACACTAACATAAGCCTGCCAAGCATTTATATTGGGCTAGATTACTCACCACTGTTGAAGTTAAATAAAACTTGTATTGTCTATCCAATCCATGTGAAAAATGACTAAGAAAACAGAGGCACATGAAAATGGGAAAATATACCTATAGTCTGGTTTGCAAAATTTGTGGAAAAGACTGGACTATCTTACAAACATGTGATTTTTTGCTTTTGTTGCAATATATTTTTTGTAGATGAAGGATTGTGTGTGAAAGATGTGAAAGATTTATGCACATAGAGTATTATGTGGAGTGCAAAGAACACCTATCTTTCTGCTATGGATATAGGAAACAAAAAAAAAGTCAGCATTAAGAAAAATAAGAGAACAGCAATCCACAGGAAACAGACAAGGAGCAGGAATAGGATGACACTCTGGTATCAGAGAGGACAGGAGAAGGAAAGATTTAAGAATAAATTAAATAGAACAAGTAATTTGCTGGCACTGTGACAGCAGAAGTTGCATTGGAAAAAAAAATGCAAGACTGCGTTTGATTAGGAAGACATGACTAAACGTGCATTGTGAGGCTTAATTGATTTGTTGAATACTGTTAGGATCCTGTTCTTTGCTGTTCTTTATAATTGCATATTAATATTTAATTTCAACAGTTTGGTGCATACAGCAGACTTGAACTATTACATGCTTAAGGTTTAATAAATAAGATATAGCACTTGGTGTCATTGCAGAGTCTTAATTTCTGTGCCAAGAATCTAACATTTTGGTTTTCTTAGGTTCTGTACTTCATACATTTATAATGTAATGCCATCCTTTAAAGTAGTCCCTGTTTTGAGAGGAGAAAAGTTTCTCTATAGGTAAATATAATGGCATCATGTTTCTCTGCTACTGCTGTATGGAAAAAACAACATCCCTGAAAGCTTTACATTCTCACATTGTTGGAGCTTCTAAGTTTTGTCAGGTGCTTGTGACTTGGACCTAACACTAAGTTGTAAGTCAGGAGACAAAGCAGTTGGAAAATTTGGAGAAAGGCTGTAAGGGTCAGCGAAATTTACTATGGGCAGCTGCTGCTTCAAAGGAGCTCTCTATGCAGAAGCCTATTAAGAAGTAGTAGGTTACTCTCCTGCCGTTTCCCCAGCATGATGGATGACGTTCTGAAAAGGGAAAGGACTTCCTGTGCCACGAGGTTTTCCCTGTCACTTCTTCCCTTAACCCAGTTGCTTTCAACATACTGAATGCACTTTTCTCTAATTACTACTATGGATCTCTCCAAATAAAGTGCTTTCTACAATGATGCAAAATAAATTTGTTTTCATCTGTGATGGGTACTTGAATACCATTATTTACAGATGGTCCTATTTATATTCCAAATAGCTCATTTACAATTCAAAATAGCAATAAATTCTTATTAGAAATATGTTCATGCTACAGAATTGCAATTTCATTTTTTGAAAGTTCCAGTGTGTTTAGATTTTATTTATTTAATGATTTATTTAACTTCTTACTCGGTTATATGAATCAACAGCAGAGCTTAGAACAGTTTTGATTTTCATGGTATTGGTATGTTCAAATATGTCCTAGTAAATAATTTAAACCTATTAAGTCAAAGTAAATTTAATGTAGAGTAGGATAAATTCCTTGCTTTTTTAATAACAATGTTATTTAGTGAGTTCTAAAAAAATTGAAATATGCAAAACTACAGTAAAATTCCACATTAAATCAGCTAATATAGTATACCTAATTGGTTAAACTGCTCAATAGCCTTAATTAAGATATTTCCTCACTTAGAATAGAGAAATGTAAATGCTAATATATCAGCAAGGACATAGTGTTTGAATATGTTTGGAAACTTTAATTCATATGTATCGCAGAAAATGGAACATATTGCTAAAAGAAAATGAATTCTGAAAAATGCTCTCCATGGGATTCTTATCATTAAATCCAAATATGTTTGTGAGCAATATTCAAAATGCCCTGTTGAATTTTGGATACTACTGAAGTCTTAATGTTTCAAGGCAAAAACTGTGGCCAAGTCTTCAGCAGAAGCTGTTACTGGAATTGTTCAGGAATGTGAGGAAAGGAGGCTCATGTAATCCTGCAGTGTGTCTCTTGCTGCCTTTTGCTCCTTCCCCTTCTTAACTTTTTCGCTCTTTTGCTTGTCTTAACCAGGTTTAGCAGAGGGGCGAAAGCCTCAGAACTATTAAGTTTCTATAAATACTGTGCAATATCATGAGATAGGAATGTATGCACTGGGTCAGAGCAAATGTCCAGTAAGTGTCTTCATGACAATGGCCACGAGAAAGTGGTTAGGAAAATAATTCAAGAACAGAGCAAGTGGAAAATATATAAGTATATCTTCCGGTATATTTCCCCAGCTTCTGGCTATCATGTTATGTGCTTCCTGCACCTCGTCTTTATCAACCGGTTCAGTCTCACTTATTTGCCGGCAACAGGCATTATTTGAAGCAGCCTTGTGAGATATGACTTCCTTTTATGAAAGATTCCTCCTTTTATTGAATCAGTAGCACGTGGACAAATATTTCTGGTATTGTTCCTGGTGCAGAGATTAGACATCATAATTTTAAGGCGCAGAGGAGAGAAACTTTTTGTGTCCCCTCTTCTCTCTCACTCATGTTATTGCTGCTTTGTACTACCCCACCGAAAAGAGCAGAGTCTCCTGAATTTGAAAAAGCGGCGTCATTACATACCTGTTCAGTCCTGCTTTGTTGCTTTCTCAATGATTTTTTTCTAGGCTTTTTGTCACAATTTTATTGATGGGCAAACACATGCAGCTGAACATCTCTGTCCAGATTTGGTTGTATCTACTTATATCTGGGTAAAAACTGTTTTCATTTCAACTGCCTATCTACTTAAAAGAACTTAAGGATTCCCTTTACAATTATACAGAAAAAAACAAAAGCTATTACAAAAATCCACTTCAGTAATATTTGTCCTAAGCCATAATATCAGTTTGGCAAGTGACGCTCAGGTTTAGCCTGAAAATTTTTTTGCATTCAGTTGTGCCAGTTGAATATATCACTGACCGTTTGCGGTTCTCCACTGCGTGTTTGCTATATGGTGGCTCACCTGTGCTCTTCATTGGAAATCAACCAAGTTGCTTTAAACTATTCATATAGACTCTAATGCCTCAGCTGACAAACAGCTAGCTATTATGGAAAAAGGTAGCCATATTCTCTTTTCTTTCTTATGTATGTCATAGAAATTGTAGAATGGCTAGGTTTGGAAAGGATGTAAAAGATCATCAAATTTCAATCCCTCTGCCACAGACAGGGTTGCCAAATGCTTAGATCAAATGCTAGACCAGAATGTCCAGGACTCTTTCCAACCTGGTCTCGAACACCTCCAGGAACCCAGCATTCATAACCTCTCTGGGTAGCCCGTTCCAGCATCTCACCACTCTCTCAGTGAAGAACTTCCATGATATCTAATCTAAATCTCCCTTCCTTTAGTTTAAGATCAAGTTCTCTTGTCCTATCACTATCGATCCATGTAAGAAGTTGATTTCTCTCATGTTTATTGACTCCCTTTGAATACTGGAAGGCCATAATGAGGTTTCCCCTCATTGCTCACTACCAATACCTGAAAGATGCTTACAGTGAGAGTGGGGTTAGTATCTTCTCAGTGGGGACAGGTGACAGGATGAGGGGAAATGGCCTCAAGTTGTGCCAGTGTAAGTTTAGGTTGGATATTAGGAAACACTTCTTTACAGAAAGGGTGGTTAAGCACAGGAATAGTCTCACCAGGGAGGTGGTTTAGTCACCATCTCTGAATGTGTTTAAAAACCGTTTGGATGTGGTGCTCAGGGACATGATTTAGTGGATAGTTGTTAGTAAGGTAGTATGGTTAGGTTGTGGTTGGACTCGATGATCTTTAAGGTCTTTTCCAACCTGAGTGATTCTATGATCAGTGAGGGACCTGCTAGGCTCCATGGTAAGCCAGCCACGGAACTAAGCCAGAATACCATACTGTTGTTTTGTTAAGATTAATGGTTCTGTTATTTTTTACAAAGAGTTTTGGGTGACATTGAGGAAACACACAGGGAAGAATCTATCATCTGTGCTATGTAGATTAGCAGGAACTGGAATTGTCTAGATTTAGTAAGCATCTGGGGTAAATCAAAATAGTAAAGTTAAGGTAAGCTATGGGAGTATTCAGAAGGAGTCAAGAGAGATGTGGGCAAGATGGATTTTCAAGAATTTCTTCATTAGATTATTGTAGAATCTGCCAGAGAATAACAAAAAATTTATTGACATTGGATAAATAACTGAACAAATAGAAACTGTGCAAATGGTCAGTTTTCACAGAAAACAATCAACATTGAGATTTCTCGAAAAGAAAAGAAAAGAAAAAAAAAAAAAAAGATGTCGGCTTTGCATATGAATAAATATACCTATTTTTACCAAGTTAGATCTCAAGCTTAGCAAAAGAGGCAAATAATAGTCTGGTGAAAACATGAGAATAATTGCTTCTTTCAAAGGAGAACAGATTCAGTGTTAGAAGTTATGTGGAAGGGAACAGAACAAAACGAGAACAGAATTTATGTTTCTTTTTCCAGCTATTGTGTTACCACGTTCTGAAGATACACAGTTACAGTCTGCCTCTCCCTGTCTATAAAGATAGGCTGGAGCTTGCTGGGACTCTCAGAGTAAGACTCACCTTGAAATAATGAAGTGCTGAGAAGTTCCGAGGAATACGAAATACAGAAGGAATTACTGGGTCCTATTGAAGGGCAAGGGCATCGCTCTGTTCACTCCATTCTCTAACATTCATCTGGTGGGCTCTGGGCTGGACAGAGCTGACCTAGCACAGACTTGCTTGTGCTCATATGATTGAACAAACTGAACAGCCTATAGCATAATAATCATAGTATTTTGTGATATGTAAAACTTTATAAGGGGCCCAAATAATTCTCATTCTTTTCAGTTATTTGTTAATATCTGCATCCTTAATGAAAAATCATAAATGCATTTCACATATTAAATTACTTTTGTCACATTCTCTTTTTATCTTTATTCACCCATTGCTTCCCCTCTGCCCAGCCCCCTATTTTTGCTTACAACCTAGCAACCCTGCATGCTTCTTATGTTCATCTCTAGTGCTCAGGAAGCAAGAATAGCAGAATTATGACTGGATTTATGGGTTTGTAACACCAGTGTACATAATGGACAGAATGTGATCTTTTTATAGAACAGTGGTAGCAGTGTCCACATAATAGATCTAAAAGTGATTCAGCACACCTAAACTCCATTCCAATTCAGGCTTCATGCAATGCGCTTAGAACCAGCAGTCTACAGGACTTCTTCATTCCCAGATGTGCTTTGTGTGCTTTTCTATCCTGAGAGTCTTGCTGTCTTCCAAACTAGAAGAGGATCTGCAGCACATATGGTTCCAGAAACTGTGTCAAGATATGATGAATTAATACAACATTCCTTTCTGATTAGGAAAACCGCTTCCAAAGAACTATCTGCTTGAATATTTTTATCAGACATTGTGACTACTGACTGTGCTTTTAAATGCCTCTTTTCATGACTGTATGCTACCTCATTTAGACATGTCATACAAGGAGATTAATTCTGAGCTTGTGGAGCACTGATTTAAAACCATCCCCTCAGTACATTAAGCAGAGAGAACTGCTCATAAATTAACACTTACTTCATACTATAATCACTGTTCTCAGTGTCTTGAATGTTTTGACCTGCTTTTGTACAAATTAACCACATTAAATGCACTTACCCATGAAATGCATGTGATGATCAGTATTTTGTACAGGAGGAGCACACAATCTATTACAGTTCTAACATATAAAGCAAAAGAATAAAATAGCTATGAATCACAGAAGTATAAGGCAATAGAACTACTTCAAAGAACTATGCCATCAGTGCAGCTGGAGATTCTCTTCAGTGTTGATCCCAGACTTCTAGATCTTCAGCAGAATGGTTTTGCTTCTTATCCTCTCCCAATTTGAAGATTTCCTTCCTTTTAATCTTTTCTTCTTTCCATCTTTTCTTCCCAGCAAAGCTAATCTCAAATAGCGTAAGACTGCAAAACCTTGACATTGCTCTCCCTTGACACATGGCAAATACCGAATGTAACATTAGTCCCACAGGCACAGGTCTTGATTTGTTTTTATTACCCTTCTCTACAAAAGTCCAGTGTACAGTTAGTTTTTAAAAGCAGGCTCACGTGGAGTACATTATAATAGCTTGGTCTAAAGTTTGACTGGTTGAATGTGTTACTGGTTACTGTTACTGGTTAAAGTGTAACCTTTCATTACAGACATGAAAATAAGTTTGTTTAAAATTGTGTCCATCCATTGAATTAAAACACTTTGTAGAGTTAGCAAATCTTTAATTTTGTAACCATTTATTTCTTTTTCCTTCTTGCCTTGTGAAAAAATTTGCAGAAGAGGTTGATTCAATCTCATCCAAATTCTCACATGCATTCTCTCAGAATTCTTCACATTTACCCCACTCACCCTGTTCCTGCAATATCACCAGCAAAGATATAGGCATTTCATTCACACCAGGGAGAGTACATAAGATGATTCACCCTTGGATTAACACCAGACTCTTCAATGCAAAGTGATGAATTTCAATCACTGACTTTAATTTATCAGCCATTTTTGAAGAAACACTAGAAGCCAGCACAGCATGTGAGTAATATAATCTGCAACTCTGCTAGTATAAATGATAGCTCAGCTGTAGCGTTGGTGGACAAATGATTTGTGAAGGTAACCTAATGCCTTCAGTCTAATTTGATGCTGTGAGATGCAGGGACTGAAAGGAGGCACAAGTGAAAGATGTTAACTTCTGTTTAATGCAGGGCTTGATAGCTGCAGACTATCAGAAAAGGTCAAGTAAAAAGAAGCAGTAACTTCACAAAGTGGAAATATTTTGCATATCTGTTACTGTGTAATACAAAGAACGCAGGGGCCCAAAGTGGTGAGGTTGGAAGCATGGGAGAGGTGAACAAATTGTTTTATAATGTATGAAATTTATTCTAATTCAGAAGCAGTGCCTTGAAGAGAATCTCAGTCTGTGTTTACGAAGGTTGTGACCATTTGTAACTATGAATATCCTGCAATTTTCTTTGTGTAGCCGACTATATTCATTCATCCTGAAATGCTTAACAATTTTTAAATCAAGTAGCCTAGTACATCCTTGTTCCATAGTTTCTGAGAATCTACAGGAATTCAGTTCTGTTGTTACTTTTCAGCTTCTTCAGAATATATCTCAGTCATGCGCTGTGAGTGGAGTTACCCAAGGTACTGGTTGGTGCTTTCCCCATTTCTGGCCCTCTTTAATGGCATGATTTCCCAGTAGTCAGGAGAGGAAAATGCTTCTATTCTTCCTGCTTAGAGTCATCTTCTCAGGGAACTCTGTGACTGCAGAGCTCTGTTAATTATATCCCTTTCAGTATACGTGAGGAATCTTCTGGCTGCCTGGCATTCATTCGTTAGTGTTTACAGGGATCAATCTCTTAATGTAAAGGTGCCAAGAGATGACCAAATGCCTAAATCTGTAAGTGAACAAAGAAATATTGGTTCCTTTCCAAGCCCTCTGAATCAAACTGCAGGGGTTCATTTTGTGAACTGAACCCTGCAGGATTCACACAGCTGTAGAGAGAAATCTAATACCTGGTCCAAATGAAACAATTCCAGGATCCAGCAAAGAATTCCTAAGCCACATGAGCCAAAAAAATTTCTTTGTGAAAGTCTTGTTTTCTGTTTTTAGTATCTGTGTAATGTATTTATGAGTTGTCTGCGTCCTTACTACCAGTGAGTGACAGTTGTTCACATCAGGACAAACCATTAAACATACAGCAAGTTTTTCTTCAGGCAAACTGTTCTTGAAGTCTATAGAAGCTGGAATTTATCTTGCTTTAGTAAAATCTGGATGAGGGTCTCATAATATGACCTTTAGTGACTTTTACTGCCTTTTCATCTTAATAAAATCAGTGGAGCTGTGACCTGGATCACCACTCATTTGTTCAAGATTCTGCTTTGTTCATAGTGACAGTCTTTTAGGGTACAAGTGAAGACTGAAGAAACTTCAGATGGTTGAATTGTGCCAGAGCAAATTATTGAATCAGTGATGTAAGGAAAAACATAAATAAAAAATCTAGCTAGATTACAGAAAATTAAACACACTGCATTTACGCACTTGGATTTCTTTACACTGCATATGTAATGAGGAAGTTGAGAAGTACAGTTTTTGTTTCAGAAAGTCAAATGGACATTCCAAAATGCATAATATCCCAAATATATTGTTATCCTGTCCCTACCTTTATAGATATAGGGGATAGACACAAATCAAGTGGGTTGCTCTCAAAATCATGCACGTGTTCGTATATGTTTTTTGAAAAACTAAAATGGAAAATAGTCTCTTTTCTTTGAAACACTATTTTCTGTCCCAATCTGAAAGTTGTTTTCTTACTTTGTGGCAAATCAGTGTTAGCCTGTTCCTATCATATATTTGCTATAAATCTCTCAAATGTTGTGCTCATGAGCAGTATACTCAATTTGATTCAACGTTTGTGGAAATCAGAAAAGCACTATTTTGCAGTAGGGTTCTCTGATGTAAGAGGCATTACACATCTTCCTTTACTTAGCTCTTGTTTAAACTAACCTATATATTTTTAAAAATCATAAAACCTTGTGGCAGAGAATACAAAGGACTTAGGAAATTTTTTGAAGACTAACCAATATTGTTAAGTGTTTTATTTCTAGTTTTAATTGTCTAGCTATGCCTAGCAGCTTTTTTATACTATTATATCTTTGCCTAAATGAAGGGTATTTTGTTATCAAACATACCATCCTAAATGTACAAATTGAAACTCTGAATTTACTTCTCATAAAATTATTTGAAAGCAAAAATGAAATCACATCACATGTGAAACCCAACAAAGTTCTAACATCGCAATAGAAATGACATACAGCACAACACATGTTCTACCTCATTTTTTCATATAATTGGGCCAGGTTTTTTTCTTTGTTTTAATTTGGAGCATCTTAGATTTGGAGGTCATTACTAACTTTTTTTCAAAAAAATGATGCAAATAATGGTTGTGGGGTTTTTTGTCACCATTTTATAGCAAAGTAAATGAGACATGTGCTGTGCAGTTCCACCAGACCTAGAGCAGACTGGAAAAGATATAAATATGTCAGTATTATAGGAGGAAAAATACATAAATGCACATGGTGACTCTCTTAAGTCTTGGGCTCAGTGTGATACTAATTCATTTCTGTGACATTTGGAATACTTCTCCCAACATTAATAGTAAGTTTATAGTGGGGGGTAATTCTGACAGACACAGTGTTGAAATAAAAACTTGAAAGAATGTCCATCAGATTATACAGGTGCACAGAACATGCATTTGCAGTGATTGATGATCTTTTTGTTAAAGGTTGACATAATGTTGAATGGAATGTTTTGTTTATATGCGGTGGTCTGGTTTATTGACTGGTACCAAAATGTATGACCAAACTGGGACTTGGTATAGTGTCTTTTTTTCTTCATTTTTTTCTGGATAAAAAATCTGTATTGACCTTTTCTCTCCCATCATGAGTTCATGGATGACCTTAGATTATTTTATAACTACTATTTTTCTTAATCTAATTTTTCCTTTTAAAAATACTCCATTGAACTGAAAATTTCAGATGAATATTTAAAGAATATTTAGAGAAAGGATTCTGGGATTGACTTTCTGAGCAGATGTTATAGAACTTTGTTTACCTTCATTTTCTTACTGAAGGCAAAAATAACAGTTGATATACAATTCAAATACATCTGTCTTCAGTTTGGAAGATTATTTCTGTTGAATTTCGTGTAAAGAAAAATCTCTAAGAAAATGGGAGAACGTCAGCTCCTAACAATTGCAAATGGAACTGGAAGATCATGTCACTATTAATAAATTAATTATTTTTTCTCTTTTACACAATCAAATCAGTAGAATAATGGATATCTTCACTTACAGCTCAGAATACTACACTTTAAATTGCACCAGCCTGTTATCTGAACCCAGAATTAAAATTAAAACTGTGAATATATGCATATCCAAAACCATTCTTCAAATCCATGTAAAACTTAAGTTCCACTCTGGAAGCAGAATTTAATATTTTAGGGTACTTTCTGATATTCAAAATACTAAAGAACAAGCAAACAAAAAAATTTGGCAAGGTATATTAACAACATTATCACAAGAAGAGCAGCATACATACTGCTCTTAATTGAAATAAATGTGAAATGAGAACTTCTTCAGCCCTTCAGTCCAAAAAAATAGGCTCAATATCTCTTCACATAGATAGGGTACTTTATACATTGTTTGTTTTTCACCTGGCCTTAAAATAACAATATCAAGAAAGTAGCAATCAAATGGTCCAGGTTGTCTTGGCTCATGGATATCTTTAGAGACGCATGGAGAATGTAGTCTTTATCTGTATCTTTTCAGCTTCACAGTGAGCATCTGGCTTGTGAAAAATCATGGAAAGTACTCCAGGGCTCTCCAGCCATCTCATTTTTTTAATATCTTATCTGCATAGGAAGAGAATCTCCTTCATCTGTTAGTCTGAATAACCACTTCTGTCTGATGGTCACTGTATAGATTCTACTATATAAAATGTCTAACATTACAGTTCGTAGATTTTCCGCTGTACTGTTCACAGATACTGTAGAAAAGTGACAGCTGTTAGTGCATGTACAGTTCAGGCCTTAGGCCACCAGGAGTTAACCTGTCCAAGAACTATTCCCTTCCAGCAAATTGGAACTACTTGAAATAATTTAGCTAAACTAGGACTGTTCTATACATCTGATTTTAGTTCTGAAGGAACTCAGTTCAGAATCTTTTCTAGTTGTGGTCAAGCCATTTTAACCAGGAAATAATTACTTCTTTCAGTCATCTGAATGTCTCTCCAAATTTGTAATGGTTGTAAGGGTGTAAGCTTGGTGATAGCTAATGCTCTTTAGGGCTCTGTAATTTTATTTATTTTAATTTTTTTTTCTCTCTTACCCTGTTAACTAGAGAAGTAGGAGGTACTTGAATGTAGAGGTCAGATATCAGTATTGAAAGAATGACAAAACACTCTTTACCACTCACACGAAAATGTTCTATTCTCTTCCTTGTGAGAAAGAAGTTAAAGAACTGGGTAGAATTACAGACATCAACTGAGGGTATATCAAGGGAGGAGTAAATAAAGGAAGCTAAGCTTTACAAAGCACAGTGAAGGGAAGTTCCTGTGCTCAACAAAATTTACTGTGAGAGTAGGGACAAGTAAACTTCAGTACAACTAGAAGAATATTAGAGTATGGTCTGTTTTGAAAGAATTCAGTGATTAAAAATAACTTATTTTTGAAAAACAACTCATCATTTATGAATGCTCAGAGGACTCCTTTGCATTTTGGATATCGTAGACAGTGCTTACATTATCTAGGAAGCCTTAGGCAGTACTAACTACTTTGCTTAATGCTGCGTAGAATTTACCATGATTGATTCAGTAGGGACTGAATGAAAAGGCATTTCACTGTTCTTTCTTCTGTATTGTCACTGGCTTCACATTTGCTTTGTAAATGGAACTAAAAATAATCATCAGGCTAATCAACTAAATCATGTTAGTTTTTATCTGCAAAAACAGGTAAACTGTAAAGAACTGTGTAGCTATCAAACTGACAGCTGCTAAATGTTGCCAGTGAATATTCTTCATTTTGTCATATTCTTCCATTTAATATTTTGATTTTGATTAGCACTTTGAAAAGCTTAGTTTGGCATATAAATCCCAAATTCAGGAACAGTTGCATAGAGTTGCTGCTTATCACAGTGTAAATTAGGAGAAACATCAATGCTATTTTTTACTTTTTTTGTTATTCACAAATGTAAACGCAGTAGTATGTAAACACAATATAGCATGCAATTTGAAAATATGGAATCTGATGTTTTAGCACCAAAATTAAGCTCCCGTGCTGTACTGAAGTAATTAGAGGACTTATACACCTGCAGGGAATAAGACTTTGTCTCAAATAAAATTACTGATGAAAAACAGGTTTGTATTATAATACTATTTTAGAAAACCTGCCACCTCAAAATGTATTTTCTGTATAATACGTTTAAAGAAAAAGTACATACAGGTAGATATTCAGGTCTGACTATGCAAGGGAAGTTAAACATGCATCAGGTGTATATGTGTCAGAGCCTGCTGGAAAACTCTATGTCATGCAATTCAGAGCAGACCTGGGAAATCTATTCATCATGAGCTGCAGACCACCACCGTGTTTGCAGTGCAAAAAGCTAGCCTTTCTTTTCTGGATAATAAATGATCACAGAACTGGAAATGAGTCAGACCTTTCAGACCAGCCAAAGACAAACTATCTTTGATTCCAATACTCTTGATTCACCTGTGCATATTCCATGTATTACTCAGGTGCTAAGCAGAAGTGCTTTTTGTCTTCAGGGCTGAAAGACCCTTTAGTTTAAATTAAGGACGTTCACTGGTCTTCCTTGAGAAAGTAAAATAAATTTGCTAGTGGTTACTAGTTGTAAAAAGCTGTTAAAATACACAAGTTCTGCCTCATTTCCAGTGAAATGCTGTGACTTAAGAACACTCGTTTATTGTTACACAGTGTGCTGCCAGACAGTTCAGGTAGATGAAATCTGATTCTCACTGCTTTAAGCATTTCATTATCACTTATGGGTTGTTTCAAAAGACAAGGAAAATATAAAACTGCATAGAGTGAAGTAGTAACTTGCAGCTGAGACTTTTTAGTGTTTTGTTGTTGTTTTTTTTTAGTAAATTGACTGCATTTCACCTTTGACTCAGAAGGACCTGACGGTTTTCTATTGCTGAAGAAGCAGGTTTTCTTAATGACGGTGCTATCAGAGGTGAGATGAGTGAAGGAAGCTGTAACATTAAGAGATACACAAGAAATATTAAAAGCTTGACTGGGCAAGTCAGCCTGTGTCAACAGTCATGCTAAGAATATCTGTCACAGTAGAAGCTGTGCCCAGTCTGTGATACCCTGACTGCAAGCTAGGTATGCAGTTAGACTGCTGAAGTGTAGCCCTGTTCATTGACCTGTTACAGTGATATGAAGTGTTAAATGTATTTTTAGGTAAGCTGTCTCTGCTAAATCTAGACAGCAAACTACTTTTGATTTATTCCTGCTATTGCTTTTTCTAAGCACTTTTTCTGATTTCTTATGAATGTGTGTATTAATTATATACCTTCGAATTTTAGACCTTTTAGTTTCTTGTTCTTCTAATCATAATGTTCAAATGTAAGCATTAATACTGGATGAAAATAGCAAAAATTGCATGTTTAAATGCAGTTAAATAACTTTGTCATGTCCCTTTGATGCATAAGAATTTGTGTCCATGTTGAAACAAATCATAGAAGAGTTCTTAACTATATTTGCTTGGCATCCTTGCTGTCTTCTCCTAAGGCAATGATGCTTCCATTTTCCAGGCTACAGCTGCTTTTAGAAAACAGTAGAAAGCCTTGCAGGCATCTGTTGTTTACTGGATTGCTAATTCTTATTTAAAGCTCTTAACACTAGTCTTTTATGACATTATACTTTAGAACTTACAAAATACAAGTGCATTTGAACAAGTGTTACAGTTCATTGTTAAAATTATTATAGGTTAATTCTGGAATTAACCTACTTGCAGAAAGTAATTTTGCATTTACAACTTCCTGTTCTATATGTAAACAGTTTGTATAATTAGCAGCTTGTTAACAGGTTGTGGGATTTTTTTTCTTTCCTTTTTATTTTTTTCTTAAGTTGATATAGGAAGATTTAAAAATTATTTGGGTCATAAATCCTTCTACTTTCAAAATCCTTATTTGTATTTTCAAATGTGTTAAACATTGTAACACTTATTGCTGTAATTTCTTTTTAGGAATCTACTTATGTAAGTTTCTTAACTATACTAATAGAAAACCTATTATTTCTTAATTTTATCCTCAGTGGAGCCCTCTAAGACAGAGAAGTATTAGCTTAATTAGATAGGCAAGGAACTATAACGTCAGATAGATTGAATGGCACACAGAGGTCACACAGAGGAAGCCTGTGGTTGGGCTGAGAATTGCAGCAAGGTCTCTTGAGCCTGATCTAGTCTCATCTTTTGTTTAGAGCTATATATTAAGCCATTTGTTATTTTAATTCTCATTTAGTACTTGTGTTAGGCTGGGATTTTCTTTTTTAAAATAGAACTTTTTATAAATCCTTAGAGCAATCCCTAGATCTTCACTGAAATGAAACTTAAACAAAAGCTGCATTTTTCTTTTGGAATTTTTTTCTTAACTTTCTTTAAGAGTTGGGGTTGTTTTGTGTTTGGTTGTTTGTTTTTTTTTTTTACTTCTCTGAACGTTCTGCTTTTGTGGAATTGAGAAATAGAAGAAGAAACTGCAACATCTTCAACCTTGCAAAACTTAAGACTAGCAGGAAAACTTAGCGGAAAGTTTTGCTTATGGTGTTGTCCCTTTAGGCAGATATGAAAGAAAAGAAGTGCACAAGTGGTCAACTTAATAACTCATAAAGTTATTAAGAACCTTGGAGAGGTGGTGTCAGTTTTTTGCTCTCAGGGGCTTGGAGAATATGGATGTTGATAACTTGTGCAGCCATGCCACAACCATCCTACTTTAATTAGATAGGGAAGGAAGCAGATGACTGGTGATACAAAAACCCACTGACCAAATTTTTCTGCCCATCGCAGGCAAATTCTGCCTGATTTCTACTGCTATATCTGCTTCACTAAGTAGTTCCACAGTTCTTGCACTGTCCTCAGCCTTAACATGGGTTATTAGCACATGTATTTTGAGTTTGGATGATTTGCTAACACATGCTTGGGCAAAATTAAAAATGTTTTTGCAAATCATCATGTTGCTATACTGTGCATATCAGAGAGATTATCATGTCTGTGCAAAGTAACCAATTTTCCTTTTATACCTTGTAAAGAAGGTGCAGTGAATGAAAATGAATTCCCCACCTCCATAGCTATGAAACTCGTGTCTAGTTTCTACAGGTGAAACATTATTAGAGCTCAAGTAGTTCTTGAATTTAAATTATTTATTATTTACTTATCACTAGAGGTATCTTTTCATGTCATAGTACCACTTAAAGAGCTGTAATGTCCGTATGCAGTAACACTGAATATTGCAAATATTGTAATGTTTGAAAAGGTGTTGCATTCTAGGAAGGAATTTGTAAATGCTTTTCCAACCCCTTTTATTTTAATTGCTATGATGGATCTTGCCCTTTGATGTTTGCTTTCCAGCATGAGTACTCTAACAAACATGTTTACTTGTAAGAACATTCACTGAAAGAACAAACTGAAAGCATATACTGCTGACTACTTCCAGAACAAGAATTAGGAATCTGTGTTGCAAGTAATTATAGTGAACATCGAGTTCAGGCAAAATTCTCACACGCTAAGGACAACCCAGTATATCATATTATTTGCCACTCAAAATATGCTTTTAAAGTGCGGATATTCTCACTGAAGTCATTTACCTCTGCCTGTGCTCTATTCTTCATAAGAATTTGTTCAGTGCAGAAAGTTGACTGTTTATTCCAAGCTGTGTATTTGCAATGTGTAGCCATCACTTCCCATATAAGGAATGTGTAAGGAAAAATATACTTTTCACTGGAAAACAGCTCCTAGTATAGTGCATATTACTGAAATCTACAAATGTTTAATTGGTTGGTTGACTATTTACTTGTTTGAACTTTTCGAGATAGAATCTATATGTATTACATAGAAAGAGAGTGTTGGTGTTTTTCAAATTCTCTGGTGCTAAGCTCTATACTTCAGCTTTTAAGTCTTCTGAAAAGTATAATATAAGGTAGGATAGCCTGCCTTTTTTTTGGTTTTTTTTTTTCCCCTTCTTTCTCTCTAGTGTGAACCTTGGTTGAATGAATTAGCCTTCAGACCAGAGCATTAAGAACAAGTAAATCTGTTTGCTTCGCTGAAGGCAAACAAGGGTGAAATGATTTAAAGTCAGGTAATACAACACCATGAGGGCGTCTCTTAGTGAGTTCCTGTGCATGTGCCTTACTTCTTATGATAATAATGGTCTGTGGTAACGTGTTCTAATACATGTTCCCACAGAACTGCATAACTGTTGCAAAATGAATATGGGTTAAAAAAAAAGTCCTAAAAATGGTCATCCAGGAGAAATCAATGTTTGCTACATTCTTCTAGAATTCCTCAATCCATGGACAAGGATGTAGTGGTTATAAAAAAGAAAAGAAATAACTTCAGGGAATGTTTCAAGTGCTGGAATAGAATAGAATAATTTTTCTGAAGCTGTGACAAGGGATGTGAGTAGAAGATATTACCTTAAATTGTTTCAATAAGATGTACTATTTTCCCATATAATTCCTGTATCTTAGTAAAATGACCATTCCCAAAATCCTTTTCCTCTTCTGTGATATTATGGGATGTGGAGGGAAGCCCCCTCAGATGTCTGGCATTAGCACCTCACTTTACCACGTCTGCTGAAGGAGAACGGCAGTGGGAAGACTGGCATCATTTATTTGGCTTGAGTTCTGACACCTGTGTCCTGCAGCAAATTTTCTTTTTTGGAACTAAATCCCAAATTCTAGTGTAAGAAGTTTTGGCAAAATTTCAGCGGAATTTTTGCCTGCTCCTATGTTAAGAAATTATCTATGGAGGGGAAAAAAAAAAAAAGGAAACTAAGTGAGTGGTCTAACCCATGCATATAATTACACTGAATTATTCATTGAATTTGGTTTCTTAAATTTTCTAGTGTTGGTGCTTTCTTGTGTCTCAGAAACATTGCTCCTATAGTTTTTCTTTGTCAAGCTTTCTTTAAAGACATATTATGGCAGTAACACAATACTAAGAAGACATATTCAGAGCAGAAGGCAGAGAGAATGGTCACACTGTTTTTTTAGCCTTATTCTAAGTGCTGTCCGTGCTACCAGTCAGCCTCTTCATCTGAGACTTTTCCCCTACATCTGAAGATCTTAAAAATGCAATGTTTTCATTCAGATTTAGAATGTAATGTTCCACATTACAATGAATCAATTAAAGGTGTATTCAGAGCCAAAGGATCTGTAGGGGTGTCATTTCAATACGGATAGGACTTCTGACACAGTAGATCCAAATCTTACTGTTTACTCATCCCCTCCAGGAAATCAATTTAAAAAAAATATATGTTTTAAGGTTGTTAAAATAGCAAGTAGCTTAAAAGTAATCCTAGGTGTACTTGTCTACTACCTTTATCCACTAGGTGACAGTACAGCTCTTTTACCTTTTGTATCTTTGTCCATAGGTGTTTTTTAAAAAGTCGTGTTATACACACTTAAGAACATGTTGTTTTCAGCTGAGAAGTACGTGCTGTGTGCTTTATTTTTTTTTTTGTAATGGGAAAAAATTCTGTGCAGAATTTTTTATCAGTATAGTTAATTAGTATAAACAACATTTCTCATCGTTGGGCAAACATATTTACTTTTAACTGTGAAAGGCACTACCGAGTGCCTTAGCTGTGGTCTGATAAATAACTATCGAAAAAGCAAACACTGGAAGTAACTGAAAAAATAATCGGTTTGCAGCCCCAAGGTAAGATATGCAAAACAGTTATGTTTTTATTTGTCTATGAGAAAGGAGCTTAAATTAGTAAAACTGTATTTTAAATAAAGAATAGATTGCACAGTGTAACTGACCTTTGTTTAGATGGCTTGTTACAGGTATTGGTCAAAAATAAGTTACACACTTTCTGAACTTCTACTGTTCTATGTCCCAGGGCTACTGATATGAAAGAATTGTGTTTTAAAATGTAGTTGTCTTTTACTTCAGCAGTTATTTACTCCTTACTTTTTGTAAATTTTTTAGAAGCCCAAACACTGGAAAGTAGAAGGTAGAACTATATTTCCTTGTAAAGCTGCGTGCATTTTGGAAAATGACCCTGCTAACATTCATTTCTCTCTGCTGCTCTAGACTTCAGTAAATTAAATCTGAAAGTAGACAAATTCTGTAGACAAATTCCCTCTACCACTGTCCCTGCACAAGATAAAAATTACTGTAAAAATTAATTTTAGTACAGATAAATACCATTTAAGTGTATAATAAATCAAACTGATCATTTTTCAGTTATATAAAAAACAGGTGAAAGTATTTTAAAAGACCAGGAGTGTAATACCTTTGTTAATAATAAACAAGTTTTTGAATGTATTTGATAATGGCACATCTTTTCAATGATTTTTTTTTTTTTTTTTTGTTACACTTTCAATTTGGGTATTGCTTGTATTTTGTGTAACTGTATATTCTCACTAAATAGATGTGATTCCTCTTAAAGAAAAGGACTTTGTTACACAGTAGAATTATTTGATTTTATCCTTGCGGTGCTACTCTCTGAGAATAAATCTTTAAAACAAAAATCTAAATATTAGATAGACAAATTAGATACACAGAGTAAATATTGCATATTAATTACAAAACATGCTAGTCAGCAAATAAAAAAATGAAATACATTCACTCACTTGATGAGCACCCTGAACGTGAACCTTTTAGGTTTATTTTGAATATTTAGGAAAAAAAAAAAAAAGACTCGTGGTAGTTTCCTCACTACTCCTTGACAGAATTTCAGTATGATTTACAGTACTAATTGTTAGCTGAAATTTTGACAGGATTTATGCTCTGGTTACAAACATTATTCCCCGCAATGGTGCAAGTTGGAATAGAATTTGGCCCATTTCTGTTTAATGGCTGAGGATCATGTGTGGCTTGCACATTTAAAATTTATGATAGAGCATTACAAAGGATCGCCTTGTATGTTGACTTAGAATTTCTAGTGACGCTAAAGGCTGGCTTATTTCAGGGCTTCGAGTGAAATGCTGTGGTTCGCCTTTGAGACATCATTTAATATATATGTATATAACTGCTATTTGGTTTTGTGTTTGTTGTTGTTTTTTTTTTTTACTACAACATGAAGTGAGAATACTTCACTTTTTAAAGAGTTCATCCACAACTTGCATCATTTTCCTGCTTTTTTTCTCAGACAGTCAAGATCTAATACCTTTTACGTTGTCAAATGCATGCTCATTGTGGTAATTGATCATATTTCAGGCAGATACCATCTTTTTGCTTCACAACATAAGAAGCATTTCTGTACCATTCAGTTTTATACTAGTAGAGTGAAATAATCTACATACATGATGTTAATTAGTTACACAAATAATAGGCACTAATGTTAAACAAAATTTACTGAGCTTTTAACTGAGAGATGATTTAAAAAATGCAAAAAAATTGTACTTACAAAAATGCCGCAATTTTCTACAATAATTCAGGAATCAGAGAGGCATTCCCGTTCATAACTTTCTGGTAAACAATATATAATTTCCACAATCAAATTGTAGTTAAGGGTGTTTATGACCAAACTCAGCCATTACAGAAAAAAAGAGAAATTATAAAATACTTTTCTATCAGTGTTTTTTTTTAAATATATATCTGAAAATTTCTACTATCTTGAGGTGCACATAAATCAAAGTTAATGGTTTTCTGACAGAGTTAAAGTACATGTAAAGTACATCTGAGCAAAAGAACATGTTATCTTACAAGATGCAATTTCAGAAACCTAAAAAATATTAGTGTTAACAAAATATTAGTATTTGAGAGGAATTAGCTGTGTTTTGTATATGTTTTCCCAAAGCAAAACCTAAGCTCTATCATACGTTGCAAGCAGATGCTGTAAGCAGTTTGTAAGCACAACAAAAGTAACTAGAGATTGCTTTTGAAGGGCATCTGGTGCAGTCTGTTTCTTACCTTCCTCATATTACACTAATGACTCTAGTTATTTGTGATTTATAGCAATGCAAGAGAAGCATCAGATCAGTCATGCTCTTAGCAGCTCCCTCTACAAAATAGGGTATGAAGCAATACCTTTGCTGCTAAAGTTTGATCATCATTATTCCATGTTTCACATGGAAAGGAAAAAAAAAAAAAAAGACGTTTAATTCTGAACTTGCTGAAATCTGTAAAAATAAAGCTTTCTGTCAGCTTCAGCAGCTATCGGGTCAAGCCCTGTATTCTGATCCTGCAAGGATTTAAATGCCTTCTCATAAATCCATTAACTTCACATAAGCAAAATCACTGGTAATCTGGGGGCCTTGAATTTTAGCATTAGTTTTTTTTTATTTACTTTGTTTCGTTTTATAAGTTTTAGTTGCATCATTCACAGTTGAGGTGTTTTCTTTTTATTTGAATTTTTTTTGTATTTATTTCTTTA